>NW_028167209.1:0-600000 GCF_963513975.1 Fringilla coelebs | reverse complement strand
TTCCAGCCCCACAGCCACAGCCCCATGGCCCTGTGCCCATGATCCCATTCTATTGGCACCTGTCCCCATGGCCCATCAACATAGGGCCTGTCCGCTTGTCCCTGTCCCTGCATCCCTGTGTCCCTGTCTCTGTCCACACAGCTGCCCCAGCCCCAAGGTTCCTTCTGCCACACCCTTGTCCCCACATTTCCATCCCCCTGTCCCTGTCCCCACATCCCAGTTCCAACATTCCTGTGCCCCTGTTCCTGTCCCCATGGCCACCACACAACTCTGGTCACACTGAGCTCCATGCCCTGCTGGCCATGGGGACCTCAGGGCACCCTGCAGCCCCCCTGTGCCCCCTCCCCATTCCCGGGCTGTCAGGCCCGTGCCCTGGGCACTCACCCCACAGGAGCAGCGCCACCTTCCCAGCCATCCTGGTGTCCCCAGCCATGTGGACTGGCTGTCACTGGCTGCAGGGGGTGGCTGTCCCCTCGCTGGTGGCTCTTTGGCCAAAGGGGAAGGAAGTGAGGTCAGGTCTCGCCCATCGTGCGTAGTTGGCCCTTGGTGGGGGCAGGGTGGCCACAAGCTGTGGGCTGGGTGGGGACAGGATGGGGACAAGGCTGGGTGGGACACGGTGGGAAACGAGTTCCAAGGAGTGGGGGGCTCAGGGGTTTGGGGAGCCTGGGATGGGTGTCCAGGGGAATGGGGGGTCCCAGGGATGGGGTCCCTGGGAATGGGGTGCTGAGGAAGAGGAGTCACCAGCGATGGGGCCATGGGAATGGGGTTCCCAAGGGCTGGGGGGACTCAGGGTTGGGAGTCCCAGGGGAACGTGGGCTCCAAGGATTTGGGGCCACGGGATGTGGTCATCCTGCTCAGGATGGGGTGCAGGGGGTATGGGTGTTCCTGGCAGAATCAGGATTCTGGGGAAAGGAGGATTGCAGGGGATGGAATGAACAGGGGAGGGTTCCTTGGGAATGGGGTTCTGTGCCATGGAGATCCTGGAGAATGTCAGTACTGGGTTGGGGGTTACAGAGAGGGGGTGACATCAGGAATGGGGGTCCCATGTTTTGGTTCCCAGGGAAATGAGAGTGCCAGGGATGGGCAGGCACTGGGTGAGCTCGTGGGTATCAGCTCCTTCCCTGGGTGCCTCAGATTTTGGGGAGACCCAGAGCACAGCACAGCCCCCATAAGGTGCCGGCGGCCTTGGGGTCACCCCAGACAGATTCTGAGGGTCTCTGGGTCTGTGTCCCCACACCCCCAGTGTCTTTTTCCTCTCTTCTTTTACATTTCCATCATTTTACCCCTCAATTTCACAACCCCCAGTTCGTGCTTTGATGATCCTGAGGGGCACCGGAGCAGGGAAGGGGTTGGGGAAGCCCAGGGTGGGGGAAGCAGGGCTGAGGGGTCTGCAGGGAGGGCTGGGGAGGCTGTGGACGATGAGGATGTCCACTTTCCCTCCCCAACACTTTCACTTTCTCTCTCCTACAGAAGAAGGAAGAGGCCGTTTGACACCTTGGTCACACAAGGGGGGCTGGTTCTGTCCTGGGCAGACACATCAGGGGTGATCCTGTCCTGGGGGGATGCTGTCCCAGGGGTGACACATGCTGGACAAGGGGGTCCTGTCCTGGGCCATGGCAGCTCCAGGATGGTCCAGACTTCTCCATTCTTCCTCGTTCCCTGCAGGATCTGAGCTGGAAAGAGCAGCTGGGGAATGGAGCCCCGGGCAGGAAGGAGCTCCCAAACTCCTGCTCCTTGAAGCCAGTGGCCACCCAAGGGTGGGGCCCAGCCATGGCCCAGCCCCACTGCACAGGGATGGCCATTGCCCAGCCCTGCTCTGCCCAGCCCCAGGTGGCAGCCAGCACCTCAGGGTCCCCCCTGCCCCCTTGCCTTTGATTCTGCAGCTTTAGAGCTGCTGCAGAGGTGAGAATTCTGTGGGGGAAAAGGCCCTGCCTGTGGTTTGCTCAGCCCTGCAAGAAGCACAAACCCCAAAGGGAGCCCAAGCAGTGGCTCTGGGAGGGCCTTTGATGGTTTTCAGAGCAGGGCTGGCTGGAGACCCCCCCTGCAGGGGCAGCTGTGAGCGAACCAGTCCAGAAATGTAGGAATTGATCATTTTGTCCCTCTTGATAAGGGTCTGAGAGAACCACAAATCTCCTGCAAATCCCACAGCAATCTGCTCAAAAACATGCCTAGGACACTTCTTCTTGAACAAAACCTGCAGCCTTCTAGAACCTCATGGAAAGAATGTGTTCGGTTTCAGGCTGTGGTCACCAGATAAGTGTGAAGGGAGAAGTGTGGAAATATCGAGCAGGGGCTCTGCTGGCAGCTGTGGTGGGGCTGTGGGGATTGACCATGGCTGGGTTCCAGGTGTCCCCAGAGCTGCTCCATCCCTGCCCTCCTCACCTGAGTGAAAGGCTGAGGGTTTGCAGGAACTGTGGTGTAAAGCCACCAGAGGTGCTGCTGTGGACCCGAGACCTTCCTGGGCTCAGGCGCTGCCTTCCTTCCATCCGGGATCATGGAGAGCGGTCACGGGTGTTGCTCAGGGTGTGTGCCTGGCCCCGGGACACTGCTACGCTGCCAGTGGGCACTGGGATCCAACCTGCTGCCTTGGCGGCTCCTGCCCGCTGCCGGTGGTGGTGCCGGGAGCGATTGGTGCCCGTGAGTTTGCAAAAGGAGCGATTTCCCCTCCTGCCTCCCGCCCGAGGCCGCCATGGCCCCTGAGGGGATGGAGCTGGACCGGGCCGCCCCCTGCTGGCCGGGAGTGCTCCCTGCAGCACCCCCTGCTGGCCAGGAGTTCTCCCTGCAGCGCCCTCTGCTGGCTGGGAATGCTCCCTGCAGCGCCCCCTGCTGGCCGCGGTTATCACTGCCAAAAACACCAACAGCACTGAGGGGGAGGGAAAGTTCTAGGTTTGTGTTGTTTGTTCTGTTCTGGTTTATAAATTTCCCAGTAAAGAGCTGTTATCCCTTTCCTACACTTGGCCAGAAAGTCCCATCATCTTTAATATTAAAAAAATTTTAAGACATTGGTCTTCTTTCCATTCCAGCCATGTTCCCGCTTTCCTTGGCAGATATTTCTCATTTAAATGAGTTACCAACTTCTGGGTTCCAGTGTTGATGGGACAGACACCCCAAGAGGAGACAGGGTCAGCAACTTGGCCACCTCATGCTCAGCCTTTTAAGCCAGTTTGGCCACCAAGGGCCCTTTCCCCAGTTGGCACTTCTGGTCTCTCAGCCAATCAAGAGCTGGCTTTGGCAGAGTGTCACACTGTCCCTGGTGTGCCATGGCTGACAGACTGATGGACAGATGGGGCCCTGTCTCACCAAAAGCAAGGCCTGACCCACCCCTGCACACACAGCTGTTCCAAAATGTCTCCAGACATCAAACATTTCATGTCTCTGACACCCCACCCTGTGCCATGGCCTGATCCCCACAGCCCTGGGAAAGGGGGAGGCTCTGGAACCCCCACAGGGCGTTTGTGACATCCTGGTGTGGGGAAGAGGGCAGAGGAGGGGTTTGGGACAGGGGAGAAGAGAATCCAGAGCCTCCTGAAGGCCGCTTGGCCATCAGAGCAAGGAAGGTCCAGGGCCCTGGCAGGTTCCTCTGGTGGAGGAAACGTGCTGGGCGAAATGTCTGGGGTTTGTTCCTTGTTGTGGCTTTCCCTGGAAATCGTTCCTTGTGTGAAAAAATTGGACTCTGAACCTCGTTGCTGTTGCTGTTGGTTTTATTCCCTCTCATTGCTGTTTCAAGATATTGTTCTTCTCACAGCCCTTTGGGATCTTTGAGCTTAAAGAGGGAGGGGCAGTTTTTAGTGGCAGCACACAGAGGAGTGGGTGCCCATGGGTGGGGACCCCCAGTGCCCCCCAGTTCCCCCCAGTGTCACAGCACATTCCCGTAGATATCACCGGGTTCCTGTGGTTGCCCCTGGGGTCCCCGCAGCTCCGCGTAGGTCACCTGGGGATCCTGGAGGGTGGTGGCATGGGGGGACACTGCGAGAGACATGGGCTGTTGGATCTGGGTGGGGTGACACTTGTGGATGACGTGTCCCTCTGTGTGTGTCCCCCCCGTACTCACCCCCTGCCCTCTTAGTGACCACGACATGGGTGTACAGCACCTCCCCCTCCTCTGGTGGGGCTAGGGAATCCAGGGGGGCCCTGAGGAAATAAAGGGGATGTGGGGGAGGGATTTGGAGATCTTGATGGTTGGGGTAAAAGGGAAGAGTGTGGTTTGAGGCCCCCACTCACCTTTCCTGGTGCTTCCTAAATGCTGCTGAGGAAAGAGTGGAGGGGTGACTGCAGGGTCCCAGGACCCTGACCCCTCCCAGGGTTCCTGAACCCCCATGGGACCCTCAGTTACTCAAAGGACCCCCAAGCATCCCTGAAGTCCCATAGAGTTCAGGAACCTTCCCGTTGCCTCTGATCAACTCAGCCTCAAGATCCCAAAGCCCACCAGGGACAGAGACCCCCCTGGAATAACTCCCAACATCCCTGCAGGACCCTCCAATACCTCCCCAAAGGCTACCGGACCCACAGCCAAGGTCACAATTCTGGGGCTGTGGGAGCCACCCAATCGCTCCTCAACTCTGGGGGCCTCTAGAGGTCCCTGGGACCCACATCCCCCCTTTGTCACCCACCCTGGCGGTGCCACCGGTGCCAGGCCACAATGACACCCACGAGCAGGAGCAGGAACAAAAGGGCCCCACCGACCCCTGCGGCCACTGCAAGAAACAGAGGGGGACACATCAGGGTCACCCATCACCCCAGGGGTCCTACACTCCCTGGTGACCCTGTGTGACTCCACCTGTGTCCCTGTGTGTCCCTGTGTCCCGCTGTGTCACCTCCAGAGCCAGCTCAGGGCTGAGTGCCCGGAACACACGGTGCCCGTCCTGTCCCAGCTGGTTGGTGGCCACGCACTGGTAGGTGCTCAAATGTCCCACATCAATGTCCCCGAGCTCCAGGAGGGGACCCCGGGACACCTCCTGCCTGTTGTGCTGCCAGGTGAAGGTGACAGGGGCTGAGCCCACCTGCACCAAGCGGCGCAGGATCACGATGTCACCTGCGTGCACCGGGTGTGACAGGGGACCGGGGGTGATGGTGGCATTGGCCACGGGCACTGCGGGGACACAGACGAGGCTGAGGGCACAAAGAGGGGCTGGCAGCTGGTGTGAGGAGATCTGGATGGGGGGATGAGTGTGATGGGATATGGGGTCACACCACAGAGGGGTGAGGGGACAAGGGGAGTCGTGGGGGGACCTAAGAAAGGTGTCTGGGGGTCATGAGAGATCTCCAACCAGGGGACCTGATGAGTCTCTGGGGGCTCCCCGGGCCATCCCTGCACTCACTGTGCACTGTGACGTGGAGCTCTGCACTGCTCTTATGTACGGCCCCGTCCTTGGAGCGCACCAGGCATCTGTGGTACCCTGAGTGGGAGACCTCCACGGCGGGCACCAGCAGCTTCGGGGACCCCTGCGGGTCCCCCACCACCTGCCCGTCTCGGTAGAACACGTGCAGGAGGGGGGCTGGGGGCCGCAGGGGGCTGGGGGTGCTGAGGCAGCTGAGATTCATGGGGGACCCCTCAGTGGGCTCGGTGGGACCCTCCAGCACCGGCACCGAGAAGAGCTCTGGGAAGGAGAGGGGAGGTGAGGACTGTGACTCTGAGTGTGCTGGGAAGGGGCTTTGGGGGTGTCAGGAGATTGGAGTTCCAGCCGTAGGGGTTCTCACCGTGCACTGTCACTGTCACTGGCGCCGACTGTGCCCATAGTGACACTGCAGAGCCCACCCGGCCCTCGCAGCTGTAGTGGCCGCTGTGGTGCAGCTGCAAGGGGAACAGGGACAGCTCGGTCCATCTGAGGGACCTCCCCACCTCCTGGTCCCCATGGTAGAATCGCACCTCGGTGAGCGGGTTGTTCTGTCAGCGCTGGCAGCACAGTGTCACCGTGTCCCCCTCCAGCAGCTCCTGCACCGACACCTGCAACTCTAACCGGGCTGCGGGACATGGGGATCGTGTCACACTGGGGGTCCCGTTTCCATGTGGATCCCCCCACTGGGTCACCCCCTAATCACCAGGGATTCCCAATTCTAACACGGGCTCCCCCATACTGGGATGCTCTGGGGTGCTCACTGTGCACTGTCACCATCACCGGTGCTGACTCCTCCTGTACCCAGGACCTTACCCAGCGCTTGCAGCGGTAGCTGCCACTGTGGTTCAGCTGCAGAGGGGACAGGGACAGCTCGGTCCCACCGCGGCCCCCCCCCAATTCCTTCCCATTTTGGTGGAAGGACACCAAGGTGACCATTCGGTGCAACCAGCCCCGGCAGCGCAGTGTCACTGTGTCCACCTCCAGCAGCACCCGTGCCGGCACCTGCAGCACCAGCCAGTCTGGGGGACAGAGGGATCCTGTCACACCCGATGGCACCAGGACCCCCCATTGGGTCACACTCAGTGCAACAGGGTTCCCCAGGTCAAATGCCGGGGTCCCCCATCACTGGGATGCTCTGGGATGTCCCAAGAGCAGGGGACAGGCTCTGGTCACACAGGAGGTGACCCATGGAGGGGAGCCCAGCCTGAGCCCTCGGGGTCCCCGCAGGTGCCAGGCTGGGACACCCAAACCCCCCTCACCATTAAAGACTCTCACGGGGGGGCTGAGCCCGGTTCCAGGTCTGTCACACTCGTAGGTGCCACTCTCAGTGACAGTGAGGTTGTGAGGTCACTTCTGCACCCAACGCCACCCGTCCTTGTACCAGGTGGTGGCACCGGCGGTCCCCGAGCCCTGGCAGGTCAGTGTCACTCGGTCCCACAGTACCGGCAGCCTCTAGAAGGGCTGCACAAGGAGCTGGGTGGTTTGGGCACCTGCGGGCGACAGGGGACACCCGCCTGCCAGGGCCAGAGCAGGGCTGGGGAAAGCGGGGTGGGGCCATGGCATCCCCCGAGGACTCACCAGTGAGGCCGAGGGTCTGGGCTGGAAGGGAGAAGGGACAGGGCTGGGTGGGGGTGGCACCTGCGGGGACAGCAGCGGGGGGGCACGGGGTGTGGGGGCTGTCTCGAAATTGCCCTCATGGGGATAGCAGTTCTTAAGAGAAAGTCTTTCTGGGTGGTCCCCAAACGATTTGGTGAGGCAAGGGGACATGTCTGTGTCACAGCCGCCCATGCGCCCCATCCCTATGACACAGACACCTTGGGAACAGGGACACTGAGGCCACCCTGGGCTGAGGCAGAGCATGGGGACACTGTGGACACCCCGGGCACGACGACACCACAGACACAGCCCATGCTGGCCCAGGTCACCCCCACCAGCTCATGGAGCCATCCCCATGATCCCATCCCCATGGCTACATCTTTTACCGTTCTTGTCCCCTTCTGTCCCTGCATCCCAGGTCCCTTGTCCCTATCCCCAGAGCTACCTGAGCCCAAAGGTGCCAGTCCCCACATTCCTGTCCCCACTGCCCCATCCCCAAATTCCTGCCCCATGTTCCTGTCCCCAAGGCCACCCTACATCCCCAGTCACACCGAGGTCCACTCTGGGTAACAGGGACTGGCACTGCTGGCATTAGGGACCTCAGGGGACCCCGCAGTCCCCCTGTGCCCCTGTCCCCTCCCCATCCCCAGGGTGTCAGGCCCGTACCCAGAGCACTCACCCCACAGGAGCAGTGCCACCTTCCCAGCCATCCCAGTGTCCCCAGCCATGTGGACTGGCTGTCACTGGCTGCTGTGGCCACCGCTCCCCTGGCTGGCGGCTCTTCGGATGAAGGGGAAGGAAGCGAGGCCACATCTGTCCTCATGTGTAGGTGGCCCTTGATGGGGGCAGTGTGGCCACAAGCTGGGGACAGGCTGGGGACATGATGGGATGATCTGGGGACATGGTGGGGGATTTTGTTGCCTAGAGTGGGTGCTCAGGGGATGTGCGGAACCAAGGATGGGCGTCCAGAAGAATTGTGGGTCATGGGGAATTGGGGTCTCCATGCCTGGGGGGATTCAGGGATGGGGGTGCTGTGGGAAGATGGTCCCCAGGGATTTGGTGTCATGACATGTGGGTGCCTGTGTTGGGGGTGCAGGGGGAAAAAGGGGACCCTCGGGAATCGGGGTTCTGGGGGAAGAAGCAGCCGATGGGATGGGATCAAGGCAATGGTGGTGCTGGGCAATGGCAGCCCTGGGATGGGGGTCCCCAGGGAGGAGACACCAAGGCCATGGGGGTGCCATGGTTGGGGTGCCAGGGGAATGGGGGTGCCAGTGGTGGGGAGTGGCTGAGTGGGCATGGGGATTGCAGCTCCTTCCTGGGGTGCTTCAGATTTTGGGGTGACCTAGGGCCCAGCACACTTTGTTTGGGGCGCTCGTTTGCTGTGCAGGCATCACATGGGGGTCCTGGATGGCTCTGCTTCTGTGCCCTCCCCTGCCCCCCTTAAAGTTTTCCTCTCTTCATTTCTCTTTGTTTCTTATTTTCCTCACTTTCCTGCCATGTCCCCTCTCCCTCTTTTCCTGCAGCAATTGCGGGGAGCACCTGAGCAGGGAAGGGGTTGGGGGGACTCAGGGGTAGGGGAGAATGAGGTGTGGGGGTGCAGGGAAGGGTGTGGAGGCTGTGGGGGATGGAGGTGTTGGGCTGTGCCCCCTCAACACTTTCACTTTCCTTTTCCTGGACAAGAAGGAAGAGGCCATTTGTGCTGAGAGTCAGATGGGAATAGGGGGAACTTTTGTCCTGGTGGGCACATCCCAGGGGGGTTCTCTCCTGGGAGGATCCTGTCCCCGGGGTGGCACATCCTGGGGATTCCTGTCAATGCAAGGGTGGGACCCAGCCATAGCCCAGCCCCACTGCACAGGGATGGCCATTGCCCAGCCCTGCTCTGGCCAACCCCAGGTGGCAGCCAGCACCTCAGGGTCCCCCCTGCCCCCTTGCCTTTGATTCTGGCAGCTTTAGAGCTGCTGCAGAGGTGAGAATTCTGTGGGCGGAAAAAGGCCTGCCTGTGGTTTGCTCAGCTCTGCAAGAAGCACAAACCCCAAAGGGAGCCCAAGCAGTGGCTCTGGGAGGGCCTTTGATGGTTTTCAGAGCAGGGCTGGCTGGAGACCCCCACTGCAGGGGCAGCTGTGAGGGAACCAGTGTGGAAATGCAGGAATTGATCATTTTGTCCCTTTGCCCAAGGGACTGAGAGAGCCCCAGAGCTACTGCAAATCCCACACTTATCTCCTCAACAGCCTGACCTGGACCCTTCTCCTCCTCCCTGCCTTGCTGTGGATGGACATTGGCCGGATGCGCCTCACTCACCACAGCCACTCTCTCAGTGCCCTCCACACCTGGATGGGGAGAGAAAATTGAGCAAAGGGTTCCTGGGTTGAGACACGGACCAGGAGAGATCCCTCATCAAATCCTGTCACGGGTAAAACTGCCTCGAATTTAGAGATATGAATTGAATTTATTGCTGGCAAAATCAGAGCAGGGGAAGGAGAAGTCAAATAAACCCTTCAATACACCTTCACACTGTTATGAATGACTACGCAGCCTTTGGCTTTCACTATTGGGTTTTGCAAATTATTTTGGTATAATACAGTTTGTAATCATTTCTCAACTGCTTTTGATATACTACAATTTGTCAGCCTTTTTACCCTAATACCTGTGTAGAATATATATTTCAGTGTGATAAATATATTATAGTTTAGGCTCTCCCAAAATATCAAGATACAGGCAATGTGCTGTGTATTACAACATTAACTGTTGCAGAAATATCTAATGCCTTTATTTGTGTAACTAAGGGACAATGGTGAAAATAACTCAGATAATTGTGTGAAGTAGCTAATGTTGATTTAATGTACTGGTGGAGTATCTCACCTGTATGAGAAGAACACATTGAAATGTAGCAAGTAAATAAACAGCAAAAGAAATACTGAAAAGTGGGATTTGCCACTGACCCTTTGGTTATCAAGAGCTGTCAAACCACAGAACAGGGCGCAGCTTGTGAGCACATAAAATATATAAATTTATTCTGCAGGATGGTGTGCACTTTATGAAAATGAATCAAGGGTCAAATACAGTAAAGGAATTCCCAGAATATTTAGACAGGAAAGAATGTTTGAATATGCATAACCCTCCTGAGTGTGTATTTAACCAATACAATGAAAAGATGTGTAGGAAGAATTGTAGTTAACTGTGTGCCTCTGGCAGCTGCCAAGCACCCAACCCGCTGTTTACTGACCCTTTTATTTGTTATTAAACATTTAAAAATTTTCAAGAGTGAGCCTTGTTTGTCACAGAGTTTGACCAAAAAACTGAATTTTGGGTACAATAAGAGGGAAAAACCTCATGTGAACCCCCAGCACTGGGAGGGGAAATGAGGAGCCCCGTGGGGTGCTGGAAGAGGAAGAAGAGACCCATGACGGGTATCGATGTCCCCCAGTGCCCCCAGTGTCCCCAGTGTCACAGCACGTCATCGTAGTCACGGGGGTCCCGCTGTCCCTCGTAGGGTCCTGACAGTTCCACATTGGTCACCTGTGGATCCTGAGATGGGGCAGGCAGGGGGACACCTGTGGGAGCCCTGAGAGTGACACTGGTTATGGGGACCTGGGTGGGGGGTGACACCCGTGGGTGAGGTGTCCCTGTCCCCCCCAAATTCTCCCACTGCCCACTCCGTGCCCATGATGTGTGGATCCAGCATGGCCCCCTCATCCAGGGGGGTCGTGGGGGGATGGGGGAGGTCTAGCTGGTACCTGGGGAAGAGGAAAGGGGAGTCCCAGCCCGAGCCCACCACTCACCTGTCCTGGGGCTTCCTGGTGGCTGCAAGGAAAAGGAGAGGGGGTGAGCGAGGGGACTCTGGGACCCCTGAACCTTCCTGGGGCCTCGGCATCTCTAATCACCCACGGAACCACAAATCCCCACTTCAGCCCTGATTCTCGCCAGAATCCTGATCTCTGCCCCCACTCTGGGGGCTCCCCCTCACTCCAGGACCCCCATCCCCCGCCATGGTCACCCACCACGGAGGTGCCACCAGTAACAGCCCCCGATGACAGCCAGGAGCAGGAGCAGGAACAGGAGGGTCCTGCTGACATTCACAGCCACTGCTGGGGACAGAGGGGACACACTGAGGTCACCCTGAACCCTGGGGGCCCTGAACACCCTGGTGACCCCGCGTGTCCCCACCTGTGATCCAGGGTGTGCCAGGTATCACCTCCAGTGCCAGCTCAGGGCTGAGTGCCCGGAACACGTGGCGCCCGTCCTGTCCCAGCTGGTTGGTGGCCACGCACTGGTAGGTGCCCAAATGTCACACATCGATGGTCCCAAGCTCCAGGAGGGGACGCCGGGCTACCTCCTGCCCGTTGTGCAGCCAGGTGAAGGTGACAGGGGCTGAGCCCACCTGCACCGAGCAGTGCAGGGTCACGTTGTCACCTGTGTGCACCTGGTGTGACAGGGGACCGGGGGTGATGGTGGCATTGGCCACGGGCACTGCAGGGACACAGACAGGGCTGGCACTAGGCGAGGTGGGATGGGGGTGCCGTGGGTGGGGTCATCCCCAGCCCGAGGGTCCCGCTCACCCAGCACGGTGACATTCAGGGGGTCACTCTCAGCCACGCTGTCCCTGTTGCTGACCCGGCACTGGTACTTGCCGCTGTCCTTGTCCCCAACGTGGCGTAGCTCCAGGTGGGGGCTGGTGCCCAGCAGTGCCCCCAAGCCCTCCCGGTGCCAGGAGAAGGACAGGGGACCTGTCCCCGCGGCCACCACGCAGATCAGCACCAGGCTGTCCCCGAGTGCCACCTGTCCCCCAGGGGGCTGCACTGACAGGGACACCCCCGAGAGTGGGACCCCTGCAGGGGGATACAGGAGGGATTGGGGACCCACGAGGGGCAGGGGGACTCTGGAGGAGAAAGAGAACGATTGGAGATGAGTGGAGAAGATTCTAACGAGTAGGAGGGGACCCTGGGAGTCATGGTGACACCTGGGGACAAAGGCAGGACCCCGTGGCAAGTGGGAGAGATCCAGGCAGGGATGGAGAACCAGACTGAGGAGACTCAGGGAAGGATTTGGGGTTTAGAGATGGGCCCTGGGAAGGAAGGGAGACCAGAGGGTGGAGCAGGGACCTTGGAAGGGTTTGGGAATCCAGAGAGGGCTGGGGAGGATAAAGAGAGGGATGAGGGATGTGCAGGGGGAACTGGGCAGTCATGGGGGAAACCAAGAGGGACTTGGGCAATTCTGGGTGAGCCAGGGAGGAGTAAAGGGAGGGATGAAGGATTCAGGCAGTGGTGGAGAAAGCCTTGGAGTATGTTGGGCATCCCTGTCCCCATCCCTGCACTCACTGTGCACTGTCACTGTCACCTGCTTCGACTTGCTCCACTTCGACACCACATCGCTCACAGAGCCCCCACAGCAGTAGTTGCCACTGAGGCTCAGCTGCACAGGCAACAGGGGCAGCTCGGTCCCATCATAGCTCCACTTCAGATTAGTCTCTTCTTGGCAGAAGGACATGTCTGTGAGCCGTTTGTTCTGCCAGCTCCGGCAGCGCAGTGTCACCGTGTCCCCCTCCAGCAGTGCCCGTGCTGGCACCTGCAGCACCACCAGGTCTGGGGGACAGAAGGGTCCTGTCACACCAGGGGCGTCAGGAGGGTCATGATGGCGCCAGGAGACACCAGGGGCCACCCATTGTGAGTGAGAAATCTCCTGGCAGTGGAATGCTCTTGGATGTCCCCAGAGCAGGGGACAGGCTCTGGTCACACCAGGAGGTGACCCATGGAGTGGAGCCCACCCTGAGCCCTTGGGATGCGGGCAGGTGCCAGGCTGGGGACATGAAAACCTGCCTCACCATTTGAGACTGTCAATGGGGGGCTGCACCCCGTGTCGGGTCTGTCACACTCGTAGGTGCCACTCTTGGTGACAGTGAGGTGATTGCTTCTCTGTTGCCACCAGTGCCAGCCATCCTTGTACCAGATGGTGGCACCGGCGGTCCCCGAGCCCTGGCAGGTCAGTGTCACCCGGTCCCACAGCACCGCTGGCCTCCAGGGGGCCTGCACGAGGAGCTGGGTGGTCTGGGCACCTGTGGGTGACAGGGGACACCTGTCAGGACAGGAGCAGGGCTGGGGACAGGAGGGTGGGGACATGGCATTCCCTGAGGACTCACCAGTGAGGCCGCGGGTCTGGGCTGGAAGGGAGAAGGGACAGGGCTGGGTGGGGGTGGCACTGCAGGGACAGCAGCAGGGGGGCACGGGGTGTCGGGATTGTCCCTTACTGTCTCTGTGGGGGCACTGGTGTGGCACAGATGTCTCATGGACAAGGACACAGCAGCCCTCCTCAGGCATGGGGACACTCTGCTGGCACAGGTCACCCCTGCCAGCCCCACAGCAACAGCCCCGTGGCCCAGTGCCCATGATCCCATTCTGTTGGCACCTTTCCCCATGGCCCATCAACACAGGGCCTGTCCCCTTGTCCCTGTCCCTGCATCCCTGTGTCCCTGTCCACACAGCTGCCCCAGCCCCAAGGTTCCTTCTGCCACATCCTTGTCCCCATATTTCCATCCCCCTGTTCCTGTCCCCACATCCCAGTTCCCACATTCCTGTCCTCCTGTTCCTGTCCCCATGGCCACCACACAACTCTGGTCACACTGGGCTCCATGCCCTGCTGGCCATGGGGAGCTCAGGGGACCCCGCAGCCCCCCTGTGCCCCCTCTCCATCCCCATCCCCCGGGTGTCAGGCCTGTACCCTGGGCACTCACCCCACAGGAGCAGCGCCACCTTCCCGGCCATCCTGGTGTCCCCAGCCATGTGGACTGGCTGTCACTGGCTGCAGGGGGTGGCTGTCCCCTCGCTGGTGGCTCTTTGGCCAAAGGGGAAGGAAGCGAGGTCAGGTCTCGCCCGTCGTGCGTAGCTGGCACTTGGTGGGGGCAGGGTGGCCACAGGCTGTGGGCTGGGTGGGGACAGGATGGGGACAAGGCTGGGTGGGACACGGTGTGATACGGGTTCCCAGGAGTGGGGGCCTCAGGGGTTTGGGGAGCCAGGGATGGGTGTCCAGGGGAATTGGGGGTCCCAGGGATGGGGTCTCGAGGAATGGGGGTGCTGAGGAGGGGGAGTCACCAGCAATGGGGCCATGGGAATGGGGGTTCCCAGGGCTGGGGGGACTGAGGGTTGGGAGTCCCAGGGGAACGTGGGATCCAGGGATTCAGGGTCACGGGATGTGGTCATCCTGATAAGGTTGGGGTGTAGGGGGTATGGGTGTTCCTGGGAGAACCAAGTTTCTGGGGAAAGGAGGATTGCAGGGGCTGGAATGAACAGGAGAGGGTTCCTTGGGAATGGGGTGCTGGGCCATGGAGATCCTTGGGAATGTCAGTACTGGGTTAGGGGTTACAGAGCGAGGGTGACATCAGGAATGGGGTTCCCATGTTTTGGTTCCCAGGGAAATGAGAGTGCCAGGGATGGGCAGGGGCTGTTTGAGACCGGGGGTCTCAGCTCTATCCCACAGTGCCTCAGATTTTGGGGAGACCCAGAGCCCAGCACAGCCCCCATCCGCTGCCGGTGACCTTGGGGTCACCCCAGACAGATTCCAAGAGTCTCCGGGTCTGTGTCCCCACAGGCCATGTGACTTTTCCCACTCTTTTTTTCCATTTCCATCATTTCATCCCTCAATTTCACAACCCCCCCAGTTTGTGCCTTGATGATCCTGGAGAGCGCCTGAGCAGGGAAGGGGTTGGGGGAAGCCCAGGGTGGGGGAAGCAGGGGTGAGGGGTCTGCAGGGAGGGCTGGGGAGGCTGTGGGCGATGGGGATGTCCACTTTCCCACTTAAACACTTTCAATTTCCCCCTCCTGGAGAAGAAGGAAGAGGCCGTTTGACACCTTGGTCACACGAGGGGGGCAGGTTCTGTCCTGGGCGGGCACATCTGGGGGGCTCCTGTCCTGGGGGGATGCTGTCCCAGGGGTGACACATGCTGGACAAGGGGGTCCTGTCCTGGGCCATGGCAGCTCCAGGGGGGTCCAGACTTCTCCATCCTTGCTCATTCCCTGCAGGATCTGAGCTGGCAAGAGCAGCAGGGGAATGGAGCCCCGGGCAGGAAGGAGCTCCCAAACTCCTGCTCCTTGAAGCCAGCGGCCACCCAAGGGTGGGGCCCAGGCATGGCCCAGCCCCACTGCACAGGGATGGCCATTGCCCAGTCCTGCTCTGGCCAGCCCCAGGTGGCAGCCAGCACCGCAGCGTCCCCCCTGCCCCCTTGCCTTTGATTCTGGCAGCTTTAGAGCTGCTGCAGAGGTGAGAATTCTGTGGGGGGAAAAGGCCCTGCCTGTGGTTTGCTCAGCTCTGCAAGAAGCACAAACCGCAAAGGGAGCCCAAGCAGTGGCTCTGTGAGGGCTTTTGATGGTTTTCAGAGCTGGGCTGGCTGGAAACTGCCCCTGCAGGGGCAGCTGTGAGGGATCCAGTGCAGAAATACAAGAATTGATCATTTGTTCCTCTTGGTAAGGGTTTGAGAGAACCAGAAACTGCTGCAAATCCCACAACAATCAGCTCAACAACATGACCTGGACCCTTCTTCTTGAACAAAACCTGCAGCCTTTGGAACCTTCCAGAAAGAATGTTTTGGCTCAGAATGGGCCTATCATATAAGAGAGAAAAGTGTGGAAATATTGAGCAGTGGCTCTGCCCAGCAGCCATGGTGGGGCTGTGGGCAGTGACCCTGTCTGGATTCCAGGTGTCCCCAGAACTGCTCCATCCCTGCCCTCCTCACCTGAGTGAAAGGCTGAGGGTTTGCAGGAATTGTGATGTAAAGCCACCAGAGGTGCTGCTGTGGACCCGAGACCTGCCTGGGCTCAGGCGCTGCCTTCCTTCCATCTGGGATCATGGAGAGCGGTCGTGGGTGTTGCTCAGGGTGTGTGCCTGGCCCTGGGACACTGCTACGCTGCCAGTGGGCACTGGGATCCAACCTGCTGCCCTGGCGGCTCCTGCCCGCTGCCGGTGGTGGTGCCGGGAGCGATTGGTGCCCGTGAGTTTGCAAAAGGAGCGATTTCCCCTCCTGCGTCCTGCCCGAGGCCGCCATGGCCCCTGAGGGGATGGAGCTGGACCGGGGCGCCCCCTGCTGGCCGGGAGTGCTCCCTGCAGCGCCCCCTGCTGGCCGGGAGTGCTCCCTGCAGCGCCCCCTGCTGGCCGGGAGGGCTCCCTGCAGCGCCCCCTGCTGGCCGGGAGTGCTCCCTGCAGCGCCCCCTGCTGGCCGCGGTTATCACTGCCACAAAAACAGCGCTGAGCAGGAGGGAAAGTTCTGGCTTTGTGTTGTTTGTTCTGTTCTGGTTTATAAATTTGCAAGTAAAGATCTGTTATTCCTTTTCCTACACATTGGCCTGGAAGTCCCGTCATTTTTAAATTTAAAAAAAGTTTTAGAAATATGTCTTCTTTCCATTCCAGGAATTTTCCCACTTTCCTTGGCAGATATCTCTGATTTAAATGAGTTGCCAAATCCTGGGTTCCAGCATGGATGGGAAAGACATCCCAAGAGGAGACAGGGTCAGCAACTTGGCCACCTCATGCTCTTCCTTTTTAGCCAGTTTGGCCACCAAGGGCTCTCTCCCCAGGTGGCACTTCTGGTCACGTGGCCACTCAGGAACTGGCTTTGGCAGACTGTCACACTGTCCCCAGTGTGCCATGGCTGACAGACTGACGGACAGACGGGGCCCTGTCTCACCAAATGCAAGGCCTGACCCACCCCTGCATACACACAGCTCTTCCAAAATGTCTCCAGACATCAAACTTTTCCTGTCTCTGACACCCCACCCTGTGCTATGGCCTGATCCCCACTGCCCTGGGAAAGGGGGAGGCTCTGGAACCCCCACAGGGCCTTTGTGACATGCTGGTGTGGGGAACAGGGCAGAGGGGGGGTTTGGGACAGGGAACAAGCGAATCCAGAGCCTCCTGAAGGCCACTTTGGCCATCAGAGCAAGGAAGGTCAGGTGGAGGAAACGAGCTAGGGGAAATGTCTGGGGGTTGCTCCTTGTTGTGCCTTTCCCTGGAAATCGTTCCTTGTGTGACAATTTGGACTCAACCTTGTTGCTGTTGCTGTTGCTTTTATTCTCGCTTGTTGCTCTTTCAGGAAATTGTTCTTCTCTCACCCCTTTGGGATCTTTGTGCCCAAAGAGGGAGGGGCAGTTTTTTGTAGCAGCACACACAAGTGGGTGCCCATGGTGGGGACCCCCAGTGCCCCCCAGTTCCCGCCAATGTCACAGCACATTTCCGTAGATGTCACCGGGTTCCCGCGGTCGCCCCTGGGGTCCCCGCAGCTCCGCGTAGGTCACCTGGGGATCCTGGAGGGTGGTGGCACGGGGGGACACTGCGAGAGACACGGCCTGTGGGATCTGGGTGGGGTGACACACGTGGGTGACATGTCCCTCTGTTTGTGTCCCCCCCGTACTCACCCCCGGCCCTCTTGGTTTTCATGACACGGGCGTACAGCACCTCCCCCTCCTCTGGTGGGGCTGGGGTATCCGGGGGGGCCCTGAGGGAATAAATGGGATGTGGGGAGAGAACGGGAGGTCTTGGGGGTTGGGGTAAAACGAGGGGATTGTGGTTTGAGCCCCCCACTGACCTTTCCTGGTGCTTCACAGCAGCTGCAGAGGAAAGAGGGGAGGGGTGACTGTGGGGTCCCAGGGCCCTGACCCCTCTCAGGATTCCTGAACTCCCACAGAACCCTCCATTTCCCACAAGACCCCCAAGCATCCCTGAAACCCCCCAGAATTCAGGAACCTCCCCAGTGCCTCGACCAACTCAGTCTGAAGAACCCAAAGCCCACCAGGGACAGAGACCCCCCAAACACCTCCAGAGCCCCTGAAACAACACCCAACATCACTGCAGGACCCTCCAGCACTTCCCCAACCCCTACAGGGTCAGAGTTCTGGGGGCCTCTACGGCTCCCTGGGACGCCTGTCCCCCCATTGTCACACACTCACACGGTGCCACCAGTGCCAGGCCACAATGACACCCACAAGCAAGAGCAGGAACAAAAGGGCCCCACCGACCCCTGCGACCACTGCAAGACAACAGAGGGGGACACATCAGGGTCACCCATCACCCCAGGGGTCCTACACTCCCTGGTGACCCTGTGTGACCCTACCTGTGACCCAGGGTGAGCCAGGTGTCACCTCCAGTGTCAGCTCAGGGCTGAGTGCCCAGGACACGCGGTGCCCGTCCTGTCCCAGCTGGTTGGTGGCCACGCACTGGTAGGTGCCCGAATGTCCCACATCGATGTCCCCGAGCTCCAGGAGGGGACCCCGGGCCACCTCCTGCCCATTGTGAGCCAGGTGAAGGTGACAGGGGCTGAGCCTACCTGCACCGAGCAGCGCAGGGTCACGTTGTCACCTGCACGCACCTGGTGTGACAGGGGACCAGGGGTGATGGTGGCATTGGCCACGGGCACTGCGGGGACACAGACGGGGATGACACAGGGCGAGGTGGGATGGGGGTGCCGTGGGTGGGGTCACCCCAGCCCGAGGGTCCCGCTCACCCAGCACGGTGACATTCAGGGGGTCACTCTCAGCCATGCTGTCCCCGTCGCTGACCCGGCACCGGTACTTGCTGCTGTCAAGGTCCCCGGTCTGGTGCAGCTCCAGGCGGGGGCCGGTGCCCAGCAGTGCCCCGGAGCCCTCCCGGTGCCAGGAGAAGGACAGGGGACCTGTCCCCTTGGCCACCGTGCAGCTCAGCACCAGGCTGTCCCCGAGTGCCACCTGTCCCCCAGGGGGCTGCGCTGACAGGGACACCCCCGAGGGTGGGACCCCTGCAGGGGGACACAGAATGGATTGGGGATCCAGGAAGGGCAGGGGGACACTGGAGGGGAAAGAGGAGGATTGGAGGGGAGCAGAGAGGATGCCAGTGAGCAGAAGGGGACCCTGGGAGGCATGGTGGGACCTGGGGACAATGCCAAGACCCCGTGGAAAGGGGCAGAGACCCAGGCAGGGATGGGGAACCACGAGGGAGGCTGAGGAGACTCAGGGAATGATTTGGGGTTTAGAGATGGGCCCAGGGAGGATGCAGGGACGGAAGGCAGACCAGAGGGTGGAGCAGGGACCTTGGAAGGGGTGGGGAATGCAGGGAGGGCTGGGGAAGACAAAGAGAGGGATGAGGGATGTGCAGGGGGAACTGGGCAGTGATGGGGGAAACCAAGAGGGACTTGGGCAATTCTGGGTGATCCCGGGAGGAGTAAAGGGAGGGATGAAGGATTCAGGCGGTGGTGGTGAAACCCTCGGACGATGTCGGGCTTTCCTGTCCCCATCCCTGCACTCACTGTGCACTGTCACTGTCACCCGCTTCGATTCTCTCCAGTGTGATGCCACCCACCCCTTGCAGTGGTAGCGGCCGCTGTGTTGCAGCCTCAGAGGGGACAGGGACAGCTCGGTCCCATCATGGGGCCCCTTCAGAGGCTTCTCCTCATGGTAGAAGCACACATCTGTGAGCTGTTTGTTGTCCCTGCTCCGGCAGCTCAGTGTCACCGTGTCCCCCTCCAGCAGTGCCCGTGCTGGCACCTGCAGCACCAGCCAGTCTGGGGGACAGAGGGGTCCTATCACAGCAGGGCCATCAGGAGGGCCATGATGGCACCAGGAGGCACCAGGGGCCACCCAATGTGAGAGAGAAGTCACCATGCACAGGGATGCTCTGGGATGTCCCCAGAGCAGGGGACCGGCTCTGGTCACACCTGGTCATGACCCATGGAGTGGAGCCCACCCAGAGCCCTTGGCATCCCTGCAGGTGCCAGGCTGGGGACATCCAAACCCCCCTCACCATTTAAGACTGTCACCGGGGGGCTGCGCCTGGTTCCAGGTCTGTCGCACTTGTAGGTGCCACTCTCGGTGACAGTGAAGTGATCGCTTCTCTGATGGCAACAGCGCCGCCCGTCCCTGTACCAGGTGGTGGCACCGGCTGTCCCTGAGCCCTGGCAGGTCAGTGTCACCTGGTCCCACAGCACCGCCGGCGTCCAGGGGGGCTGCACAAGGAGCTGGGTGGTCTGGGCACCTGCGGGTGACAGGGGACGCCAGCCTGTCAGGGCCAGAGCAGGGCTGGGGACAGCAGGGTGGGGCCATGGCATCCCCCGAGGACTCACCAGTGAGGCCGAGGGTCTGGGCTGGAAGGGAGAAAGGGACAGGGCTGGGTGGGGGTCGCACCGTGGGGACAGCACCAGACAGGGTACAGGGTGTGGTGGCTGTCCCCAATTGTCCCCATGGGGAGAGCAGTTCTTGTAGGAATATGCATGGGGGTGATTCCCAAAAGATTTGAAGAGCCATGGGGACATGTCTGTGTCACAGCCACCCGTGCACCACCTCCCTGTGGCACAAACACCGTGGGAACAGGGACACCGAGGCCACCCTGGGCTGAGGCAGAACATGGGGACACTGTGGACACCCCAGGCACGAGGACACCACGGACACAGCCCAGGCTGGCCCAGGTCACCCCCACCAGCTCATGCTGCCATCCCCATGATCCCATCCCCATGGCCACATCCTCACCATTCTTGTCCCCTTCTGTCCCTGCATCCCAGGTCCCTTGTCCCTGTCCTCAGAGCTACCTGAGTCCAAAGGTGCCAGTCCCCACATTCCTGTCCCCACAGCCCCATCCCCAAATTCCTGCTCCCTGTTCCTGTCCCTAAAGCCACTCCACATCCCCAGTCCCACCAAGGTCCACTGTGGGTAACAGGGACAGGCACTGCTGGCCTTGGGGACCTCAGGGGACCCCAAAGCCCCTTTTGCCCTCTCCCCTCCCCATCCCCAGGGTGTCAGGCCCATGCCCAGAGCACTCACCCCACAGGAGCAGCGCCACCTTCCCGGCCATCCCGGTGTCCCCAGCCATGCGTACTGGCTGTCACTGGCTGCTGTGGCCACCGCTCCCCTGGCTGGCGGCTCTTCGGATGGAGGGGAAGGAAGCGAGGTCACGCCTTGTCCCCATGTGTGGGTGGCCCTTGATGGGGGCAGTGTGGCCACAAGCTGGGGACAGCATGGGGACAAGGCTCGGTGGGACAAGGTGGGATGTGTGGTTCAAAGGTGGGGGGGGGTTCAGTGAGTTTGGGGAGCCCGGGATGGGTGTTCAGGGAAATGGGGGGTCCCAGGGATTGGGTCCATGGAAAATGGGGTTCTGAAGAAGGGGAGTCTTTGGGAATCGCGGGGCCCATGGGAATGGGGGTGCCCAGCGTTTGCTTGTGGCTAACACAGAGTGTGGAATCTCCCTGAGTGTCCAACAGCTCCATGGGATTGTTCCCTGCCTGCTGGGTGGCAACCCAGCCCTAATAAAACTTTTTCTTGGGTCACGTTTAGGAACTCTTCCCATTTTTCTCATTCCCACCCTGAAATTTGATTGACTTCCCATGGAGGAAGGGGAGAAGCTCTGTCCATCCTTGGGACAGTGCACAGGAATCTGTGGAAATATCCTTGTGCTCCTCAGGGTCTGCTTCCCTGGTAAATCCAACCCAGCCTGCCCTGAATTCCCCTGCCTGGGCACTCCCTGCTCCTGCTGTGACACCCCTGTTCCCCAGCCCGACGTGTGCTCAATATTTCCACACTTTTCCCTCTCTTCTGCTGTGCACATCCTGAGACCAAACATTCTTTCTTGGAGGTTCCAGAAGGCTGCAGGTTTTGTTCAAGAAGGAGGGTCCAGGTCAGGTTGTGGAGCAGATTGCTGTTGTATTTGCAGGAGTTTTGTGGTTTTCTGAGTCCCTTGGGCAAAGGGACAAAATGATCAATTCCTGCATTTCCACACTGGTTCCCTCACAGCTGCCCCTGCAGGGGTGGTTTCCAGCCAGCCCTTCTCTGAAAACCATCAAAGGCCCTCCCAGAGCCACTGCTTGGGCTCCCTTTGGGGTTTGTGCTTCTTGCAGGGCTGAGCAAACCACATGCAGGCCTTTTCCCCCCACAGAATTCTCACCTCTGCAGCAGCTCTAAAGCTGCCAGAATCAAAGGCAAGGGGGCAGGGGGGACCCTGAGGTGCTGGCTGCCACCTGGGGCTGGCCAGAGCAGGGCTGGGCAATGGCCATCCCTGTGCAGTGGGGCTGGGCCATGCCTGGGCCCCACCTTTGGGTGGCTGATGGCTTCAAGGAGCAGGAGTTTGGGAGCGCCTTCCTGCCCGGGGCTCCATTCCCCTGCTGCTCTTGCAAGCTCAGATCCTGCAGGGAACGAGAAAGAATGGAGAAGTCTGGTCCCCCCTGGAGCTGCCATGGCCCAGGACAGGACCCCCTTGTCCAGCATGTGTCACCCCTGGGACAGCATCCCCCCAGGACAGGAGCCCCCCAGATGTGCCCGCCCAGGACAGAACCTGCCCCCCTCGTGTGACCAAGGTGTCAAACGGCCTCTTCCTTCTTCTATAGGAAAGAGAAAGTGAAAGTGTTGGGGAGGGAAAGTGGACATCCCCATCGCCCACAGCCTCCCCAGCCCTCCCTGCAGACCCCTCAGCCCTGCTTCCCCCACCCTGGGCTTCCCCAACCCCTTCCCTGCTCCGGTGCCCCCCAGGATCATCAAAGCACGAACTGGGGGGTTGTGAAATTGAGGGGTGAAATGATGGAAATGTAAAAGAAGAGAGGGAAAAGACACTGGGGGTGTGGGGACACAGACCCAGAGACCCTCAGAATCTGTCTGGGGTGACCCCAAGGCCACCGGCACTTTATGGGGCCTGTGCTGGGCTCTGGGTCTCCCCAAAATATGAGGCACCCAGGGAAGGAGCTGATACCCACAGGCTCACCCAGCCCCTGCCCATCCCTGCCACACTCATTTCCCTGGGAACCAAAACATGGGACCCCCATTCCTGATGTCACCCTCGCTCTGTAACCCCCATCCCAGTATTGAAATTCCCCAGGATCTCCATGGCCCAGCACGCCATTCCCAAGGAACCCTCTCCTGTTCATTCCATCCCCTGCAATCCTCCTTTCCGCAGAACCTTGGTTCTCCCAGGAACACCCATACCCCCTGCATCTCATCATTAGCAGGAGGACCACATCCCGTGACCCCAAATCCTTGGAGTCCACATTCCCCTGCGACTCCCAACCCTCAGTCCCCCTCAGCCCTTGGGAACCCCATTCCCATGGCCCCATCTCTGGTGATTCCCCCTCCTTAGCACCCCCATTCCCAGGGACCCCATCATTGGGACCCCCCATTCCCCTTGACACCCATCCCTGGCTCCCCAAACCCCTGAGGCCCCCACTCCTGGGTGCCCGTATGACACCGTGTCCCACCCAGCCTTGTCCCCATCCTGTCCCCACCCAGCCCACAGCCTGTGGCCACCCTGCCCCCACCAAGTGCCAGCTACGCAAGATGGGCGAGACCTGACCTCGCTTCCTTCCCCTTTGGCCAAAGAGCCACCAACGAGGGGACAGCCACCCCCTGCAGCCAGTGACAGCCAGTCCACATGGCTGGGGACACCGGGATGCCTGGGAAGGTGGCGCTGCTCCTGTGGGGTGAGTGCCCTGTGCACGGGCCTGACAGCCCGGGAATGTGGAGGGGGCACAGGGGGGCTGCGGGGTCCCCTGAGCTCCCCATGGCCAGCAGGGCATGGAGCCCAGTGTGACCAGAGTTGTGTGGTGGCCATGGGGACAGGAACAGGGGCACAGGAATGTGGGAACTGGGATGTGGGGACAAGGACTGGGGGATGGAATGTGGGGACAAGGATGTGGCAGAAGGAACCTTGGGGCAGGGCCAGCTGTGTGGACAGGGACAGGGACACAGGGATGCAGGGACAGGGACAAGGGGACAGGCCCTATGTTGATGGGGCATGAGGACAGGTGCCAACAGAATGGGATCATGGGTACAGGGCCATGGGGATGTGGCTGTGAGGCTGTCAGGGATGACCTGTGCCAGCAGAGTGTCCCCATGCTTGAGGACGGGTTGGCTGCTGTGTCCCTGTCCTCGAGACATCTGTGCCACACCAGTGCCCCCACAGAGACAGTTAGGGAAAATCCCGACACCCCATGTCCCCGTGCTGCTGTCCCTGTAGTGCCACCCCCACCCAGCCCTGTCCCTTCTCCCTTCCAGCCCAGACCCTCGGCCTTGCTGGTGAGTCCTCGGGGGATGCCATGGCCCCACCCTGCTGTCCCCAGCCCCACGCTGGCCCTGGCAGGCTGGTGTTCCCTGTCACCCGCAGGTGCCCAGACCACCCAGCTCCTCGTGGAGCCCCCCTGGATGCCGCCGGTGCTGTGGGACCGTGTGACACTGACCTGCCAGGGCTCGGGGATTGCCAGTGCCATCATCTGGTACAAGGACAGGCAGATCTGGGGGCAGAAGGGACCTGACCACTTCACTGTCACCGAGAGTGGCACCTACACGTGTTACAGACCTGACACTGGGCTCAGCCCCTCCGTGAGAGCCTTAAATGGTGAGGGGATTTTGGGTGTTCCCAGCCTGGCACCTGCCCGGATCCCAAGGGCTCTGGGTGGGCTCCACTCCATGGGTCATGACCAGGTGTGACCAGAGCCTGTCCCCTGCTCTGGGGACATCCAAGAGCATTCCACTGCCAGGAGATTTCTCTCTCACAATGGGTGGCCCCTGGTGTCTCCTGGCGCCATCATGACCCTCCTGACGCCCCTGGTGTGACAGGACCCTTCTGTCCCCCAGACCCACTGGTGCTGCAGGTGCCAGCACGGGCACTGCTGGAGGGGGACACGGTGATACTGCGCTGCCGGGGCAGAGATAACAAACGGCTCACGGACGTGTACTTCTACCATGAAGAGAAGCAGCTGAGTGGGCCCCATGGTGGGACCGAGCTCTCCATGTCCCCCCTGAAGCTGAGCCACAGTGGCAAATACAGCTGCAAGGGCTGGATGGCGTCACATTGGAGTGAGTCGAAGCCGGTGACAGTGACAGTGCACAGTGAGTGCAGGGATGGAGACAGGGAAGCCCAACATCCCCCAAGGCTTTCCCCACCATTGCCTGAATCCTTCATCCCTCCCTTTACTCCTCCCTGGCTCACCCAGATATGCCCACGTCCCTCTTGATTTCCCCCATGACTGCCCAGTTCCCCCTGCAGATCCCTCATCCCTCTCTTTGTCCTCCCAGGCCCTCCCTGGATTCCCCACCCCTTCCAAGGTCCCTGCTCCACCCTCTGGTCTGCCTTCCATCCCTGGGTCCTCCCTGGGCCCATCTCTAAACCCCAAATCATTCCCTGAGTCTCCTCAGCCTCTCGTCTGGCTCTCCATCCCTGCCTGGGTCTCTCCCCCTTTCCACGGGGTCTTGGCATTGTCCCCAGGTCCCACCATGCCTCCCAGGGTCCCCTCCTGCTCACTGGGATACTCTCTGCTCCCCTCCAGTCCCTCCCTTTCCACTTCCATGTCCATCTGCCCCTTCCTGTGTCCCCAATCCCACCTGGGTCCCCAATTTCTCCTATGTCCCCCTACAGGGGTCCCACTCTCAGGGGTGTCCCTGTCAGTGCAGCCCCCCGGGGGACAGGTGGCACTCAGAGACAGCCTGGTGCTGAGCTGCACGGTCGCCACGGGGACAGGTCCTCTGTCCTTCTCCTGGCACCGGGAGGGCTCGGGGGAACTGCTGGGCACCAGCCCCCGCCTGGAGCTGCACCACGTTGGGGACAATGACAGCGGCCAGTACCAGTGCCGGGTCAGCGACGGGGACAGCGTGGCTGAGAGTGACCCCCTGAATGTCACCGTGCTGGGTGAGCGGGACCCTCAGGCTGGGGGTGACCCCACCCATGGCACCCCCATCCCACCTCGCCCTGTGTCATCCCCGTCTGTGTCCCTACAGTGCCCGTGGCCAATGCCACCATCACCCCCGGTCCCCTGTCACACCCGCTGCGTGCAGGTGACAACGTGACCCTGCGCTGCTCGGTGCAGGTGGGCTCAGCCCCTGTCAGCTTCACCTGGCTGCACAATGGGCAGGAGGTGGCCCGGGGTCCCCTCCTGGAGCTCAGGGACATCGATGTGGGACATTGGGGCACCTACCAGTGCATGGCCACCAACCAGCTGGGACAGGACGGGCTCCGCGTGTTCCGGGCACTCAGCCCTGAGCT
Source organism: Fringilla coelebs (assembly GCF_963513975.1). Classification (NCBI taxonomy): domain Eukaryota; kingdom Metazoa; phylum Chordata; class Aves; order Passeriformes; family Fringillidae; genus Fringilla; species Fringilla coelebs. The sequence goes on along the minus strand of NW_028167209.1, from coordinate 574,108 downwards.
GGCCCTGGAGGTGATGCTGCAGGGGCACTGCAACAAAGGTGGGGTCACACGAGGTCACCAGGGAGTTCAGGACTCCTGGGGTGATGGCTAGCCCTGATGTGTCCCCCTCTGTGTCTTGCAGTGGCCACAGGGGTCGGTGTGGCCCTTTTGTTCCTGCTCGCACTCCTGGCTGTCTTTGTTGCCTGGCACTGGTGGCACCGCCTGGGTGGGTGACAATGGGGGGATGGGCGTCTTGAAGAGGGGTGGGAAGGCCCCCAGAGAAGGGGGGCCATAGGGCAGCACCCACAGCCCTTGGCTTGGAGGGGCTGAGCCCCCAGTGACCATGGCTCAGAGCCCAGGCTAGGGTTTGGGGGTTGTGCAGGGATGTTGGGGGTTCTATCAGGGGTCCCCCTCCCTGCCAGGCTCAGAGTTCTTGGGGCTCAGGGTGTTGGTGTGAGTAGGGTGGGTCAGGGATATGGAGGAGGGGGCACCAGGGATACTGGGGAGGGCATCAGGGATATGGGGGGGGGTTGGGCGGGGCTGTGGAGATTTGTGTGTCTGGTGGTGGTTCAGAATTCCCAAGGGTGGATGGGGGCCCCTGGATCTCCAAAGTCACCCCTCCAGTTTTCCTTTGCAGATGCCAGGAAGCACCAGGAAAGGTGAGTGCAGGTTCCAGCCATGATCCACCTTTCACCCAATGCCCCAGGACCTCCCATCCCCGTCCACGCACCCCCTCATTCCCACAGGGCCCCCCCAGACCCCCTGGCACCCCCGGTGGAGTATCCTCAGGCGACGTACATGGAGCTGCAAAGGCAACCGTGGGAACCCAGTGACATCTATGAGAGCCTACACCCAAAGTTGTGATGCTCTGGGAAGCGGGAGGCACTGGGTGACACTGGTGGTGCTCCCTCCATGGCTCCTTTGGTCGCTCATCCTTCCAAGGGAGGTGGTCATGGGTCAGGGGGCAGCTACACAGGGCACCCTGTGCTCCTCATTTCGTCTCCCAGTACCCCTAAGGGTTCCCCCTTCCCTTCCCTTGCACCTGCAGGGGCTCCCCAGCCCCATCCAAGTGCCCAAGAACCCTCAGTGACTGCCCCATTCTCTCCCCACACTGCTGGCAGGACACCCAGGGCTTCCCCATTCCCCCTCCCACTACCCCTGTCCCATCCCGCTGTAAAAGGGGGAGTCGGGGAGGATTCTTCCTGAAAGGTTTCTCGGATTAAAACGAAGGACAAATGGGGCAATGTTATATCTCAGAAATGTTTATTGACAAAGTAGGGTAAGTGTTTGTACCGAAGGGGGAGAGAAGGGAGTAGAAAGGGAACAGGATAGAGAGAGAAGCAGAGGACAGGGGCAGAGTTACCACAAGAAGCCCGGGCGCTCTGTGGGCATCAGCTCAGCAGATGGAATGTGTGTGCTGCGAGCCAGGGCGAGCCCACATGGCTTTTCTGCTTGGCTGTGTGTGATCTCCAAGGACGGCACCTTCGTGTCTCTGGCACCGGTGAGCAATGGCTGTGGGCCAGTGCTGCGGCACTGGTGGCTCTGGGCTGGCTGCTGCGGGCTGGTGCTGTGGCACTGGTGGCTCTGGGCTGGCTGCTGCGGGCTGGTGCTGTGGCACTGGTGGCTCTGGGCTGGCTGCTACGCGCCGCTGCTATGGCACTGATGGCTCTGGGCTGGCTGCCATGGGCTGGTGCTGCGGTGGGCAGGTGCAGCACGCTCGGTGCTGTGGGCAGCACGGGAAACGCAGCATAGGAAGGGGGTGGGTGCAGGCAGCATCGGCTGTCGGTGAAGCAATGAAGGAGTCCAGGATGAGCAGGAATGAGCTGCCCTATGGAAGCAGGGAAGCAGGGAGGAACGGGTGTGGACAGGGAAGAAGAACCACCAGGAGGAAAAGGAGAGGGCGGGGAGCATCGGTGATATTTTGTCCGACTTCCAGGAGGAATGATGCATCTACCGCCATTTTTTCAGAAGGCTAATTAATTACTTTATTGTACTATATTAGTCTATATTATATTTCATTACACCTAAACTGAATCTGCCAAGCACTCCACTGAACACAATCTCATGACTGTCACCGACAGTCCCGACACAAACACACCTGGATTCAATTGGTCAGGGAATCAAAACATTCACACCAGAATCCAATCATCAATTCCCTTCAGTTAAACAATCGTACACAAGGCATTCCACTTGAGAACGACACAGCAGCAGTAAATGAGATAAGAACTGTTTGGATCATTTTTTGCTTCTCTCACTGCTTCTCCCAGGTCCAGAGAATGTGAATCCCACAGGGAAGGAGGGCCAAGCTGACCCTCCGAGTGAGCCCATGATCCCTCCAAGGAACTCAAAGTCAAGTGCTCCTCTTGGGTCACAGTTAGCTGCTTTTATTTGTAAAGGCTCCTCCCACAGCCCGATTTTCATGGGCGTTTTTTCACACACATTTTTCTCGGGCATCTGTCCCACCAGCCAGCGGGGCTCACTCACAGCCCCATCATGGAAGCTTTCTCTCCCCTGATCATCTGTTTCATGAAGCCTGACCGGGGACAGGGTTCCCAGCACATGTACAACCCACAGAGTCATTTTTCACCTCATGTGTAGCATATGTTGAGACACAAATCCAAATCAGGTTTGTTCCTCTGAACCCCCATGTGCTTAGTGCCTCTGCAATCCCCCTCCCAGTGCTCCCAGTAAGGTGGCTTACTGTTCCCCATCCCATTTCCAAGGGGGCACAGGACCCGGTTCCCTGCTCCTGGGACAAAAATGCAGCTCTTTGGTTAAACTGGCAGAAATGGTGTTTCTTTGTTGAGCTCTGTCAAGGAAGCTGAACAAGGTGGGAGCCTCCCTTGGAATGGAAAATACGACCCTAACCCTTCTCTCTGAACTATTATAACTTTGAAATTACAGGGCTTTTAGGCAAAGATGTAGGAACAGGAATAACAGTTCTTTACTGGTGTGCATTGTGAGAAACAAGTTAATGGAAGTTGACTTTCGCTGGATATTATATGAATTGATATTACATTAATGATTCTATTGTTGATTAAACATTGTGATGTTAGTGTTGGGACAGTGATATGTATTGTGGCATGGCTGATGTTGTTGGGGTGGCCACCCAAGGGTGGGGCCCAGCCATGGCCCAGCCCCACTGCACAGGGATGGCCATTGCCCAGCCCTGCTCTGCCCAGCCCCAGGTGGCAGCCAGCACCTCAGGGTCCCCCCTGCCCCCTTGCCTTTGATTCTGGCAGCTTTAGAGCTGCTGCAGAGGTGAGAATTCTGTGGGGTAAAAGGCCTGCCTGTGGTTTGCTCAGCCCTGCAAGAAGCACAAACCCCAAAGGGAGCCCAGGCAGTGGCTCTGGGAGGGCCTTTGATGGTTTTCAGTGCAGGGCTGGCTGGAAACCACCCCTGCAGGGGCAGCTGTGAAGGAACCAATCCAGAAATGCAGGAATTGATCATTTTGTCCCTTTGCCCAGGGGACTGAGAAAACCACAAAACTCCTGCAAAGACAGCAACAATCTGCTCAACAACCGACCTGACCTGGACCCTCCTTCTTTAAAAAAATCTGCAGCCCTTTGGAATCTCCAAGAAAGAATGTTTGGTCTCAGGATGTGCACAGAAGAAGAGAGGGAAAAGTGTGGAAATATTGAGCACACGTGGGGCTGGGGAACAGGGGTGTCACAGCAGGAGCAGGGAGTGTCCAGGCAGGGGAATTCAGGGCAGGCTGGGTTGGATTTACCAGGGAAGCGGACCCTGAGGAGCACAACGACATTTCCACAGATTCCTGTGCACTGTCCCAAGGATGGACAGAGCTTCTCCTCTTTTTCCATGGGAAGTCAATCAAGATTCACGTTGGGAATGAGAAAAATGGGAAGAGTTCCTAAACGTGACCCAAGAAAAGGCTTCCTTAGGGCTGGGTTGGTGCCCAGCAGGCAGGGAACAATCCCATGGAGATGTTGGACACTCAGGGAGATTCCACACTCTGTGTTAGCCACAAACAAACTCTGGGCACCCCCATTCCCATGGGCTCCCACTCTCTGTGACTCCCGTTCTTCAGGACCCCCATTTCCCATGGACCCAATCCCTGGGACCCCCCATTTCCCTGGACACCCATCCCGGGCTCCCCAAACTCACTGAACCCCCCCCACCTTTGAACCACACCTCCCACCTTGTCCCACCGAGCCTTGTCCCCATGCTGTCCCCTGTTTATGGCCACCCTGCCCCCATCAAGGGCCACCCACACATGGGGACAAGACCTGACCTCGCTTCCTTCCCCTTCATCCGAAGAGCCGCCAGCCAGGGGAGCGGTGGCCACAGCAGCCAGTGACAGCCAGTCCACATGGCTGGGGAAAGTGGGATGGCCGGGAAGGTGGCGCTGCTCCTGTGGGGTGAGTGCCCTGGGCACGGGCCTGACACCCTAGGGATGGGGAGGGGAGGGAGCACAGGGGGGCTGTGGGGTGCCCTAAGGTCCCCAAGGCCAGCAGTGCCAGTCCCTGTTACCCACAGTGGACCCTGGTGGGACTGGGGATGTGGGGTGGCTTTGGGGACAGGAACAGGGGGCAGGAATTTGGGGATGGGGCAGCGGGGACAGGAATGTGGGGACTGGCACCTTTGGGCTCACGTAGCTCTGGGGATAGGGACAAGGGACCTGGGATGCAGGGACAGAAGGGGACAAGAACGGTGAGGATGTGGCCATGGGGATGGGATCATGGGGATGGCAGCATGAGCTGGTGGGGGTGACCTGGGCCAGCCTGGGCTGTGTCCGTGGTGTCCTCGTGCCTGGGGTGTCCACAGTGTCCCCATGTTCTGCCTCAGCCCAGGGTGGCCTCGGTGTCCCTGTTCCCACGGTGTCTGTGCCACAGGGATGTGCTGCACAGGTGGCTGTGACACTGACCTGTCCCCTGAAGTCTCCAAATCTTTTAGGGACCACCCCCCCCACAGTTTCCCACAAGAACTACTGTTCCCATGGGGACAATTAGGGACAGTCCCCACACCCCTTGCCCCAGGTGCCACTGTCCCTGCAGTGCCACCCTCACCCAGCCCTGTCCCTTCCCTTTTCCAGCCCAGACCCTTGGCCTCGCTGATGAGTTCTCGGGGGATGCCATGGCCCCACCCTGCTGTCCCCAGCCCTGCTCTGGCCCTGGCAGAATGGTGTCCCCTGTCACCCGCAGGTGCCCAGACCACCCAGCGCCTCATTCAGACGTCCTGGAGACCGGCGATGCTGCGGGACCGTGTGACACTGACCTGCCAGGGCTCAGGGACCGCCGGTGCCACCACCTGGTACAGGGACGGGCGGCACTGGTGGCATCAGGGACCCAACCACGTCACTGTCACCGAGAGTGGCACCTACGAGTGTGACAGACCTGACACTGGGCTCAGCCCCTCCGTGAGAGTCTTAAATGGTGAGGGGGGTTTGGGTGTCCCCAGCCTGGCACGCCTGGGCACCCCGAGGGCTCAGGGTGGGCTCCCCTCCATGGGTCAGCTCCTCTCTGACCAGAGCCTGTCCCCTGCTCTGGGGACATCCCAGAGCATCCCAGTGTTGGGGGACCCCCGTGTTGGACCTGGGGAACCCTTTTGCACTGAGTGTGACCCAATGGGGGGTCCCGGTGCCATCGGGTGTGACAGGATCCCTCTGTTCCCCAGACTGGTTGGTGCTGCAGGTGCCAGCGCGAGCACTGCTGGAGGTGGACATGGTGACACTGCTCTGCTGGGGCTGGTTGCACCGAACGGTCACCTCAGTGTCCTTCTACTGAGATGGGAAGGAATTGGGGGGGGTTTGCGGTGGGACTGAGCTGTCCCTGTCCCCTCTGCAGCTGAACCACAGGGGCAGCTACCGCTGCAAGCGCTGGGTAAGGTCCTGGGTACAGGAGGAGTCAGCACCAGTGACGGTGACAGTGCACGGTGAGCACCCCAGAGCATCCCAGTGTGGGGGAGCCCATTTTGGAATTGGGAATCCCTGGTGATCGGGGGGTGACCCAATGGGGGAATCCGCATGGAAATGGGACCCCCGGTGTGACACGATCCCCATGTCCCGCAGCCCGGTTAGAGTTGCAGGTGCCAGTGCGGGAGCTGCTGGAGGGGGACACGGTGACACTGCGCTGCCGGGCCCGGTGGAACAGCCCGGTCACCAATGTGCGATTTTACCATGGAGAACCAGGAGGTGGGGAGGTCCCTCAATGGGACCGAGCTGTCCCTGTCCCCTCTGCAGCTGCACCACAGCAGCTGCTACCGCTGCGGTGGCTTGGTGGGGTCTGCAGTGTCACTGTGGGCACAGTCGGCGCCAGTGACAGTGACAGTGCACGGTGAGCACCCCCAAGGCTGGAACTCCAATCCCCTGACACCCCCAAAGCCCCTTCCCAGCACACTCAGAGTCACAGTCCTCACCTCCCCTCTCCTTCCCAGAGCTCTTCTCGGTGCCGGTGCTGAAGGGTCCCCCCGAGCCCACTGAGGGGTCCCCAATGAAACTCAGCTGCCTCAGCACCCCAAGCCACCTGCAGCCCCCAGCCCCCCTCCTGTACATGTTCTACCGGGACGGGCAGGTGGTGGGCAGCCCGCAGGGGTCCCGGCAGCTGCTGGTGCCCGCCGTGGGGGTCTCCCACTCAGGGTATTACAGCTACCTGGTGCGCTCCAAGGACGGGGCCGTGCAGAAGAGCAGCGCAGAGCTCCACGTCATGGTGCACAGTGAGTGCGGGAATGGTCCGGGGAGCCCCCAGAGACTCATCAGGTCCCCTGGTTGGAGATCTCTCATGACCCCCAGACACCTTTCTTAGGTCCCCCCACGACTCCCCTTGTCCACTCACCCCTCTATGGTGTGACCCTACATCCCATCACACTCATCCCCCCTCCATCCCTATCCCCTCACACCAGCTGCCAGCCCCTCCCTGTGCCCTCAGCCTCGTCTGTGTCCCTGCAGTGCCCGTGGCCAATGCCACCATCACCCCCGGTCCCCTGTCACACCCGGTGCATGCATGTGACAATGTGACCGTGCGCTGCTCGGCGCAGGTGGGCTCAGCCCCTGTCACCTTCACCTGGCTGCGCAACGGGCAGGAGCTGGCCCAGGGTCCCCCCCCTGGAGCTCCGGGACATTGATGTGGGACATTTGAGCACCTACCAGTGTGTGGCCACCAACCAGCTGGGACAGGACGGGCACCGCGTGTTCCAGGCAACCAGCCCTGAGCTGGCACTGGAGGTGACACAGCGGGACACAGGGACACACATGGACAAAGGTGGAGTCACACAGGGTCACCAGGGAGTTTAGGACCCCTGGGGTGATGGGTGACCCTGATGTATCCCCCTCTGTTCCTTGCAGTGGCCGCTGGGGTCAGTGCGGCCCTTTTGTTCCTGCTCCTGCTCGTGGGTGTCATTGTGGCCTGGCTCCGGTGGCACTGCCTGGGTGGGTGACAAAGGGGGGATGTGGGTCCCAGGGACCTGGAGAGGCCCCCAGAGTTGAGGAGCGATTGGGTGGCACCCACAGCCCCAGAATTGTGACCTTGGCTGTGGGTCCGGTAGCCTTTGGGGAGGTGCCGGAGGGTCCTGCAGGGACTTTGGGAGTTATGCCAGGGGGGTCTCTGTCCCTGGTGGGCTTTGGGTTCTTGAGGCTGAGTTGATCAGAGGCAATGGGAAGGTTCCTGAATTCTAGGGGGCTTCAGGGAGGCTTGGGGGTCCTTTGAGGAACTGAGGGTACCATGGGGGTTCAGGAACCCTGAGAGGGTCAGGGCCTTGGGACCCCACAGTCACCCCTCCCCTCTTTCCTCAGCAGCATCCAGGAAGAACCAGGAAAGGTGAGTGGGGGGCTCAAACCACACTCTTCCCTTTTACCCCAACCCCCAATACCTCCCATTCCTTCCCCACATCCCCTTTATTCCCTCAGGGCTCCCCCAGATCCCCCGGCCTCACCAGAGGAGGGGGAGGTGCTGTACGACTGCGTCAATAAAACCAAGAGGGCAGGGGGTGAGTATGGGGGGGACACATGCAGAGGGACACGTCACCCACGAGTGTCACCCCACCCAGATCCCACGGCAGTGTCCCCCCGTGCCACCAACCTCCAGGATCCCCAGGTGACCTATGCGGAGCTGCGGGGACTCCAGGGGCGACCGCGGGAACTGGGTGACATCTACAGGAATGTGCTGTGACACTGGGGGGAACTGGGGGGCACTGGGGGTCCCCACCCATGGGCACCCACTCCTGTGTGTGCTGCCACTAAAAACTGCTCCTCCCTCTTTAAGCACAAAGATCCCAAAGGGCTGAGAGAAGAATAATTTCCTGCAATCACAACGAGAGAGAATAAAAGCAACAGCAACAGCAACAAGGTTCAGAGTCCAAATTGTCACACAAGGAATGATTTTCAGGGAAAGCCACAACAAGGAGCAACCCCCAGACATTTCCCACAGCACGTTTCCTCCACCAGACAAACCTGCCAGGGCCCTGGACCTTCCTTGCTCTGATGGCCAAAGCGGCCTTCAGGAGGCTCTGGATTCTCTTGTCCCCTGTCCCAAACCCCTCCTCTGCCCTGTTCCCCACACCAGCATGTCACAAAGGCCCTGTGGGGGTTCCGGAGTCTCCCCCTTTCCCAGGGCAGTGGGCTCAGGCCATGGCAAAGGGTGGGGTGTCAGAGACAGGAAAGGTTTAATGTCTGGAGACATTTTGGAAGAGCTGTGTGTGGCAGGGGTGGGTCAGGCCTTGCTTTTGGTGAGACAGGGCCCCGTCTGTCCATCAGTCTGTCAGCCATGGCACACTGGGTACAGTGTGACACTCTGCCAAAGCAGCTGCTGAGTGGCCATGTGACCTGAAGTGCCACGAGGAGAGAGGGCCCTTGGTGGCCCAACTGGCTTAAAAGGCAGAGCATGAGGTGACCAACTTCCTGACCCTGTCTCCTCTTGGGGTGTCTGTCCCATCCATGCTGGAACCCAAGAGTTGGAACCTCATTTAAAGGAGAAATATCTGCCAAGGAAAATAAAAATATTCCTGGAATGGAAAAAAGACCAATGTCTTAAATTTTTTTTAATTTCAAAGAAGGGGCTTCCAGACCAAAGTGTAGAAAAAGGAATAGCAGCTCTTTATCAGGAGATTTATAAACCAGAACAGAGCAAACAACACAAACCCAGAACTTTCCCTCCCGCTCAGCGTTGTTGGTGTTTGTGGCAGTGATAACCGCGGCCAGCAGGGGGCGCTGCAGGGAGCCCTCCCGGCCAGCAGGGGGCGCTGCAGGGAGCACTCCCGGCCAGCAGGGGGCGCTGCAGGGTGCACTCCCGGCCAGCAGGGGGCGCCCCAGTCCAGCTCCATCCCCTCAGGGGCCATGGCGGCCTCGGGCGGGAGGCAGGAGGGGAAATCGCTCCTTTTGCAAACTCACGGGCACCAATCGCTCCCGGCACCACCACCGGCAGCGGGCAGGAGCCGCCAAGGCAGCAGGTTGGATCCCAGTGCCCACTGGCAGCGTAGCTGTGTCCCGGGGCCAGGCACACACCCTGAACAACACCAGTGACCGCTCTCCATGATCCCAGATGGAAGGAAGGCAGCGCCTGAGCCCAGGCAGGTCTCGGGTCCACAGCAGCTCCTCTGGTGGCTTTACACCACAATTCCTGCAAACCCTCAGCCTTTCACTCAGGGGAGGAGGGCAGGGATGGAGCAGCTCTGGGGACACCTAGAACCCAGACAGGCTCAATCCCCACAGCCCCAACATGGCCACAGGCAGAGCCCCTGATCGATATTTCCACACTTTTCCCTCTAATCTGATAGCCCCATTCTAAACCCAAACATTCTTTCTGAAAGTTTCCAAAGGCTGCAGGTTCTGTTCAAGAAGAAGGGTCCAGGTTATGTTGTTGAGGAGATTGTTGTGGGATTTGCAGCAGTTTCTGGTTCTCTCAAACCCTTACCAAGAGGAACAAATGATCAATTCTTGCATTTCCGCACTGGTTCCCTCACAGCTGTCCCTGCAGGGGCATTTCCAGCCAGCCCTGATCTGAAAACCATCAAAGGCCCTCCCAGAGCCACTGCTTGGGCTCCCTTTGGGTTTTGTGCTTCTTGCAGGGCTGAGCAAACCACAGGCAGGCCTTTCTTCCCACAGAATTCTCATCTCTGCAGCAGCTCTAAAGCTGCCAGAATCAAAGGCAAGGGGGCAGGGGGAACCTGAGGTGCTGGCTGCCACCTGGGGCTGGCCAGAGAAGGGCTGGGCAATGGCCATCCCTGTGCAGTGGGGCTGGGCCATGGCGGGGCCCCACCCTTGGGTGGCCACTGGCTTCAAGGAGCAGGAGTTTGGGAGCTCCTTCCTGCCTGGGGCTCCATTCCCCAGCTGCTCTTTCCAGCTCAGATCCTGCAGGGAACGAGCAAGAATGGAGAAGTCTGGACCCCCCTGGGGCTGCCATGGCCCAGGACAGGACCCCCTCTTCCAGCATGTGTCACCCCTGGGACAGCATCCCCCCAGCACAGGAGCCCCCAGATGTGCCTGCCCAGGACAGAACCTGCCCCCTTCGTGTGACCAAGGTGTCAAACGGCCTCTTCCTTCTGCTGCAGGAGAGAGAAAGTGAAAGTGTTGGTGTGGGAAAGTGGACATCCCCATCCCCCACAGCCTCCCCAGCCCTCCCTGCAGACCCCTCACCCCTGCTTCCCCCACCCTGGGCTTCCCCCAACCCCTTACCTGCTCAGGTGCCCCCCAGGATCATCAAGGCACAAACTGGGGTGGTTGTGAAATTGAGGGATGAAATTATGAAAATGGAAATAAAGGGAGGGAAAAGTCACAGGGGCTGTGGGGACACAGACCCGGAGACTCTCGGAATCTGTCTGGGGTGACCCCCAGCCCACCGGCACCTTATGGAGGCTGTGCTGGGCTCTGGGTCTCCCCAAAATCTGAGGCACTCAGGGAAGGAGCTGAGACCCACGGGCTCACCCAGCCCCTGCCCATCCCTGCCACACTCATTTCCCTGGGAACCAAAACATGAACCCGCATTCCTTATGTCCCCCCTCTCTGTAACCCCCATACCAGTACTGACATTCCCCAGGATCTCCATGGCCCAGCACCCCATTCCCAAAGAACCTTCTCCTGTTCATTCCATCCCCTGCAATCCTCCTTTCCCCAGAACCTTGGTTCTCCCAGGAACACCCATACCCCCTGCATCTCATCTTTAGCAGGAGGACCACATCCCGTGACCCCAAATCCTTGGAGCCCACATTCCCCTGGGACTCCCAACCCTGAGTCCTCCAGCCCTGGGAACCCCATTCCCATGGCCCCATCGCTGGTGACTCCCCCTCCTCAGCTCCCCCATTCCCAGGGACCCCATCCCTGGGACCCCCCATTTCCCTGGACACCCATCCCAGGCTCCCCAAACCCCTGAGCCCCCCACTCCTGGGAACCCGTATCACACCGTGTCCCACCCAGCCTTGTCCCCATCCTGTCCCCATCCAGCCCACAGCTTGTGGCCACCCTGCCCCCACCAAGGGCCAGCTACGCACGATGGGCGAGACCTGACCTTGCTTCCTTCCCCTTTGGCCAAAGAGCCACCAACGAGGGGACAGCCACCCCCTGCAGCCAGTGACAGCCAGTCCACATGGTTGGGGACACCAGCATTGCTGGGAAGGTGGCGCTGCTCCTGTGGGGTGAGTGCCCTGTGCTTGGGCCTGACACCCTGGGGATGGGGAGGGGGCACAGGGGGGCTGCGGGGTACCCTGAGGTCCCCAGTGCCAGCAGGGCATGGAGCCCAGTGTGACCAGAGTTGTGTGGTGGCCATGGGGACAGGAACAGGGGCACAGGAATGTGGGAACTGGGATGTGGGGACAGGGACAGGGAGATGGAAATGTGGGGACAAGGCTGTGGCAGAAGGAATCTTGGGGCTGGGGCAGCTGTGTGGACAGAGACAGGGACACAGGGATGCAGGGACAGGGACAAGGGGACAGGCCCTATGTTGATGGGCCATGGGGACAGGTGCCAACAGAAGGAGATCATGGGCACAGGGTCATAGGGCTGTGGCTGTGGGGCTGGAATGGGTGACCTCTGCCATCACAGGATCCCCATGCCTGAGCAGGAATTGGCTGCTGTGTCCCTGTCCACGAGACATCTGTGCCACACCAGTGCCCCCACAGAGACAGTTAGGGACAATCCCGACACCCGGTGTCCCCGTGCTGCTGTCCCTGCTGTGCCACCCCCAGCCAGCCCTGTCCCTTCTCCCTTCCAGCCCAGACCCTCGGCCTCGCTGGTGAGTCCTTGGGGGATGCCATGGCCCCACCCTACTGTCCCCAGCTCTGCTCTGGTCCTGGCAGGCGGGTGTCCCCTGTCACCCACAGGTGCCCAGACCACCCAGCTCCTCGTGGAGCCCCCCTGGAAGCCGCCAGTGCTGTGGGACCGGGTGACACTGACCTGCCAGGGCTCGGGGACCGCCAGTGCCATCATCTGGTACAAGGACAGGCAGATCTGGGGGCAGAAGGGACCTGACCACTTCACTGTCACCGAGAGTGGCACCTACACGTGTTACAGACCTGACACTGGGCTCAGCCCCTCTGTGAGAGCCTTAAATGGTGAGGGGATTTTGGGTGTCCCCAGCCCGGCACCCACAGGGATCTCGAGAGCTCTGGGTGGGCTCCACTCCATGGGTCACCTCCTGCTGTGACTGGAGCCTGTCCCCTGGTCTGGGGACATCCAAGAGCATCCCTGTGCATGGAGATTTCTCTCTCACATTGGGTGGCCCCTGGTGCCTCCTGGTGTCACCATGATCCTCCTGACACCCCTGGTGTGACAGGACCCCTCTGTCCCCCAGACCCACTGGTGCTGCAGGTGCCAGCACGGGCACTGCTGGAGGGGGACACGGTGACACTGCGCTGCCGGAGCAGAGATAACAAACAGCTCACGGACGTGTACTTCTACCGTGAAGAGAAGCAGCTGAGTGGGCCCCATGGTGGGACCGAGCTCTCCCTGTCTCCCCTGAAGCTGAGCCACAGTGGCAAATACAGCTGCAAGGGCTGGATGGCGTCACATTGGAGTGAGTCGAAGCCGGTGACAGTGACAGTGCACAGTGAGTGCAGGGATGGAGACAGGGAAGCCCAACATCCTCCAAGGCTTTCCCCACCACTGCCTGAATCCTTCCTCCCTCCCTTTACTCCTCCCTGGCTCACCCAGAATTGCCCAAGTCCCTCTTGGTTTCCCCCATCACTGCCCAGTTCCCCCTGCACATCCCTCATCCCTCTCTTTGTCCTCCCCAGCCCTCCCTGGATTCCCCACCCCTTCCAAGGTCTCTGCTCCACCCTCTGGTCTGCCTTCCATCCCTGGGTCCTCCCTGGGCCCATCTCTAAACCCCAAATAATTCCCTGAGTCTCCTCAGACTCCCTCCTGGTTCTCCATCCCTGCCTGGATCTCTCCCCCTTTCCACGGGGTCTCGCCATTGTCCTCAGGTCCCACCATGCCTCCCAGGGTCCCTTCCTGCTTACTGGGATCCTCTCTGCTCCCGTCCAATCTTCCTCTTTCCCCTCCAGTGTCCCCCTGCCCCTCCTGGGTCCCCAATCCCACCTGTATCCCCCTACAGGGGTCCCACCCTCGGGGGTGTCCCTGTCAGCGCAGCCCCCCGGGGGACAGGTGGCACTCAGGGACAGCCTGGTGCTGAGCTGCGTGGTGGCCACGGGCACAGGTCCCCTGTCCTTCTCCTGGCACCGGGAGGGCTCCGGGCCACTGCTTGACACCGGCCCCCGCCTGTAGTTGCACCACATTGGGGACAATGACAGCGGCCAGTACCGGTGCCGGGTCAGCAACGGGGACAGCGTGGCTGAGAGTGACTCCCTGAATGTCACCATGCTGGGTGAGTGGGACCCTTGGGCTGGTTGTGACCCCACCCACGACACCCCCATCCCACCTCACCAGGTGTCAGCCCCGTCTGTGTCCCTGCAGTGCCCGTGGTCATCACCCCCGGTCCCCTGTCACACCCGCTGCGTGCAGGTGACAACGTGACCCTGTGCTGCTCAGTACAGGTGGGCTCAGCCCTTGTCACCTTCACCTGGCTGCACAACGGGCAGGAGGTGGCCCAGGGTCCTCTCCTGGAGCTCGGGGACATTGATGTGGGACATTGGGGCACCTACCAGTGCGTGGCCACCAACCAGCTGGGACAGGATGGGCAGCGCGTGTTCCGGGCACTCAGCCCTGAGCTGTTCCTGTTGGAGACCCCTGCCTCACCCTGGGTCACAGGTGGGGTCACACGGGGTCACCGGGGTGTTCAGGGCCCCCAGGGTTCAGGGTGACCACAGGGTTTCCCCTCTATCCCCAGCAGTGGCTGTGAATGTTGGCAGGACCCTCCTGTTCCTGCTCCTGCTCCTGGCTGTCATCGGGGGCTGTCACTGGTGGCACCGCCAGGGTTGGTGACAATGGGGGGGATGGGGGTCCTGGAGTGAGGGGGTGCCCCCATAGTGGGGGCAGAGATCAGGGTTCCGGCGAGAATCAGGGCTGATGTGGGGATTTGTGGTTCCGTGAGTGATTGGAGCTACCGAGGCCCCAGGAAGGTTCAGGGGTCCCAGAGTGCCTTCGGTCACCCCCTACCCTTTTCCTTGCAGCCACCAGGAAGCCTCAGGACAGGTAAGTGGTGGGCTCGGCCTGGGACTCCCCTTTCCTCTTACCCAGATACCACCTAGACCTCCCCCATCCCCCCAGGACCCCCCTGGATGAGGGGGCCATGCTTGATTCACACATCATGGGCACCAAGTGGGCAGGGGGAGAATTCGAGGGGGGGAACAGGGACACCTCACCCACGGGTGTCACTACCCACCCAGGTCCCCATAACCAGTGTCACTCTCAGGGCCCCCACAGGTGTTCCCATGCCTGCCCCATCTCAGGATCCACAGGTGACCAATGTGGAAATGTCAGGACCCTACGAGGGACAGCGGGACCCCCGTGACTACGATGACATGCTGTGACACTGGGGACACTGGGGGCACTGGGGGACATCAATTCCTGTCATGGGTCTCTTCTTCCTCTTCCAGCACCCCACGGGGCTCCTCATTCCCCCTCCCGGTGCTGGGGGTTCACATGAGATTTTTCAATCTTATTGTACCCAAAATTCAGTTTTTTGGTCAAACTCTGTGACAAACAAGGCACACTCTTTAAAATTTTTAAGTGTTTAATAAGGGATACAAGGGGCAGTAAACAGCGGGCTGGGTGCTTGGCAGCTGCCAGAGGCACACCATTAACCTCAACAATTCTTCCTACACATCTTTTCATGGGATTGCTTAAATACACACTCAGGAGGGTTAAACATATTCAAACATTCTTTCCAGTTTACATGAACTGTTACTGGAATTCTTTTGCTTGGTTTGATCCTAGATTCATTTTCATAAAGTACAAACCATACTGCAGATTAAATTTATATATTTTATGGGCTCACAAGCCCCGCCCTGTTCTGTGGTTTGACAGCTCTTGATAACCAAAGGGTCAGTAGTAAATTCCAATTTGCATTCTCTCTTTTGATGTTTATTTACTTCCTACTTTTTATTGTGTTCTTCTCATAGAGGTGAGATACTCCAGCAGTACATTAAATCAACATTAGCTATTTCACACAATTATCTGAGTTATTCTCACCATTGTCACTTGGTTACACAAATAAAGACATTAGCTACCTCTGCAACGGTTAATGTTGCAATATACCGCACATTGTCTCTATCTTGATATTTTGGGAGATCCTAAACTATAATATATTTATCACACTAAAATATATATTCTACACAGGACTAGGGTAAAAAGGGTGACAATTGTAGTATATCAAAAGCAGTTGAAAAGTGATTACAAACTGAAGTATACCAAAATAATTTGCAAAAACCAGTATAATAGTGAAAAACAATGACTGCATAGTCATTCATAACAGTTTGAAGGTGCATTGAAAGGTTTATTTGACTTCTCCTTACCCTGCTCTGATTTTGTCAGCAATAAATTCAATTCATATCTCTAAATTCGAGGCAGTTTTACCCGTGACAGGATTTGATGAGGGATCTGTCCTGGTCCGTGTCTCAACCCAGGAACCCTTTGCTCAATTTTCTCTCCCCATCCAAGTGTGGAGGGCAGTGAGAGAGTGGCTGTGGTGAGTGAGGGGCATCCGGCCAATGTCCATCCACAGCAAGGCAGGAAGGAGGAGAAGGGTCCAGATCAGGTTGTTGAGCAGATTGTTGTGGGATTTGCAGTAGCTCTGGGGCTCTCTCAGTCCCTTGGGCAAAGGGACAAAATGATCAATTCCTGCAGTTCCTCACTGATCACCCACAGCTGCACCTGCGAGGGGGGGGTCTCCAGCTAGCCCTGCTCTGAAAACCATCAAAGGCCCTCCCAGAGCCACTGCTTGGGCTCCCTTTGGGGTTTGTGCTTCTTGCAGGGCTGAGCAAACCACAGGCAGGGCCTTTTCCCCCCACAGAATTCTCACCTCTGCAGCAGCTCTAAAGCTGCCAGAATCAAAGGCAAGGGGGCAGCGGGTACCCTGAGGTGCTGGCTGCCACCTGGGGCTGGCCAGAGCAGGGCTGGGCAATGGCCATCCCTGTGCAGTGAGGCTGGGCCATGGCTGGGCCCCACCCTTGGGTGGCCGCTGGCTTCAAGGAGTTTGGGAGCTCCTTCCTGTCCGGGGCTCCATTCCCCAGCTGCTCTTGCCAGCTCAGATCCTGCAGGGAACGAGTAAGAATGGAGAAGTCTCTGAGGCTGCCATGGCCCAGGACAGGACCCCCTCTTCCAGCATGTGTCACCCATGGGACAGCATCCCCCCAGGACAGGAGCCCCCCGGATGTGCCCGTCCAGGACAGAACCTGCCCCCCTTGTGTGACCAAGGTGTCAAACGGCCTCTTCCTTCTTCTGTAGGAGAGAGAAAGTGAAAGTGTTGGAGAGGGAATGTGGACATCCCCATCGCCCACAGCCTCCCCAGCCCTCCCTGCAGACCCCTCACCTCTGCTTCCCCCACCCTGGGCTTCCCCCAACCCCTTCCCTGCTCAGGTGCCCCCCAGGATCATCAAAGCACGAACTGAGGGCTTGTGAAATTGAGGGGTGAAATGATGGAAATGTAAAAGAAGAGAGAGAAAAGACACTGGGGGTGTGGGGACACAGACCCAGAGACCCTCAGAATCTGTCTGGGGTGACCCCAAGGCCGCTGGCAGCTTATGGGGGCTGTGCTGGGCTCTGGGTCTCCCCAAAATCTGAGGCACCCAGGGAAGGAGCTGAGACCCACGGGCTCACCCAGCCCCTGCCCATCCCTGCCACACTCATTTCCCTGGGAACCAAAACATGGGAACCCCATTCCTTATGTCCCCCCTCTCGGTAACCCCCAACCCATTACTGACATTCCCCAGGATCTCCATGGCCCAGCACCCCATTCCCAAGGAACCTTCTCCTGTTCATTCCATCCCCTGCAATCCTCCTTTCCCCAGAACCTTGGTTCTCCCAGGAACACCCATACCCCCTGCATCTCATCTTTAGCAGGAGGACCACATCCCGTGACCCCAAATCCTTGGAGCCCACATTCCCCTGGGACTCCCAACCCTGAGTCCTCCAGCCCTGGGAACCCCATTCCCATGGCCCCATCGCTGGTGACTCCCCCTCCTCAGCTCCCCCATTCCCCTGGACACCCATCCCTGGCTCCCCAAACTTCTGAGCCCCCACTCCTGGGAACCCGTATCACACCGTTTCCCACCCAGCCTTGTCCCCATCCTGTCCCCACCCAGCCCACAGCTTGTGGCCACCCTGCCCCCACCAAGTGCCAGCTACGCACAATGGGCGAGACCTGACCTCGCTTCCTTCCCATTTGGCCAAAGAGCCACCAGCGAGGGGACAGCCACCCCCTGCAGCCAGTGACAGCCAGTCCACATGGTTGGGGACACCGGGATGCCTGGGAAGGTGGCGCTGCTCCTGTGGGGTGAGTGCCCTGGGCACGGGCCGGACACCCTGGGTATGGGGAGGGGGCACAGGGGGGCTGCGGAGTCCCCTGAGCTCCCCATGGCCAGCAGGGCATGGAGCTCAGTGTGACCAGAGTTGTGTGGTGGCCATGGGGACAGGAACAGGGGCACAGGAATGTGGGAACTGGGGATGTGGGGACAGGGACAGGGGGATGGAAATGTGGGGACAAGGATGTGGCAGAAGGAACCTTGGGGCTGGGGCAGCTGTGTGGACAGGGACAGGGACACAGGGATGCAGGGACAGGGACAAGGGGACAGGCCCTATGTTGATGGGCCATGGGGACAGGTGCCAACAGAATGGGATCATGGGCACAGGGCCATGGGGATGTGGCTGTGGGGCCGGCAGGGGTGACCTGTGCCAGCAGAGTGTCCCCATGCCTGAGCAGGAGTTGGCTGCTGTGTCCCTGTCCACGAGACATCTGTGCCACAGCAGTGGCCCCACAGAGACAGTTAGGGACAATCCCGACACCCCGTGTCCCCGTGCTGCTGTCCCTGCAGTGCCACCCCCGGCCAGCCCTGTCCCTTCTCCCTTCCAGCCCAGACCCTCGGCCTCGCTGGTGAGTCCTCGGGGGATGCCATGGCCCCACCCTGTTGTCCCCAGCCCCACACTGGCCCTGGCAGGCTGGTGTCCCCTGTCACCCACAGGTGCCCAGACCACCCAGCTCCTCGTGCAGCCCCCCTGGAGGCCGGCGGTGCTTTGGGACCAGGTGACACTGATCTGCCAGGGTTTGGGGACCGCCGGTGCCACCATCTGGTACAAGGACGGGCAGCGCTGGTGGCAGCAGAGAAGCGATCACATCAATGTCACCGAGAGTGGCACCTACGAGTGTGACAGACCCGACACCGGGCGCAGCCCCCCACTGACAGTCTCAAATGGTGAGGGAGCTTTTCATGTCCCCAGCCTGGCACCTGCCTGGATCCCAAGGGCTCTGGGTGGGCTCCACTCCATGGGTCATGACCAGGTGTGACCAGAGCCTGTCCCCTGCTCTGGGGACATCCAAGAGCATTCCACTGCCAGGAGATTTCTCTCTCACAATGGGTGGCCCCTGGTGTCTCCTGGCGCCATCATGACCCTCCTGACGCCCCTGGTGTGACAAGTCCCCTCTGTCCCCCAGACCTGGTGGTGCTGCAGGTGCCAGCACGGGCACTGCTGGAGGGGGACACAGTGACACTGCGCTGCCGGAGCTGGCAGAACAGACGGCTCACAGACGTGTACTTCTACCATGAAGAGGCTAATCTGAAGTGGAGCTATGATGGGACCGAGCTCTCCCTGTCACCTGTGCAGCTGAGCCTCAGTGGCAGCTACTACTGTGGGGGCTCGGTGAGCAATGTGGTGTCAAAGTGGAGCAAGTCGAAGCCGGTGACAGTGACAGTGCGCAGTGAGTGCAGGGATGGGGACAGGGAAGCCTGACATCCTTTGAGGGTTTCTCCACCACTGCCTGAATCCTTCATCCCTCCCTTTACTCCTCCCTGGCTCACCCAGAAATGCCCAAGTCCCTCTGGGTTTCCCCCATCACTGCCCAGTTCTCCCTGCACATCCCTCATCCCTCTCTTTGTCCTCCCCAGCCCTCCCTGGATTCCCCAACCCCTTCCAAGGTCCCTGCTCCACCCTCTGGGTCTGCCTTACATCCCTGGGTCCTCCCTGGGCTTATCTCTAAACCCCAAATCATTCCCTGAGTCTCCTCAGCCTCCCTTGTGGTTCCCCATCCCTGCCTGGGTCTCTCCCTCTTTCCATGGGGTCTCGCCATTGTCCCCAGATCCCACCATGCCTCCTAGGGTCCCCTCCTGCTCACTGGGATCCTCTCTGCCCCCCTCCAATCCTCCTCTTTCCACTCCAGTGTCCCCCTGCCCCTCCTGGGTCCCCAATCCCTCCTGTGTTCCCCTGCAGGGTTCCCACTCTCGGGGGTCTCCCTGTCAGTGCAGCCCCCCGGGGGACAGGTGGCACTTGGGGACAGCCTGGTGCTGAGCTGCAAGGTGGCCGCAAGGACAGGTCCCCTGTCCTTCTCCTGGCACCGGGAGGTCTCAGGGCCACTGCTGGACACTGACCCCTGCCTGGAGCTGCGCCACATTGGGGACAATGACAGTGGCAAGTACCGGTGCCGGGTCAGCGACGGGGACAGTGTGGCTGAGAGTGACCCCCTGAATGTCACCGTGATGGGTGAGCGGGACGCTCGGGCTGGGGGTGACCTCACCCATGGCACCCTTATCACACCCCACCCTGTGCCAGCTCTGTCTGTGTCCCCACAGTGCCCGTGGCCAATGCCACCATCACCCCCGGTCCCCTGTCACACCCGGTGCGCACAGGTGACAACGTGACCCTGCGCTGCTCGGTGCAGGTGGGCTCAGCCCCTGTCACCTTCACCTGGCTGCACAACGGGACAGAGGTGGCCCAGGGTCCCCTCCTGGAGCTCGGGGACACCAATGTGGGACATTCGGGCACCTACCAGTGCATGGCCACCAACCAGCTGGGACAGGACGGGCACCGCGTGTTCCGGGCACTCAGCCCTGAGCTGGCACTGGAGGTGACACCACGGGACACAAGGACACACATCGATACAGGTGGGGGTCACATGGGGTCACTGTGTGGTTCAGGACCCCTGGGTTGTTGGGTGACCCTCATGTGTCCCCCTCTGTGTCTTGCAGTGGCCACAGGGGTCGGTGTGGCCCTTTTGTTCCTGCTCCTGCTCGTGGGTGTCATTGTGGCCTGGCACTGGTGGCAACGCCTGGGTGGGTGACAATGCGGGGGGGGGGGGGCGGGCGGTTCCAAGCAGATTTAGAGGCCCCCACAACTGTGACCCTGCAAGGTTTAGGGAGACTCTGGATGGTCCTGCACGGGTGTTGGTGTTCTTTCAAGGTTTTTGGGGCTGTTAGGTGGGTCTCTCTCTCTGCTAGGCTTTGGATTCTTGAGGCTGAGTTTGTTGGGGCACGGGTGAGGTTCCTGAATTCAGGGGGGTTCAGGGATGCTTGGGGGTCCTGTGGGAAATTGAGGGTACCGTGGGGGTTCAGGAATCCTGAGAGGGGTCAAGGCCCTGGGACCCCACAGTCACTCCTCCCCCCTTTTTTATGCAGCTGCTATGAAGCATCAGGAAAGGTGAGTGGGGGGCTGAAACCGCACTCTTCCCTTTTACCCCAACCCCCAAGATCTCCCATTCCCTCCCCCACATCCCCTTTATTCCCTCAGGGCCCCCCCGGATCCTCCAGCCCCACCAGAGGAGGGGGAGGTGCTGTACGCCCGTGTCATGAAAACCAAGAGGGCAGGGGGTGAGTATGGGGGGGACACACGCAGAGGCACAAGTCACCCACGAGTGTCACCCCACCCAGATCCCACAGTCCGTGTCTCTCACAGTGTCCCCCCGTGCCACCACCCTCCAGGATCCCCACGTGACCTACGCGGAGCTGCGGGGACCCCAGGGGCGACCGCGGGAACCCGGTGACATCTACGGGAATGTGCTGTGACACTGGGGGGAACTGGGGAGCACTGGGTGTCCCCACCCTTGGGCACCCACTCGTGTGTGTGCTGCCATTAAAAACCACCCGACTCCCTTCCCATGACGGCACAAAGATCCCAAAGGGCTGAGAGACAAACAATTTCCTGCAATCACAACGAGAGAGAATAAAACCAACGGCAACAGCAAGAAGGTTCAGAGTCCAACTTGTCACACAAGGAACGATTTCCAGGAAAAGCCACCAAAAATGAACAAACCCCAGACATTTCCCAAACCTCACAGAGCGGCCTTCAGGAGGCTCAGGATTCTCTTGTCTCCTGTCTCAAACCCCTCCTCTGCCCTGTTCCCCACACCAGCATGTCACAAAAGCCCTGTGGGGGTTCCGGGGCCTCCCACTTTGCCAGGGCACTGGGCTCAGGCCATTACACAGGGTGGGGTGTCCAAGACAGAAAAGATTTGATGTCTGGAGACATTTTGGAAGAGCTGTGTGTGGCAGGGGTGGGTCAGGCCTTGCTTTTGGTGAAACAGGGTCCCATCTGTCCATCAGTCTGTCAGCCATGGCACGCTGGGGACAGTGTGACACTCTGCCAAAGACAGCTCCTGAGAGGCCATGTGACCAGAAATGCCACCTGGGGTGAGGGTCTTTGGTGGCGTAACTGGCTTAAAAGGCAGAGCATGAGGTGGCAAAGTCCCTGACCCTGTCTCCTCTTGGGGAGTCTGTCCTATCCATGCTGAAACCCAGGAGTTGGCAACTCATTTAAATGAGAAATATCTGCCAAGGAAAGCGAGAATATTCCTGGAATGGAAAGAAGACCCAGGCCTAAAACATTTTTTATTTTTAAAGACGATGGGACTTCCAGGCCAAAGTGTAGGAAAAGGCATAACAGCTCTTTACTAGCAAATTTATAAACCAGAACAGAACAAACAACACAAAGCCAGAACTTTCCCTCACGCTCAGCGCCGTTCGTGTTTACGGCAGTGATAACTGCAGCCAGCAGGGGGCGCTGCAGGGAGCACTCCCAGCCAGCAGGGGGCGCTGCAGGGGGCACTCCCGGCCAGCAGGGGGCGCCCCGGTCCAGCTCCATCCCCTCAGGGGCCATGGCGGCCTCGGGCGGGAGGCAGGAGGGGAAATCGCTCCTTTTACAAACTCACGGGCATCAATCGCTCACGGCACCACCACTGGCAGCGGGCAGGAGCCGCCAAGGCAGCAGGTTGGATCCCAGTGCCCACTGGCAGCGTAGCAGTGTCCCGGGGCCAGGCACACGCCCTGAGCAACACCCGCGATCGTTCTCCATGATCCCGGATGGAAGGAAGGCAGCGCCTGAGCCCAGGCAGGTCTCGGGTCCACAGCAGCTCCTCTGGTGGCTTTACGCCACAATTCCTGCAAACCCTCAGCCTTTCACTCAGGGGAGGGGTCAGGGATGGAGCAGCTCTGGGGACACCTGGAATCCAGACAGGATCAATCCTCATAGCCCCACCATGGCCGCTGGGCAGAGCCCCTGCTCAATATTTCCACACTTTTCTCTCTTATATGATAACACCATTCTGAGCCCAAACATTCTTTCTGGAAGGATCCAAAGGCTGCAGGTTTTGTTCAAGAAGAAGGGTCCAGGTCATGATGTTGAGCAGATTGTTGTGGGAGTTGCAGCAGTTTCTGGTTCTCTCAAACCCTTACCAAGAGGAACAAATGATCAATTCCTGCATTTCCAGACTGGTTCCCTCACAGCTGGCCCTGCAGTGGGGGTTTCCAGCCAGCCCTGCTCTGAAAACCATCAAAGGCCCTCACAGAGCCACTGCTTGAGATCCCTTTGGGGTTTGTGCTTCTTGCAGTGCTGAGCAAACCACAGGCAGGGCCTTTTCCCCCCACAGAATTCTCACCTCTGCAGCAGCTCTAAAGCTGCTAGAAACAAAGGCAAGGGGGCAGGGTGGGACCCTGAGGTGCTGGCTGCCACCTGGGGCTGGGCAGAGCAGGGCTGGGCAATGGCCATCCCTGTGCAGTGGGGCTGGGCCATGGCTGGGCCCCCCCCTTGGGTGGCCACCCCAACAACATCAGCCACGCCACAATACATATCACTGTCCCAACACTAACATCATGATATTTAATCAACAATAGAGTCATTAATGTAATATCAATTCATATAATATGCAGCAAAAGTCAACTTCCATTAACTTGTTTTTCACAATGCATACCAGAAAAGAATTGTTATTCTTGTTCCCACATCTTTGCCTTAAAGCCCCGTAATTTCAAAGTTAAAATAGTTCAGAGAGAAGGGTTAGGGTTGTATTTTCCATTCCAAGGGAGGCTCCCACCTTGTTCAGCTTCCTTGACAGAGCTGAACAAAGAAACACCATTTCTGCCAGTTTAACCAAAGAGCTGCATTTTTGTCCCAGGAGCAGGGAACCGGGTCCTGTGCCCCCTTGGAACTGGGATGAGGAGCAATAAGCCACCTTACTGGGAGCACTGGGAGGGGGATTGCAGAGGCACTAAGCACATGGGGGTTCAGAGGAACAAATCTGATTTGGATTTATGTCTCAACATATGCTACACATGAGGTGAAAAATGGCTCTTTTGGTTGTACATGTGCTGGGAACCCTGTCCCCAGTGAGGCTTCATGAAACAGATGGTCAGGAGAGAGAAAGCTTCTGTGATGGGGCTGTGAGTGAGCCCCACTGGCTGGTGGGACAGATGCCTGAGAAAAATGTCTGGGAAAAAACGCCCAGGAAATCGGGCTGTGGGAGGAGCATTTGCAAATAAAAGCAGCTCACTGTGACCCAAGAGGAGCATTTGACTTTGGGTTCCTTGGAGGGATCAGGGGCTCGCTCGGAGGGTCAGCTTGGCCCTCCTTCCCTGTGGGATTCACATTCTCTGGACCTGGGAGAAGCAGTGAGAGAAGCAAAAAATGATCCAAACAATTCTTATTTCATTTACTGCTGCTGTGTTGTTCTCAAGTGCAATGCATTGTGGAAGATTGTTTACCTGAAGGGAATTAATGATTGGATTCTGGTGAGGGTGTTTTGATTTACTGACCAATTGAATCCAGTTGTGTTTGTGTCGGGACTGTTGGTGACAGTCATGAGATTCTGTGCAGTGGAGTGCAGCTGAGTGCTTGGTAGATTCAGTTTAGGTGCAATGTAATATAATATAGAATAATATAGTACAATGAAATAATTAATTAGCCTTCCGAAAAGATGGAGTCAGATGCATCATTATTCTTGGAAGTCGGACAAAAATATCACCAATACTCCCCGCCCTCGCCTTTTCCTCCTGGTGGTTCTTCCCTGTCCACACCCGTTCTTCCCTGCTTTGGTGCTTCCCCGATGCAGCTCATTCCTGCTCATCCTGGACTCCTCCATTGCTTCACCGACAGAGCGGATCCTGCCTGCACCCACCCCCTTCCTCTACTGCGTTTCCCGTGCTGCCCACAGCACCGAGCCTGCTGCACCTGCCCACCACAGCACCAGCCCATGGCAGCCAGCCCAGAGCCACCAGTGCCACAGCACCAGCCCACAGCAGCAGCCAGCCCAGAGCCACCAGTGCCACAGCACCAGCCCAGAGCCACCAGTGCCACAGCACCAGCCCGCAGCAGCCAGCCCAGAGCCACCAGTGCCACAGCACCAGCCCATGGCAGCCAGCCCAGAGCCACCAGTGCCACAGCACCAGCCCACGGCAGCCCGCCCAGAGCCACCAGTGCCACAGCACCAGCCTGCAGCAGGCAGCCCAGAGCCACCCGTGCCACAGCACCAGCCCGCAGCAGCCAGCCCGCAGCCATCGCTCGCCGGTGCCAGAGACACACAGGTGCTGTCCTTGCAGATCACACCCAGCAAATCACAAAAGCCATGTGGGCTCGCCCTGGCTTGCAGCACACACACTCCATCTGCCGAGCTGATGCCCACAGAGCACACGGGCTTCTTGTGGTAACACTGTCCCTGTGTTCTGTTTCTCTCTCTATCCTGTTCCCTTTCAACTCCCTTCTCTCCCGCTTTGATACAAACACTTACCCTACCTTGTCAATAAACTGTTGTCAGATATAATATTGCCCCATTTGTCCTTCGTTTTAATCCCAGAAACCTTTCAGAAAGAATCCTCCCCGACTCCCCCTTTTACAGCGGGATGGGACAGGGGTAGTGGGAGGGGGAATGGAAAAGCCCTGGGTGTCCTGCCAGCAGTGTGGGGAGAGAATGGGGCAGTCACTGAGGGTTCTTGGGCACTTGGATGGGGCTGGGGAGCCCCTGCAGGTGCGAGGGAAGGGAAGGGGGAGCCCTTGGGGGTACTGGGAGACGAAATGAGGAGCACAGGGTGCCCTGTGTAGCCACCCCCTGACCCATGCCTACCTCCCTTGGAAGGATTGGGCTACCAAAGGAGCCATGGAGGGAGCACCCCCAGTGTCACCCAGCGCCTCCCGCTTCCCAGAGCATCACAACTTTTGGTGTAGGCTGTCATAGATGTCACTGTGTTCCCACGGTTGCCTTTGCAGCTCCATGTACGTAGCCTGAGGATCCTCCACCGGGGGTTCCAGGGCATCTGGGGGGGCCCTGTGGGAATGAGGGGGTGCGTAGAAGAGGATGGGAGGTCCTGGGGCTTTGGGTACAAGGTGGATCATGGCTGGAACCTGCACTCACCTTTTCTGGTGCTTCCTGGCATCTGCAAAGGAAAACTGGAGGGGTGACTTCGGAGATCCAGGGGCCCCCATCTACCCTTGGGAATGCTGAACCACCAACAGACAGACAATTGTCCCCAGGCCCCCCCCCCCCCCTTTATCACTCATGCCCCCCCTGTATCCCTGATGCCCTCCCAGTATCCCTGACCAATCCCACTGACACCAACACCCTGAGATCCCAGAACTCCGAGCCTGGCAGGGAGGGGGGCCCGTGATAGAACCCCCAACATCCCTGCACAACCCCCCAACCCTAGCCAGGGCTCTGAGCCATGGTCACTGGGGGCTCAGCCCCTCCCAAATCAGGGGCTGTGGTTGCTGCCCTATGGCCCCCCTTCTCTGGGGACCTTCCCACCCCTCTCCAGGATGCCCATCCCCCCATTGTCACCCACCCAGGCGGTGCCACCAGTGCCAAACCACAAAGACAGCCAGGAGCGCAAGTAGGAACAAAAGGGCCCCACCGACCCCTGCAGCCACTGCAAGACACAGAGGGGGACACATAAGGGCTAGCCATCACCCCAGGGGTCCTACACTCCCTGGTGACCCTGTGTCACCCCACCTTTGGTACAGTGCCCCTGCAGCATCACCTCCAGAGCCAGCTCAGGGCTGAGTGCCCGGAACACGCGGAGCCCGTCCTGTCCCAGCTGGTTGGTGGCCACGCACTGGTAGGTGCCCGAATGTCCCACATCGATATCCCCAAGCTCCAGGAGGGGACCCTGGGCCAGCTCTGTCCCATTGTGCAGCCAGGTGAAGGTGACAGGGGCTGAGCCCACCTGCACCGAACAGCGCAGGGTCATGTTGTCACCTGAACGCACCGGGTGTGACAGGGGACCGGGGGTGATGGTGGCATTGGCCACGAGCACTGCGGGGACACAGAAGGGGATGACACAGGGCGAAGTGGGATGGGGGTGCCATGGGTGGGGTCACCCCCAGCCTGAGGGTCCCGCTCACCCAGCACGGTGACTTTCAGGGGGTCACTCTCGGCCACGCTCTCCCCGTCGCTGACCCGGCACCAGTACTGGCCGCTGTCATTGTCCCCAACGTGGTGCAGCTCCAGGCGGGGGCCGGTGCCCAGCAGTGCCCCTGAGCCCTCCCAGTGCCAGGAGAAGGACAGAGGACCTGTCCCCGTGGCCACCGCGCAGCTCAGCACCAGGCTGTCCCCGAGTGCCACCTGTCCCCCAGGGGGCTGCACTGACAGGGACACCCCCAAGAGTGGGACCCCTGGAGGGGGAAACAGGAGAGATTGTGGACCCAGGTGGGGTTGGGGACACAGGAAGGGGCATAGGGACATGGGAGTGGAAAGGGAGGGACTGGAGGGGAGCAGAGAGGATCCCAGTGAGCAGGAGGGGACCCTGGGAGGCATGGTGGGACCTGGGGACATTGGTGAGACCCCGTGGAAAGGGGGAGAGACCCAGGCAGGGATGGAGAGCCAGACAAGAGGCTGAGGAGACTCAGGGAATGATTTGGGGTTTAGAGATGGGCCCAGGGAGGACCCAGGGAGCGAAGGGAGGCCAGAGGGTGGAGCAGGGACCTTGGAAGGGGTGGGGAATCCAGGGAGGGCTGGGGAGGACAAAGAGAGGGATGAGGGATGTGCAGGGGGAACTGGGCAGTCATGGGGGAAACCAAGAGGGACTTGGGCAATTCTGGGTGAGCCAGGGAGGAGTAAAGGGAGGGAGGAAGGATTCAGGCAGTGGTGGGGAAAGCCTTGGAGGATGCTGGGCTTCCCTGTCCCCATCCCTGCACTCACTGCGCACTGTCCCTGTCACCGGCTTCGACTCACTCCAATGTGACGCCATCCAGCCCTTGCAGCTGTAGTTGCCACTGTGGCTCAGCTGCAGGGGGGACAGGGAGAGCTCGGTCCCACCATGGGGCCCACTCAGCTGCTTCTCTTCACGGTAGAAGTACACGCCTGTGAGCTGTTTGTTATCTCTGCCCCGGCAGTGCAGTGTCACCGTGTCCCCCTCCAGCAGTGCCCGTGCTGGCACCTGCAGCACCAGTGGGTCTGGGGGACAGAGGGGTCCTGTCACACCAGGGGCGTCAGGAGTGTCATGGTGACACCAGGAGGCACCAGGGGCCACCCAATGTAAGAGAGAAATCTCCATGCACAGGGATGCTCTGGGATGTCCCCAGACCAGGGGACAGGCTCTGGTCACACAGGAGGTGACCCATGGAGAAGAGCCCACCCAGAGCTCTCGAGATCCCTGTGGGTGCCAGGCTGGGGACCCCCAAAATCCCCTCACCATTTAAGGCTCTCACGGAGGGGCTGCGCCCAGTTCCAGGTCTGTAACATGTGTAGGTGCCACTCTCGGTGACAGTGAAGTGGTCAGGTCCCTTCTGCCCCCAGATCTGCCTGTCCTTGTACCAGATGGTGGCACCGGTGGTCCCCGAGCCCTGGCAGGTCAGTGTCACCCGGTCCCACAGGACCGGCGGCGTCCAGGGGGGCTCCACGAGGAGCTGGGTGGTCTGGGCACCTGTGGGTGACAGGGGACACCAGCCTGCCAGGGCCAGCGTGGGGCTGGGGACAGCGGGGTGGGGCCACGGCATCCCCTGAGGACTCACCAGCAAGGCCGAGGGTCTGGGCTGGAAGGGAGAAGGGACAGGGCTGGGTGGGGGCGGCACTGGAGGGACAGCAGCACGGGGACACCGGGTGTCAGGATTGTCCCTAACTGTCTCTGTGGGGGCACTGCTGTGGTACAGATGTCTCGAGGACAGGGACATAGCAGCCAACACCTCTTCAGGCATGGGGACACTGTGCTGGCACAGGTCACCCCTTCCAGCCCCACAGCCACATCCCCGTGGCCCTGTGCCCATGATCCCATTCTGTTGGCACCTGTCCTCATGGCCCATCAACATAGGGCCTGTCCCCTTGTCCCTGTCCTTTCATGCCTGTGTCCCTGTCCCTGTCCACACAGCTGTCCCTGCCCCAAGGTTCCTTCTGCCACATCCTTGTCCCCACACTTCCATCTCCCTGTCCCTGTCCCCACATCCCAGTTCCCACATTCCTGTCCCCCTGTTCCTGTCCCCATGGCCACCACACAACTCTGGTCACACTGGGCTCCATGCCCTGCTGGCCTTGGGGACCTCAGGGGACCCCGCAGCCCCCCTGTGCCCCCTCCCCATTCCCGGGCTGTCAGGCCCGTGCCCTGGGCACTCACCCCACAGGAGCTGTGCCACCTTCCCGGCCATCCCGGTGTCCCCAGCCATGTGGACTGGCTGTCACTGGCTGCAGGGGGTGACTGTCTCGTCGTTGGTGGCTCTTTGGCCAAAGGGGAAGGAAGCGAGGTCAGGTCTCTCCCGTCGTGCGTAGCTGGCACCTGGTGGGGGCAGGGTGGCCACAAGCTGTGGGCTGGGTGGGGACAGGATGGGGACAAGGCTGGGTGGGACACGGTGTGATACGGGTTCCCAGGAGTGGGGGCTCAGGGGTTTGGGGAGCCAGGGATGGGTGTCCAGGGGTTTGGGGGATCCCAGGGATGGGGTCCCTGGGAATGGGGGTGCTGAGGAGGGGGAGTCACCAGCGATGGGGCCATGGGAATGGGGCGTCCCAGGTCTGGGGGTGTAGCAGGCACAGGCCCTGTGGACCTGCCTTGGCGTTCAGAAACAGGATGCTGAGTCAGGATGACTGAACAAAAGGAGCCCCTCTCTCCCGCTCTCGGACCCTGGCTTATCTCTCTGTAAAGCTATAGGTCACTTTCCTTTAACCCTTACCATTGGACAATTCTCAATCCTCCCTAACCCTATATAAACCCCTGTTTCTGCCCGGCTCGTCGGAGCCGCTGTCCCTGAGACCCTTCGAGACACTCCGTGGAAGAGCTACGAAGAAGACCAATAAAGACATCGTCTTGGAACCTCATACAGCGCTCTCCTCTCTTTCCCGGTCTCCCGAGTGCCTGCTGGGTGCCCCAGCCAAGCCTAGCTAGCCTAAAGAGCTGAAATCACTCATGAGCTGATAATCACTGAGCTGTATATCACTAAAGGCTAGCTAAGGCATAGGCTGGGTGCACTGCCAGAGCTTGGGCTGGTTAGCCCCCCTCAGAGCTGAGCTATCCGGCTTTAATGCAGCTCCTGGGTACACCCCGTAGCCCAGCCAGCGGCATTAACTGGCGCCCGAACAAGGGGATCTAAACCCTGGAGAGCAGCATTTCTTCTTGAAATAGTAACTGCCTTCGGATCGTCAAACCCCAGAAGAAGTAAGGCCTCCGTTTTAGAAGGTCTACTTCAAAGGGACTCAGTCGACCCTCACCTTCACAGCTGGACGACTGTCCGAGGAGACTTGAGACGGCGAGACCACCTACCAGCAGACCTTTTGACCCACATCTGGCTGAAAAAGTGTAAGTTTTAAAAAATCAGCCTTTCTTGCGCGCAAAAAATTCACTTGGGTCCATTTTTAGTTTTTTTTTTCCTTTTTTTTTCTCTTTTTTCTGCTGGTAGGGAATGGGATTAATGGGATCTAAACTTAGTACAAGATCCCAGGATAAAAAGAGAGAAATTTATTTACTAATCCTAGAAATCCTATCTACTAACAACTTCTCTTTTTCTAAAGGCAATCTTTCAAAATCTAATCTGAAAAAGTTTATAACATGGATAATCCTCCAGTTTCCTGATGTTACTACAAACTCTATAACGCTAGATTCTTTTTGGGATCAGGTTGGAATTAGACTCTATCTTTTACAGTCCAAACAGAATCTATCTGTAGCTCGCTTTATACCTATATTTCATATTATAACAAAAGCCGTAGAAGTAGTTAACAAAAGTTCTTCTCGTACTAACACCTCAGGGAAAAACAGAGATACGATCTTATCTGTCCCAACAGACCCTCCAAATGCAAATTGTGCTGATAAGGTCGCTGTCACATCCTCTCCTTCCCTGGGTCCTAGTGCGGCGTCTGATTCCACCGCACAACCAACCCCTCGGTCAGCAAATACCAATACAAACCTCGCGCTGTTCCCTACCCCCTCCGCCGCGCCTGCGGGGTCCGCGCGGCCCGCCCTCCCCCCACCTTCCCCTCCGGACGCGGGAAGCACGAATCCCTTTCCGTGTATTGTGCAAGCTGCGCCGTCCTGTGTGCACCGCACCCCCCTGCCTACCTCTGAGAGTGCTCCCTCCCCCCCTGCCACGGGTGCTCTTATCTCCCCTGCCGTCCCTGCCGGACCCTCAAACACAGCCCCCACCCCTGCTGCTGCCCCCCCCGCCCCTGCGTCTATCGCTGTCCCCAGCTGTGCCGCAGTGGGAGGTTTCCCTGCCTGCCCGGCTGCCGCAGCCTCTGTGAACCACGCTGTACCCGCAGCAGCCCCCCCCAACCCCAATGCCCCCCCGCATCCCCCTTGCCCCCATCCCCCGGCTTCCCAGCCGCCCACCCACCCTCAGTGTCCCTCGCACGGAACCTCGGAAACCCCCCACGGTACCACCCCACCCCCCCATGTGCCTCAATCCTGTGCGTGCGGTGCTACCCGAGTTGTTGCCATCCCAGCGCCACAGCAAACCCCCTGTAGCCAAACCTTGCCGTGTGCTTCCTCAAATCCATCCCAGTCCCAAAAAGCTCTGCCAAAGCCAACTCCAACACAACATAAAAAGCATAAGGGTCGCTCTCGCTGTTACTCCTCCTCCTCCTCGGACAGCAGTGACAGTGACTCTGATTCTGATACACAGTATATTGATGCATGGGCCCAAATTAAGCTCGAAGCTGCAAAGGCAGGGGATTGGGAAATGGCACAGAAAATTTCTGCCTTCCCAGTAGATTATAAAAAGGGAAAAAGAGGGGGGGCCACTACCCGAAAAACGTGGGAACCTCTAACAAATAAGGAACTCATACAGCTAAGGAACACAGCTAAAGAACATGGCAGAAGCTCTCATATTTTTAGAAATTTCCTAGAAGCCATGTTCTCAGCACATATCTTGGTACCCCACGATATTAAGAATATGGCCCACTGCCTCCTTTCCCCAGCAGAATATATGTTATGGGAAAGGCATTGGAAAAAACAATTGAAAACATTATCAGATTCATATGCTAAAAATGCAGAAAGGCCAGATCTTACAGTCGAACAGCTGGCTGGTGAAGGGGATTTACAGAAACCCAATGATCAGGCTGACACCTTACCTAAGGAAGCATTGCAGGACCTGGCTATGGCAGCAAAAACCTCCTTACTTCTTACCCCAGATGATTCCATTCCTTCCCAACATTTTTCTAATATCAAACAAGGAGTAGATGAAAGCTTTATCAAATTTGTAGATAGAGTTAAAGATGCCCTAGAAAAACAGATAGAGAGCACAGAGGCAAGAAAAGAACTGTTGTGTAAACTTGTCATGAGTAATGCTAATGAAAAATGCAAAACAATTCTGAGGGCTCTACCCCTGGACACAGAACCTACCATAGAGCAAATGCTGGAAAGCTGCACACGCCATTTGTCCAGTGAAAATACAGTGGCAGAAGCAGTTTCTAAGGGTATTGCTGAAGGAGTTTCTGGTGCATATGCAGTTATGACTTCTAAAGACCAGACTCGCTGCCTGTACTGTGGTGATTTGACACATTTTATGAGAGACTGTCCAGACAGGCTGCCTGCCCGATACCCTGGCCACACCTACCGAAGGCCCCAGCACCAGCCACGCTACCAGCCATATTCGGGAAACGGGTCTCGGAGCCCGGTGGAGCCCCGGGCTACGACAACAAATCAAAGGCCACCCAGACCCATCCACGCACCGCCCCGGGAGATTCCAGAACACCTGAAGAGGGTCCAACACACGGAGCGACACCGATGGGAACAAGGCGCCAGCTGGTAACCACTCTGTCCATTGACTTTAAAAATAAAGATGTTTATCGTGTTCCCACAGGCAAACGTGGGCCAAAAGGCGGTCCTTCTAACATCTTAATTATAGGTGACACTGTCCATAGCCCAAAGGAGATCTTTGTTGTTCCAGAGGTGCAGACAGTGCACTCAGGACAGGAAATCTTTGTCCAGGTGTACTGCACGGACTTACCATATTTTCTTTCAAAGGGAACTCCAATTGCACAGGCTTTTCTACTCCCAAAGAACCACAGGGAGCAGCTTCCTCTCAACCCTACAGCAATGTGGGCACAAGTTGTGGGACCAAGTAAGCCTACCATCGAGTGTGGTCTCACCTGCAAAGGAGAAAAGTTCCACCTGCCAGGGATGCTGGACACCGGTGCTGATGTGACCATCATCGCTCGCTCAGAGTGGCCAGCACACTGGGATCTACAGCTAGTGCCAGGCATGATTTCAGGGATCGGTGGAGCCACAGTGTCCATGCGGAGCAAGAACAACGTCCTCGTCGAAGGGCCTGAAGGCAAGCTGGCAACCATCCGCCCATTCGTGGTAAGGGCCCCCATCACCCTTTGGGGAAGGGACATTCTATCCCAATGGGGGGCTTCCCTACGTATTCCCAGCCAGGATTTCTAACTGGGGCCGCTGAAGAGCGCGCACTGCCAGATACTCCTCAACTCACCTGGAAACGCCATGACCCGATCTGGATTGAGCAGTGGCCCCTTTCCAAAGAAAAGCTGCGCGCACTACAAGCTCTCGTGGAAGAACAGCTAACCAAAGGCCACATCGTTGAGACCACCAGCCCTTGGAACTCTCCAGTCTTCGTACTGAAAAAGCCTGGAACGGACAGGTGGAGGCTCCTCCACGACCTTCGCAGAATCAACGAAGTCGTCGAGGACATGGGACCCCTACAGCCAGGCCTGCCCTCCCCATCGATGCTGCCTAGAGACTGGACACTTGCTATCATAGATATTAAAGACTGTTTTTTCAGCATACCTCTGCACCCTCTCGATGCCCCAAGGTTTGCTTTCTCGGTGCCATCTCTTAACAAAGAGGCTCCACTTAAAAGATATCATTGGCGTTTTCTGCCTCAAGGATTAAAGTCCAGTCCTACTATATGCCAGTGGTATGTTGCTCACATCCTGTCTCCCGTTCGGAAGCTTTTCCCAGAGGCAATCATCCACCACTATATGGATGACATCCTGGTCTGTGCATCAGAAAAAGCTTACCTGGACAAAGCAGTTAAAAAGACTATTGAAACCATAGAAAAGGCAGGATTTGAGATCCGTGAGGACAAAGTACAGTACACCAACCCATGGACTTACCTTGGCTTCCAGATCCGGGAAAGGACCATCGTACCCCAGCAGCTCGCCATCCGAGACGACCCAAAGACCCTGAGGGACTTACACAGCTTGTGTGGATCCATCAATTGGGTGCGTCCCTTGCTAGGACTAACAACAGAGGACCTCGCTCCCCTGTTCAACCTTCTCCGTGGCCACGAGGATCTGGACTCTCCATGCACTCTCACAACAGAGGCCCGAGATGCCATCACCAAAGTCCAAGAAGCCCTGTCTTCACGCAAAGCCCATCGCTTTGAACCCAGCCTGCCCTTCCAGTTCGTCATTTTGGGAAAAGCACCTCGGTTCTATGGACTGATTTTCCAGTGGGACACTCAACTTAGAGACCCTTTGCTGATCCTGGAGTGGATCTTTACAAATAACCAACCTAAAAAGACAATTACCACCTTCCAAGAAATCATGGCGCATTTAATAAAAAAGGCTAGATCTCGCCTCCGCTCTCTTGCAGGGTGTGAGTTCACATGCATATACCTGCCACTGACCACTGGGGACCTGGAGCATTTGCTTCAGACCAATGAAAGTCTCCAGTTTGCCCTAGATAGCTATACAGGCCAAATTTCAGTTCATATCCCAAAACACAAACTTTTTAATCGGGATGTGACCTTCCATCTGACCCCAAAATTAGTCCAAAGCAGGACTCCTCTCAAAGCTCTAACCATCTTCACAGATGGCTCAGGGTCATCCCACAAGTCGGTAATGACATGGAAAGACCCAAATACCCAAAATTGGGAATCTGATATTGAAATAGTGGAGGGATCTCCACAGATTGCAGAGTTAGCAGCTGTTGTCAGAGCCTTTGAGAAATTCAAAGACATACCCTTTAATTTGGTCACAGATTCAGCTTATGTTGCTGGTATAGCTATGAGAGCAGAACATGCTCTTCTCAAAGACCTTTCCAATCCAAAGTTACACCAATTGATTTCTGCATTAACACGCCTTATTTCCAGCAGAAAGCAACCCTATCATATAATGCATGTGAGGTCACACACCGACCTCCCAGGCATCATCACAGAAGGGAACAGGAGAGCGGATGCACTAGCCATGGCAGTAGAGACTGCTAATGTTCCTAACATCTTTGCCCAGGCAAAGTTGTCACATGCATTTTTTCATCAAAATGTACCTGCCCTTATCAGAATGTTTAAGCTTTCAAAGGAGCAGGCAAAAGCTATTGTTGCCACATGTCCAAGCTGTCAAAACTACCAGATACCATCCATAGGGACGGGAGTCAATCCCCGAGGTCTGAACAGCTGCCAGCTGTGGCAGACAGATGTAACTCACTTCACACCCTTTGGAAGGTCAAAATACGTGCATGTATCGGTCGACACATTTTCAGGAGCAGTGTTTGCATCATCACATACAGGAGAAACTGCACAGCACACCATAAAGCACTTCCTCCTTGCCTTCGCTACCCTGGGAGTACCAAAGGAGATTAAAACAGACAATGGACCTGCCTATACCTCTCGTAAGCTAAAAGAGTTCTTCAGTGAGTGGGGAATAGAGCACAAGACAGGCATACCTGCAAACCCCACAGGACAATCCATCGTAGAAAGGACACATCAAACCCTCAAAAGAGTCCTCAATCAGCAGCAAGGAGAAACAAGAGCCATATCTCCAGTTGAAAGACTTTGCAAGGCTCTCTATGTCATCAACTTCCTAAACTGTACAACATCAGAGCCTGACCCACCAATACTTCGGCACTTTGCAAATACCACCCAAGCAAAGCTCACCGAGAAACCACCTGTGCTGGTGAAGGACCCAGAAACACATCAAATCACAGGACCTTTCCAACTGATCACTTGGGGAAGAGGGTATGCATGTGTTCTACTACCATCAGGTCCGAGATGGTACCCAGGAAAAAACATCAAACCATACCTAGGCACTGCAAACACTACCGCTACAAACACTGACAAGAATCCTCCTGAGTCAAACACAAGTCCTCCTCAGAACCAAACAAGCTCTGCCTGGAGACGAAGACGTCGCCGAATCTCCACATGCATAGGGAAAGACCGTCCCACCACGCGACAGCAGACAAAACATAAAGCTGAATAATGTTCTGCTGCATTTAGCCAGAAGCTAGATATAGCTTGAATACAAAATTGTTCTCTGAATTTTAGAATTTTATGTTTTTACCCCTGTGTACCCTAAAAACCCTATTGTTCCCTTTTCTTGCCTCTTATCAAAAAACCTATACCTACCCCCCCTATCCTTAGCTTATTAGAGAAAAAAAGAAAAAAAAAAAAAAAAAAAAAAAAAAAAAAAAAAAAGGGGGGGGGGGAAGGAACAAAGGAACAAGGGAGAAGACCCTAACCCTCTTGTCATAAAGATAACAAATTTTGCTTATATTCCCTATCAGAAGCCCCATTCCTGTCCAAAGATGAAAAATATCTCCATTGGTGCTGTCCTTACTGCTGCCTGGATGCTCTTCACCGTACCGTATGCCATCAGTTGGATTAGCCCTCAGCCTAGCCATAATGTTTGGGTAACCTTAGCAAAAACATTAAAACAGGATAACATGTGTTTATCCATGGGAAGTGTTGATAACCCACTTTCCACATGTCTAGTAGGAATTCCCTTCGCAGCCGATGACTGGCCCGTCTATAACACAGAGCTCCTCCGCACCACAGGTAAGAGACCCAACCCGGTAGATACTTGGGATGAGTGGACAAAAATGTTGCCCAATGCTCTAGAGGAACCCCAAGAATTGGACCTGCTGGGGTCCTCCAAGGCAACATACTGCATCAAATTCTACTTCAGACGCCCAAAAAATAATTGGCCAGAAAGTGACCAGACCAAAAACACATATCGAAAAAACATATCACCCATCAACAAAGCTTACAACCCTCCCGATTGGTGTAATTACACTGCTCGTGTGATCTCTGTGTCCTCTCTCAATCCCAAAGTATTACCCAAGGGAATGTTTCTCATCTGTGGTGACAGAGTGTGGGCTGGGATTCCCTCTCGACTCCAGGGAGGACCCTGTACCCTTGGGAGACTTTCTACCCTGACTCCAAATATCACCTTGTTGCACAATTGGAAAAAAGAAAGCGAATTAAAACGCCACAAAAGGTCCTACACAGAATTTGATGAAAATTGCGATCCCAGATTATATGATTGGAACAAACCAAAAAAGATTGCTGTCTCCCTATTCCTACCATGGGTAGCTGCAGCCAAGGCCCTAGGTGAAATAAATCACCTCGGGTGTTGGCTCAGTAAGCAGGCTAATGCTACATCTGCAGCCCTGAGCGATCTCTTAAAGGAAGAAGAAACCACAAGACATGCATCGCTCCAAAACCGAGCAGCAATTGACTTCTTGCTGCTGGCCCATGGACACGGCTGCGAGGACTTCGAAGGGATGTGCTGCTTCAACCTCTCTTCACGCTCGGAATCCATCCATGCGAACATCCAGAAACTGAGGGACCTTGTGAAGGACTTGAAAGTAGAAAACAACCCGGACTGGGTTAATCACATGTTCAGTCAATGGGGATTAACAGGATGGGTTGCATCTTTGGTTAAGGGAATGTTGTGGATTTTGCTTGTGATTGTCATTGTATTAGCCATGTTCTCATGCCTTGTTCATTGTTTCAAAAGAGCTATAGGGAATGCCTTTTTTCTAAATACAGAAAGTGGAGTTGTAGCAGGCACAGGCCCTGTGGACCTGCCTTGGCGTTCAGAAACAGGATGCTGAGTCAGGATGACTGAACAAAAGGAGCCCCTCTCTCCCGCTCTCGGACCCTGGCTTATCTCTCTGTAAAGCTATAGGTCACTTTCCTTTAACCCTTACCATTGGACAATTCTCAATCCTCCCTAACCCTATATAAACCCCTGTTTCTGCCCGGCTCGTCGGAGCCGCTGTCCCTGAGACCCTTCGAGACACTCCGTGGAAGAGCTACGAAGAAGACCAATAAAGACATCGTCTTGGAACCTCATACAGCGCTCTCCTCTCTTTCCCGGTCTCCCGAGTGCCTGCTGGGTGCCCCAGCCAAGCCTAGCTAGCCTAAAGAGCTGAAATCACTCATGAGCTGATAATCACTGAGCTGTATATCACTAAAGGCTAGCTAAGGCATAGGCTGGGTGCACTGCCAGAGCTTGGGCTGGTTAGCCCCCCTCAGAGCTGAGCTATCCGGCTTTAATGCAGCTCCTGGGTACACCCCGTAGCCCAGCCAGCGGCATTATGGGGGGACTCATGGTTGGGAGTCCTAGGGGAAGGTGGGCTCCAGGGATTCAGGGTCACGGGATGTGGTCATCCTGCTAGGGGTGGGGTGCAGGGGGTATGGGTGTTCCTGGGAGAATCAAGGTTCTGGGGCAAGGAGGACTGCAGGGGATGGAATGAATAGGAGAGGGTTCCTTGGAAATGGGGTGCTGGGCCATGGAGATCCTGGGGAATGTCAGTACTGGTATGGGGGTTACAGAGAGGGGGTGACATCAGGAATGGGGGTCCCATGTTTTGTTTCCATGGAAATGAGTGTGCCAGGGATGGGCAGGGGCTGGTTGAGCCCGGGGGTCTCAGCTGCTTTCCTGAGTGCCTCAGATTTTGGGGAGACCTAGAGCCAGCACAGCCCCCATAAGCTGCCGGTGGCCTGGGGGTCACCACAGACAGATTCTGAGGGTCTCTGAGTCTGTGTCCCCACTTACCAAGTGACTTTTCCCTCTCTTTTTTTCCATTTCCATCATTTCACCATTCAATTTCACAACCAGCCCAGTTTGTGCCTTGGTTATCCTGGGGGGCACCGGAGCAGGGAAGGGGTGTGGGAAGCCCAGGGTGGGGGAAGCAGGGCTGAGGGGTCTGCAGGGAGGGCTGGGGAGGCTGTGGGGGATGGGGATGTCCACTTTCCCTCCCCAACACTTTCACTTTCTCTCTCCTGCAGAAGAAGGAAGAGGCCATTTGACACCTTGGTCACACGAGGGGGGCAGGTTCTCTCCTGGGTGGGCACATCAGGGGGGCTCCTCTCCTGGGGAGATGCTGTCCCAGGGGGGCCACATGCTGGAAAAGGGGGTCCTGTCCTGGGCAGCTCCATGGAGCTCCAGGGGGTTCCAGACTTCTCCATTCTTGCTCGTTCCCTGCAGGATCTGAGCTGGAAAGAGCAGCTGGGGAATGAAGCCCCGGGCAGGAAGGAGCTCCCAAACTCCTGCTCCTTGAAGCCAGTGGCCACCCAAGGGTGGGGCCCAGCCATGGCCCAGCCCCACTGCACAGGGATGGCCATTGCCCAGCCCTGCTCTGGCCAGCCCCAGGTGGCAGCCAGCACCTCAGGGTCTCACCCTGCCCCCTTGGCTTTGATGCTGCAGCTTTGAGCTGCTGCAGAGGTGAGAATTCTGTGGGGGGGAAAAGACCTGCCTGTGGTTTGCTCAGCCCTGCAAGAAGCACAAACCCCAAAGGGAGCCCAAGCAGTGGCTCTGGGAGGGCCTTGGATGGTTTTCAGAGCAGGGCTAGCTGGAAACCCCCCACTGCAGGGGCAGCTGTGAGGGAACCAGTCCAGAAATGCAGGAATTGATCATTTTGTCCCTTTGCCCAGGGGACTGAGAAAACCACAAAACTCCTGCAAAGACAGCAATAACCTGCTCAACAACCTGACCTGGACCCTCCTTCTTGAAAAACATCTGCAACTCTTTGGAACATTCCACAAAGAATGTTTGGGCTCGGGATGTGGAGACCCGAAGAGAGGGAAAAGTGTGGAAATATTGAGCACACGTGGGGCTGGGGAACAGGGCTGTCACAGCAGGAGCAGGGAGTGCCCAGGCAGGGGAATTCAGGGCACGCTGGGGTGGATTTACCAGGGAAGCAGACCCTGAGGCACACAAAGACATTTTCACAGATTCCTGTGCACTGTCCCAAGGATGGACAGAGCTTCTCCCCTTCCTCCATGGGAAGTCAATCAAATTTCAAGTTGGGAATTAGAAAAATGGGAGAGTTCCTAAATGTGGCCAAGAAAAGGCTTCCTTAGGGCTGGGTTGGTGCCCAGGAGGCAGGGAACAATCCCATGGAGCTGTTGGACACTCAGGGAGATTCCACACTCTGTGTTAGCCACAAGCAAACGCTGGGCACCCCCATTCCCATGCCCCAGCACATTCCCAGGGACTCCCGTTCTTCAGGACCCCCATTTCCCATGGACCCAATCCCTGGGACCCCCCATTTCCCTGGACACCTATCATTGGCTCCCCAAACTCACTGAACCCCCCACACCTGTGAACCCCATGTCCCACCTTGTCCCACCCAGCCTTGTTGCCATCCTGTCCCATGCTTGTGGCCACCCTGCCCCCATCAAGGGCCACCTACACACGGGGACGGATGTGACCTCGCTTCCTTCCCCTCCATCCGAAGAGCCGCCAGCCAGGGGAGCGGTGGCCACAGCAGCCAGTGACAGCCAGTCCACATGGCTGGGGACACCGGGATGGCCGGGAAGGTGGCACTGCTCCTGTGGGGTGAGTGCTCTGGGCATGGGCCTGACACCCCAGGGATGGGGAGGGGAGGGGGCACAGGGGGGCTGTGGGGTTCCCTGAGGTCCCTAATGCCAGCAGTGCCAGTCCCTGTTACCCACAGGGGACCTTGGTGTGACTGGAGATCTAGGGTGGATTTGGGGACAGGAAGAGGAGGCAGGAATTTGGGGATGGGGCTGTGGGGACAGGAATGTGGGGACTGGCACCTTTGGGCTCAGGTAGCTCTGGGGATGGGGACAAGGGACCTGGGATGCATGGACAGAAGGGGACAAGAATGGTGAGGATGTGGCCATGGGGATGGGATCATGGGGATGGCACCATGAGCTGGTGGGGGTGACCTGGGCCAGCATGGGCTGTGTCCGTGGTGTCCTCGTGCCTGGGGTACCCGCAGTGTCCCCATGCTCTGCCTCAGTTCAGGGTAGCCTGGGTGTCCCTGTTCCCAAGGTGTCTGTGCCACAGGGATGTGCTGCATGGGTGGCTGTGACACTGACATGTCCCCCTGGCTCGTCAAATCTTTTGAAGACCACCCTGAAACACTTTCTCTTAAGAACTGCTGTCCCCACGGGGACAATTTGGGGACAGCCCTCACACCCTGTGCCCCCCTGCTGTTTTCCCCACGGTGCCACCCCCACCCAGCCCTGTCCCTTCTCCCTTCCAGCCCAGACCCTCGGCCTCGCTGGTAAGTCCTCGGGGGATGCCACAGCCCCACCCTGCTGTCACCAGCCCCACGCTGGCCCTGGCAGGCTGGTGTCCCCTGTCACCCGCAGGTGCCCAGACCACCCAGCTCCTCGTGCAGACGCCCTGGACCCCGTCGGTGCTGTGGGACCGAGTGACACTGACCTGCCAGGGCTTGGGGACCGCCGGTGCCACCACCTGGTACAGGAACGGGCAGCAATGGGGGCAGCAGGGATGTGACCACTTCATTGTCACCAAGAGTGGCACCTACGAGTGTGACACACCCGGAACTGGGTGCAGCCCCTCTGTTACTGTCTCAGATGATGAGGGGGAACCTTAAATGATCTGGGTGGCCCCTGAGAGGTCTGGGATGGCTCCTCTCCATGGGTGGCCTCACAGCTCTCAAGGGGCGAGAGCCTGTTTCCTGCACACAGAGACATCCCAGTGCATCGCAGAGAATCCCAGTTGTCCCCAGCACCATGGGTACCCACCTAGGAGCTGTCTCGAGCCCCTCAGTGAAATGGGACTCTCCTGTCCCACAGACCAGCTGGTGCTGCAGGTGCCAGCACGGGCGCTGCTGGAGGGGGACACAGTGACACTGCGCTGCCGGGGCCAGCAGGACCAGCCGGTCACCAGGGTGCGATTCTACCAGGACAAGAAGGATCTGGGCAGGTCCCTTAGAGGGACTGAGCTGCCCCTGCCCCCTCTGCAACTGCACCACAGCGGCCGCTACAGCTGCGAGGGCTTGGTGGGGTCCTTAATGTCGAGGTCAGCAGCAGTGACAGTGACAGTGCACGGTGAGCACCCACCAGCCGCCACCCCGACACCCCCACAGCCCCTCCCCAGGGACTCAGGCTCACAAATCCCCCTCCCCTCTCCTTCCCAGAGCTCTTCTCGGTGCCGGTGCTGGAGGGTTCCCCTGAGCCCACCGAGGGATCCCCCCTGACTCTCAGCTGCCTCAGCACCCCCAGCCCCCTGCGGCCCCCAGCCCCCCTCCTGCACGTGTTCTACCAGGACGGGCAGGTGGTGGGGGCCCCGCAAGGGTCCCCGCAGCTGCTGGTGCCTGCCGTGGGGGTCTCCCACTCGGGGAATTACAGGTGCCGAGGACGGGACTGTGCGGAAGAGCAGTGCCCAGCTCTG
Organism: Fringilla coelebs; assembly: GCF_963513975.1. Taxonomy (NCBI): domain Eukaryota; kingdom Metazoa; phylum Chordata; class Aves; order Passeriformes; family Fringillidae; genus Fringilla; species Fringilla coelebs. The sequence goes on along the minus strand of NW_028167209.1, from coordinate 531,773 downwards.
CGTCACAGTGCGCAGTGAGTGCAGGGATGGGACCGGGGAGCCCCCAGAGGCCCCTCGGGTCCCCCAGCCCTGACTGGGGATCCCAGGTCCTTCCTGACACCTGCCCTGGGACCCCCAAGCTTTCCTGGATTCCTCCCTGGCTCCCCCCGTCTCAATTCCAAGATAATTCACTGAGTCCCCCAGGTGTACATGGGAACCCCCATCCTTCCCTGACACCTTTTCTGTGTCCTGCCATCCCTGCCCCAGGTCCCGCCTCAGGTCGCCCATTCCTGGCCCGCATCCCCCCATCCCTCACTGGGCCTTCTCATCCATCTCTGCGTCCCCCCACCCCTCTCTGTGGTCCCTGCAAATTCTCCATGTCCCTCCCTGGGTTCCTGGGTCCCCTTCCTTATTTCACCCCTCTCACTCTCCAGGTGTCCCCTCCCTGAACTCCTCATCCTCCCTCCAGGTTCCTTTCCAAGCCCCCACCAATCGCTGCACCCCCCCTCTCTCTCTGGTGTCCCCCTGCCCCTCCCCAAGCCCCCCAGGTCCCTCACTGTCCCCTGCTGTCCCCTCCTCCCGCAGGGGTCTCGCCCTCAGGGGTGTCCCTGTCAGCGCAGCCCCCCGGGGGACAGGTGGCACTCGGGAACAGCCTGGTGCTGAGGTGTGCGGTGGCCAAGGGGACAGGTCCCCTGTCCTTCTCCTGGCACCGGGAGGGCTTGGGGGCACTGCTGGGCACCGGCCGCGGCCTGGAGCTGCGCCAGGTCGGGGACAATGACAGTGGCCAGTACTGGTGCCGGGTCAGTGACGGGGACAGCATGGCTGAGAGTGACCCACTGAATGTCACGGTCCTGGGTGAGCAGGACCCTCGGGGTGGAGGTGACCCCACCCACGGCACCTCCATCCCACCTCGCCCAGTGCCAGCCCCATCTGTGTCCCCACAGTGCCCGTGGCCAATGCCACCATCACCCCCGGTCCCCTGTCACACCCAGGGCACGCAGGTGACAACGTGACCCTGCGCTGCTCGGTGCAGGTGGGCTCAGCCCCTGTCACCTTCACCTGGCTGCACAACGGGCAGGAGGTGGCCCGGGGTCCCCTCCTGGAGCTCGGGGACATCGATGTGGGACATTTGGGCACCTACCAGTGCGTGGCCACCAACCAGCTGGGACAGGACAGGCACCGCATGTTCCAGGCATTCAGCCCAGAGCTGGCCCTGGAGGTGACACCACAGGACACAAGGACACACATGGATACAGGTGGTGATCCCATGGGGTCAGTGTGGTTCAGCACTTCTGGGGTGATTGGTGACCCTGATGTGTCCCACTCTGCTCCTTACAGTGGCCGCAGGGGTCGGTGGGGCCCTTTTGTTCCTGCTCCTGCTCGTGGCTGTCATTGTGGCCTGGCTCCGGTGGCACTGCCACAGTGGGTGACAATGGGGGGATGGGGGTCCCAGGGAACTGTAGAGACCCCCAGAGTTGAGGAGTGATTGGGTGGCACCCACAGCCCCAGAATTGTGACCTTGGCTGTGGGTCCGGTAGCCTTTAGGGAAGTGCTGGAGGGTCCTGCAGGGATGTTGGGAGTTCTTCCAGGGGGGTCTCTGTCCCTGGTGGGCTTTGGGTTCTTGAGGCTGAGTTGATCAGAGGCAATGGGAAGGTTCCTGAATTCTAGGGGGCTTCAGGGATGCTTGGGGGTTCTTTGAGAAACTGAGAGTCCCATGGGGGTTCAGAAATCCTGAGAGGGGTCAGGATCCTGGGACCCCACAGTCACCCCTCCCCTCTTTCCTCTGCAGCATCCAGGAAGAACCAGGAAAGGTGAGAGGGAGGGCTCAAACCACACTCTCCCCTTTTATCAAAACCCCCAAGATCTCCCATTCCTTCCCCACATCCCCTTTATTCCCTCAGGGCCCCCCCGGATTGCCCAGCCCCCCCAGAGGAGGGGGAGGTGCTATACGCCCGCGTCATGAAAACCAAGAGGGCAGGGGGTGAGTGGGGGGGGACACACGCAGAAGGACACGTCACCCACGAGTGTCACCCCACCCAGATCCCACAGCCCGTGTCTCTCGCAGCGTCCCCCTGTGCCACCACCCTCCAGGATCCTCAGGTGACCTACGCGGAGCTGCGGGGACCCCAGGAGCGACCGCGGGAACCCGGTGACATCTACGGGAATGTGCTGTGACACTGGGGGGCACTGGGGGGCACTGGGGGTCCCACCCATGGGCACCTGTGGGAATGCTAATTATTAGAAGCTGGAAAAGTACTGTGTTTAGCCTTCTGATCTGAGTTCTTGCACCTGCGAAAATACTGTGTCCTTGGACATCTCTAAATGTGATAACAAGGAGTCAGAGAGACGTGGGAAAGTGGAATGCAAGACTGAAAAAATGAAGAAGAGTTGATGTTTAGCTTAACGAATAGAATGCTTAGGTTACAGAATATGTAGGAGCTTATTAACACTATTATAAAAGTATGTAACCTGATCAATAAATTGGAGACCAATGATCATCACTCCTAAGATGTGCACGTCTCCCCTTCGCCTCCTCAAATGGTGACTACATTCCTTAAATGGAGTATTTCCTTAAATGGTGTATTTCTCCTTAAATGGTGACTTTTCTTTTAACAATTGGTGACCCCCGATCGTGATACTGCGACGCACCACGGAGGAGGTGAAGAACCGGGTCAAGTCCTGAAAGCAGCCAGGACGGCAATAAGCGCGGAGAAAGGAAAAAGGGGGACAAAGTGATACGAGTTGGACGCGCCGGTCCTCAAGTGTCGTATAGACGAGCTTGATTGATACGTTGTACACGGTGACCTTGAAGAGCTGCAACAGCGCTGACGATTGTAGGTATGGAAAGGCAAGCAGCATATGATTTATTTACTGCCTTTTTACAAAAACGGCAGGTTAGGGGAATGGAGAATCTACAAGGGTTTTTGACCTATGGATATGCTAAGGGAGTTTTTATTAAGCCCCATACGGTTCACGAGTTAACGGGATGGCGTGAATTTGGTGATTTATTATGGGAGGCCACTTTGGACAACAGAAAAACTGCCAAGAAGTTAAGTAAATTATGGAGGGTAGTTCACAATGAGCTAATCCCTGAGGCAGAAAACAACCTAGCAGAAGCTATTGCAAGGGAACGCCGTACAGCTTGGGCTGAGCTGGCCAGAAAAGCCATAGAGAAAGGAAATGATGAGGTTATCAACAAGCGGCGTAGAAAAGCGGACTATAGGCTATAAACTTGGGGAAAAGGCTTCCGCAGTTTGTCGGTGCGCGCGGCTCCTGCAGCCACTTCCGGCGTGCTTGGTTCCGGAGCGCATGGTCCTCGCTGTTGTTTTTGGACCGCTGTTAACACCCAGCAACCAGCAAAAACCTTAGTTTGTGTCACCCTGGGTTTTTGAGATTTCTAGAAAAGCCTTCTGATATTGACATTCTTGTAAAGAACTTTCCCACACACTTTCCTGTAAACAACTCATAATTTACATTCTTGTGAAAAACGGACACTGTTGACGGACTGTTGGTTAAGCCAGTGTCTGTGGAGAGGTGGCACTGTCATCCTCCAATCCACTGTTACCTTTGTAAAACTATAAATTATGGAGTCAGAGAATAAACGCTCTCTTTTCCTTCTCACCTGGAGAACGGTGCGTGTGTGCGTTCTTTCGTGTCCTACAGCGACATCTGGTGACCGCCGAGTGTACTGCAGCCCGGGCTGGGATAAGATACTGTGGTGAGGTTGTGTCTTCCCTTTCGGTGTTAGCTTACTGTTTTTTGGGGTGATGGCGACCTCTGTGCCTTCTGAGGAAGACTTCCTCGTTTTAGACCTATGGAAGTCTCTCCTGGAATGGAAACAGATTTCTGTTTCCTGGGATAGTCTTGTGAGGTTGTTTTTATGGGCCCGGGAACAAGGGTTTTTTTCGGTCCCTACGAAGGCGTTTTCCAGGCAGGAGTGGTCTTTCCTGGGGGATCGCCTTATGGAGGCCCTACTCGATGATTGTACCACCGATGTGGCACCGCTTTTAATACAGTGGAAAATATGCCAAACTGTTTGGCTCGGTTCTGGTTCTTGTAGTCCTTGTAGACTGCAGGGGTCCCCCTCTGTCTCAGACGTGGATGACGAGGAGTTTGAGTTTTTGCCTGAGGTGGCCCCCCCCCCCTCCCTGCCGCGGGACGGTGTCCTCGGGGGTGGTGGTTGCTCCCCCGGGGTGGACTGGGCTCCTGGCCAGCTGGTCTCGGGTTTGGGGGCTTCTGGGGAGTTGGCGGTCTGTCCTCGCCCCACCCCGCCCTGCGCGGGCGGCGGGGAGGGGGGCGGGACGCCCTCTCTCTATGCCTTCCCGGCTCTCGAGAGCCAAGACTCACCCCTGCCTGGATCGGGAACGGTGACGGCTCTATGCCCTAACTGCGGTGTCTCTGTGAGGTTTTCCCCGAGTGTGATGGGGACGGGCTCTCCCGCCCCCGGATCGGACCCTTCGGAGCAGGGGGAGGTTCCCCCCGTCTCTGAGCCGGCTGGGCATGCGCAGTCGGTGGAGATGGACGGGGGCGGAGTGCCGGAAGGCGCCTCGCCCGGCCCGGCCCCGATGGGCGGGCTGTTCCCCTCCCTCCCGGCCGGGGGCGGGGTGTCAGTCGGCGCTCCGCCCGGCTCGGCCCCGGTGGGCGGGCAGGCTCCCCCTCTCCCGGCGGGGGGCGGAGTGTCAGTCGGCGCTCCGCCCGGCTCGGCCCCTCTCCCAGCAGGGGGCGGGCGGCCTGCCCCTCTCCCAGCAGGGGGCGGGACGCCGATCGGGGCTGTGCCCGGCCCCGCTCCGGGGAGCGGGCGGCCCGTCCCACTCCGCACGGTGGGGGCATTACCCACTGTGGACTCCGGTGGGCCAAAATGGACGCTCATAGGCGGCCTGCCTGGTTCCCTTGTGCCACCCCCCGAGGGAAATGTCTCACAGGTTGCATCATTCTCGGCGCCCTGCCCCCCTCCCATGCCAGGGGAGGGGGGCCCCGCGCGGGGTGCATCCTGGTCAGAGACAGAGGTGAGGGCTGTGCCAGCCCCCGTGTGCAGCGCAGCGACTCCTAGTGGGGCTGCGGCACAGCAGGGCGCTGGGGTGTTTACCTTTGGTGCAACTGCTGACACGGCTGGTGGGAGACCGGTGGGGGCCAGGAGCCGGGGTGTTTCCTCGTCGAACCTTTGGACCCTTCCTGAATGTCAGGTGACAGTTCGTCCAAGGCACCCCGAGCGTTTTTGGCGTGATACAAAAACAAAAGCCGATGAGATGACCGAACCTGCCTCTGCACGGCATTGGCAGGGTCACCCAGTGGACCCTTTTGGCTCTGCCGGTGCTGCAGGGGGCGCGGGGATGAGAGACGTTGACTTGGCTTTCGGCCGCTCGTCCTCTCTTGTCCCTGACCGGGACACAACAGGTGCAATGGCTTTGCCAGGGGCTCCCCAGGTTTTCCCTGTGCTCAGGGGTGTTGCTCAGAACACCTATGAGCCCATTTCATATAAGCTGGAGAAGGAGCTCCGGGAGGCAGTTGCTAAGCATGGCTTGGGATCTGCAGAAGTTATGCAGACTCTTCGCAGGATTGTTTCAGATGTGTTGACACCTCATGATCTTCGTTGTGTGGCACATTCTCTCTTTGACCCTGTGCAGTTTGGTGTTTTCGAGACCAAGTGGGGCCGGTTGGCGGCTCAAGCAGTGGCACAGAACGCAACGCTGAGCCCACAGGACCCCAGGCACAGAGTTGAAGCTGACATGCTGATGGGAACAGGACGGTATGACAATGTTCAAGGGCAAGTTGGATACGATCCCCTTGTGCTGGATCAGTGCCGCACGCTGGGCATGGCGGCAATTGTTCAAACTATGGAAATGGCTGCTCCAAGGCAGCCGTTTTCGACCATTGTCCAGGGGGACGATGAGCCTTTCATGACATTTGCGGCAAGGCTGACTGCATCCATAGAGAGGCAGTTGCCTGATCCTGTGGTAAGGACTGCTACGATTGCAAACCTTGTAAGGTACAATTGCAATGAGGCTTGTAAGAAGGTCATAGCAGCCATGCCTGGTGATCCTACCGTTTGGGAGATGGCGGAGGCCTGTGCTAGAGTCGTTCCTCCGAGTCGGAAGCTGGCTGCCGTGGCTGCTGCTGCGCAGCCGGTTTGGGCATCGCCACAAGGCAGGCAGCCACAGCAGGGGACTGCGCAGGCTGGGAAGAAGAAGGGGAAGAAAGCGCAGAAGGCCAAATTCCCCATGTTCTTGTGCGGTCGGTGTGGTAGGCCGAATCACATGTCCAACGTGTGTAAGGCGACGGTTCATGTTAACGGCCAGGCTTTACCGGGCTCGTTAAACCCCCAGCAAAGCGCGCAGAAGGGGAGGCGCGCTCAGACACAAGTTCCTCCCCAGACCCTCGAGCCGATGGAGGTCTCCTTTGCCGGCTTGCAGCCAGCACCCGCGGATCCGCAGGCGTGGATGTCTGCACCGCAGCAACAGTTGTCTTAGAGTCTTCTGAGATACACAAGGTTCCCCTGGATGCCTTTGGTCCTTTGGGTGGGGGCATGAGTGCTCTCCTTATGGGGAGGCCTAGTGCCACCCTTCAGGGCATCATTGTTCACCTGGGGCTCATTGATGCGGATTTTACAGGGCAGATTTGTGCCATGGTTTCCACACCCACCCCCCCTGTCACGATCCCGAAGGGGACACGGATTGCTCAACTTGTACCTTTTAAGTCCTCTGTTCGCAGGACGGCTGACCAGTCACGTGGAGCTGGTGGCTTTGGATCCACTGGGCCGCCTCAAGTTCACTGGACTGCTGTTCTGACCAAGGACCGTCCTGAGATGCTGTGTACCCTGTCTGTTCCTGGCGCAACACCGTCGGAAATCCACCTCCGCGGGCTTCTTGACAGCGGTGCTGATGTCACGGTTCTCTCCCTTGCCGCATGGCCCCCGGAGTGGCCTTTGGACCCGGTGGGGACATCTGTCGCGGGCCTGGGAGGGACGGCGCAATGTTATGTGAGCCAGCGGCCAGTACTTGTCGTGAACCCGGAGGGACAGACGGCCTGGGTTAGGCCTCATGTTACTTCTACTCCTGCCAACCTTTGGGGGAGGGATGTTCTGTCTGTCTGGGGGGTGCGCATCGGGACGGATTTTTGATGGGGGCCACTGCAGTGAAGGGCGCAGGGTGTCCCACGCCTCCTATACGGTGGCTGGTGGACAAACCTATTTGGGAAAAGCAGTGGCCCCTTCCTCGAGATAAACTGGACGCCCTTCGGAATCTGGTGCAGGAGCAGTTGGACCAGGGTCATCTGGAGCCTTCTACCAGTCCCTGGAACACTCCTGTCTTTTGTATAAAAAAGAAATCTGGTAAATGGAGGTTGTTACAAGATCTCCGAAAGGTCAATGCCGTGATGGAAAGCATGGGGACGTTGCAAACAGGCATGCCGTCACCTACCATGCTTCCCGCAGACTGGCCGGTCCTTATTGTCGACCTAAAGGACTGTTTCTTTTCAATTCCTTTGCATCCTAATGACAGGCCGAAATTTGCTTTTTCGGTGCCAGCAATTAATGAGGCTGAGCCCGCACAGAGATATCAATGGACGACATTGCCTCAGGGCATGCGCAATTCCCCGGCCATATGCCAGTGGTATGTGGCTCGTGCCTTGTCTGGAGTTCGCAAGCAGTTCCCTGATGCACGTCTGTATCATTATATGGACGACATTTTGGTGGCCGCGTCCACCCAGGGTGAGCTGCTGAGGATTCAGCCTCGGCTGCTCGATGCCTTGCATGCTCATGGACTGCAGGTAGCTCCAGAGAAGGTTCAACAACAACCACCTTGGAAGTACTTGGGGGTCAAGATTCTGGAACGAACGATCTGTCACCAGGAGGTACAATTTGTGCATTCCGTGAAGACGCTGAATGATGCTCAGAAGCTAGTAGGCGTCATCACTTGGTTGCGTCCGTACTTGGGACTGACCGATGCACAGCTGTCTCCTCTGTACGATTTGTTGAAGGGAGACTCTGATCTAAAGTCACCTCGCACATTGACCCCTGAGGCGCATAAGGCGTTGGAGGTGGTTCAGCAGGCTGTTTCGGCTTGCCAGGTCTATCGCATTGATCCCTCCGTTGATATCACTGTGTTTGTCACCACTCCAGATTCGTACCCCACAGGCATTATTGGCCAATGGAGTGACGAATGGTCTGATCCCTTGCACGTTCTGGAATGGGTTTTCCTGCCCCATCAGCCGCGGAAGACGGCAACTGCGTTGTTTGAGCTGATTGCTCATTTGATACTCAAATGCCGGCAACGGTGTTTGCAATTGATGGGTGCGGATCCTGCAAAGATCATACTCCCGGTGTCACGGGAGGATTTTGACTGGAGCTTTGCAAACAGTGTGTCCCTGCAGAGTGCTCTGGAAAATTTTTCAGGGCAGATTTCTTATCATCTGCCCAGCCATAGGCTACTGCATATGGCAAAATGCACACAGATCTCTTTGCGGCCTAAACATAGCCAGGACCCCGTGCAAGGACCCACCGTCTTCACTGACGGTTCAGGAAGGACAGGAAAGGCCATCGTTACCTGGAGGGACGGATCTGAGTGGCAGGTGTTGGTAGGCCATGAGGAAGGGTCAGCCCAATTGGTTGAACTGAGGGCTGCTGTCATGGCATTTGAGAAATTTTCCCAGGAACCTTTCAACTTGGTCACGGATTCCGCCTATGTGGCAGATATTGCACAACGGCTGGGTCATTCGGTTTTGAAGGAGGTCAGTAATCCTGCCTTGTTTCATTTACTGAAGACCCTGTGGTGTGCCATTCAGGCTCGGGTTCATCCATTCTATGTTCTGCATGTGAGGAGTCACACCAATTTGCCAGGCTTTATAGTGGAAGGTAACGCGAGGGCTGACAAGTTGGCTAACCCGGCGTGGGTAGCGCCTCAGCCTGACACACTCGCGCAGGCCAAGGCATCGCATGGGTTTTTCCACCAAAACGCACATACTCTGCAGAAGCAGTTTCACCTGACGCCGACGGAGGCTCGTGACATTGTTGAGTCATGTGATGACTGCCATGCACTTGCTCCGCCTTTGCCAGCAGGGGTAAACCCCAGAGGCCTTAGGGCCTTGGAGCTGTGGCAGACTGATGTCACCCAGATTGCCGAGTTTGGCCGGCTCAAGTATGTGCATGTCACGGTGGACACGTTCTCCTCTGCGATGTGGGCTTCAGCTCACACTGGGGAGAAGGCCCGTGATGTCCTTGCCCACTGGAGGCAGGCCTTTGCTGTTCTGGGCATACCTTCTGCTGTGAAAACCGACAATGGTCCTGCTTATGCATCACAAAAGGTGCGGCAGTTCCTGCAGTTGTGGGGGGTCTCGCATAGGTTTGGTATCCCACATTCTCCAACTGGTCAAGCTATTGTAGAACGCGCTCATGGTACTCTGAAGCAGGTTCTACAAAAACAAAAACGGGGAATGCAGGGTGAAACCCCGCACAGTCGGTTGGCAAAAGCTTTGTGCACAATCAATCATCTCACAGTGCCGCAGAACTCAAATAATCCTGTCATTTTGAATCACCATCTCTCGTTGCAGGCTGCGGACGAGGCACATCAGCCTCGGGCGAAGGTTCGGGTGCGGAATTTAGTCACCAAACAGTGGGAAGGTCCCTATGACCTGATCGCTTCGGGGCGCGGGTATGCTTGTGTATCCACAGATACTGGGGTACGCTGGGTACCTTCAAAATGTGTTCGCCCTGACCTACGACCGCAGAGACAGAATCCAGCCAATGAACAAGATGGAAACCGTGACCAACCTGAAAGGCAGCAAGCGGGTGAATCATTGAGTGATGACTCTGATGCAGATGATGAGAGCGGTCACTCCGATGATTCCTCCGCAAGCGAACACTGAGCATTGTTCATTTTTCTTTTCTTTTTTTTCTTTTAAACAAAAAAGGGTGAGATGTCACCCTGGGTTTTTGAGATTTCTAGAAAAGCCTTCTGATATTGACATTCTTGTAAAGAACTTTCCCACACACTTTCCTGTAAACAACTCATAATTTACATTCTTGTGAAAAACGGACACTGTTGACGGACTGTTGGTTAAGCCAGTGTCTGTGGAGAGGTGGCACTGTCATCCTCCAATCCACTGTTACCTTTGTAAAACTATAAATTATGGAGTCAGAGAATAAACGCTCTCTTTTCCTTCTCACCTGGAGAACGGTGCGTGTGTGCGTTCTTTCGTGTCCTACAGCGACAAGTTTGAGCCTGGCATCCTCAATGGACTGTGCTTTAAACAGACTGCAAGCAGCAGCGTGTCCAGGCGAGAGTTAGAGTTTGCTGCGTCGGACGCTAAGTTGCTAGCATGTTTGGGACTTGTTGTTGTTTTAGACTAATTGGTAGGAATTTACATCGAGCCTTTGAAATGCATATAGAGTTGTAAGTCAGCGGCTGTGCTCACATGGAAACGGCAGCCGCGGCTCGGCTGTTCGTGGCTCACGGCTGGCCTGAAGCAGCGGCTCGTAACAAATACAAACAGCCACGGAGCCCGAGCGGGGCAGGCAGCGCTGTGCCCGCGGTGCGGTGCGCGCCGGCGGGGCTGGGTGCGCGGGGCGCAGCGGCGAGCGAGTCCCGCGGCGGGGCCCGGGGTCCCCTGCTGGTGCCTGAGGCAGCGGCAGTGACCGAGCAAAGAGGGAGCGGCGCGGCCGGGGGGGCTCCCCCGCGGGGCCGCAACTCGCGCCCCAGAGCGCCGTGCTGCTGCGGCAGGAGCTGAGTGAACCCATCGCACACCACAGCAGGTCCAGCGGCGGCCCCGGGACCTAAACAGCTTCCAGCGGGACTACTTCCCCCCCTCTCTCCGCCCTGCAGCCGGCGAAAGCTTCAGTGTTAGACCTAATAGCCGTAATAAATGTGACTCTTTTCCACAAAGAACCACAAAAGGATCCCTACTGCAGTTAAAACACCAGTGATGATAAATAAACAACACCAAGGAGCATTGCTATCAGGACATTCGTCATCTGGATTAAAAAACCCTTTTGTTTTTCCTGACAGAGACTGTAAAAGAAAGATTAGCATGGACTCTGAACATTAAAAGCCTGGATAGCTCAGTTGGTGGAACATCAAACTCTGAAATTGTATTTTGAAAAGTTTAAAAATGTTAGAGATGTGTTAAAGCAATTGTATAAATAAGATACAATAAGTATGTTTTTGTATTTTTTAAGCCTTATTTAGATGTGGTAAATGTAACAAGCAAACACTGAATTCAAAGAAATCTTTTCTACAGGTATACCTTGAACAAATTTCTTATGTTTGTGTGCACGCAAGTCTAAAAATGCTAAAACAAACACATGAAGAGAGTTGTTTTAGATTAATATTTTAGAGTCAGGCCTGTAAGTAAGTTATAGTAAATTTTATATTTTATTTCTATAGTAAATTTTATTTGTTGTTAAATAGTTTAAGTTAAATTGTCTATTAAGTGCTATTAAATGTGAAATACTCTTAAAGTTAAGTGTTTTTAAATTTATGTTTTGATAGGTTCAAGTGCTGTTAAGTTTCATTTTTGTTAATTTAAGTGTTATTAAGTTTAAGTGAAGTTACATTTTGTTCTGTTTAATTTATATTAAGTTTAAGTTATGTAAAATTTAAAGTCAATTGAATTCTGTTAAGTTCTGTTAGATTTAAGTGACGTCACATATAAGTTTTGTTGATTTGAAAATCTGATAAGTTTAAGTTCTGTTAAGTTTAAGTATTTTAAGTTTAAGTATTTTAAGTTTAAGTATTCTAAGTGTTTTAAGTCTAAGTGTTTTTAAGTTTAAGTGATGTTGAATAGATTTATGTTGGATGTTTATTTTATACTTGTGTGCAAGGTGTCACCACTAACATCAGAGAAACTTTAATTATAAAAGATAATTGGAAGCATTTGTAAATAAAGCCATTTTTGTTTAAAAGATATTTGTTGTTTAAAAATGGGAAACAAGCTTATCAAACAATCAATGCAGATGAAACTTGCACACATGTTGCTCTTTTAGCTTATTTTTATAAGTTGTGTTAGCACACCTAAGTTTTGTTTAAGCTTTGTAACAGCATAAAATTTTTTTTGTGTTTATTTCGTAGCATATCTTATAGATTGTAATAAGTTTTGTCAGTTTGTCTCCCTAGCTTAAATTCCTTATAATAGAAAACTTTATTAGTTAGGAAATATTGTTTATAATAGTTATTAGAATTGCTTATTTTATATTTTAGAGAGTGTAGTGTAATTAACTGATGAAGCTTTGCTTATTTAAAAGAAAACAGGGGATATGTGGGAATGCTAATTATTAGAAGCTGGAAAAGTACTGTGTTTAGCCTTCTGATCTGAGTTCTTGCACCTGCGAAAATACTGTGTCCTTGGACATCTCTAAATGTGATAACAAGGAGTCAGAGAGACGTGGGAAAGTGGAATGCAAGACTGAAAAAATGAAGAAGAGTTGATGTTTAGCTTAACGAATAGAATGCTTAGGTTACAGAATATGTATGAGCTTATTAACACTATTATAAAAGTATGTAACCTGATCAATAAATTGGAGACCAATGATCATCACCCCTAAGATGTGCACGTCTCCCCTTTATCCTGACAATTGGCATTGGCTTTCACAGCGACTACCACCTCTACCCAATGAGTCAAGTGATCTCCTATCACTAGCAAAATCTTCCACTGTTGTATGTGGGGAAGCTCAGTAAAGTTTACTTGGATGTTTTGGAAGTGCTGTAAGGCTAATTCTTGCCCTCCTCTGAGAGTTTTCCTCATGATTTTCTTATTCGCTTGTTGATATATCACACACCATTCAATTACTTGCTTAGCTATTCTGAAAATTCTTTTGCATCCCCGATCCCTTAGGAATTGATCACTTAGCATTTGTGTACCCCAATGTGCTGTTGCATGTATGCCTTCTAGCATTTTCTTGGCAAGGGGTTTATTCAACATTTGCCTCCCATCTGCTAATCTCCACTTCCCTTCATTATCTTTCCTGGCTCCTATTTTAAGGAGTGCTTCCTCTTCTGTCCCACTGAATATGGGGAGTTTTTGCATTTCTCTCATGGGTATTAATACTATTATTAGTTTTTCTGTCTCTGTTTCAGTTGCATTTTTAGCTTCTAAATAGATTGAATTGTTCCCTCACGCCTCCTGAGTAACCTCTTTTTGATGTTCTTTAACATATACCACCACTACTTCCTCTCGTATTGTAAAGTTTCTAACTCTTCCAAAAGAAATTTTTTGTGAATCAGCCCCTTTCCCTTTGAATTGAATAGCCCCCTCTCTTCCCAAATGTTTCCAAAGGTATGCACTACTCCAAAAGCGTATTTTCAGTCTGTATCTATTGTTCCCCTTTTCTGTGTTAATATTTCCAGAGCTCACTTTAGGCCATGTAGCTCACACGCTTGGGCTGACCAGTTGGAAGGTAACTTTCTCTTTTCTATGGCTATCAACCCTTCATGCACTATAGCATACCCCTATACCCTGTGCCCCTTTATTACCCATGAAGATCCATTGATGTACAATCATTTTCAACCTTGGAGTGTGTCATGGTTTGATGCTGGCACAATGGTAGTGCCCCCACAAAAATATATTTTCCCTAGTGTCTGCTGTGAGATGTGACCAGGAATAGAGCAAAGCAGGCTCCAACTTAGAAATAAAGAAAAAAAACTTTATTAACCTACAACTATGTGTAAAAAGAAATACACAGAGAACTCAAAATGAAAACCTTCCAGAACATTCCTCCTCCCCCCCACCAAATTTCCAATACATCACAGTAAGACAAAACCTTGGGTTCTCAATTCAGTTACCACCCCTCAGATCACCAACTCTCAGTTCATCACCACCCATCACATTATCAATTCTCAGTTCATCAAGAAGAGAGGAGTCCTTCTTGTACCATAGGCTTCTCCAGGAAACACAGTTGAAACCTCTTGTGTTTCCATGTCACATGTGGTACCGCCTGGAGAACATTTGCCATCATGACATCTTCCTTCCATGTCCAGTGCTCTCACCACATGGACAGGGTTCTCAGAGCACATGGACCAGGGCTGCTTCTAGGGTTCCCCTTTTAAGGATGCTTTGCCCAGTTCCAAAAAAAGCACAGTCTCTCACTTTTGGGACACCTGTTTCCCCCACATTCACCCCCTGGGTCTGAGGGGTCTCGAGAACAGAGATCTTCTTCTTCACTCAAGACAGAGGGCAACACCACCCTCCTCACCTGTTGTCTCTGTTCATGAACTCCTTCACATAACAACAGTGCACTCTCTTGGCTCCAAGCCATTGCCTCCCCCTAAATGCAGTCTCTGTGTCACAGGAAAAATGGTTCTGTCCATGGCTATACAAGAAAAGTCCAGCTCAAGGCCACTCCATCATCTCCTCCCACCTAGGATTCTTCTTAACTCTTCTGACATCTTTCACTTGCACAAACTTTCATCACACTTGCCCATTTCCTCCTATTTCATCTCTATCTCTCTTCTCATTCAGCTCCTGGCAGATCAGCATTTGTAAGGTTTCTGTCATCTAAGAAAAGGGTTGAAATCTCAGGCTCTGCCTGTCCAGAACTCTCATGCTGCCCTGCCAGGCACCTTCTTGCTTCACACCACTTCTCCTTCCTGGCCAGCTGTGCTGCCAGAACATGATATCGAATTTCAAGGTGGCACAGGCACAGGCACAGGCTCCCTCTCTCTCTCTCTCCCAGGGGGGCTGCCCAATGCCTCTCAGTGCTCCTCCACCCTTCCATCTTGCACTTCTCTTCTCTGTCCAAGGCCCCGGCCTACCTCACTCAGGACTTTGTGGCTTCTCCTCCCCCACCCAGCCCACAGCTGGGCAGGGCAGGTCTGACCTCTTTCATGGACAAGACCCAAGAGGGCTTGCCCTGGGAGTTCTCTGCTTTTAACCCCTTGTGTTCTCAGAGGCGTATCCATGTCCTCAGTGGCCACACAACGTGCCAGTATTCAAATCTGAGCACCTATTGGTTTGACCACCAAACTTGCAAAAAGCTCACTTCTTTTTCAAACCAGGACACTACCAGGACAGTCTCTTATCAGTCCCTCTGGTGCTGGAAATGCTGCAGCCCAGGCTCAGCCAGGTGGGCCACAGGTGTGAGCTGCCAGTGGTGTTCTGGATGTTCAGTCCAGAGCAGGCTAAAGAGCTCCAAAGAAAAAGAAAAACCACAGTCCAGGAACTTCTCTGCCTCAGTGAGCTAAAAACTAACTAAAAGCAAAGGAGAGCTCTGTCCTGCTGTCTGTCCATCCACAGACAACTGATAGCTTAGGTTTAAGTTTTTCTGTTCAGTTTTGGTGAGCAGCTTTTAGCTTTATATTAAGTGTTACTGGGATCTTTGCACAGGATGGTGAAGACAAAAAAATCCTATTCTAGCTGGAGACTCGAGGACAATCTCTTCAAACTTCAGGCCCAAAGCACAAATGTTATGAACAAAAAGAAGGATATCCATTCTTTTTAGATTGCAAAGTTTAAAACTGAGGCCAATGACTGCCAAGTGGGAGTCCTAGCTATTTGTGGTTTATAATTTCGGGTTGTAGTGTTCTGTTAACAGTGTACTTTTGATTGCTGGTTCTCAGTGACTGCGGGGCTGCCCGGGAGTAGTGGGGGCCGACCCCCACCTTCGGCGCAGTCCCGCCCGGGCTGGGGATGATGTGGGGGTAGTGGAGCGGCCCCTCCCCAGCGCGGGTCCCGGCGGGGCCGGGGGAGCCCCCGTGAGTGGTGTCCGCGGGGACCGGCCCGCCCTGGGAACGGGGGGCCGACCCCCCATGAGGCACGAGTCCTAACTGACCCACGGAGGGGGCACCCCGGAAATAGCACGGGGGCAGGGACCAGCCTGAACCCCTTTCCTGCCAGGACAGCTGCTGGGCAAAGCCCGCTGTCTCCTGAGTGCTGGCACCCCGACAGATTGGTATGCTAATGCGGTCGTTAAGGCTGTATTGTATCAGTATCAACTTGCTTGGGATGAGTAAATGACTGTTTCTCAGTGGGACGGGAGGGCAATATCAGGAGACATGTAAATGAATCCTATAGCCAAATTGCAACGGGGTGAAAACCCCCCAACTCGTCTAGTAAACCCCCAAAAGCAACGAGCCAACTCAAAATTAGGAAAGTAGAGCGGGGTCTAGGTATCAAGAACAGAGTTCCGAGCCTGCAGAGATGCTGGAAGCCTCGGTCACCCCTCACCCTAGCCGAAGAAGACCACAGCACGAGTGAGGACCCCTGGACTGGCTGGCAGAAAGAGACGGGTATACCCTAGCACTCTCGTGAGGGCGGGACCCCCAGCTCTGCCCCTTAGGGGACAAAGCTGCTGCGCATTCCTCCTCCTCTGAGTCACCCTGGGAACAGCGATGGCGGAGCTGCAGACCTGCCGGGTGCCCCCATCCTGAGCTGATCACTTTTAATAAAGGCATCAAAAGGAGAACGATCTCCTGCCCATTTATTACACAAACAACATGAAAAGAGGAGGCTGGGCAAGCAAGCAAGGAGGATGAAACTTCATAATTTGAAGCTATTAATTGGGCAGTTAACTTCTATGTGCAAATGGACTAAAACTTATAAAAATGTGTGAGATCTCGTGACCAAGCCCTCTTTTGCTCCTATCTTGGAGCTATCCAGGCAGAGCCACAACTGTGGCTCTGGTACTGCCAGAGTGTGACCTTGGAAGGTGTGGGGAGACGGAATGTAAGAAAATAGTGCAGCAGGTAATCTCACAGCTGAGGAGTTGCTGCAGAACCAGTTAGTAAAGATTAGAAACAGGCCCAGCTCTTAACAAGCCATACCTGTATCCAATAAGAGCAAGTGCTACAAAAGAGCAGGTTGGCTAGATGTGAGGAGAGGGCTGCTGCAGTTTGCTAACTAGCTGTGGAGAGAGTTGCAGTTTACTAACCAGAGGTGAGGAGAGAGCTGCAGTTTGCTGGCTAGCTGTGAAGTGTGATGGTGTTTGTTGGCTGTGAGGAAGAGGAGTCAGATGACTGCTGCAAGGACCAGGGACAGGCAGCACATAGAGGAGCTGCATTGTGAAATAACTTCAAGGAGGTATGAGGCCCTGGAGACATAAAACCCCTTGCACTGTAACGCACCCTAGAAGTCGTGCTAAGACGACAGGAAGGTACTTCAATAAAAATCCACTTTATTCCTTTTAGCTCCATCTGGCCTCTGTTCCAGCTCCTTAAGGCATCACAACATCCCAGGAGCTGAAATGTGGAGAAGTGAATGCAGTTTCTGAAAACAAACTGCTGCTTCTTCCTCCCCCCCTTCGCTCTCAGAACCAGCCTTAAAGGTGCAGAACTCATTTCTGGGCTGAACAGACCGATGGGGTACGAGCATCATGAAGTCACCCCAGGACACGCCCTGGTCAGGGTCAGGGGGTCCCATCCCCACCTCATCTCAAGGCTGCCGGGGATCCCCCAGCTCCAGTATCGCCTCTTCCCCTCTCCCCACCCCAAGGGTCCCATGTTCCACAGCACCAGCTCTTACAGGGATCTCCAAAACCAATGTCCTGCCCCATCAATACCGGGCTATCCCCATGTAGACCCCCCAAGACCCTCCCCAGGGGCAATTACAGCTCTTCTCCACCCAAAAAAGCTCCTCTTAGAGAGACAGAGATATCCTACTCCTCATCCTCCTCGTCCTCCTCTGCCTCCTCATCCTCATCATCCTCCTTGTCCTCATCTGTCTCCTCATCCACTTCATCCTCCTCCTCCTCATCCTCCTCAGCCTTGTAATCTTCCTCCTCATTCTCCTCCTCCTCGGCCTTGTCATCCTCCTCCTCATCCTCCTCCTCCTCGCCATCCTCCTTCATGTCCTCGTCCTCCTACTCCTCCTATTCTTCCTCATCATCCTGTTCGTCCTCACCCTCCTCTTTCTGGTCCTCCTCGTCCTTGTCCTCCTCTTCCTCCTCCTCCTCATCCTCCCCCTCCTCCAAATGCTTCTCCTCCTCGTCCTTGTCCTCCCCCACCTCCTCATCCTCCCCCTCCTCCTCCAAATCCTTCTCCTCCTCATCCTTGTCCTCCTCCACCTTCTTATCCTCCTCCTCTTCCTCCTCCACGTGCTCCTCCTATACATCCTCTTCCTCATCCTCCTCCCCGTCCTCGTCCTTCTCCTCATCCTCAGCCTCCTCCTCCTCCACAACCTCATCCTCGTCCTCCTCCACCTCCTCCTCCTCTTCATCCCCCTCCTCATCCTCCTGTTCCTCCTCCTCCTTGTCCTCCTCACCCTCGCCCTCCTCCTCCTCCACATCCACATCCTCCTCCTCGTCCTTCTCCTCCTCTCCCTCCTCAACCTCATCCTCCTCCTAATTGTTGTCCTCCTCCTCGTCCTCCTCCAACTCGTCCTCCTCCAACTCATCCTCGTCATCCTCCTCTGGACCCTCCTCCTCCTCGTCCTTCTCATCCTCATCCATCATCCTCGTCCTCCTCTTCCGCCTCCTCCTCATCCACCTCTGTCCTCCTCCTTCTCCTCCTCCTTGCCTGCTTCCTCTTTGTCCTCATCCTCCTCTTCCTCCTCCTCCTCCTCATTGTCCTCCTCCTCCTTCTCTACCTCCTCGTCCTCCTCTTCATCCTCATCCTCGTCATCCTCCTCCTCGTCCTCCACTTCCTGGTCCTCCTCCTCCTTTTCCTCCACTTCATCCTCCTCCTTTCTCATCTTCCTCATCCTCCCCCTCCTCCTTCTTCAAATGCTTCTCCTTCTCATCCTTGTCCTCCTCCACCTCCTCATCCTCCTCTTCCTCCTCCATGTGCTCCTCCAACTCGTCCTCCTCCTCATCCTCCTCCCCCTCCTCGTCCTTCTCATCCTCATCCTCCTTCGTGTCCTCCTCCTTTTCGTCCTCCTCCTCTACCTCCTCTTTCTCCTCCTCCTCGTCCTCCTTTTCCTCTACCTCCTCGTCCTCCTCCTCATCCTCTTCCTCCTAATCCACCTCTTCCTCCCCCTCATCGTCCTCCTCCACCTCATCCTCAGCGTCCTCCTCAACCTCCTCCTCCTCCTCCTTACCCACCTCCTCCTTCTCCTCCTCATCGGCCTCCTCATCCTCCTTGTACTCCTCCTCCACGTTCTTCTCATACTCCTCTTCCTCATCTGCATGCTCCTCCCCGTTATCCTCCTCCTCTTCATCCTCATCTATCTCCTTGTCCCCGGCCTCCTCCTCCTCTACCTCCTCGCCCTTGTCCTCGTCTTCCTCTTCCTCCTCCTACTCCTCCTATTCTTCCTCATCCTATTCCTCGTCCTCATCCTCCTCGTCCTTGTTCTCCACCTCCTCATCCTCCTCATCCTCTTCCTCATCACCCTTCTCCTCCACCTCCTCAGTGTCCTCCTCCTCCTCCACATCTTCCTCCTCTTCCTATTCTTCCTCATTCTCCTACTCATTCTCCTCCTCCTCATCCTTGTCTTCATCCTCCTCTGCCTCCTCCTCCTCGTCCATCTCCTCATCCTCCTCATTCCTCTCCTCCTCCCTCTCCTCAACCTCATCCTCATCATCCTCCTCCTCATTCTTGTCCTACTCCCCCTCCTTCTCCTCTTCCTCCTCCTCAACCTACACCTCCACATCCTATTCAGCCTCCTCCTCGTCTTTCTCCCCCTCCTCACCATCCTCTGCCTCGTCATCATCCTTCTCCTCCTCCTCCTAATCCTTGTCATCATCCTCATCCTTCTGCTACTCCTCTTCCTTCTCCTCCTCGTCTTATTCTTCCTCGTCCTCCTCCTACTTCTTCTCCTTGTCTTAGTCCTCCCCGTTCTCCTCCTTGTCCTCCACCTCCTCTTTTTCTTCCTCCTCCTCATCCTCCTCCTCTTCCACATTCTCCTCGTCCTCCTTCTCCTCGTCTGCCTCCTCCTCTTCCTTGTCCTTCTCCACCTCCTCCATATCCTCGTCCTTGTCCTCATCATCCTCTTCCTCATCGTCGTCCTCCTCCTCCTCTGCCTCCTCATTCTTCTCTTCCTCCTCATACTCCACCTCCTCGTCCTCCTCCTCCACGTCCTCCTCCTTTTCCTCAACCCAATCCTCCTCATCGTTGTCCTCCTCCTCCTCCTCTTTGTCCTCTTCCAACTCATACTACTCCTCATCGTCCTTATCCTCCTCCTCATGATCCTCATACACTTCCTCCTCCCTCTCCTCAACCTCATTCTCCTCTGCCTCCTCCTCTTCCTCCTGGTCATTTCCCTTGTCTTCCTCCTACTACTACTCCTCCTCGTCCTCATTGTCCTCCTCCTCATCCTACTCCCCCTCCTTCTCCTCTTCCTCCTCCTCAACCTACACCTCCACGTCCACCTCCTCCTCCTCGCCCTCCTCATCTTCATCCTCCTCCTTGTCCTTCTCCTCTGCCTCCTCGTCTACTTCCTCATTCTTCTCTTCCTCCTCCTCCTTTTCCTTCTCCTCCTCTTCCTCCTCATCCTCATCCTCCCCATCCCCCTCCTCCTCTTCCTCATCCTTGTCCTCTGCCTCCTCATTAACCTCCTTGTCCCCCTCATCCTCTTCCTCCTCCATGTCTTCCTCATCCTCCTCCTTCTCCCCCTTTACTTCCTCCCCCTCATTGTCCTCTTCCTCCTTCTCCTCCTCCTCTTCCTCCTCATCCTCCTCATTCATGGCCTCCTTCTCCATGTCCTCATCCTCCTCATCCTCTTCCTCCTCCTCATCATTATCCTCCTCCTCCTCGTCCTCTCCTTCCTTGTCCTCATCCTCCTTGTGCTCCTTGTCCTCGTCATCCTCCTCGTCAACAGGACAGGATATTTCCCCTTCCCTCTTTTCTATGGGAGGATGAAGCTGCTGTTTGCCTCTGCTGCCTCGTTCTTTCTTCAGCTGGGGATGCCAAACTCCCCAGGAGCAGGAAAATCCCCATTCCCTGTTTCCTTGTGGCTGCAACCTGGAACATCCTCTCTGAACAAAAACTTTCTGACAGCCCTGCTGAATGACACCGGGAGGAGGTTTGTGAGAAAGGGAGGAAAATGTGTTTTGATAGGGAATAGAAGTTGCAAAATTATTTCTTTCTGTCCTATTCGTTTTCAGTCAGTAGCAGTTCTGTTTTCAGAGTGCCACCTTCTCAGCTGATTGTGTTTGTGTTCTCCTTTCTCTCCTGCCTTTCTCTGCCTGCTCTGTTTCTCTCTCAGTGCCTCCCTTGACCCAGGGTAGCTCCCACCAATGACCCTGCCCTGATTTGATTCCTCATCCATGAGCTACAGCAACCATGGGGGAAGTTATGAAGGCTGGCAGTGAAATGTCACTGTAAGATCTTGCTTCATGTGGCCTTTGCCTCCATCTTTAGAGCTTTGCCTTCCAGGGCAAGAACTTCTTTTCCTGGCTGGGAACTGGAATTCCAGCCCCTGGGAGTGTGTGCCATGGATCCCAGAGGGGCATTCACGAGGCTCCCAGGGTGCTGCTCCTGCTGTGCTTCCCAAGGAGCTGTGCAGGGCCAGGGGACAAGGTCCAGCAGCCCTGTTGGTTCTGCAGTGCCACAACGGTCCCTGGTTCCATGAGTTTCCCTACTGCCAACAGTGGTTCCTTGGATCCCATGATGCCCTGCTGTGTCACCATGAATATTTGGTGCCTTGAAGTTCATCAGTGTCACAATGGCCTCGCTCATTCCATGAGCTCCTGCAGGGTCAAATGGCCTCCTTGGATGGGCAGTGTCACCATGGACCATTGGCTCCATGCAGCCCCGCTGTGTAACTATGGACTCCTTGGTTCCATAAGGTTCTGGGGGGGTCTCCATGGTCTCCTTGGATCCACAATGGACAACTCACCAATGTCACAATGGACCACTGTATCCATGGGGCCCTGTTGTGTGACCATGGCCCCTGGGTAACATGGGACCCCAGGGTCACAATTGACTCCTTGCTTCCACATCACCCCTTCAGTGCCAAAATGGCCCCTTTGTTCCATGAGGAAGACAAAAATTTTGTAAAAACATTGAGCAAATCCTGCTTAACATACCTGGGAACATCTGTTTGCATTCAAGAGAGAGGTTAAAGGTGAGGATGGCACCAGCAGCTTCCATCTGCAACAGAGATCCTGGGAAAGAACTGGGTCAGAGAATTCAGTTGCAAGACTCAGAGAATTCTGCTTCCAGAGATCATTTCTGCTCACACTGTCCCTTGCAGAAAGATCACACCATTCCAGGCAGCCTGGACTGAGCAAGTGGTTCCTGAGTGGGGTTTGTTGTTCAGAAAACCTGTTCAGGCTTTTCCATTCTTTCCTTCCCAACAGGAAAACTTCTCCTGGGCCTGTGTGCAGGCAGAACCCTGACGAGAGCAGGTGAGACATGGTGCAATGGCTGGGACATGGAGCTGCAGAGCTAAGGGGACAAGGTTCTGCTGCAGGGCACAGGGATGTCAGTCCCAGGTGGGCCATGTCAGATATGGTGAGGCTGGGGGTGAGGAGCAGCTTGTCCAAACAGGGTCAGCCCTCAAGGAGCTCATTCTTCTACATGCCCAGACCTCCTAAGGAGACATTCAGCATCAAGATCACCTGGCGAATGCTTCTGTCAGCTATTCTCTCAGCTGGTAAATAAAAAATACTCACTTGATTAAAGGAAAAAAGTCATGAGGCGCACTTTGAAATTGCTCCTTAACAGAACTCCAAACTCACTCCCATCAGCTGCAAAAGCATTGGAGAACTGAAGAAAATTTCAGGAAGAGAAAGAACCCCTGAGGGCTTTCTGTATTTTGTTGATCCCCACAGTGGATTTGGGGCTGAGTCCAGGCACTGAGAGAAAGCTGAAGAAGCTACTCAAAGAGTCAGAAGCAAAACTCCAAGTCCCTTGGAGCATCACTGGGCCCCACTGAGGGCAGGGAGTGCCAAAGGCTCCCCAAGGGCTGGTGAGAGCAGATCCTTGAGGCCAGGATTGAGGGGAGCCAAAAGCTCTGAGCAGGGAACTGCTGAGCAAGGCCTGGGCTGGGTGGGGGAAGCAGAAAGGCCAAGCCCTGAGCCCAGCCTGGGACAGCAGGGCCTGTCCCTCACGGGTGGCTCGGGGCTGTTTGTGGGGCAGGGGGATGTGAGGGGCAGCAAGGACAAATGTCACAAACGTGTGTGACACTCCAGATCCTCATGGAACCAAGGGGCCAGTGTGTCACCGTGGGAAGTTGTGGGACCAAGGGGATCATTGTGGCACTGTTGGGGCCATGGAACCAAGGGGCCAGTGTGACACTGTCGCACCTCATGGAAACAAGAGGCCATTGTGAGCCTGCAGGGCTGTAACACC
Source organism: Fringilla coelebs (assembly GCF_963513975.1). NCBI lineage: Eukaryota > Metazoa > Chordata > Aves > Passeriformes > Fringillidae > Fringilla > Fringilla coelebs. The sequence continues at coordinate 508,644 of NW_028167209.1, read as the reverse complement.
TGAGAACACTGAAATGCTGGGGGTAACCAAAGGTTCCTATACTAGAGTTTGGTGCACAGGAGAAACAGCAAGCAAGTAGTCTCAACATGGGCGGATGCAAAGAATATTTTTGGTTGGAAGGGACCCACAAGGATCATCAAGTCCAACTCTTAAGTGAATGGCCCACAGAGGGATTGAACCCACAACCTTGGGGATACCAGCACCATGCTCTGACCTACTGAGTTAAGAGATCAAAATACCACAACATTTTTCTGGCAAAACATAGACAACCAAGGAACTCTGGCAATGGTGTTTAATGCAACATCCACTTCAACATAAAACTCGTACTATAGATTTAACTTCATTCACTTAGTCTACTTAACCTAAGAACTTTCAACCCTTAAGATGTGAAGTTACCCAAAAATGTTCCAGGTAAGTAGGATTAGAAGGAAAGGAAATAGAGAACAACAGAAAGGTAGAAGACCTATAGAAAGACACTCACATAGGTACCATCTGCCTAGGTTCTACCATCAAAAACAGATGAACCCAGGAGAAGACAAGACCCAGACCTGGGTTGGCCTCGTGCTTGGGCTTTTAACCCCCTGGGCCTTCATGGGCCCGCCCCTGGGGTGGGACTGCCACTTGCTTGTCCAATCAGAGTCAGGGCTGCTAGTGTGTGATTGATTGACAGTTGGACCAATCAGAGCTGGATTAACATTGCCCCTGCTATGTCATTGACAGCTCTGCCAGGCCAGGGCTGGGGGCGGGGCTCTGTCCCACCACAAACCAAGGCCTGACCCGGCCCTGGCCCCACACGGGCATTCCGAGCATCCCAAGGTGTCTCGGGACATCGATCTCATCCAGCCTCTGACAGCAACCATGGTGACACTACAGAACCTCATGGAGCCATGGGTCAGTTGTGACAATGCGGGTCCAAGGACACCACACTGACACTACGGAGCCTCATGGAACCAAGGGGCCACTGTGACACTGTGGTGCCTCATGGAATCAAGGAGACCATTGTGAAACTCGGGGGCCCCAGGGAAGCAAGGGTCCATGGTGACCTTATGCAGCCCAGAGTGTCACGGAGGAGCCCCTGTGACACAGTGAGGGTGCATGTAGCCGAGAGGCCATGGTGACACATCAGGGCTTTGTGGAACCATGAAGCCATTGTGACATTGCAAGGCTTTATGGAAACATGGGGCCATTGTGACACTACAGAAGCAAGGGGAACATTGTGACACTCCAGGGCCTCACGGAACCAAGGAGACTTTTGTGACACTGTGGGGTTCCATGAAACCAAGGGAACATGGAACAGCTCTGGCTCATTGGGCCTCCTGGGGACACCTGACAGGTCCAGCTGACCTTGGCATGTCAAGGGCATCTTCTCATCTGCACTGGAGCACTGGGGTTCTGGCCTTTCCTTCCTATGGGAGAGAACTGTTCTTCTCCTCCAGGGGCCCATGGAAAAAATTGGGATTCCTCCTCCAAATTTCCTTATATGCAAAGATTTTTCCCAGATGAAATCTGCCAGGACAGACAGATCTGGCTGCCTTGGCCACCCAGGGGCCCCCTCTCATCTGCCTTTGAAACACTGGGACCATTTTCTTTCTTATGGGAAAAAACCATCCATGTCAACCAGGCACCCATGGCTAAAATTGAGCATTAGTCTCCAGAGTTCTCTATATCCAAGGATAGCTCCCAGACAAAAGCTGCCAGGACTGACAAATCTGGCTGGCCTTGGCTTCCTGAGGGCTGGCACTCATCTGCCTCTGAAACATCGGGGCTCTGTGCTTTCCTTCCTCGTGAAAAGAATTCTACTTCCTGTCCAGGCACCCACAACCAAAATGGAGATTCCACCTCCAAAATGCCCTATGTCCAAGGACAGACCCTAGATGAAAGGTGCCAGAAGAGTCAGGTCTGGCTGGCTTGGCCTAAGGGTTGCCACCTCTCATCTTCTTCCAAAACACTTGTACTTTGCGCTTTTCTTTCCTATGGGAAAAAAACATCCATTTTGACCAGGTGCCCATGGACAAATCTGGGATTCCACGTCTGAAACTCCATACATCCAAGGATTCCTCCCAAGTGAAAGCTGCCAGGGCAGACAGGTCTGGCTGCCCTTGGCCTCTTGGGGGCTGCCTCTCACCTGCTTTTGGAACACTGGGACTCAGTGCTTTCCTTCCTAAGGAAAAGAACTGTCCTATTTCTCAGGGTGTCTGTGGTCAAAGTTGTGATTCCTCCTCCCAAATTCCATATATCCAGGGATTCCTCCATGACAAAAGCTGCCAGGACAAATAGGTCTGGCTGGCTTGGCCTCCCAGGAGCCACCTGTCTCATCTTCTGCTTTTAAAACACTTGGTCTTGACGCTTTCCTTCCTAGAGAAAAGAATCATCCTTCTTAACCTACGCAGAAATGGCCAAAATTGGTTTTCTACCTCCCAAATATCCAAGGGTTGCAGACAAAAGCTGCCAGGAGAGGTGTGGCTGGCCTAGGCCTCTGATGGCCGCCTTTCATCTGCCCCTCAAACACCGGTGTTCTGTGCTTTCTTTCCTATGGAAAAGAACCATCCTTTGCCTCCTAGTGTCCATGTCTGAAATTGAGATTCCACCTCTAAAATTCTGAATATCCAAGGCAAAATCTGCCAGTACCATCAAGTCTGGCTGGCCTTGGCCTCTGGTGGCTGCCCTGCAACACTGGGGCTGGGTTCTTTCCTTCCCATGGAGATCACTGGGACACTCTGGGGACCTCATGGAACCGAGGGGATCATTGTGGCACCACTGGAGCCCATGGAACCCAGGGGATCATTGTGGCACCACTGGAGCCCATGGCACCAAGGGGATCATTGTGGCACCACTGGAGCCCATGGAACCAAGGTGCCATGGTGACACAGCAGGGTTTCATGGCACCTAGAGACCAGTATGGCTCTATGAGCCTGATGGAACCATGGAGACCATTGTGACCCTTCAGGGCCTGGTGTCACCAGGCATTATGGCACCTCAGGGCCTCCTGGAAGCAAGGGACCTTTGGGACACTGTGGGACCCCATGGAACCCAGGGAACATGGAACAGGTCTGGCTGGCTTGGCCTCCCAGGGGCCACCTGACAGGTCTGGCTGATGTTGGGATGTCAAGGGCTGCCTCTTATCAGCTCCTGGAGCCCTGGGGCTCTGTGCTTTCCTTGCTATGGAAAAGAACCGTCTGAATTTTCTGATGCCCATTGCCAAAATTCGTACTCTCCCTAAAAAATTTTCTCTATGCAAGGGTATCTTTCAGAACAAAACCTGCCAGCTCTGGCTGGCCTTGGCCTCTTGCGGCCACCTCTCATCAGCCCCTGAAACACTGGGGCTCTGTTCCTTCATTCCTATGGAAAAGAACCAGCCTTCCTGTCCAGGGTCTATGGCCAAAATTAGAATTTGGCCTCCCAAATTCCGTATATCCAAGGACTTATTCCAGAAAAAAGTAGGCAGGACAGACAGGTCAGGCTGGCCCTGTCCTCTGGTGATTGTCTTAGACTCTGAGCTGAATGTTTTCAATTGAAAACACCTTGGAGAGGGCCCAGAGATCTCCCAAGGAGGGGTTTTGAAGTCTCGGGCACATGACCACTACATACAAAGGAGCTGTGTGCTCTGCACTGTGTGGAGGTTTTCCATCATGGAAGTGATGTTGTTAGAGAAGCTGCTAGCAGTTTCATCCATGTTGGCAAAAAAACCCAATCAGTAATTAGCTTTGAGAATTGACAATCTGTTAAACCACTAAGGAAACTCTACACACATTTGTGAAGACACGTGTTAAAGATGAGAAAGCCTGGGTCTCATTCCCTTCTGGCTGGCAAAGGCTGACTCGGCCCTGTCTCAGCCAGGGCGGGCCGGGCGGCTCCTGTCATGGGGTCGGGCCCCTTCCCAGGGACCCCGCCAGGCCCCATCGGCTGTCGGGCAGGGCAGGGGAGGCCGTGGGGCCGAGGCCGGGCCAGGCCATGGCTGCAGTTGCCAACATCTGGGCACTGCTAAGCCCTGCCCCACTGCCAGCCAGGGCAGAGCCAGGATCCGCTGGGCCCCAGGAGCAGCCCCGGGCCGGGCCAGCTCGGCCAAAGTTCTGCCACCGCTGGGGTTCACCCACAACCCCCAGGCAGGGGGAGGAGAAGCCATCGGCCCCCGGCTGTGCTGCTGCTGTGTTCTGGCCTGGCTGCTGAGATCCTGGCCCTCCCCCCAGCGCGGCCCATCCTGACACAGCCGCAGCGCAGCCACTGCAGAAACCTCCATCATAAAACAGCTCCAGCCGTAAGGACAGATCCCAGCCGGGGTCACGGAACCATCTGCAGGTCCCAGGGTGAGATATTAACTCTTTCAGTGCTTCCATCCTCCCTCGAGTGAGAGAAAAGGACAAAGTGCAGGCGCATAGAGGAGCAACATGAAGACACCAAGGTCTTTGAAGTGCAAGTTGAGTCCTAGATGGGAGGGATGAGGAGATGCCTTGATCTTGGGGCTGAAATCCTCTTGTAAAGCTATGGAGAAGGATGTAATTGATACATCAGACGTTCTTTTTCCCTATAACGACTTGTAAAGTATGGGGAGAGGACTTGTTCAGCAAAGGCCTCCATGCTAAAGTAAGCAAAAGCTACAGTAGCTGTGATTCTATGAGCAGTTGGAACAGAGGGAGAGAGCAGTGTGATGAGACCCTGTGCCCTCAGGGAGAGAAGAAGATTTCTGTTTTGAGAAATGAAGATGATTGCAGAAATAGATGAAGAGAATCTTTGCTCTTAAAGAGCTCATCTTGAAACTAATATCCCTTTAAGCTGAAATGGCCCATAAACACAACTGTGGAAAAAGATGTTAAAAAACAGAAGGGACTTCACGATTGCAGATTTTCTGGGTGGCTGCTATTTGTGGGAATTGAGACCCATGAGAGAACTGTTTTCTTATGGAGAAGTCTCCATAGCATGAAAGAAAGACTCCTCTCCCTAAGCGAACTGAAGAAATACTATTCTGGGGGTGGTAAACTGACTGAAAATTTTAGGTTTTGTTTCTTTACATTGTCAGTAAGTAAGAAAAGGTTTCAGGGAGAAGAGAAGTGTTCTGAAAGTTTTGTTCTGATTCTTATTACCCTTTCTTTTTGTTAATATTAATAACTTTTCTTTTTACACTTCTAAAGTGTTGAGCCTACATTGCCTTTTTCCTAATCCTATCTCAAAGCAGGAAATGAATAAGGACATTCTAGGAATTAGACAATACTGAACCCACCACAATAATTGCTGCATTCTCCAAGAAATCTCAAATTGGGATACCAAAACCACTACAGAATCATTTCTGATGAGCTGCACAATAGCAGGGAGAAATCAAGGCAAAGTCATGGTTTTTCAGGACTTGCCTGATCCTAATGAGCCCTGTGGTGCATTTGGAGCTGAGCTGTTGAAACCTGGGCCAGAGAGGAGATTGCACAAACCTTTCCAAAAGTCAAAGTCACAAGAAAACCCCGAAGTGTCTCGAGGCATTACTGGGTCCCACTGAGGTCCACCCCCAACACAGGCTCCTCATGGACTCCTTGGAGGAGAGAATTGGAGGCCAGGATGGCACAAAAACGTCTCAGAGACTCAGTGTAGAAAGGAAATTCCAAAGTACCTTAAAAACCTTGAGTTACTCAAAGCATTAATGAGCCCCACTGAGTGTCAGTACAAAGCTCTCAAGAGACTTGTTATAGCAGATAATTGGGGCCATGATTGCACAAACCTCTCAGAGACTCCAAGCCAAAAGCCAAACCCAAAGTCCTTTGAAAAACCCTGGGAGCTTCAAGGAGCCCCCAGGGCCATTCCTGAGCAAGGCTTTTCAGGAACTCCTTCCAGCATATCCCTGAAGCCACTGGGATGTGGGCTAGGGGCGGATGCTGAGGGCAGGACAAGGGGTGACAGTGCTCAGCCTGGCTGGGGCTGTGCCAGGAGGCCCCAGTGCCTCAGGACAAGGTGTCTCCTCACAGCCCTTGGTGGCACAGATGCTGCTGTGCCCCAGGGCACCAAGACTTGGCTTCTCTTTGTCCCCACCTGTCATCACTGCCTCCAGTTCTCTGCTCTGCCTGGGACCTGGGGACACTTTCTCAGTCATGTCCCTCAGAGGGACCCATTAAAAGTCCAAGAAACTTTGGAGTTGGATTCTGACTTGGAGTTCTGGAGAGCTTTCTTCAGCTCCCTCTCAGGGACTGATGTTCAGGGCCTGAACACAAAGCCCCAGAGGCTCATTCAAGTCCTTGTGCTGTGTCTGTGCAGCTGAGCTGGGCTGGGCTCCTGGCACAGAGGCAGCTCCTGGTAACCAAGAAAAGCTTCAAAAGCACATTTCTCTTGATGAGCAGCTCCTGTGCACAGCCCAGCAGGGCTGTGGCACTGCCTGCAGCCAGCCTGGGAACAGCACAGAGGCACAGAGAGCTTCAATCAGTCAGGGCTGGGAAAGAGCTGAGAAGTGCCTGGGACACAATCACTGCCAGCCCTTGGCACAGGAACCTCTGGCTGCCGGACAATGCAGCTGCAGCTCCTGCAGTGATCTCCTGAAGCTGCAACATCCCAATGCCTACAGACTCTGTGAGTACAACTCTGAGTATTTCTGCTGCAGGGGAGGTGAAATGCTCATGAAACTCTGACATGCTGAGGGCTTCTGATCAGTCCTAGAATATTTCCAAGACAAGAATTTTGATAAAAATGAGGAAATTTTCAAAACCTTTCTATTCAGTTTCCTACTATTGGAGAATGTCGGGAGGGAGTGTTAAACATTAAAGGTTGTGTGAATTATAGATTTTTAATTTTGCCAAGTGCCTGAGACATCCAAACTGGTACTTTTAGTGACCAGTAGGTTCACAGGAGATCCCTAATGTGCCTTCAGCCACTCTGCCCATGGACAGCACCAGCAGCATCACCTTTGCTGGAGCCATCAGGCTCAGTCTGAGCTGTCCTTTCTCCAAGCTGCAAACAGAACCTGCCCCCTGCCAGTGCTCTGCAAACAAGCAGCTTTCTGTAGGGCCAAGGAGAGTGCACAGATATTTGGGGTCTTTGAGTGCTGGCACAGAGAGATCAGGCACAGGGAAACACCTGCAGGAGGAAAATCTCCAGGAAGCAGAGATGGGATCAGGCAATATGAGAAAACATACCCCAAAAATTCTGTGGCAGTGAGAGTTTAGAGATACCTACAGAATGCCCTCCAGTGCAGCCCCTCCCTCCTGTCCCCCCAGCCAAACCTCTGCCTTCAGGGCCGGGGCTCCAAGGTGTGCAGCCCCTCCTGTGCAGGCAGAGCTGCAGCAGAGCCGTGGGACAGCTCTGCAGCCCCAGGCCCAGTTCCCTCTGCAGAGCACAGGGCTGGGAGCAGCTGCCCAAACCTGGGGGCTCTGGCAGGGGGCACAGCTGGCTCAGGGTGACGCTGTCCCCAGTGCCCAGCTCCTTGCAATGCTGTCAGTGCAGCCAGGGAAAGGGGCTGCATCTCCCTTCATCCAATGCCATCATAAGGACACTTAGGAGTCTCCCTGAGATTTCAGTCCAAGTTGGGAGCTTCAATCCAGGGTGCAAAACTGTCCTAGAGCATCTCTGAGTTATAAGATTGATGGGGAAAGGCAGAGGTTTTTCGACACTGAAAATGCTGTTGGGTTGGTAAAATGAGCAAAGTGAGTCCTTGGCTACAAATGTGGAGCTGGGCTGTGGTGGATCCATCTGCACTCAGCAGTACCTGGAGATTTTTAAGAGAAACATAGGAGTGTAAACATCCTCCATTTTCAAAAAGTGAAAGCCAAGAAGAAACTCCAAATATAATGAAGTGTCAGACCATCTCCCCTCAGTCTCCAGTCATAATCTTAGTTCAGGGAACTCTATTCTACCAGAGGGTATAAGAAATGCTGAGGGTTTCTGATATTCATGAATATCAGTTAACATATTTGGAAGCTTAAAAAGAAAACCTAAGAAATCAAAACCACTAAAGACCTTGTCTGTGCATTGCAGAGGAGGGTGTATGGGAAATGGCTTTGATTTTGGTTACAGGTATCTCCTCTAACTCTTCAATGTCCTTTTCTCCATCAACAGGTCCCCATATGCAGCCCCAGCTAATGTCCAACAGCAGCTCCATCAGCCACTTCCTCCTGCTGGCATTGGCAGACACAAGGCAGCTGCAGCTCCTGCACTTCTGCCTCTTGCTGGGCATCTCCCTGGCTGCCCTCCTGGGCAATGGTCTCATCATCAGTGCCGTAGCCTGCAGCCACCTCCAGCACACACCCATGTTTTTCTTCCTGCTCAACCTGGCCTTCACTGACCTGGGCTCCATCTGCACCACTGTCCCCAAAGCCATGCACAATTCCCTCTGGGACACCAGGAACATCTCCTACAAAGGATGTGCTGCTCAAGTCTTTTTCTTAGTGTTCTTCATCTCAGCAGAGTTTTATCTCCTGACCATCATGTGCTACGACCGCTACTTGTCCATCTGCAAACCCCTGCACTACGGGACCCTCCTGGGCAGCAGAGCTTGTGCCCACATGGCAGCAGCTGCCTGGGCCAGTGCCTTTCTCCATGCTCTTGTGCACACGGCCAATACATTTTCCCTGCCCCTGTGCCAGGGCAATGCCGTGGGCCAGTTCTTCTGTGAAATCCCACAGATCCTCAAGCTTTCCTGCTCCAAATCCCACCTCAGGGAACTTGGGCTTCTTACAGTTAGTGTCTGTTTAGCATTTGGTTGTTTTGTGTTCATTATTTTCTCCTATGTGCAGATCTTCAGGGCCGTGCTGAGGATCCCCTCTGAGCAGGGACAGCACAAAGCCTTTTCCACCTGCTTCCCTCACCTGGCCGTGCACTCCCTGTTCCTCAGCACTGGCATATTCACCTACCTGAAGCCCTCCTCCATGTCCTCCCCATCCCTCGATCTGGCCCTGTCAGTTCTCTACTCAGTGTTGACTCCAGCCCTGAACCCCCTCATCTACAGCCTGAGGAACAGGGAGCTCAAGGCTGCAGTGTGGACACTGATCACTGGATGCTTTCAGGAACATTAAACTGCTGGCCAATTTCTGCAAACCATTTATAATAAAACTCATCTTGGATACTTCTTGTACATCTCATTTTGGAAATTTTGTTAATTTGTTTTACTTTAATAATAAAGTCCACAGAGAAACGTCATTCTTTGTGACATTTCTCATTTTGTTTCTCTCCACCTTCTCTATGGCCACAGACTGTGTCAATGAGGAGCTGCACTCTGGGTGGCTTTAAAGGAACTAAAGGATCTCCCAGCAACGTTTTCTGCAGAGATGCCCTTTTGTTGCCTTCTCTGGAGCTGCAGCAGCAATGTCTGTGAGCAGAGCTGGGGGCAGATCTGGCACAGCAACTGTTCCCAGGAGCACAGCAACTGTTCCCAGGAGCAGCAGCACTTGGTGTTGCCAGTGCTGCTCCTGTGGCCCTGCCCTGCTGCCCTGGTGGCCCTGGTGTTGCTGTAGGGCCTGAATGCTTTCAGGGCCAGGCACAGTCCTGGGGTGGCAGTGCCGGGGCTGCAGCAGGGACAGGCCATGGGCACTGCTGGGGCAGTGCTGACACCTCAGGCCAGGCCCTGGGAGCACCAGGCTCCTTGCCCGGGAACTCTCAAGAACACACCCAGACCAATGCTGAGCACAGAAAACCTTTGTGAGCAGCCCCAGGGTGGCCATGGGCAGGCTGGGGGCAAACAGCATGGCTGGTCCTCTGCAAGGGCCCTGGGGGAGATGGGAAGGAGCAGCAGAGCAGGGGCTGATCCATCCCCAGTGCGATGGACAGCCCAGGGCAGCATCCCAGAGCGTCCTCATGGAGCTGCCAACAACATCCCCCCTCTGCAGCCCTGGCCTCTCCCCAGCTCACACAGTGCCCCATCCTTGCAGGCACAGACACAGCAGCACTGGCTTAGGAGCCCCTGTTTGCTTTGCACAGAGCAGAGGGGAGCACCCCGATGCTGTTGCTGTGGGCACATGAACCTGAGGGAGCACAAATGCCATCAGCCCCTGGTGCCAGCAAGGGCTGGGGGACAGCAGGGAAACCACTCAGCTTTGTCCTGGCCTCTGCAGTCAGCCAGAAAGTTTGCTCCCGTCAGCTGGGAGCTTCCTGTCCCACTGCAGATGCTGTTGCTCAGAGCCAGGGCTGCCTGGTAGCCACCCCCAAACTGCCCTCAGCATTTCCTTTGCTTCACCTTTGCTTTCTTCACTCTTCCCTGGCACAAATTTCTTCCTCTTGCCAAGCCCTGTTCCCTGCCCTGCAAACAGCCCATCCCTGTTTGCCCTTTCCTCTCTGGCCCCACTCCCCATTGCAGTTCCTGACTTGGCACCATGGGAACATCCCTTGGGGAGCAGGATCATCCTACAAGTGCTGCAGGAATTGTCTGCAGGCTCCTGCAGTGCCTCGTGCTGCTTCCTTGCCACAGGCACCACAGGCCAGGGGGGCACATCTGGGCTGCTGTGTCTGCCTCTGGGGCTCCCTCTTCTGGGCAATGAGGAGGAGCTGCAGAGGCTCTGCAGGACTGAAAGGATGGGCTTTGGGCCTGGCAGGAGAAGCTGAGGGGCCTGGGCTGCTGGAGCATCTGAAGAGGAAGCCCTGAATTCATTCTGCAACTGCTGCAAGGGTGATATCAGAGAATCACAGAACCAGCAAGGCTGAAAAAGACCTTGGAGATCATCAAGTCCAACCTGTGCCCTGACACTGCCTTGTCTCCCCTGAGCCTCCTCTTCTCCAGGAGGAAGAGCTCCAGCTCCCTCACTTGCTCCTCACAGCTCTTGTGCTCCAGACCTCTCACCAGCCTTATCGCCCTTCCCTGGACATGCTCCACCCCCTCCATGTCCTTCCTAAATTGGGGCCCCAGAACTGGAAACAGCACTCGAGGTGCTGCCCCACCAGTGCCTAGCACAGGGGAAGAATCACTGCCCCGGTACTTCTGGCCACACCATTCCTGATCCAGGCTAGGAGCCCTTGGTCTTCTTGGCCACCTGGGCACACTGCTGCCTCATGTCCAGCCTTCCGTCCATCAGTCCCTGCAGGTTCCGTTTCTGCCTGGCTGCTGTCCAGCCACTCTGTCCCCAGCCTGTAGTGCTGCAGGGCTTGCGGCCAAAGTGCAGGACCCAGCACCTGGACTTTTTAAACCTCACCTTGTTGGATTTGGTCCCTGGATCCAGGCTGTCCAGGGCCCTGTTCAGAGCCCTCCTACCCTCCAGCTGACCATAACTGCCAGCCAACTTTGTGTCACCACAGTTCCATGAGGCCCCAGAGTGTCCCAATGGTCTCCATAATTCCATGAGGACTCCCAGTGTCACAATGTCCCTTGGTGTCACAAAGTCCATTGGATCCTTGGCCCCGGCAGTGTCACAATGTCCCTTGATCCCTCAAGGCCCTGCAGTGTCACAATGGCCTTGGTTCCATGGATCCTTGGTTCCATGAGGTCTCATAGTTCAGCAATGCTCTCCTTGCTTCCACAGTGTCACAATGGCCTCTTGGTCCTAAGGGCCGCCACGGTGTCCAACATGTTTCCTTCATTCCATCAGTCCCTGAGGAGCAGCACTGGCCCTTTGGTTCGAGGGGGCCCTGCAGTGACACAATGGCCCCATCATCACACCGGGTCCTGCTCTGTCACAATGCTCTGCATGGTTCCACAAGGCCCTGCATGGTCACAGTGGCCTCTTTGCTCCATGAGGCCTCAGAGTTCCACAATGAATTACTTGGTGCTGCAGTGTCACAATGGATCCCTGGTGACACAAGATCCTGCGGAGTCACCTGGGACCATTGATTCCATGGGCCACCACAGTGTCACAACTATTCCCTCAGTTTATGAGTCCTTGCAATGGAGCAATGGCCCCGTGATTCCATTGTCCCCAGGCTCTCCCAAGAGTTTCCTTGGTTTCACAGTGGCACAATGGCCCCTTGGTTCAACAAGGCCCTGCAGTTTCACAGTGGCCTAGGTGGTTCCACCAGGACCAAGACTGTCACAATGGACTGCTTGCTTCCATTCAGCCCCACAGTGTCACAATGGCCCCTTGGCTCTGTGCTGCCATGTCGTACACAGTGTCACCATGGTCCTCTTAGTGCCACCAGGCCCTGCAGTGTCACAATGGCCCCTTGCTTCCCCAGGGCCCTGCAGTGTCACAATCATCAGAGAATCAGCCAGGCTGGAAAAGACCTTGGAGAGCATCAAGTCCAACCTGGGACTCAATACCACCTTGTCACCCAGACCATGTCAGTGAGTGCCAAATCCAGTCTTTCCTTAAACACTTTCAGGGACAGTGTCTAACCCACCTTCCTGGACAGCCCTTGCAATGCCCAATAACGCTTTGTGGGAAGAATATTTCCTAATGTCCAGCCTAAATGTCCCCTGGTGCAGCTGAAGGCTTTGTCCTCTGTTACTGTCACTGTTCTCTGAGAAAAGGGCCCAACCCCACCGGGCTGCACCCTCCTATCAGGGAGTTGTAGAGAGTGATGAGGTCTCCACTGAGCTTCCTCTTTTCCAGGATAAACAACCTCAGCTCCCTCAGCCACTCCTCACAGGACTTGTGCTCCTGACCTCTCACCAGCCTTGTTGCCCTTCTCTGGACACACTCCAGCCCCTCCATGTCCTTCATAATTTGGGGGGCCCAGAACTGGACACAGCACTCGAGGTGCTGTCCCACTAGTGATGAGCAAAGGGTAAGAATCACTGCCCTGCTCCTGCTGGCCACACCATTCCTGATCAATAGGAGTGCCAGGGGTTTGATGAGAGAAATGGTGGGTACAATGTCTGATTGATTGTTGGCCATGAAGGGTCTGGATTTTCGTATCTGTTCAGACTGCATTAGAAGGTGCTGGAGGTCAATATCAATTGGACATTGCTGATACCAAACTATAAACAGGAAAAGAAAACAAGACAAAACAGTTCTCTCTGCTTCTTTTTTCAATATAGCAGATTCACTTTGAATACACTTCTGAAATATGTCTAATTAACCACAGAAAATATGAAAACTTAGATTATTCCTTGGGGCCTTTCCTGTTCAGGTCTTTTAAACAAATGTTTATCAGCCTTTTACAGTGAATACCTGAACTGAAGAGCTCAAGAAAGAAGAGGCCTCTGGAGGAATAAAATTCATCAGCAACCTCCCAGTGGCTGAGGATCCATCCCCATCAGAGCAGCCATGAACAAAAATGGGCACAGCTCTGTGGCTGCCCCAGCTTTGGGATGGGTCCTGGACCTGGAGCAGGAGCAGCTCTGGAGGGCCCCAAGGCCGGGGCTCTTGTGCTGCCCTGGGCAGATGGGATGGCAGCAGGGGCTGCAGAGCTCTCAGCACCTCAGCCAGAGGGGAGCAGGGCAGCCAGGGAGCCTCCTTGTGCCTTGGGCCAAGCCCCTTCCCTCATGGCTGGGGCTGAGTCCTGTGGGAGCTGCAGCTGCTGCTGTGCCCTTGCCAGGGGCTGAGGCCGTGGGGCCAGTGCCCAGAGCAGCCTGGCCTGAGCAGAGCTGTGGGGCCAGAGCCGGCTGGGCTGGGCTGGCCAGAGGCCCTTGGTGCTGCCCAAAGCTCAGGGCATCTGGGAGAGCTTGCAGGGAGCTGGGCTGGGCTCCGAGAGCCCGGCACAGACATCATCATATCCATCTCAGCCTGGCTGAGCGTGCAGGGGCCAAGAAGAGCACCCCCAGGGTCCACAGGTTTTCTGTGTGGGAGCTGAGCTTGTGACCCCCTGAGCCCTCACAAGTGCTGGGGCTGCACCTCCAGCTCAAGAGATGTGACAGATGGAAGCAGACACAAATAATTCCTGCTGGATTCTTTATTGTGCTTGCTTATATAGGTGACCTGGAGTCATATGTAGATGAGGTGTTTTGCTTCAGATAACACTGAGAGAGTGATAAGAAGAATATTTCTTAGCTGAAAATAATATTTCATGCATAATACACAATAAGAAAAAAAAAGACACATGATCAGAAGAGCATCTGAGTTTTTAAGAGTGTGAGACTTATTGATGTCCCTCTGTCAAACCTGTTCAAATACTTTCCTCAAGGCTTCCTTGAGATGAGAGATGACCACCAGAGGCCAAAGTCAGCCAGTGATCTCTGTCCTGGCAGCTTTTGTCTGGGAGAACCTTGCTAATAGGGAATTTCAGACTAAAAAGTACCAGTTTTGGCCATGGGGGCCTGAGCAGGAGGCAAGATTCTTTTCCATAGGAAGGGAAGCACAGAGCCTCAGTGTTTGAAGGCAGATGAAAGCCAACTCTCAGGAAGTCAAAGTCAGTCAGACTTGTTGGTAATGGCAGCTTTTGTCCGGGAGCCACCCCTGAATATTGGGAATTTTGGAGGAGGAATCCCATTTTGTCCATGGATGCTTGAATGAGAAGGGCAGTTCTTTTCCATTTGAATGAAAGCCCACAGCCCCAGGGTTTCAGGGGTACATGAGAAGAGACCCTCAACAAGCTGAGGGCAGTTGGCCCAGTCAGGCTAAGGCAACCAGACCTGTTACCTTTTCCCTTGTACCCATGGGGCCCTGCAGTGTCACAGTGGTGGTGTCATATTGGATCCTTGGTTCCATGTGGCCCCGATGCGTCACACTGGCCTCTTGTTTTCATGAGGGCCCAAAGTGTCACAATGGTCCCTTGCTTCCATGAGGCCTTGCAAGGTCACAGGGGTCTCCTTGGTACCACAGTGTCACAATGGACCCTTCGTTCCATGGGCACTCACAATGTCAGAAGGGTCTCCTTGGTCCCATGAGGGCCTGCAGAGCCCCTTGGCTCAACGAGGCCTCAAAGTGTCCTCATGGCCTCCAGGATTCCATGAGGCTCTGCAATGTCACCATGGACCTTTGATTCCATGGGGTCACACACTGTATGACAACGGCCCCTTGGCCTGCTAACACTCCAGAGTGTCACAATGGTTCCTTGCTTCCATGAGGCCTTGTGGTGTCACAATGGCCCCTTGGTTCAGTTAGACTGTAGTGTCAGAATAGTCTCCATGATCCATCAGGCCTTGCAGTGTCACAACAGACCATTGGTTTCATGGAGCCCCACAGTGTCACTGTGGTCCCCTTGGCTCCACAAGGCTCTGAAGTGCCACAATTTGCCCTTTGGTTTCACAAGGCCTCAAAGTGTAAAAATGACCTCCATGGTTTCATGAGCCCTGCTGTGTCACAATGGACCTTTGGTTCCATGAGGCCCCAGAGTGTCACAATGGTGTCCTTGGTTCTGTTGGACCCGTGGTCCCATGGAGACCCACAGGGATCACTGTAGCCCCCTTGATTCCATGAAGCCTTGCCATGCTGTAATGACCCCTTGGTTTCAGTGGGTCCCAAAGTGTCAGAAGAGTCTCCATTGTTCCCTGAGACCCCACAATGTCACTGTCATCCCCTTGGTTCCATAGGATCCCACAGTGGAACAATGGACTCTTGGTTCCATGAGGTTCCGAAGTCACAAAGGTCTCCTTGGATCTGCAGTGTCACAGTGGCCCCTTGGCTCCACGTGGCCACGCTGTGTCACAATAGCTCATGGTTCCATGAGGCCACACAAGAGACCCTTGGTTCCATGAGGCCTTGCTGTGTCACAATGGACTTCTCGTTCCACGAGCTTTTGTACTGCCAACAACAATCTCCTTGGTTCCATCGTGTCACCATGGTCCCTTTGTTCCATGAAAGTCTGTAGTAGAACACGGTCACCTTGGATCCATGAGGTTCCACAGTGTCACCATGGACCCGTGGTTCCACAAGGCCTTGCTGTGTCAGAATGGCCCCTTGCTTCCAAGAGGTCTCTCAGTGTCACAATGGTCTCCTTGGAGCCACAGTATCACAATGGACCATTGGTTCAATGTGGCCCCAGTGTGCCAAAATGGATTTTGGTTCCTTGGTGTTCCATGGTGTCACAATGGAGACCCTTTCTTTCCATGAGTTTGCACAGTGTCACAGTTGAGTCCTTGGTTCTGTGAGGCCCCTCTGTCACCCAATCTCTGAAATATCAGAATAGGACTCCTTAACACTTATTTATTAAGTAAGAAGGTATTGTTTATTCAGGCCTGAGGTCTTGTGAGGGATAACTCCTAACCTTACGTGGACATGTCATTCTACCAGTGGGTTGCTCATATACAGTCACTAAATGTGTATTACAATTTACCCATTACCATGAAACCCACCCCAAGTCCTCAGATTCAGTCCTTCTTTTTTCTATCACTGCACGCTTGAGAGAGATGTTTTCTTCTTGTCTTCCAACCATCCTTGCTGGGAAAGCAGCCCCTGCAGGCCTTGTTCCTGTGCTAAAAGCTCACAGGCACAGTAAAAATGGAATGAATACTTTTGGTATCAAGGCCAAGGCTTTGTGTGGGCAGGCAGAGGCAGGCAGGAGGCAGAGCTGTCAGCAAAGGAAGGGGCCAGCCAGGTGGGGCAGCCAGGGGATGCCGACAGCCTGCAGGGACAGAGGCCGGGGCAGGGACACTGTAGGACAGCCTGGGCTGCACAGGGCACAGGGATGGGCAGCAGCTGCAAGGCCCTGACAGAGCCAACTCCTGCAGCACTTTGGCCATGGCTGCTGGCCCTGAGACCACGAGGGGACAGGTGACCCTTGCAGCCCTGGGGCCTCATTGCCTCCTTGTCCCTGCTCAGCAGCCTGGCAGGGGCCGCCCCATGATCCTGCCCTTGGCATTGCACATCCCCACATCCCAGTGCCCATCCCAAAAAGAGCCCTGAGCAATGAGGGAGGGACAGGATCTGCCTTGCCAGGGGCTGGGGCTCAGGCCTTGGCCCTTTGCATTCCTGAAACACATCCAGTTTTGCTCAGCACCAGAGACACCTTTGCCTTGCTTATCCCCACCTGTCATCAATGCCTCCAGTGTTCTGCTCTACTTGGAATATGGGGACACTTTCTCAGTTTTGTCCCTGACAGGGATCTCTTCAAAGTACAAGAAATTTCAGTGTTTCAATGTAACTGAGTTCTTGTGGGTTTTGTGACATCACTGAGGGGGCAGTGACATCACAGAGTAGGATATGAAGCCATAGAGCAGAGTCTGCCTTCATTGGCTGTGGCTCTGTGGCATCACAGAGTGGGTTGTGACATCAACTGGTGGCTGTGTAACATCATAGATCAGGCTGCGACATCACAGAACAGATTATGACATCACAGGGGGACATTGTGACATCAGTCTTTGGTGACAGCATAGCACTGCTGTATGACATCAAAAGGGGAACATAGAGTTGGCTCTGTGACATCAGAGGGGCTGTATGACATCACATGGGGCTCTGTGAATTCACAGATATGGCTATGTGACATATCAGGGGGTTTGTGACATCACAGGTGGCTGTGTGACATCACAGGGGCTGTGTGAGGTCACTGGGGAGGTCACTCTGCCCTGTCCCCCCTCACAGTTCCCCCCAGAGCAGTCCAACCCTGCTCATGCACAGCAGGGTCCCCTGTCCCCCTGGGTCCCCCCACCCCGGCACCGCAGCCTCCCCCAGAGGATGTTCCACGAGATCGACCCCAGAGCCTGACACGGGGACGGGGGGCCGGGGCCCTGGGGGTGGGACAGGGGGACAGGGACCCCCCGGCAGCGTCCCCGTGTCCCCCAGGGCCAGAGCCTGGGCCAGGGCTCCTTCACCCTGTTACGAACGAGGGCTTGAGAGCGCTGAAAAAATCCAGAGCAAGGGAGCAGCAAAAACCAGATTTAATATTAAGGGATAGCAGCACAAAGTTCCTTGGCAAGAGTCACTCTGCTCCTGACTGGACACTTCAGGCACACCAAGGAAACAAAGCAATAACAAAATCAAACAAAATCCAGGCAATCAAACCAGAAATGAACTGAGAACTGTCCCTGTGTGTGTGTGTGTGTGTGTGTGTGACACAAGGGCAGTGAGAGCAAGGATAAAAGGAATATGGCCTAAAAGGTTAATAGAGTTCAAACTAAATAGGACTTAAATTATACATTTACCTTAACTGATACCTTCAACTTCACAATTAACAAAAGAGCAGAGCATAACAGCATTTAACCTAACTTATAACCCATGCCTTTGCAATTATACAGAGGAATAACACTTAACAGTATTTAACTTAGATTATAACATATTAAAGGTAACAACATAGAATTTAAAACAGCTCTTAGCAGCATTTAACTTCATTTAGACCTTGTGATTTAGCCTTACCTACAGGCTTGACTGACTCAGCTATCCAAGGCACTCAAACCCCTCAGAGAGGAGCATTTCTGCCACAATTCCCCAGCACCAGGCACTCCTGTGTGCACACAGACACAAAGAGTCAGTGCAAAGCACATGTGAGAAATTCCCCTGAGGGCAGGGAATGCTCCCTGCTGATGCTTTGGCATCTCCCCAGCAGGTGAAGGGCTGAGCCTGCAGGAGTGGGGGGATCGGCCCAGGCTCTGTGGTTGTTTGGGATCCCCGAGTGCAGCAAACGGGAGAGTTCCCGGCTGGGAGAGGTCCCACTCAGAGGGAGTCGCTGGCCCAGGAGAGCTCCAAGGGCTCCTTTTGGAGCGCTGTTTGCAGGGCCCCACAAGAGGGGCTTCAGTCCCAGCAATGGCTCATCCTGGCCACACTTGGCATCAGCAGCTTTCTTTGGCAGTGTGAGAACAGGGATGTTGTGCCACTGAGGGAACAGAAACAGTTCCCAGGGCTGCTCCTAAAGGAGCCAGGAGCTGTTTGGGCAGCAGCAGTGCCTGGGGCAGACAGTGTTTGTGATGAGCTGCAGAGGAGCTGAGCCCAGGGGCTGTTGGCCAAGGCCAAGGCCCAAGGAGCATTTCTGAGCTGGCAGGGCGGCCTGAGAAGGGGAGGGGGGAATGCAGCAGCACAGGGCCATGGAACCAAGGGAGCCTTGTGACACTGTGGGGCCCTGTGAGACCAAGGGACCATTGTGACACTGTGGGGCCCTGTGAGACCAAGGGAGCCTTGTGACACTGTGGGGCCCTGTGAGACCAAGGGAGCCTTGTGACACTGTGGGGCCCTGTGAGACCAAGGGACCCTTGTGACACTGTGGGCCCTGTGAGACCAAGGGACCCTTGTGACACTGTGGGGCCTCATGGAATCATGGAGAGCACTGTGACATTGCTGGGCCTCATGGAACCAAGGGGACTGTGCTGACGCTGTGTGGCTCCATGGAATGTAGGGATCATTATGACACTGAGAGACCCCATCTAACCAAGGGTCCATTGTGACACCATGGGGCATCATGGAACTGTGGAGACCATTGTGACACTTTGGGGTGTCATGGAACCAAGGGGCCATTGGGACACTGCGAGACTCCATGGAGCCAAAGGTCCATTGTGACATTGCAAGACCTCATGGAACCATGCAGAGACAATTGTGACACTTTACAGCTTCATGGAACCAAGGGGCCATTGTGACACTGAGGGGCACCAAGGAAACACAGAGACCATTGTGACACTCAGGGGACTCATGGAATCATGGAGACCATTGTGACACTATGAGGCCCCATGGAAGAAGCAAAGCATTGTGACACTGTGAGGCCTCATGGAACCAGTGAGACCATTGTGACCCTGGGGGTCCCCACAGAACCAAGATGACCATTGTGATATTGTGGGGCCTGGTGAAACCAAGAGGTGTTTGTGACACTGCAGGGCTGCATGGAACCAAAGCAACATTGTCCATTGTGACACTGGGCAGCCAAAGCAGACCATTGTGACACAGCAAACACCCAGGGTCCCATGGTCCATTGTGACATTGCAGACCTCATGGAACAGAGGAGCCACGTGACATTGTGGGGCCTGGGGAACCACGGAGACTATTGTGGCACTGCAAGGCCTCATGGAATCCTGGGGGCCATTGTGACACTGAGGGGCCTTATGACACCTGGGGGCCACTGGGACATTGTGGGACCCAATCAAACCTAGGGGCCAGTGTGACACTGCTGGTCTTCCTGTAATCAAGGGGCCATTGTGACACTGCTGCAACACATGGAATCAAGTCACCCTTATGACACTGAGGGGCCCTGTGGATCCAAGGCACCATTGTGACACTCTGGAGCCCCATAAAACCAAGGGAACACAGAACAGGCCTGGCTGGTTTGGCCTCCCATGGACTGCCTGACTGGTCCAGCTGACCCTGGCATGTTGAGGGTCACTTCTCATCTGCTGCTGAAACACTGGGGCTCTGTGCTTTCCTTCCAAATGAAAAAGAACTGTCCTTCTGCTCCAGGCAACCAGGGCCAAAATTGGGATTTCACCTCCAAATTTCCTTATATCCAGGGATTGTTCCCATAGGAATATTGCCAGGACAAGTCTGGCTTGCAATGGTTTCCCAAGGTCACCTTCCATCTGTCCCCAAAACCCTGGGGAAGGCTCCATGCTCTCCTTCCTATGGGAAAGAACTGTCCTGCTTCTCCAGGTGCCTATGGCCAAAACTGGGTTCAGCTCCGAAATTTCCTAAATCCAAAGGCTGCTCCCAAACACAATCTTCCTTTGCTGACAAGTCCGGCTGGCATTTGGACTAGTGAGACACTCACCTGCCTTCCAAACATTGGGGTCTGTGCTTTCCTTCCTATGGAAAAGAACTGTCCTTCTCTTCCAGATGCCCATGGCCAGAATTGGGATTTCACCTCCAACACTGCCTTACTGTGGGAGACTGGAGGAGACTTAGCTACAAACATTTTGTGTGTGGGGGAGAGGAAGGGGCAGGTTCAGCACTGCCCTGCCCTGGAACCCCAATCCCCCCAGAGCCTCTATCCCAGCCCAGCAGTGCCTGCCAGTCCCTGGCACAGCACAGGCAATGCTCCACAGCCACCTCTGGAGCCCCCAGCCCAGCTCCTGAGGGACCAAATGACCCCAAGTCCCACCTGAGGCTCATTCATGCTTTGAGACACTCAAGGTGTTTAGGATACTTGAAGGATTTTCCTTTCCACACTGATGTTTCGGGGAGGTTTTTGTGCCATTCTGGCCACCAATTCTCTCCTCCAAGGAGTCCATGAGGAGCCTGTGTTGGAGAGGGACCTCAGTGGGAGCCATGAATGCCTTGAGACACTTTGAGTGTTTCCTCTGACTCTGACTCCTGGAAAGGTTTGTGCAATCTCCTCCCAGGCCCTGAGGTTCAAGGGCTCAGTTCCAAATGCACAGTGAGGCTCATAAGGATCAAGCAAGTCCTGACAAAACACGGCTCTGCCTTGATTTCCCTCTGCTCTAGTGCAGTTCATTAGGAGGGTTTCCTTTACAGAGAAATTATTCAGAGAGATTCTAGGAAATATGGATTCCTATTTTAAAGGGTGTCTTTTATTGCTGTTCTTCTTACACCAGAGGTGATTGCAGTTCAGTGACTGATATTGATGCAGGGACTCTCCTAAGGAGGTCTGGCCTGCTCAGAGCAGCTGTACCTTGAGGTCTGAGCCAGTGTGGACAACCTTGCTCCACATTCCCCAAGCCCATCGTGTCTCTCCTCACTCACCTGGGACGTGTTTGGCTTGGAGAACTGGCTGCACACAGCCAAAGAGGAATTTTCCTTCTTTGATTTTTGAAGCCATCTAAAACTCCTGAGTTTCCCCATTGCAAACAGACACCCTCCTCAAGTGTGTGCCAAGCCCAAGGTGCTACCAAGAGCACTCCAGACCTGCCCTGGGCCAGCTGTGAGGGTGGATCATCATCCCAACCTGCAGTGGGCCATTGCAAGGGACTGTTGCCATGGACACTGCAGTGACCCCACTGCTGGCTTTGGGTGCCATGGCAACCCCCATCAGTTCAGGTTTCCTTAGAAACCAGCCCAAGGAGCCATTGCTGCAGCCAGGTTCCATGGCCACTTGCCTGCAGAGCTGTTGCTGCCCTCGGCTGCCATGGCAACCCTCAGGACAAAGTGGTGCCAGGGCTGTTCCAGGGACAATTGCAGTGACACTCCTTGGTGCCACCAGGTGCCATGGCAACTGCCACGGGGACCCGTTCCTTGGTTTGGTGCCATGGCAACCAATGCCCGGACCCGTTGTGGTGGTTGGTGGCCATGGAAACCTGCCCTGAGCCCCTTGCTCAGGGCTGGTGACAGTGCCCAGAGCCAGAGGGGATCCCTTGCTGGGGGCTCGTGCCATGGCCACCTGCCCTGTGCCGCGCTGGCCGGGCAGGCACCAGGAACCAGCAGCCAACGCCACTGCCAGGGCCAAAGGCCAGGTCAGCCAGACAGAAAGGGGCAGTGCTGGGCACTGTTTCCATGGCAACCGGCACTGGGGGTGACACCTGGGTCACCTGTGCTGGCAGTTGCCATGGAAACCCCTGGCAGGCACTGAGGGCACAGACACTGGCACTGAGACACTGCTGGGCCGGTGCTGAGCACAGGGCTGAGCACACAGAGATGGTTTTGTTCTTGCTGAGCTGCAGCAGAGCCAAGGCCTGTCCTGCCCCTCGTCCAGCCACGCTGGGGAGGGGCTGGGGCTGCGGGGCAGCTTGGCAGGGGACACAGCCAGGACAGGTGACCCCAGCTGAGCCCGGGGATACCCCAGACCATAGGACATCATGCTCAGTGAATGAAAGGGGGAACAAGGGGGAAGGGGGGAATTTTGGAGGGAGGGATTTGCCTTCCCAGGTAACACTTAGGCAAGAGGGGGCCCTGTTTCACCAGTGGGCAGGGTCACTACCAAAGACACAGACACCAGCTTAAGGAATTGTGTCATTTATATCATTGCACAGATGCAAAGAATTACAACAGGATAAGCTCAGCAAAGCACATCATCATTAGCAAAGAATTACAAAAGCAGCTCAGCAATCCATCCAGTCATTACTACCAAAGATTGCCTGCAGTGATTAAAGAAAGATCCATCAGCAGTTCCCCTCAGACTTCACCATCACCCAGACCCACACATCAGCTGGGGAAGCCAAGGACTGCAGAGCCACTCCCAGACACTGGAATTCCTGCAGGTGCCTCCACCTTTACAGCCAAGGAGGCTCCAAGCCCGCTGGGAGAGGACACAGCTTTTAGCCTGTTAAACAAACAAGATGACATCACTGACAGTCTGGGAACACCTGGTGTCATTCTCCTCACTGCTTTCTCCCAAAGCCTGGCCAGGGCTCAAGGAGGAACCAAGGGAGTTGACTTTGATCCTTCAGCCCAAACAAGGCCAGATGGGGCCTGGTCTGGTTTCTAAATACAGAAAAATAAATCCATGTTTTATCAAGGAACACATACACTGATCATATTGTTAATACTGCTTCCTTAAGGAGTGGATACAAATATAACATTTGGTTGGAAGGTTCATCTAGAGGTAAACTTTGCCTCAGGGCCTGTTCAGGCCTTGGTGCTTTGATCGATCCTCAGACCTACAAAGAACTACAACCTTCAAAACAATTCTTTCAATAACGTAGTTTAGATTTACATATTAGGCATAAAGGCATCTCCTCTTGTACTTCAAGTACGTGCTGTTTAATTTCATTACTCTGAACTATTCACCTTCCTTTTAAAACATGCCTAAATAGTTGATGTTATTCTCTGTTATTTATCAAATGCCTCTCTTTTCTCAAGACTGTCTCTTTTCACACAAGTCTCCATACTCCACCTCCCAGCACAAAGCATCACAACAACTCTAACATGGAATGTCAGAGTGCACACCAAGTGCACACGCTGCAGTGATGACAGGCACTGCCACAAATGCATTTCACAGCAGCCTCCAATTTGGCAGCCATGAAGCCAATCCCACCAAGAAGAATTTTCTTCTTTCTGCCACTCTTCTGCTGCTCTTTGTGCCAAGGGGATTCCTGACTGTTGGCCTTCAAACCCATCCCTGACAGCAGTGCAACATTCCTGTCCCATGCCAGCCCAGGCTCCTCCTTGGCCAGCAAGCAGATAATCCAAGGCCATGTGGTTCTGTGGAGTCCCCATTTGTGTTTGTTGGAGCTCACAGGATGTGCTTTTGCACATTTTAACAGCATCATTTCCTGCTTCTGCTATTAATCCATTCAGCTGATTCATGGAAACTCCACAGGACGGGGCAGCACACATGGGGCACAGGAGGAACCAGAATCTTTTGCTTTCTGAAAGCCAAGGCACTCCTTGGGGGGAAAATGTTCTCTGGGCCCCAACTCTTCCTTGTGGTTGTGGCTGAAGGACCCGAAATGGTGGCCCTGCAGCCAAGAGTGGTGTGACACTGACACCGACCAGCTCCAGCACCCCAAGTTCTACTGACACTGGCAGGGATGGGAAAGCACAGAAATCCTCTCACACTGTGGCCTCTAGAACTAGAACAGGGTTTGGTTTCTCCTGAAGGGAAATCTTAGGGAATCCTGTCCAACTGGGCTGGAGGGGTCCCTGGCCTGGGGCTGGGAGGGAGCTGCACATTGCACATCATTTGGGTTATGGCGTGATGTCCCCGAATCTCCACACCCTGCACAGCCCCTCCATGTCCTTCTGAAATTTGGGGTCAGAACTGGACACAGCACTCGAGGTGCTGCCCAAACAGTGCTGAGCACTGGGGAAGAATCACTGCCTGCTCCTGCTGGCCACACCATTCCTGATCCAGGCCAGGAGCCATTGGCTTTCTTGGCCACCTGGGCACACTGCTGGCTGAGGTCCATCCTGCTGTCCATCTGTCCCTGAAGGTCCCTTTCTGCCTGGCTGCTGTCCAGCCACTCTGACACCTTGTGGAGGGAGGGAGGGAGGGAGGGGTCCAGATCCAGTCCTTCCTGAAATGTGTTTGCTGGCACTGCCAGTTCCCACATCTGGATATTTCCCTATTCTGGCACAGCCCATGTGCAGCAATTTGCTGGCACAGGAATCTGAATTCCTGGTATGTGTCAGGGTCTCTAGCTTGTCAGAGTGACCCTGAGAAAAGTTGGAAAGTCTCTTTTCCCAGCCTGGTGTTTGAAGAAAGAGTCAGGGCTCTTCATTTCTCGATCTCAAGGTTGTTTATTGTATCATATCTCTAAAATTCTTTCTCCTCTCCTGCCGAGGTCCTCTCAGCAGGACAGTTCCGGGTACTCTGCCTGCCCCCAGGGTGGTGTTATCTTTATATGCTAAAAACTATGTATAACATGTTTACAATTTTTTTTCCAATGCCTATCACCTATGTTAGACAGTGAGCTTCTACTCTAAACCAATCTAAAAGTGCCAACATCACCACAGAAGATGGAGCTAGAGAAGAAGAAGAAGAAAGGCTAGACATGCCCAAGTCCCTCCATCTTGTCCCCAAAATCCCCATACTAAAAATCCCAAAACCTACATATACACCTTGTGATAATTTTATTATTACACTACTTAAACTGCTGTGGCTTTTAGATCTTCATGTAAAACTGGCAATTTGCTCCATGGTTCATAATTGAACCCACTGGTGTTCTGGGCTGTGTGCCAGGGTCTCTGAGTCCCCTGGCAGGGGTCCCAGCAACTCCGGACTCCCAAAGGGATGTCCTGAGTTCTGACATTGGTACTTGTAAGGGGACAGGGGACCCTGCTACTGCTGTGCATGAGCAGGGTTGGACTGCTCTGGGGGGAACTGTGAGGGGGGACAGGGCAGAGTGACCTCCCCAGTGACCTCACACAGCCCCTGGGATCTCACACTGCCCCTGTGATTTCACACAGCCCTCCTGTGATGTCACAGCCCACTCTGTGATGTCATACAGCACCCTCGTGATGTCTCAGAGCCAAGTCTGGGATGTCACCCTGGAATGTCATACAGCTGCTATGTGATGTCACAGAAGAATCTGTGATGTCACAAAATCACCCTGTCATGTCACTGTCTGTTCCATTATGTCACAGCCTGATCTATGATGTTACACATCCTCTGAGTGATGTCACAACCCACTCTCTGATGTCACAGAGCCACCCTCTATGATGGCAGGATCTACTTTATGGCCTCACACTTTACTCTATGATGTCACAGACAGCTGTATGATGTCATAACCCCTCTCAGTGATGTCGAAAATCTTTTGTGTGATATCATACTGCCACTCTGTTATGTCACAGCACACACTTTGACCTCACAGCCTGCTCTATGTTGTCACACCGCCATGCCATGACATCACAGCCTGCTCTCTGATGTCACAGAATCTCCTCTGTGATGCTGTACCTGCTCAGTGACAGCTCACAACAAACTCTGTGATGTCATAGACCAATCTGTGACCTCACACAACCCACTCTGTTCTGTCACACAGCCCCTTGCTGACATCACAGCTGCTCTGTGCCTCTCTGACACAGCCACAGAGGTGCTGCTCTGACACAGCCCCCTCTGGGACATACACAGCCCCTGCCAGTGCTGAGCCCCTGTGAGCTAAGGTTCAATTCCACCTGTCCTGTCTTTTATACATAAACCTTGGAGAAATTCTGGGGCTGGGACTGAAAACAGCCACTCCCAGACTCCTCTCTTAGAATGGAATTTTAGAATTCTAGGGGCCCTGAAGGTGTTTGAAGATCCATGGTGGCTGTTTAATGTCATTTCTCCACCTCATGGCTCAGCAGGAGTTTCTCTAGTAAAAAATAAAGCTTTTCCTGAAGCTCCCACTCTGCCCATGACAGAAACCCCATGAGCATCTGGGACATCCCGGCTCTTTGGCAGCCTGGGGACTCCTGGAATGTCACTGTGGAGTCCCCGTGAGTGTCTGTGACAGATCGGTGCCTTTGAAGCCCAAGGTCCCCTGGGATGTCACCATGGAATGGCTGTGACTGCCTCTGAGCACAGGGCTCTTTACCATCCCCAGAGAGCCCTGGGAGGTCTCCATGGAGCCCGTGACTCTGTCTGTGATATTCTAGCTGTTGAACAGCCTGGAGACTCTTGTAAAGCTCCCAGGGAACCCCTCTGAGGGCCTGTGAAAAATCTGATTCTTAGCATTTCCATGGCAACCATCACCAGCCCTCTGTTGCTATGCTCAGTTTCCATGACAACCATCACCAGCCCCCTGTTGCTAGGGTCCGTCCCACAGCAGCTCCATGGAGACACCCTGCCAGGGGTGGTTGCCATGGACATCAGCTCAGGCCTGCAGACAGACCCTGTTGCCATGGCAACCATTTACAGTCCCATCCCCAGGGTCATGGCATCCCAGAACCACAGAATGGGCTGAGCAGGGAGGGACCCATCAGGATCCTCGAGTCCAACTGCTGGCCCTGCACAGGACACCCCAGCAATGCCAGCCTGGGCCTGGCAGCGCTGTCCAAACGCTGCTGGAGCTCAGAGATCCCTGGAGCTGGGACCCTTCCCTGGGGAGCCTGGGCAGGGCCCCAGCAGCCTCTGGGGAAAAACCTTTTCCTGACATCCAACCTAAGCCTGCCCCAACTCAGCTGCAGCCGTTCCCTCCACTCCTGTCCCTGGGCACCAGAGTGAAGAGGCTCCCACAGCCCCAGCCAGGGACCCGCTCCCAAGGCTGTTGCCATGGCCACCAGGGCTGGGACCAGCTGGGATGCTCGGTTTCAACAGGCCAGGGTTCAGGAATGGGATTCCCCAATTTCCTGCTCCCGCTAAAACCGTGCTGCCCTCGCTGCCCTCTCACCTCCCATGGAAAGCACAAAGAGCAAAGATCCTGGGCTGGGATAAAGAACAATTTATTGGGAACAGAAACAAGAAAATGGACAATGAGAAGCAGAAACAATATTGGTAACAGAAGGGATAAGAAAAAGGGAAAACTACAACTCAACTGCCTGGCTCTTCCCAGCAACAATTTCCTCCTGCCTGGAAAGGACACCCTTCTCCCCAGGGCTAAAGAGCCCCTTTCCTGCCCCTGGCAATGACCTGAGTTGGGAGTGAATGTTATGTCACGGCCATGGCCAGACCCTCATGTTCTTCAATCCCACATAATGCCACTGGCAGGGCAGGAAAAGGTACAGGTGTCTTCCCAGCATGGATCATGGGGAACGTGGATCACCAGGACTCTTTCTAACGTGAGTCCTCCAATGGGGGATGAAGCGGGAGCAGTGCACAAAGCGTTTCTGCAGGTGGGGCACTCACAGGGCTTCGCTTACCGGTGCTGCTTTTGGTGTTTGGTCAAGTGAGAGCTCTGGGTGAAGCTCTTCCCACACTGGGGACACTCGTAGGGCCTCTCCCCAGTGTGGATGCGCCGGTGCCTGATGAAGTGGGAGTTGTGCTTGAAGCCCTTCCCGCAGTCGGGGCAGCGGAAGGGCCTCTCATGTGTGTGAATCCGCTGATGGCAGAGGAGATGGGAGCTGGACTGAAACCTCTTCTGGCACTCAGGACAGTCGTAGGGCCTCTCCCCAGTGTGGATGTGCTGGTGGGTGAGGAGGTGGGAGCTGCAGCTGAAGCCCTTCCCACACTCCCCACACTCATAGGCCCATTCCCCGGTGTGGATCATCTGGTGGCGGATCAGGTCAGAGCTCTGCCTGAAGCTCTTCCCACACTCCAAGCACTTGTAGGGCTTCTCTTCCACGAGGTTCTTCTGTGGGGATCTGGCCTCCCTGGTCTCCATCCTCAGCTGCTTGTCTGGGGGAGGGAGGACAAAGAGAGGATGGGATTTGCTTCCATGTAAGAAGGAAGGAGAAGGACATCCCCCCAGTGTCCCCAGCAGGATGGCATTGGCAGCAGGGTTGTCCTGCAGCTTTGGGCCATGCTGGGCTGGGAGATGGAGCAGGAGAGAGGGGGAAAGGGGCACTGACTTCCTCCTCACCTGCCTGGGTGTCCCAGGGCATCTTCCTCTTCCTCGCAGCCTCCCCCTCCATCCAGCCAGGGTTAGGGAATGGGAAATCCTGGTTTGGGGAAAAATACAATGGATGACCACATTGGGTTAGGTGGTTTCTCCTGCCCAAGTCCATCTCTAGTGTTGCAGCACATGCACAACGAGCCTCTGGGAGCAACCTGCACACCCAGAGCCCGGAGCACACTTGCTTAACCTGCTGATGGACAATGCCAGAGACTGTTCTTTGTGCAGAGCTCCAAACACAGTTTAGTGCAATGTAGAGGGTCCAGAGACAGAGACAAAATGGGGCTGAGGACACAGGTTTCTCTAAGGGGGCAAAAGGGCAAAGCTGAGGGTCCAGGGCCAATGGGAACTGAGCACAAGTGGTACAGAGAAGGGGCAGCCAACTGGGAAACCAATGAGCCAACAAGGGTGGAGCATTGCAGTGAACCAGGACCAACAGGGGACAAGAGAGGGGAGAACATTCTAGATGGAGAACATATAAGGAAAAACCAGCATTGAACTGGGTGATACCAATGAAGCCTGCTGCATTAACATGAGCCTGGAAATGCTGATGGCTGAGACCATTATACTCAGAGGGGTGTCTCTCTTTGACCCTGGTCACTTTTGCCCTGAGGTATTACAGTCCCAATGTTGTGCACCTGGACCTCCACACTCTAGAACTCACCGGGAATCTGGTGCCCATAGAAACCTCCATAACACCGAGATTCTGTCCCCCCAAATACACAAATGACCAAGATTCAGCAGAAAAACCCAACCCTGGGTTCCCCATCTCTGGTCTGTCCACTTTGCGCTCCTGGAGGCTGCCCCTGTCTGGGTTGCTGCGGATCAAGTTTGTATTGCTGTGCCCCTCTCTGGGCTGCTGGGGCTCCTGGCAATCCCACAGGTTCCCCTTCTCTGGGCTCAGCACTTTGGCATCACAGGCGTCCCAGGGGTCAGCACTGTCTGGGGTCCCTGTTTCAGCATCCTGGGGTATCTATGAGTCCCCCTGTCCATGCTGCCAACATGTCCAGACTTCTGGAGCACCCCCAGCTCTCGTATTGCCCGTTTCTGCTCCCTCCATTGCCGGTTTCCCTGCCAGCCCTGTCGGTGCCGGGCGATCCCCACGTGGCTCTGGGCTGACAGTGCAGCCCCTGGCCCGGGCAGAGGCAGCCCCAGCGCGGGGGGACCCTGCATCCTCCGCTGCCTCGGCAGCCGCGCCCAGCCCCGGGCACAGAGCTCCGGCAGCCCCCGCCGCCCCCTGCCCAGGGAGCCCCGGGGACCCCCGCAGCCGGGGCTGGCTCCGAGCGAGGCGGCCCCCGAGCCCGGCTGCGTGGGCAGGGGGGCACGGCGAGCCCGGGGCCTCTGTGCCAGCGCTTCCCCCGCTCTCGCTCAGCCTTTGCCCGGCCCGGCCCCCCAAGCCCCGGCAGGCCCCGCACGGCCACGGCCGGGCCGGGCCGCTCCCCTCGGAGCCCGCTGCGGACACGGCTGGGCCGGCCCGGCCACACGGACCCGCCTGCGCCGGGGGCCCACGGGCCGCCGAGCGCTGCCCGGGCCGCCCGGGCCTCGGCCCCGAGCACAGAGCTCTGCCCGGGGGCTCCCGGCCTGAGGGGCGGCTCCGGGCCCGCCCGGCCGCTCCCGGCTCCCACAGCCCGTCCGGGGCCGCCAACAAAACATCCCAACAACAAATCCACAAACCAACCACCGCCACCCTGTCCTGCTGCGCCTTCCCAGGCACCCCAACCCCGCGGCAATGCCCCCGGTGCCCCGGGACAAAAACCTGCTCCGGCCGAGCCCCTTGGAACCCGCACCTGCGGCCCGTCCCCGGCACACCGATCCCGGCAGCTGCCCCGCTCTCGCAGCTGGAGCTCTGGAGCAGGGAGGCTCTGAAACTGAAACTTTGTTCTTTTGCCGGGCTGCAGAGACCCCCAGGGCATTTTCTGCACCCAGTCCCAGCCCCCAGCGCCTGCTGAAGGCGCTCCCTGCAAATGTCCCGCTGCCAGGGCCCTGTCCTTGCTGTCACCTGCTGGGGCTGGCCATGGACAGAGCTCCTGGACTTGCATTTCCAGCTGCTGTGCAGCCAAAGCTGAGGGATCTGCAGCTGCCTGAATGCAGCAACTGGAACAGGAGCCTCTCTCCAGGGGAAATCTCCCCTCGTGTGCCAGCCCGTGGTGCCGCTGCCATTCTCTGCTGCTGCTGGGGCACTCGGGGCTCTGGCTGAGCAGCAAAGGTGACTCTGAGCCAGGAGCTTTCCTTGGCTGCAGCAAAGCCTCGGCACGCAAAGCCCTTCCCAGCTATGTGCCCTGCGCCAGGAGGGATTGTGCCAGTGGAGCTGACCCAAAATTTCTTCTCTCAGGCACCTCTAGGACACGCAACACAGAGAAGCCACAGCCCACTCTCAGCTCTGCACAGTCCTCCAGAAGAATCCTGAGTGTGAAGCAGCCTGGGAACAGGGTTTAGTGTCAGGGGAGGGGAACTCAGAGCCTTTTTCTGCCCTTTGGGCTGAGGCTCTGCATTTCAAATGGCCCTGCAGCTGCCAAAGGGGCCTTTTTAGCTCAGCTGAGAACACTTCTACTGAGAGCCTGTTGTAAACCTGCTTTTCCTGCAAATGTGCCAATTGCATCCTCATTTTTTGCAGCCTCAGGTCTTTTGGGTTTGCACATGTGACAAGTGAAAGATGGAACAACTCGGCATGGGGCGAGTTCTCTTTTTCTTTTTTTTGTTTTTGATTTGGTTTATTTTGGTTTTTTGTTCTTTGCTTTGATTTATTTGTTTGTTGTTGGTGGTTGGTTTGGTTTGGGCGATGGTTAGTTTTTTTGTTTTGGTATGTGGGTTTTTGTTTGTTGGTTTGTTTTTAGGTTTGGTTGTTGGTTTCTTTTTTAATGAACTCCCCCTGTCAGCTCTGGGCAGAGCCCTGTCACTGTGTCTGACACTTGTCTGTGGCACTGTGCAGGTGGCCAGGGGGACCTTCCCCGAGCTGTGAGCAGAGGAATCCACATCAGCCCAGGCCGGGGTGGGCAGTGGCCGCTCAGTTCCATGGACTGGACACAGCTCTGGACGCTTCCCTTGGAGCGACTGCAGGGAGGGAACGCTGGGGCTGTCAGCGCTGGGGTGTCACACCCAGGGGAACACTGGGGCTGTCACTGCTGGGGTGTCACACACAGGGGAACGCTGGGGCTGTCACTGCTGGGGTGTCACACACAGGGGAACACTGGGGCTGTCACCGCTGGGGTGTCACACACAGGGGAACACTGGGGCTGTCACCGCTGGGGTGTCACACACAGGGGAACGCTGGAACTGTCACTGCTGGGGTGTCACAGACAGGGGAACGCTGGGGCTGCCACTGCTGGGGTGTCACACACTGGGAACACTGGGACTGTCACTGCTGGGGTGTCACACACAGGGGAACGCTGGGGCTGTCACAGTTGAGGTGTCACACAGAGGGGAACGCTGGGGCTGTCACTGCTGGAGTGTGACAGGGGAGCGCTGGGGCTGTCACCGCTGGGGTGTCACACACAGGGGAACGCTGGGGCTGTCACTGCTGGGGTGTCACACACAGGGGAACGTTGAGGCTGTCACTGCTCCTGCCCTGTTCCCAGCAGCTCTGCCAGTGCCTTACAGGGACATAAAGGCTGAGCCAAAGGGTGAGAATTGCAGAAGGGGCTGGGCTGGCAGGGGCCCATTGGGATCAGCCAGTCCAGCCCCTGGCCCTGCACAGATCCCCCAACAATCCCAGCCTGTGCAGCCCTGGGAGCGGTGTCCAAAGGGCTCTGGAGCACCGGCAGCCTCGGGGCTGTGCCCATTCCCTGAGGAGCCTGGCCAGTGCCTGAGCCCCCTCTGGGGGAAGACGTTTTTGCTGATTCCCAGCCCAGTCCTGCCCTGGCTCAGCTCCAGCTGTTCCCTTGGGTCCTGTCCCTGCTCACTCGGGCAGAGATCAGAGCTTGCACAGAGAAGCTGTGGCTGCCCCTGGATCCCTGGCAGCGTCCAAGGCCAGGTTGGACGGGGCTTGGAGCAGCCTGGGATAGTGCAAGGTGTTCCTACTCTTAGCAGGGGGTGGAACGAGATGAATTTTAGGGTCTCTTCCAAGCCAAGCCATTCTGTGATTTTGGGAGAGATGCTGTGACTCTGTCTGAGCTTTATCTCACCAAATGTCTGGACCCAGCAGCAGCCATGGGTGGGATCATCTCCTCCTCCCTCTCCCTGCAGCTGGAACTCACCCAAGGGCAGCAACTGAATAATGTCCCTCATGGGAAGTGAGTGCCAGAAAGGAACGTTGCTCCTTGGGGAAGCACAATGTCCTTGGACTTCAGCAGAGCATTGGAATGGGCCCCTTTGAGCACCTGAGCACCACTGCAATCTCCTCTTACTGGGCTCGGCCCAGGAGATCTCCCAGAGCAGCTGCAGAGGAGTCGCTGTCAGGATGAGGGACGTTTATCAAAGGTTGATGTAGATCAAAACAAGCTCTGGCACCATTCCACATTTTTGTTTGTCACTGGGAAATAAATGCAGATGTCCCCATGCCACAGTCTCAGTCCTCCCAGGGTTCCTGTGCTTGGTTTTATCCCCTGATATGGAGACACAGGAGCCCTCCTGGCTGGACAGGGTGTCAAGAATACCGTCCTGAGGGATTGTTCACCCTTGGAGAGGGTGAACAAGGAGGTTCCTTGCTTCAGGAGACTGTGTGGGATTTGGAAACAGGCCAGACCTGGAGAAGGCTCCTTCTACAACCCCTCAGCACCCAGCAATCCCACATCTTTATTTGTGTGACTCCCTTGTCAGGGCAGGGAGAAGGGAGAGAGGAACCTCCTTGGGGAAGGGAGAGGAGGCAGAGACACCAAAAGCAGGAGTCCCAAAGGGGTCTGGGCAGATCTGGATCCAATGGCTGCAGTAGGTGTGCCATTCCTAAATCCAGTTTGGGAGAGCCACGGCCGTGTTGCTGTGTGAGCTCTGAGGTATCTGATGGTGGGAGATGCTCAGGTTTGTCCTGTTTGCATCCCCAGGTCCTGCGGAGCCGCTGTTAAACAGCGCCAGGGGATGCTCCTGGCACTGACCCTGGCATGGCTCAGGGCTCAGCTTTCCTCCATCAGTCCCACTTTAGAGCTTCACTCTGGTGGGAAGGTTTTAGTGGGTCAGGAGAAGCACAGAGTTCCAGAGAACTTTAGAATGGTTTTATGTTGGTAATTCTGGGAATAATGGCTTTCTCTGGCAGGATGCTGGACACCAGGGATTTCTGCCCTCCTTTCTCAAAAGAGTTTGGGTTTCTCATGTTACTGCTGTTCCACAGCTCCCACCATCCCTACTCCTTTCCTTGACACTTCCCCAGCTTCCCAGTGTCCTTTCTGAGGGGGAAGAAAGGAACGTCCATGGTGGCCCCACTTGGCTGCCTGGGGCTCAGCTGCTCCTGGAGTTGCAGCATGTCCGGCACAGCCGCTCTCAGTGGGGCTGGGACTTGGTTCAGGCCCC
Source organism: Fringilla coelebs (assembly GCF_963513975.1). Lineage (NCBI taxonomy): Eukaryota > Metazoa > Chordata > Aves > Passeriformes > Fringillidae > Fringilla > Fringilla coelebs. The sequence goes on along the minus strand of NW_028167209.1, from coordinate 474,725 downwards.
ACAGTCCCTGTCAGTGGCCACTCTGCACTGGGCTCACGCTCTGGCCGTGTGGGGCTGCTGAAGGCTCAGCGGGTCTGGCTGAGCACTCCCAGCTCTGCAGCTCCTGGCCCATCCCAGGGATGGGGTCCCGCAGTCCCGGTCGGGGCCGTGTTGCCAACGGGGCCCTGTTTTGGGGTGGCCATGGGTACCTGCTGTTCCTCCACCCTCAGCAGCCCCACAGCAGAAGGGTCCTCTGGGAGCCCAGGCAAGGGATCCAGCTGTGCAATTCCCTCTGTCTGCACAGCAGCTCTCCCAAAAGTCCTTTGGGCTCCCTGAATTACTGCCTCCTGAGGTGACCCATGCCAGGGAGTCCCAGGGCCTCTGGGCCAGTCCCAGGGGGGAGTTTTTGGCATTCCCAGTCGTGGTCACTTGAGCTTCTGATGTGCTCAGGCCTGAGTGGCAGCCCTCAGCCAGAGCTGGCTTACAGGACAAACCCTGGGCATTATGTGACTAACACCATCAGTTTTAGTTAGCTAAAAATAGATGACCAAGGTGATTCTGCCAGCTGTTTAACACCAAACCAGCTGCTTTGGAGACTTTCACATACTCTTGTGTAGTTACCTGCAAGAAATGTATCATTCTAAGAAATTTTCCCAACTGACATGAATAGAGGCTTGTAGGATATTTTAGGGGGAACCCTCCAAACCAAGGACTGGGCTCTGGCCAAGCCCTGGTTTCTCCTGGCCAGGAAAAGTGCCATGAGACCCAGGAGTTTTTGTGCTAAAAATATCATGAAGTCGCTTTAACTTGCTGAATTGGGCCTATAAAAGCTGAACCCACTTTTGGAGCAAATTTGGAGACCTCATCTACAGGTGGATGCACCACGTGGGATTTTCCCAAGGGCTTGGAAGAGTTCTCCAGGTCCTTGCTGTGAAATGGGGCTCCCCAGTGACTGCAGACTCTGGATGATGGTAAAGTATTTAGGCAATTGCTGAAGTGTCTTTCTCAATCCCTATTCTTTATCTCCCATAATAATGATTAGGTGCATTACCTTGCTTCTTTTTCCTTGTTGCTAAAGCCAAGCACGTAGTTGTATTGAATGTAGAATTTTACTTTTGTGTTGCCTTAACACTCACAGTAAAATAAGACCATTCTTCCCATTGGTTTCTGTGCTCTTTAAATCGCCCCTGTCAGCTGGCAGAGCAGGTATCAGAACCTGATGAAAGCCAGGCTCTGCTGTCATCTAGCTGGGGCCAAGGAATGCAGAGGGCCAATGTCAGTCCATGGAACCCATGGAAGCAAGGCTCAGGTGTGAAAAAGTCATGCACCATGGCACCCCAGAGACCGTCACGGAGCCAGGGCTGCAGTGTGTCCCAGAGGGAGGGACCTCATGGCAGCAGGAGAGCATTGTGAGGCTGTGGAACAAGGTGGCACCAAGGTTCCACTGTGACTTGACAGAACCCCCTGGACGTGAATGGCCCCAAACGGGCCCAGAGACACTTCCGAGACAAAGCCCAGGGAGGGGGATTTGCTTTATTCACCGCCGGGTGCGCGGGGATATCTCCTCCTAACAGCGCACAGGGCACACAGCAGATTGCAATGGATGGTTATACTCTATGCATATTCATGGTCTGCCTTAGAAAAGGTGGGTTATGCAAACGATCTCTCAGTGCTCATTACTCTCATTAGCATACGCGAGGCGCAGGCGCAGTGCACACTGGTGCTGGCACTGAGGAAGGCTCCGCGTCTTCCTCGGGGGTCTCCTGATGAAGGCTGGACGTCTTCATCGCCGTGCCCTTTTCACCTTTCTCCTCTAGGCATGGGCAGTCTCTTGTTGGCTGTTTCAGCAATTTCCTCACTGGTTTTAGCAAGCTCTGCCCTTCATTTCTGCCAGTTTTGTTCCCTAGTTCTTGCCAAGTTTCATCCTGTGTCTTGAGCTTGTGGCTGAATTTTTGCAAGCTGCCATATCGAGTGCAGTGTTTCTTATTCCTGCCCAGGTATGCCTAGGCACAGTGCTTTTAACCCTTTCACAGCCAAGGACTGGAGAGCCACTCCCAGACACTGGGAATTCCTGCAGGTGCACCCACCTTTGCAGACAATGAGGCTCCAACATCACTGTGAGAGGGCCCAGCTTTTACACTGTTAAACAAACAAGCTGACATCACTGCTACTGTGGGAACACCTGGTGTCATTCTCCTGATTGGCTTCTCCCAAAGCCTGGCCAGGGCTCAAGGAGGAACCAAGGGAGGTGACTTTGATCCTACAGCCCCAAACAAAGCCAGATGGGGCCTGGTCTGGTTTCCAAACACAGGAAGGTAAATTCATATTTCGCCAATGAACACGTACAGAGATTGTATTGCTGACAGTGATTCATTAATGAGCAGATACCAATATAACCTTTGCTTGGAAGGTCCATCTGGAGCTCAGCTTTGCCTCAGGTCCTGCTGTTCAGGCCTCAGTCAGGGCCTGGTGAGGCCTCAGTACTTCCATCAGTGCTTTGACCTACAGATGAACTGCAACCTTCATAACAATTCTTTGGCTAACACAGTTTAGATTTAGGTATTAGGCACAAAGGCATCACCTCTTGTTCTTTAATTAAGTGCTGTTCAAGTTCATTACTCAGAGCTATAATCTACATTCCTTTTAAAACCGCCCAAATTAGTTGCTATTCTCTGTTCTTTATCAAATGCCCTTTTTTCCTTGAGACTGTGTCTCATTTTAGACAAGTCTCAGTACTCCATTTCCAGCACAAGGTGTCACAGCAACTCGAACATGGAATCACAACCCACCAAGTGCTCACACTGCAATGATTGCAGTAACTGCATGAATGCATTTCACAGCAGCCTCCAATTTGGGAGCCAATTCCACCATGAAGAATTTTCTTTTTTCTGCCTCTCCTCTACTGATATTTCTATTGAGGTGATTCCTGATTGTTGGAACTAAAACCCAGCACTGACAGACATTCCTGCAACATTCCTGTTCTGGAATAGCCCAGGTTCCTCTCTGGCCAGCAAGCAGATAATCCAAGGCCGTGCAGTTCTGCACAGCCCCATTTGTGTTTGTTGGAGCTCCTGGGATGTGCTATTGGATATTTTAACAGCATCACTTATTATTTCTTCTGATAATTGATTTTGCTCATTACTGTAAATTGGGTGCAGCTGTGCACAGCCAGGGGGTTTCCATTTCCCCAGTGGGCCATTGTTAAGGGCATGGAGCACAGCTGGGAGATGGGTTCTCCATGGGCACAGGTTTCCATCTCCTCATTCTTTCAACTGCTCTTTTAACAACCCCTTCAGCTGTTCAACCAGTCCTGCAGCTTCTGGATATTCTGGGACATGAAAAACCCTGCAGGCTTCATCACTGTATTTTTCACAGGAACAAACAAAGCACTCTGCATCACAGTATCAGCAAACCCTGTAAAAATAGCCAATTTCATCCCTTCCTCCTTTTCTCATTGTATACAATCTCACAAAGTTGACCACTGACATTAGGGTCCTGGCCAGTCCTTTTCTGTAGGGTATTTAGTGTCACAGCAGCCAAAGCTGACATATTATGATTGTCAGCACTATTTCATAGGATCAATTTTTAATGACATGGATACATATAAAAATTATTTTCTTATATGATATATAAATATTATTATTATTACTATAATTATTAATAATAATTATATAAATACTAAACTAACACAAATTAACTTGAGCTCAAGATTAAAACCTTCTCCTGTCACTCCATGGGGGAGTGTTCCAACAACACTTTTTCCTTCTGTTGGTGCTATTTCCAATTTGTTGTTACTAAAATTCACCCTCATCTTCCCAAACTAACAAATTCTTTTCTTTTTCCCATATGCAATTTTTGGATACATTTTAAGCCGTCCAGGGGTTCAGCTTCTTTTAACTGGCTTCCCCACTGCTCACACAGTTCTCCCACCTCAGCCCACTCCAGAGCCAGGGAACTCCAGGGAAGGGCTTCCCACCTGGGAATTCCTGATGGGACTGATTGCTCACATTTACACTGAACAAGTGACATTTTGTTGTCATCTGGCCAGACTGTGCCAGTTTTGTTTTACCAGTGGGCAGGGTCAGCACCAAAGGCACAGACTCCAACTGAAGGAATCAGTGTCATTTACTGCAGCTCAAAGCAGCAAAGAATCACAAAAGGAGCAGCTCAGCAATGCACCCAATCATCCCCACCAAATATTGCCTGCAAGGATTAACAAAGATCCAGCAGCATTTCCCCTCAGCCTTTCCCATGCCCCAGATCCACCCAGCAGCTGGGGGAAGCTGTCACAGCCCAGGGCTGCAGAGCCACTCCTGGGCACTGGGAATTCCTGCAGGTGCCTCCAGCCACAGGTGAGGCTCCAACCCCGCTGGGAGAGGGCCCAGCTCTGACAGTGCTGAATGAACAAACTGACAGCACTTCCAGGGCGGGAACATCTGGGTTCATCCTCCTCTGGCTCCCTCCCAAAGCCTGGCCAGGGCTCCAGGAGGAGCCAAGGCAGCTGACTTTGATCCTTCAGCCCCAAACAAGGCCAGATGTCAGATTTCATGGCCTTGTCTGCCTTCTAAACACAGAAAGGTCAAGACATGTTTCACTAAGGAGTGCCTACATCTATCACAGTGCTCATGACCATGCACATTCCATTAGGGAGCAGATACAAAGATAACCTTTGGCTGGAAGGTTCATCCAGAGGCACCTTTGGCTCAGGGCTGCTGTCCAGGCCTCACTCAGGGCTCTTGTCCAGGCCTTGGCACTTCAGGGACGTGGTTTAGTGCTGGCCTTGGCACTGCTGGCTGACCGGCTGCACTGGCTGAGCTCAGAGCTCTTTTCCAACGGAAAGGATTCTGTGATTCCATGATTATATCCGCTGCATTCAGCTGGGTCTGTTTTAGCAGCATGACTTTGCTCACAAAGTTCCCTCTTGCCCAGCTCCTGTGGCCTGAGGCTTCAGCTCCTTCAGCTCCTGGTGCTGAGCTGCTCATGCTGAACGAGACGACTCGCAGAGACCAATACAGTCCATCCAATTCCTGCTGGGACACGGAGAGGGGAGGCTGTGCAAACAGGAGCATTGTTTGCTGTGGCCTCCTCTCTGCCCCTCACGCCTTTCAGCGCTTTGAACCAGCCAAGAGCTTTCTCCAAGAGTGCAATGGAGCAGCTGTTCCTGCTCCCGGGCCTGGCTCTCTCCAGGCTCTGACCTTGCCTGCTTCTGTCCCTCTTGCTGTGCCCTCTGTTCCCCCAGGGCTCGCTGCCTGCTGCCCAGGACTGTGGGACTGGCACAGATCCAGTGCTCCAGACCCTCCTTTCTGTGCCCTTGGAGCTGCCTGGGCACAGCAGCCTTTTCCATCTGGAAGCTCCACATGGACAGGGAGTCCCCAGCTCCGTTCCCTGCACAACCTCCAGGAGCCCAGGGCTGCCATCTCAAGTCCCTGCTGGCACTGGGGGCTCCCAGGTGCCTCAGGCTGCTGTGACACCGCTGCACACGGCAGGGAAGAGGGGCAGGGGCTGTGCTCAAAATCAGCTCCATCTGCTGCTGCTGCTGCTGCTGCTGCTGCTGCTGCTGCTGCTGTGGGGTCATTTGTGCAGCCCTGGTCCAGAGTCAGGGATCAGATCCAGGCCCTGCTGCTGCTCCCTTGGGATCAGCCCCACTTTGGGAGTTGCTGTCAGGGCCGGCAGAAGCCCTGGCTGGAGCAGCAGGTGCTGACAGTGCCCCAAGCCCCAGGGCTGGAGGGGTCCCTGGGCTGGGGCTGGGAGGGAGCTGTGCATTGCACATCATTTGGGTTATGGCGTGATGTCCCTGAACCTCCGCACCCTGCACAGCCTGTGTATGTCCTTCTGAATTTGGGGGTCAAGAACTGGACACAGCTCTCGAGGTGCTGCCCAAGCAGTGCTGAGCACAGGGGCAGAATCACTGCCCTGCTCCTCCTGGCCACACCATTCTTGATCCAGGCCAGCAGCCATTGGCCTTCTTGGCCACCTGGGCACACTGCTGGCTCATGTCCAGCCTGCTGTCCACCAGTCCCTGCAGGTCCCTTTTTGCCTGGCTGCTGTCCAGCCCCTCTGACTTTCCTTTTTCTTGGAACTGTTTAAACCTGCTCTGGACTGAAAACCCAGAAAAACACCAGCAGCTCACACCTGTGCCCCACCGAGGTCTGGGACGCTGCATTGCAGCGCCAGAGGGACTTAGAAGAGACCGAGTGAGCCAACTACAACCCACAAAAAGGACTTTCTGAATTTCCCATCTCTTCCACACTGTGAGAGGTTTTATTAAATATTATTATTTTTTATGCTCGTGAATACTTGTTAAATAAACTGGATTTTCCAACTTTTCTCCAGGGAAGTCTTTTCCTGAACTAGCAGGGGGAGAGGCTGCTTGAACTTGCTTTCTAGACTGACCCCTTTTGGAGGTTTCCTCCCAAAATTTGCCCTAAACCAGCACAAATAGTCACCATGAAAACTTCACCAGTGGCACAACTCCCCAGCCCACCAGGAAAAGAAAGGACATGTAAAGTTCTCCAAACATTTGTCCTGCTTTGTTGCAAAAGTCCTGCTGCACACACAGTGCAGTGTGGAAAGCCAAGAGAAGCTGCAGCTGGTGGCAAATCTTGTGACAGAAGCTCAACCTTGTTCTCCTCGAGAGGTTCTTGAGAAGAGCAGACAGGAGAAGATTCCTGGGAAACTGAAACAGCTTTCCAGAAGTGAAATGAAAACGAAAGAAAGAATCAAAGATGTTTTCATCTATTTATTTCTATGCTCCCCTTTTCCATGTGGCACACTTCTCCATCCCAGTAATTCCAGATGCACCTCACCTCTAAGATTGCTGACTTAGGGACTTTTAGACACCCTAAAATACCATAGGCCACACACCCTTTTCCTTCCCCTGTTTTTACTGGAAAGCAACACTGGAGATGTAAGTGCAGTGCTGGGGTCAGGTAGGAATCCTACACCAAGGGAAGGTGCCCCGACAGTGTTTGACCCTCAGCAAAGACAATGCACAGCAGCAAGCGAGAGGATTGCTCTGCCAGCGTGCAGGAGCCAGGGCTCTGCATCTGGGCTCAACGCTGCAAAGTTCCCGTGTTTGGACAGACTCAGGGGCTGTCCCCGGGGCGCGCGGGGCTCGGCCGTGGGGCTCGTGGGGCTCGTGGGGCGAGCGGGGAACGGACACGGGGACGAACGGCCCCGGTGCTTCAGTTGCAGCGGCAGCAGCGGCGGCGGCAGCAGCAGCGGCGGCAGCACCAAAAGCAGAGAAGCATTTACACACCTTTTTAGTTTCTTTCTCTCCCTTTCCCTCTGTCGGGCACCCTTTTCTCGGGCTCCGTTCCCCGGCCTCCCTCTCGTCCCCCCGCCTCCCTCTCCCCGTGCCGGGCCGGGCCATGCCCCCGGCCCGCCCCCGGCCCCGGGCGGGGCTGCCCCGTGCCCGGCCCCGGGCGTCCCGCCGCGGTCTCGCCTCCGCCCGGCTCTGGCCGTGCTGGCGGTGGCGCTGCTGGGCGGGCATCAGTGCCTGGGGCTGGGGCGGCATCGCCTCCCTTTGGCTCCGCCTGGCCCGAGCCCGGCCCCGGACACGACGCAGGGTCCAGTCCCGACCCCGATCACGGCCCCAACACAGGCTCCTCCCGGGGCCCGCGGAGGACACACGCGGCGCGGCCGCTCCCGCCGCCTCGGCTGCGGCTTCCCCGGCCCGAGCTCCGCCGTTCGGCAGCGCGGCCGCCGGCCCCGAGCCTCCCGTGCCGCGTTCCAAGGAGCGAACGCCTGGGCATGGCCGGCCCGGGGCGGGTGAGGGGCGCTCGGGGGCCGTTGCTGGCCCCGGACCGAGCGCTGACAGCCGCGTCCCGCCCGCAGGGAAGGCGCAGGAGGCCCTGCAGGAGCCGTACCGGCTGGGTTCGCTGCTGGGGCGCGGCGGCTTCGGCAGCGTCTTCGCGGCCACGCGGCTCTCGAACGGCACCCCGGTGAGCGGCGGGGCCGGCGGCGGGCGGAGGAGGAGGAGGAGGAGGGCGGAGGAGGAGAAGGTCGGGGCGCAGCGGGACGGGCGGCGAGCTCAGCCCCCTGCTCTCCCTTGCTCGCAGGTGGCCATCAAACGCGTGCCGCGGGATCAGATCCGGCACTGGGGCGAGCTGGTGAGTGAGCGGGGCCAGCGGCAGAAGCCGGGCCGTGCCGGGGCTGAGAGGAGCCGGGGCCATGCAGGGGGAGAGCCGTCGGGAGCCTTGCGGGGACAGCGGGCGTGGGCTGAGCGGGGCATGCAGAGCATCCCGGGCTGGCTGAGGGCTCCCAGAGCCCCGGCACGGCCTCAGCCCCACTGATGGCATCGCGCTCCTCCCGCAGCCCGACGGCACCAGCGCGCCCCTGGAGATCGTGCTGCTGGCCAAGGTGTCCTGTGGTTGTGCCGGTGTCGTTCAGCTCCTGGAGTGGCTCGAACTCCCTGACAGCTTTCTGCTGGTGCTGGAGCGTCCGGAGCGGTGCCAGGAGCTCTCGGGTTTCCTGGCAGAGCGGGGGTTCCTGCCGGAGGAGGAGGCGCGGGGGCTGTTCCGCCAGGTGCTGGAGGCCGTGCGGCACTGCACCAGCTGCGGGGTCCTGCACAGGGACATCAAGCCTGAGAACATCCTGCTCGACCTGGCCAGCGGGCAGCTGAAACTCATTGACTTTGGCTGTGGCACCTTCCTCCAAGACACAGCCTACACCCAGTTTGCAGGTGAGTCCTCACAGGGGATGCTCCTGGGCATCGCTTGATTAGGCCTTGGTGCAGCACCGGGGCTTCCCTCTATTGCAGTCGGGGTGGGATTGATGCTGGAGCCAAGTTGGTTTGGGTGGGTGTGTGAGGGGGGCCAGCTCCCAGCCCTGCTGACAGCCTTCAGCAGCCACTGTGGCCTGGGCTGGGGCTGGAGCTGGGGCAGCCAGCCTGACAGAAACCCCCATGGGGGTGGCAGAGAAGGGGGTCTGACCCCGTGCCTCGGATGGTTTGGTGTGCAGGCGAGGAAGGGCTTGGACTGCTCCACTCGCCTTGTTTGCCTTGGCTTATTAACATTTTTGAGGCCATGCAGTTGAGGAGGAGAGTGGGTTTTCTCCACCACTGAATGGGTTTTTCCTTTATGTGTCATGGTTGGGCCTTCTCAGGGTTTCTGCTGCCCTCTTCCAGCACCAGTGGCTTCTTTTCCACCCCGAGTTTGTAGACAAATCCCAGGTGCTGGCGAGAGGGTAGCGGTCACCCTGTGTGCCACTGGGGCAGCCCCCACATGCCCAGGGATGCTGAGGCCAGGCTCTGGGGGCTGCAGCATCCCTTGCTGAGCTGTGTCTGTGTTCCACAGGAACCCTGTCCTACAGCCCACCAGAGTGGATCCAGCACCAACGCTACCACGGCGAGGCAGAGACGATCTGGTCCCTGGGCCTCCTGCTGTGCCACCTGGTCATGGGGAAGCACCCGTTCAGGAGGGGCCAGGAGATCATCCGGGGGCGGATCTTGTTCCCACGATGGCTCTCTCAAGGTGAATCCTCATCTCTGGGCACGGGGGGAATACCAGTGCTGGGAGACAGCAGCGGGCTCATGGGCATCCTGCTCTGGCAGCTGCTGAGGAGGTGGCACATGTCCTGCTCTCCTGCCCTCCTCCAAACAGAGCATCCATGGGGCAGTTTAGGCCCAGCTCTGGGCACACCCAGCATGGCCTGGGCACGGGAACATGGGGGCAACTTCTCCAACTGACTGGTGATTTCTGGTTTCTCTCCCCAGAGTGCCAGGATGTCATTAAGAGGTGTTTGTCCATGCAACCCTCAGACAGGCCATCCTTAGAAGAGCTTTTCTGTCATCCTTGGGTGCAGGCTGTTCCTCTGCCCTAGAAGATGGGAGAGATCCATGTGCACCGTTGGATCCAGGAGCCTGGCAGGTACCAGCTCCACACATCTCTTGGCAATCAGTGGCAAAGCAAAGCAGGCTGGTTTTGGCATGCCTGTAGCTCTGAGCAGGGGTCAGCAGAAGGGAACACGCAGCTCTTGGCCTTGAGCTGAGCTGGAGACCTGGTGTGGCAAGCACTGGTGGCCACCATCCCCTCTGATTTTGATTGTCTGGTTCACTGACAGCTGGGGCACTGGGCAGAGACCTGACAGCCTTATCTGGTCCCAGGGAAGGAGAAGGAGCTCCCAGATCTGGGCATGCCACAGCCTGGCAGGGCACCAAAGGTTCCCCTCTTTGCTGGGGCAGGTGCAATGAATTCTTCAGTCGGCTGCCCAGCTGCTTTTTGGCTCTGGGCAGCTGCTGAGGCTGGATGTGCCGTGGCTGGCTGCAGGCTGGGCACATGTCCTGCCCTCCTGCTCTGCTGCCAAAGGCAGCAGGGATGGGCAGCTCTGGGCACAGCTCTGGGCACAGCCAGCATGGCCTGGGCACCACAGGCCTTGGTAAAAGGGGACAGGAGCCCTCAGCTGACGGGCAGTTTCTGCTTTCTCTCCTTGCAGCCGGGCTCTGCGGGTGCTGAGGCTGCTCTGGGCTCTGCCAGGGCTCTGCTGGGCTCAGCCCTGGGCCCAGCTGGGCTGGCTCTGCCCTCACATTGCTCTGACAGCTTTGCATCAGACGAGCCCCTTGCGAGCACAGCACCTGAGCTTTCTGCTTTGGCAGGTGAGTGAGACTCTGCTGCAGGCCCAGAGATTGCAGCTGGGGACACACATCCAATTGGCAAGGACCCAGACTCTGCACAGTCCCAGCTGAATGCCTGGATCTGCACAGGGTGTTTTGTGTGTCCCATTCTTCCTTCTTTATTGGCTGGAATTGTGCAGTTGCACTTTCTTCCTCCTCTAGAAGTGCCACGAGTGGGCCAAAGCTGGCGAGTGGGCCGTGTTCCTGAGGCAGTGCAGGCTGGAGCTGATGGATGGAGAATTGCCCTTCTGCACTTCAAACCAGAGCAAAAAGCCGTAAGTGGGACTTGGTGTCTTTAAGAAATCCCTGACAGTTTCAAGGGTATGTGCAGCTCATTACCAGGCAGAGAAGGAAGGGCATCTTCTAAAGGATTTGGGGTTTGACAGAGTTTCCATTCGTAGTCCTGCTTGGAGCTGGAAGGGCACAAATCAATTTCCTCTTGCTTTGACCAAATTTCAGATACCAGTGTTGGAAACAAAGAGCAAAATCTTTCAAAAGGCTGCTGAGGTCAGTAAAATGGATCCATGCCATCAGCACATTTACAATGTAAATAACTGAGTTCTCTTTTTAGAAGCATCATTTACCTCTTAATGCAAAGTTACAGAAGTTTTTCTACTAACATGTGGGGTTTTTTTTTTATCTTTTACATGTTACATAGTGGTTTTTTTTTCCTTTTCCCTTTTTTTTTTCTTTTTATTAGAAATCATGTCCTACCAAAGGAATGTCCTTTGCTCCTGGTTCCCGTGTGGAGCAGCTCCCTTCCTGCTGGCTGAGCTGCTCAGGCAGAGCCCGGCAGCTCCTGGCCCTGCAGGGCTGAGGCTTTTCCCCGTTGCTGGGCACAGACTGATGGAGCAGCACTGCTGAACACGGGCACACCCAGAGGGACCAGCAGCAGCTGCCTTTGGCCACCTGAGGCTCCAAGGCCCAACCTCTGAGCAGACAGGGCTGGAAGAGACTGGCAGGCTCCCTGTAGGCTGTGCTGCCCCACTTGTGCCCGGCCCAGCTTTGCTTGGGGCAGAGGGAGAACAAGGGGCAGCTCCCTGCCAGCCCCAGCCCAGGGACCCCTCCAGCCCCGGGGCTTGGGGCACTGTCAGCACCTGCTGCTCCAGCCAGGGCTTCTGCTGGCCCTGACAGCAACTCCCAAAATGGGGCTGATCCCAAGGGAGCAGCAGCAGGGCCTGGATCTGATCCCTGACTCTGGGCCAGGGCTGCACAAATGACCCCACAGCAGCAGCAGCAGCAGCAGCAGCAGCAGATGGAGCTGACTTTGAGCACAGCCCCTGCCTCTCTTCCCTGCCGTGTGCAGCGGTGTCACAGCAGCCTGAGGCACCTGGGAGCCCCCAGTGCCAGCAGGGACTTGAGATGGCAGCCCTGGGCTCCTGGAGGTTGTGCAGGGAACGGAGCTGGGGACTCCCTGTCCATGTGGAGCTTCCAGATGGAAAAGGCTGCTGTGCCCAGGCAGCTCCAAGGGCACAGAAAGGAGGGTGTGGAGCAATGGATCTGTGCCAGCCCCACAGTCCTGGGCAGCAGGCAGCGAGCCCTGGGGGAACAGAGGGCACAGCAAGAGGGACAGAAGCAGGCAAGGTCAGAGCCTGGAGAGAGCCAGGCCCGGGAGCAGGAACAGCTGCTCCATTGCACTCTTGGAGAAAGCTCTTGGCTGGTTCAAAGTGCTGAAAGGCGTGAGGGGCAGAGAGGAGGCCACAGCAAACAATGCTCCTGTTTGCACAGCCTCCCCTCTCCGTGTCCCAGCAGGAATTGGATGGACTGTATTGGTCTCTGCGAGTCGTCTCGTTCAGCATGAGCAGCTCAGCACCAGGAGCTGAAGGAGCTGAAGCCTCAGGCCACAGGAGCTGGGCAGGAGGGAACTTTGTGAGCAAAGTCATGCTGCTAAAACAGACCCAGCTGAATGCAGCGGATATAATCATGGAATCACAGAATCCTTTCAGTTGGAAAAGAGCTCTGAGCTCACCCAGTGCAGCCGGTCAGCCAGCAGTGCCAAGGCCAGCACTAAACCACGTCCCTGAAGTGCCAAGGCTGGACAAGAGCCCTGAGTGAGGCCTGGACAGCAGCCCTGAGCCAAAGGTGCCTCTGGATGAACCTTCCAGCCAAAGGTTATCTTTGTATCTGCTCCCTAATGGAATGTGCATGGTCATGAGCACTGGGATAGATGTAGGCACTGCTTAGTGAAACATGTATTGACCTTTCTGTGTTTAGAAGGCAGACAAGGCCATGAAATCTGACATCTGGCCTTGTTTGGGGCTGAAGGATCAAAGTCAGCTGCCTTGGCTCCTCCTGGAGCCCTGGCCAGGCTTTGGGAGGGAGCCAGAGGAGGATGAACCCAGATGTTCCCGCCCTGGAAGTGCTGTCAGTTTGTTCATTCAGCCCTGTCAGAGCTGGGCCCTCTCCCAGCGGGGTTGGAGCCTCACCTGTGGCTGGAGGCACCTGCAGGAATTCCCAGTGCCCAGGAGTGGCTCTGCAGCCCTGGGCTGTGACAGCTTCCCCCAGCTGCTGGGTGGATCTGGGGCATAGGAAAGGCTGAGGGGAAATGCTGCTGGATCTTTGTGAATCACTGCAGGCAATATTTGGTGGGGATGATTGGGGGCATTGCTGAGCTGCTCCTTTTGTGATTCTTTGCTGCTTTGAGCTGCAGTAAATGACACTGATTCCTTCAGTTGGAGTCTGTGCCTTTGGTGCTGACCCTGCCCAAAGGTAAAACAAAACTGGCACAGTCTGGCCAGATGACAACAAAATGTCACTTGTTCAGTGTAAATGTGAGGAATCAGTCCCATCAGGAATTCCCAGGTGGGAAGCCCTTCCCTGGAGTTCCTGGCTCTGGAGTAGGCTGAGGTTTGCGCACTGTGTGAGCAGTGGGGCAGTCGGTTAAAAGGATCTGAACCCCTGGATGTCTTCAAATGCATCCAAAACTTGCATGTGGAAAAGGAAAAGAACTTGTGGGTTTGGGCAGACAAAGATGAATTTGTTAGGAGTACATTGGAAACAGCAGCTTCAGAAGGAACAATTATTGTTGGAATGCTCCCACATGGAGCAACAGAAAAAGGTTTTAATATTGAGCACAGATGCATTTGTGCAAGTGAAATATCAATATAATATATAACTATATATGTATTTATAGAATAATAAGGCCTCAAAATGTATTTATATATGTATTTGTATATTTATATATATTTTTATATATGTATATGTCTATATCTATCTATATCTTTATTTCTATACAATATGTACATGTAAACTCATAACAATGTGAAATAGTGTTGACAATACTAATTTGGTAGCTTTGGCTGCTCAGGGATGTAACACTAAATACCCTACAGAACAGAATTGGCCAGGACCCTAATGTCAGTGGTCAACTTTGTAAGGTTGTATACAATGAGAATAGGAAGAAGGGATTAAATTGGCTCTTTTTACAGGGTTTGCTGATACTGTGATGCAGAGTGCTTTGTCTGTTCCTTTGAAAAATACAGTGATGAAGCCTGCAGGGTTTTTCATGTCCCAGACTATCCACAAGCTGCAGGACTGGTTGAATGGATTAAGGGTTTGTTAAAAGAGCAGTTGAAAGAATGAGGAGATGGGAACCTGTACCCATGGAGAACCCATCTCCCAGCTGTGCTCCATGCCCTTAACAATGGCCCACTGGGGAAATGGAAACCCCCTGGCTGTGCACAGCTGCACCCAATTTGCAAATCCAGCCATGGGCAGTGAGACTTGGACTGCCTGGGAAATTGTTGTGGCTGTGATGGCCCCTGGCAGGGCCAGCCCAGAGGCTGCAGGGCTGGGCCTTCATGCATTGGAATGAATTAGGAGAAATTCAAAGCAAATGAGAGCTGTCAGTACTGAGACAGGAATTCAGATTCCTCCAGGACACTTTGCTTTGGACACTGCTCACTTGGAGCTTGACCTTGCAAAGTGTTCATGTCATGGCAGGAGGAATTGGGGCAGAATGTCAAGGAGAAATTAATTAATTAATTAATTAATTAACAGTAATTCTGTTAAACAATTGTGAACAAGATTGGATTATTCGACCACATGACAGGGCAGCACAATTATTGAAATTGCAATTTTTAGAAAGACTGTGAAAAGAGGACCTTCCCCTCCAATCAGCACCATTTGTGGAGATAAAGGGTTTGGATCCAGCAGTCCTGATAATGGAGCCAGAGTGTGGGTCAGGAGGCCAAAAGGCCCTCCCGAGGCAGCTGAAGGAGCAGCTCCTAGGAAAGACAACTCTGAGTCCTGAAACCTGGGCAGGAGCAATGGGAATGTGTCCCTGCAGCCAAGTGTTCTGTGTGAGAACAAGTAGATCTGACAGGATATTGTTTTGCACATCCTGCCAGACCAAATCTCCCTGTTTGTCCCAAGGGCCCCTTTGGAAAATGCTCTGATCCACGGGGCTCCATGTGAAGGCTGCTGTGACCCTGAGGGACTTGCACAGGAATTCCATCCAGGAGCCTGGGTGCCCCTAAGGGACTGGGACCCGGCCCCCTTCCAGCCAGAGGGGAAAGGGCCCCCCAAGCCTTGTTAGGCACAGACAACATGGTAAAGCTGAACAGCAAAGGGCCTGGGGGCATTATTCTGGAATTAAAAAGGCACCAGCTCCATGGACAACAGAATTATTGTTCCTAACTCCAATGAGATTGAGAAAAAAGAATGAAGAGCGGTGTCACTAAAGTACTGCTGATGTCTGTAAGTTGTACCTTGATGGTCAGCCAGAATCTTTGTCTGCCACAAACACCTCTAGTGTTTGACCAAGGAGTTAGTGATCAAAATGGAATGATTAGTTATGGAAATGTAAAGCTCAGGGTAGCCAAAGTACTGCATGTCAGCAATTGCTGGGTGTGTTCTCAGGTGAAGTTGGGAGGAATGGGGTTCCCTTGGAGGGCCCCCACCCTGTGGGGTGGCCAGAACTCTGTCCATGGGCTCTGACTCGTCACTGTCAGTGAAGGGACAGTTAAAGAAAACTCAGGAATACAGTGATCAGTGTGACAGGATTCCCTAAGATTTCCCTTCAGGAGAAACCAAACCCTGTTCTAGTTCTAGAGGCCACAGTGTGAGAGGATTTCTGTGCTTTCCCATCCCTGCCAGTGTCAGTAGAACTTGGGGTGCTGGAGCTGGTCGGTGTCAGTGTCACACCACTCTTGGCTGCAGGGCCACCATTTCGGGTCCTTCAGCCACAACCACAAGGAAGAGTTGGGGCCCAGAGAACATTTTCCCCCCAAGGAGTGCCTTGGCTTTCAGAAAGCAAAAGATTCTGGTTCCTCCTGTGCCCCATGTGTGCTGCCCGTCCTGTGGAGTTTCCATGAATCAGCTGAATGGATTATTATCAGAAGCAGCAAATGATGCTGTTAAAATGTGCAATAGCACATCCTGTGAGCTCCAACAAACACAAATGGGGACTCCACAGAACCACATGGCCTTGGATTATCTGCTTGCTGGCCAAGGAGGAGCCTGGGCTGGCATGGGACAGGAATGTTGCACTGCTCTCAGGGATGGGTTTGAAGACCAACAGTCAGGAATCCCCTTGATACAAAGAGCAGCAGAAGAGTGGCAGAAAGAAGAAAATTCTTCTTGGTGGGATTGGCTTCACGTCTGCCAAACTGGAGGCTGCTGTGAAATGCATTTGTGGCAGTGCCTGTCATCACTGCAGCGTGTGCACTTGGTGTGCACTCTGACATTCCATGTTAGAGTTGTTGTGATGCTTTGTGCTGGGAGGTGGAGTATTGAGACTTGTGTGAAAAGAGACAGTCTTGAGAAAAGAGAGGCATTTGATAAATAACAGAGAATAACAGCAACTATTTAGGCATGTTTTAAAAAGAAGGTGAATAGCTCAGAGTAGTGAAAGTAAACAGCACTTAATTGAAGCACAAGAGGAGATGCCTTTCTGCCTAATATGTAAATCTAAACTGTGTTTTTGAAAGACTTGTTATGAAGGTTGTAGTTCATTGTAGGTCTGAAGACCTATCAAAGTATCAACAGGCCCGGAGGCAAAGTTCACCTCTAGATGAAGCTTCCAAACAAATGTTATATTTGTATCAACTCCTGAAGGAAGCATTATTAACAGCATGATCAGTGTATGTGTTCCTTGATGCATTTGTTCAAGTGAAATAATAATATAATATGTAACTATATACATGCTTATAGTCTAATGAGACCTTAATATATATTTTTATATGTATTTATAAATATTTATATATTTATTTTGTATATATATATGTCTATATCTATCTATAGATTTCTAAAGCAATATGTACATATAAAATAATAATAATGTGAAATCATGCTGACAATACTAATTTGGTAGCTTTGGCTGCTCAGGCATATAACACTAAATACCCTACAGAACAGGATTGGCCAGGACCCTTATGTCAGTGGTCAACTTTGGGAGATTGTATACATGGAATAAAGAAGGAAGGGATTTATCTTTCTGTATTTAGAAACCAGACCAGGCCCCATCTGGCCATGTTTTGGGCTGAAGGATCAAAGTCACCTCCTTTGGTTTCTCCTTGAGCCCTGGCCAGGCTTTGGGAGAAAGCAATGAGGAGAATGACACCAGGTGTTCCCACACTGTCAGTGATGTCAGCTTGTTTGTTTAGCAGTGTAAAAGCTGTGTTCTCTCCCAGAGGGCTTGGAGCCTCCTTGGCTGCAAAGGTGGAGGCACCTGCAGGAATTCCCAGTGTCTGAGAGTGGCTCTGCAGTCCTTGGCTTCCCCAGCTGATGTGTGGGTCTGGGTGAGGGTGAAGCCTGAGGGGAACTGCTGATGGATCTTTCTTTAATCACTGCAGGCAATTTTTGGTAGTAATTATTTGAATAATATTCCAATATTACCGGATAGCACGTGTCTGGGCTCGTCCGGCCCTCGCTGCTCGGCCAAAGGCAGCTGCTGTGGTTTTCCGCCACAGAGATCCCTCTGGCTAGCTAGGAGTTGCAGCTAGACACTAAGAACAAGTCCAGGCTGGTAGGAACTCAGCTTTACCTCGGGTGAAAGTCCTTAGGCTAGGTGAGACGAAAGGAGAGGATTCTACCGCAGGGTTTAATCCAGAGCTTTATTCCAGGATCATAGATGTCTGAATCTTGGTAACAGCTACAGTAGAATCCCGGCCGCATGGTCCCCAGGTCCTTTTAAGCTCAGGGGGAGGGGAAGGGGAGAGGATAGGTGAGCTACCAACCAGGTGGGAGAGGGCGAGTCTCAGGGGACAATGACACTTAGACAGGCCAATGAACCCAGGGCTGAGAGGCATCTTTTGAACTTCTGCCAATCACACGATGCCCTTGCTGGAAAGTTAAGCTTGATGGACATCACTTAGGAAGAAAAAGGGGGAGGGGAGCAGAGAAGCTCTTGCTACCTGGGAAAGGACTGGGAGTCTGAAACAGGAGATTGCAACACACTACAACAGTAATGACTGGATGGATTGCTGAGCTGCTTTTGTAATTCTTTGCTAATGATGATGTGCTTTGCTGAGCTTATCCTGTTGTAATTCTTTGCATCTGTGCAATGATATAAATGACACAATTCCTTAAGCTGGTGTCTGTGTCTTTAGTAGTGACCCTGCCCACTGGCGAAACAGGGCCCCCTCTTGCCTGAGAGTTACCTGGGAAGGCAAATCCCTCCCTCCAAAATTCCCCCCTTCCCCCTTGTTTCCCCTTTCATACACTGAGCATGATGTCCTATGGTCTGGGGTATCCCCGGGCTCAGCTGGGGTCACCTGTCCTGGCTGTGTCCCCTGCCAAGCTGCCCCGCAGCCCCAGCCCCTCCCCAGCGTGGCTGGACGAGGGGCAGGACAGGCCTTGGCTCTGCTGCAGCTCAGCAAGAACAAAACCATCTCTGCGTGCTCAGCCCTGTGCTCAGCACCGGCCCAGCAGTGTCTCAGTGCCAGTGTCTGTGCCCTCAGTGCCTGCCAGGGGTTTCCATGGCAACTGCCAGCACAGGTGACCCAGGTGTCACCCCCAGTGCCGGTTGCCATGGAAACAGTGCCCAGCACTGCCCCTTTCTGTCTGGCTGACCTGGCCTTTGGCCCTGGCAGTGGCGTTGGCTGCTGGTTCCTGGTGCCTGCCCGGCCAGCGCGGCACAGGGCAGGTGGCCATGGCACGAGCCCCCAGCAAGGGATCCCCTCTGGCTCTGGGCACTGACACCAGCCCTGAGCAAGGGGCCCAGGGCAGGTTTCCATGGCCACCAACCACCACAGCGGGTCCGGGCGTTGGTTGCCATGGCACCAAACCAAGGAACGGGTCCCCGTGGCCGTTGCCATGGCACCTGGTGGCACCAAGGAGTGTCACTGCAATTGTACCTGGAACAGCCCTGGCACCGCTTTGTCCTGAGGGTTGCCATGGCAGCCCAGGGCAGCAACAGCTCTGCAGGCAAGTGGCCATGGAACCTGGCTGCAGCAATGGCTCCTTGGGCTGGTTTCCAAGGAAACCTGAACTGATGGGGGTTGCCATGGCACCAAAACCCAGCAGTGGGGTCACTGCAGTGTCCATGGCAACAGTCCCTTGCAATGGCCCACTGCAGGTTGGGATGATGATCCACCCTCACAGCTGGCCCAGGGCAGGTCTGGAGTGCTCTTGGTGGCACCTTGGGCTTGGCACACACTTGAGGAGGATGTCTGTTTGCCATAGGGAAACTCAGAAGTTTTAGATGGCTTCAAAAATCAAAGAAGGAAAATTCCTCTTTGGCTGTGTGCAGCCAGCTCTCCAAGCAAAGCAGGTCCCAGGTGAGTGAGGAGAGACACGATGGGCTTGGGGAATGTGGAGCAAGGTTGTCCACACTGGCTCAGACCTCAAGGCACAGCTGCTCTGAGCAGGCCAGACCTCCTTAGGAGAGTCCCTGCATCAATATCAGTCACTGAATGCTGCAATCACCTCTGGTGTAATATGAACAGCAATAAAAGACACCCTTTAAAATAGGAATCCATATTTCCTAGAAGATGTTTGAACTCTTTCTCCTTAACTGTCAAAGGAAACCCTCCTAATGAACTGCGCTAGAGCAGAGGGAAATCAAGGCAGAGCCGTGGTTTGTCAGGACTTGCTTGATCCTAATGAGCCTCCCTGTGCATTTGGAGCTGAGCCCTTGAACCTCAGGGCCTGGGAGGAGATTGCACAAACCTTTCCAGGAGTCAAAGTCAGAGGAAACACTCAAAGTGTCTCAAGGCATTCATGGCTCCCACTGAGGTCCCTCTCCAACACAGGCTCCTCATGGACTCTCTGGAGGAGAGAACTGGTGGCCAGGATGGCACAAAAACCTCTCAGACACTCAGTGTGGAAAGGAAAATCCTTAAAGTATCCTAAACACCTTGAGTGTCTCAAAGCATTAATGAGCCTCAGGTGGGCCTTGGGGTCATTTGGTCCCTCAGGAGCTGGGCTGGGGGCTCCAGAGGTGGCTGTGGAGCTTTGCCTGTGCTGTGCCAGGGACTGGCAGGCACTGCTGGGCTGGGATAGAGGCTCTGGGGGGATTGGGGTTCCAGGGCAGGACAGTGCTGAACCTGCCCCTTCCTCTCCCCCACATACAAAATGTTTTTAGCTAAGTCTCCTCCAGTCTCTCACAGTAAGGCAGTGTTGGAGGTGAAATCCCATTTCTGGCCATAGGCATCTGGAGAAGAAGGACAGTTCTTTTCCATAGGAAGGAAAGCACAGACCCCAGTGTTTGGAAGGCAGGTGAGTGTCTCACTAGTCCAAATGCCAGCCAGACTTGTCAAAAAAGGAAGATTGTGTTTGGGAGGAGCCTTTGGATTTAGGAAATTTCGGAGCTGAACCCAGTTTTGGCCATGGGCACCTGGAGAAGCAGGACAGTTCTTTCCCATAGGAAGGAGAACATGGAGCCTTCCCCAGGGTTTTGGGGACAGATGAGAGGTGACCTTGGGAAACCATTGCAAGCCAGACTTGTCCTGGCAATATTGCTATGGGAATGATCCCTGGATATAAGGAAATTTGGAGGTGAAATCCCAATTTTGGCCCTGGGTGCCTGCAGCAGAAGGACAGTTCTTTTTCATTTGGAAGGAAAGCACAGAGCCCCAGTGTTTCAGCAGCAGATGAGAAGTGACCCTCAACATGCCAGGGTCAGCTGGACCAGTCAGGCAGTCCATGGGAGGCCAAACCAGCCAGGCCTGTTCTGTGTTCCCTTGGTTTGATGGGGCTCCAGAGTGTCACAATGGTGCCTTGGATCCACGGGGCCCCTCAGTGTCATAAGGGTGACTTGATTCCATGGGTTCCAGCAGTGTCACAATGGCCCCTTGATTACAGGAAGACCAGCAGTGTCACACTGGCCCCTAGGTTTGATGGGGTCCCACAATGTCCCAGTGGCCCCCAGGTGTCACAAGGCCCCCCAGTGTCACAATGGCCCCCAGGATTCCATGAGGCCTTGCAGTGCCACAATGGTCTCCGTGGTTCCCCAGGCCCCACAATGTCATGTGGCTCCTCTGTTCCATGAGGTCTGCAATGTCCCAATGGAGCTTTGGACCCTGGGTGTTTGCTGTGTCACAATGGTCTGCTTTGGCTCCACAGTGTCACAATGGAGCACTGATGACATGAAATCCTGCAGTGTCACAATGGACCTCTGATGACACGAGGCCCTGCAGTGTCACAATGTTGCTTTGGTTCCATGCAGCCCTGCAGTGTCACAAACGCCTCTTTGTTTCACCAGGCCCCACAATATCACAATGGTCCTCTTGGTTCTGTGGGGACCCCCAGGGTCACAATGGTCTCACTGGTTCCATGAGGCCTCCCAGTGTCACAATGCTTTGCTTCTTCCATGGGGCGTCACAGTGTCACAATGGTCTCCATGTTTCCATGAGTCCCCTGAGTGTCACAATGGTCTCTGTGTTTCCTTGGTGCCCCTCAGTGTCACAATGGCCCCTTGGTTCCATGAAGCTGTAAAGTGTCACAATTGTCTCTGCATGGTTCCATGAGGTCTTGCAATGTCACAATGGACCTTTGGCTCCATGGAGTCTCGCAGTGTCCCAATGGCCCCTTGGTTCCATGGCACCCCAAAGTATCACAATGGTCTCCACAGTTCCATGAGGCCTCGCGGTGTCACAATGGACCCTTGGTTTGATGGGGCCTCTCAGTGTCACAAGGATCCCTACATTCCATGGAGCCACACAGCATCAGTACAGTCCCCTTGGTTCCATGAGCCCAGCAATGTCACAGTGCTCTCCATGATTCCATGAGGCCCCACAGTGTCACAAGGGTCCCTTGGTCTCACAGGGCCCCACAGTGTCACAAGGCTCCCTTGGTCTCACAGGGCCCCACAGTGTCACAAGGCTCCCTTGGTCTCACAGGGCCCCACAGTGTCACAAGGCTCCCTTGGTCTCACAGGGCCCCACAGTGTCACAATGGTCCCTTGGTCTCACAGGGCCCCACAGTGTCACAAGGCTCCCTTGGTTCCATGGCCCTGTGCTGCTGCATTCCCCCCTCCCCTTCTCAGGCCGCCCTGCCAGCTCAGAAATGCTCCTTGGGCCTTGGCCAACAGCCCCTGGGCTCAGCTCCTCTGCAGCTCATCACAAACACTGTCTGCCCCAGGCACTGCTGCTGCCCAAACAGCTCCTGGCTCCTTTAGGAGCAGCCCTGGGAACTGTTTCTGTTCCCTCAGTGGCACAACATCCCTGTTCTCCCACTGCCAAAGAAAGCTGCTGATGCCAAGTGTGGCCAGGATGAGCCATTGCTGGGACTGAAGCCCCTCTCGTGGGGCCCTGCAAACAGCGCTCCAAAAGGAGCCCTTGGAGCTCTCCTGGGCCAGCGACTCCCTCTGAGTGGGGCCTCTCCCAGCCGGGAACTCTCCCGTTTGCTGCACTCGGGGATCCCAAACAACCACAGAGCCTGGGCCGATCCCCCCACTCCTCCAGGCTCAGCCCTTCACCCGCTGGGGAGATGCCAAAGCATCAGCAGTGAGCATTCCCTGCCCTCAGGGGAATTCCTCACAGGTGCCTTGCACTGACTCTGTGTCTGTGTGCACACAGGAGTGCCTGTGCTGGGGAAATGTGGCAGAAATGCTGCTCTCTGAGGGGTTTGAGTGCCTTGGACAGCTGAGTCAGTCAGGCCTGTAGGTAAGGCTAAATCACAAGGTCTAAATGAAGTTAAATGCTGCTAAGAGTTGTTCTTTTGCTAAGTTGTTTAATGTATGTTATAAGCGGAGTTAAATACTGTTAAATGTTATGCTTCTGTAAAATTGCAAAGTCATAGATTTCAAGTTAGGTTAAATACTGTTAAGTGGTGTTCTTTTGCTAAATTGTGAATTTTAAGGTATCAGTCAAGGTTAAGTCCTACTAAGTTTTAGCTCTGTTAACCTTTTGGCTGTGTTTCTTTTATCCTTGCCCTCACAGTCCTTGTGTCTCACACACACACACACACAGGGACAGTTCTCGGTTCTTTTCTGGTTTGATTGCCTGGATTCTGTTTGGTTTTGTTGTTGCTTTGTTTCCCTGGTGTGCTTGAAGTGTCCACTCAGGAGCAGAGTGACTCTTGCCAAGGAACTTTGTGCTGTTGTCCCTTAATATTAAATCTGGTTTTTGCCGATCCCTTGCTGGGGATTTTTTCAGTGCTCTCAAGCCCTTGTTCGTTACAGAGTGAAGGAGCCCTGGCCCAGGCTCTGGCCCTGGGGGACACGGGGACGCTGCCAGGGGGGTCCCTGTCCCCCTGTCCCACCCCCAGGTTCCCGGCCCCCCATCCCCATGTCAGGCTCTGGGGTCGATCTCGTGGAACATCCTTTGGGGAGGCTGCGGCGCCGGGGCGGGGAGACCCGGGGGGACAGGGGACCCCGCTGTGCACGAGCAGGGTTGGACTGCTCTGGGGGGAACTGTGAGGGGGGACAGGGCAGAGTGACCTCCCCAGTGACCTCACACTGCCCCCTATGATGTCACACAGCCCCTGCGATGTCACACTGCCCTCTATGATGCCACACAGCCCTCCTGTGATATCACAGCCCACTCTGGGATGTCCCACAGCACCCTTGTGATGTCACAGAGCCAAGTCTGGGATCTCACCCTGGAATGTCATAGGGCTGCTCTGTGATGTCACAAAGTCACCCTGTGATGTCACTGTCTGTTTCATGACCTCACAGCCTGCTCTATGATATTACACAGCCATCCAGTGATGTCATAACCCACTCTCTAATGTCACAGAGCCACCCTTTATGATGGCAGGATCTGTTCTATGGCCTCACACCCTACTCTATGATGTCATAGACAGTTTGCGATGTCACAACCCCCTCAGTGATATCACCAAACCCTCTCTGTGACGTCACAATGCCACTCTGTTATGTCACACCACACACTTTGACATCACAGCCTGCTCTATGAGGCCACACAGACATGCCATGATGTCACAGCCTGCTCTGTGATGTCACAGAATCTCCTCTGTAATGCTGTAGCTGCTCAGTGACATCTCACAACAAACTCTGTGATGTCATAGCCCAATCTGTGACCTCACACAACCCACTCTGTGCTGTCACACAGCCCCTTGCTGACATCACAGCTGCTCTGTGCCTCTCTGACACAGCCACAGAGGTGCTGCTGTGACACAGCCCCCTCTGGGACATCCCACAGCCCCTGCCAGGGCTAAGCCCCTGTGAGCTAAGGTTCAACTCCACCTGTCCAATCTTTTATACACAAACCTTTGAGAAATTCTGGGGCTGGGATTGAAATCAGCCACTCCCAGTCTCCTTTCTTAGAAGGAATTTTAGAATT
Organism: Fringilla coelebs; assembly: GCF_963513975.1. NCBI lineage: Eukaryota > Metazoa > Chordata > Aves > Passeriformes > Fringillidae > Fringilla > Fringilla coelebs. The sequence goes on along the minus strand of NW_028167209.1, from coordinate 450,449 downwards.
CTAGGTGCCCTGCAGGGGTTTAAGGATCCATGGTGGCTGTTGGGTGTCATTTCTATACTTCATGTCTCAGCAGGAGTTTCTCCAATAAAGAAATAAAGCCTTTGCCTGAATCTCCCACTCTGCCCATGATGGGAACCCCTGTGAGTGTCTGGGACATCCTGGCAATTTGGCAGCCTGGGGACTCCTGGGATGTCATCATGGAGCCCCCGTGAGTGCCTGTGACAGATCGGTGCCTTTGCAGCCTGAGATCCCCTGGGATGTCACCATGGAATGGCTGTGACTGCCTGTGACCACAGGGCTCTTTACCATCCCCAGAAAGCCCTGGGAGGTCTCCATGGAGCCCCTGAATCTGCCTGTGACATTCCAGCTCTTGAACAGCCTGGAGACTCTTGGAAAGTCCCCAGGGACTTTTCTCTGAGGGCCTGTGAAAAATCTGATCCTTAGGGTGAACCATCACCAGCCCCCTGTTGTTATGCTCAGTTTCCATGGCAACCATCACCAGCCCCCTGTTGCTATGCTCAGTCCCTCAGCAGCTCCATGCAGACCCCATGCCAGGGGTGGTTGCCATGGACACCAGATCAGGCCTGCAGACAGAGCTTGTTGCCATGGCAACCATTGGCAGTTCCCATCCCCAGGGTCATGGGATCCCAGAACCACAGAATTGGCTGAGCTGGGAGGGACCTATCAGGATCCTCAAGCCCAACTGCTGGCCCTGCCCAGGACACCCCAACAATGCCCACCTGGGCCTTGCAGCATTGTCCAAACGCTGCTGGAGCTCAGAGAGCCCTGGAGCTGGGACCCTTCCCTGGGGAGCCTGGGCAGGGCCCCAGCAGCCTCTGGGGAAATTCCTTTTCCTGAGATCCAACCTAAGTCTGCCCCGACTCAGCTGCAGCCGTTCCCTCCACTCCTGTCCCTGGGCACCAGAGTGAAGAGGTTCCCACAGCCCCAGCCAGGGACCCGCTCCCAAGGCTGTTGCCACCAGGGCTGGGACCAGCTGGGATGCTTGGTTTCATTGGGCCAGAGTTGAGGAATGGGATTCCTCAGTTTCCTGCTCCCGCTAAAACGGCGCTGCCCTCGCTGCTCTTCCGCCTCCCATGGAAAGCACAAAAGGCAAAGATCTCGGGCTGGGATAAGAACAATTTACTGGGAATGAAATGAGCAACAAACAGGAACAGAAACAATATTGAAAACAGAAGTGTAAATAAAACTATTTACAGGAAAAACTACATCATCAACAACTGGCTCTTTCTGGCCACACATTTCCCCTGCTTGGAAAGGACACCCTTCTCCTTAGGGGGGGAGAGAGAGAGAGAGAGAGTCCCTCTCCTGTCCCTTGCAATGACCAGAGGTGGGAGTGAATGTAATGTCACGGCCATGGCCAGACCCTCATGTTATTCAATCCCACACCATGTCATTGGCAGGGGCAGGAAAAGGGACAGGTGTTTTCCCAGCATGGATAACAGGCAACATGGATCATCAGGGCTCTTCCCAACGGGGGACCTCCAATGGAGGATGAAGCTCGAGAAGGGAACAAAGCTCTTCCTGCAGTTGGGGCAGAGGCAGGGTTTCCCTTACCGGTGTTTCCGTTGGTGTCTGGTCAAGTTGGAGCTCCAGGTGAAGCTCTTCCCACACTGGGGACACTCGTAGGGCCTCTCCCCAGTGTGGATGCACCGGTGCCTGACGAGGGTGGAGTTGTGTTTGAAGCCCTTCCCACACTCAGGACAGCGGAAGGGCCTCTCATCCGTGTGGATCCGCTCATGCAGGAGGAGATTGGAGCTGGTCTTAAACCTCTTCCCACACTGGGGACACTCGTAGGGCCTCTCCCCAGTGTGGACGCGCCGGTGCCTGATGAGGTTGGAGTTGCGCTTGAAGCCCTTCCCGCAGTCGGGGCAGCGGAAGGGCCTCTCCTCTGAGTGAATCCGCTGGTGCTTGAGGAGATCGGAGCTGTTCAGAAACCTCTTCTGGCACTCAGGACACTCATAGGGCCTCTCCCCAGTGTGGATGTGCTGGTGGGTGAGGAGGTGGGAGCTGCAGCTGAAGCCCTTCCCACACTCCCCACACTCATAGGCCCATTCCCCGGTGTGGATCATCTGGTGGCGGATCAGGTCAGAGCTCTGCCTGAAGCTCTTCCCACACTCCAAGCACTTGTAGGGCTTCTCTTCCACGAGGTTCTTCTGTGGGGATCTGGCCTCCCTGGTCTCCATCCTCAGCTGCTTGTCTGGGGGAGGGAGGACAAAGAGAGGATGGGATTTGCCTCCATGTAAGAAGGAAGGGGAAGGACATCCCCCCAGTGTCCCCAGCAGGATGGTGCTGGCAGCAGGGTTGTCCTGCAGCTTTGGGCCATGCTGGGCTGGGAGATGGAGCAGGAGAGAGGGGGAAAGGGGCACTGACTTCCTCCTCACCTGCCTGGGTGTCCCAGGGCATCTTCCTCTTCCTCGCAGCCTCCCCCTCCATCCAGCCAGGGTTTGGGAATGGGAAATCCTGGTTTGGGGAAAAATACAATGGATGAGCACATTGGGTTAGGTGGTTCCTCCTGCCCAAGTCCATCTCTAGTGTTGCAGCACATGCACAACGAGCCTCTGGGAGCAACCTGCACACCCAGAGCCCGGAGCACACTTGCTTAACCTGCTGATGGACAATGCCAGAGACTGTTCTTTGTGCAGAGCTCCAAATGCAGTTTAGTGCAATGTAGAGGGTCCAGAGACAGAGACAAAATGGGGCTGAGGACACAGGGTTCTATAAGGGGGCAAAGGGGCAGAACTGAGGGTCCAGGGCCAATGGGAACTGAGCACAAGTGCTGCAGAGGAGGGGCAGCCAACTGGGGAACCAATGAGGTAACAGGGGCGGAGCATTGCAGTGAACCAGGACCAATAGGGGACAAGAGAGGGGAGAACATTCTAGATGGAGAACATGTAAGGAAAAAACAGCATTGAACTGGGGATACCAATGAAGCCTGCTGCATTACCATGAGCCTGGAAATGCTGATGGCTGAGACCATTATACTCAGAGGGGTGTCTCTCTTTGACCCTGGTCACCTTTGCCCTGAGGTATTGCAGCTCCAATGTTGGGCACCTGGACCTCCACACTCTAGAGCTCACCGGGAATCTGGTGCCCATAGAAACCTCCAAAACACTGAGATTCTGTCCCCCAAAATACACAAATGACAAAGATTCAGCAGAAAAACCCAACCCTGGGTTTCCCATGTCTGGTCTCCCTACTTTGCGCTCCTGGAGGCTGCCCCTGTCTGGGTTGCTGCGGATCAAGTTTGTATGGGTGTTCCCCTCTCTGGGCTGCTGGGGCTCCTGGCAATCCCACAGGTTCCCCTTCTCTGGGCTCACCACTTCGGCATCACAGGCGTCCCAGGGTCAGCACTGTCGGGGGTCCCTGTTTCAGCATCCTGGGGTATCCATGGTTTCCCCCTGTCCATGCTGCCAACATATCCAGGCTTCTGGAGCACCCCCAGCTCTCGTACTGCCCGTTTCTGCTTCCCCCTTTGCTGGTTTCCCTGCCAGCCCTGCCGGTGCCGGGCGATCCCCACGTGGCTCTGGGCTGACAGTGCAGCCCCTGGGCCGGGCAGAGGCAGCCCCAGCGCGGGGGGACCCTGCATCCTCCGCTGCCTCGGCAGCCGCGCCCAGCCCCGGGCACAGAGCTCCGGCAGCCCCCGCCGCCCCCTGCCCAGGGAGCCCCGGGGACCCCCGCAGCCGGGGCTGGCTCCGAGCGAGGCGGCCCCCGAGCCCGGCTGCGTGGCCAGGGGGGTACGGCGAGCCCGGGGCCTCTGTGCTAGCGCTTCCCCCGCTCTCGCTCAGCCTTTGCCCGGCCCGGCCCCCCGAGCCCCGCCAGGCCCCACACGGCCACGGCCGGGCCGGGCCGCTCCCCTCGGAGCCCGCTGCGGACACGGCTGGGCCGGCCCGGCCACACGGACCCGCCTGCGCCGGGGGCCCACGGGCCGCCGAGCGCTGCCCGGGCCGCCCGGGCCTCGGCCCCGAGCACAGAGCTCTGCCCGGGGGCTCCCGGCCCGAGGGGCTCCTCCGGGCCCGCCCGGCCGCTCCCGGCTCCCACAGCCCGTCCGGGGCCGCCAACAAAACATCCCAGCAACAAATCCACAAACCAACCACCGCCACCTCCTGCTGCGCCTTCCCAGGCACCCCAACCCTGCGGCAATGCCCCCAGTGCCCCGGGACAAAAAGCTGCTCCGGCCGAGCCCCTTGGAACCCGCACCTGCGGCCCGTCCCTGGCACTCCGATCCCGGCAGCTGCCCCGCTCTCGCAGCTGCGGCTCTGGAGCAGGGAGGCTCTGAAACTGAAACTTTGTTCCTTTTGCCGGGCTGCAGAGACCCCCAGGGCATTTTCTGCGCACAGTCCCAGCCCCCAGCGCCTGCTGAAGGCGCTCCCTGCAAATGTCCCGCTGCCAGGGCCCTGTCCTTGCTGTCACCTGCTGGGGCTGGCCATGGACAGAGCTCCTGGACTTGCATTTCCAGCTGCTGTGCAGCCAAAGCTGAGGGATCTGCAGCTGCCTGAATGCAACAACTGGAACAGGAGCCTCTCTCCAGGGGAAATCTCCCCTCGTGTGCCAGCCCGTGGCAATGCTGCCATTCTCTGCTGCTGCTACTGGGGCACTTGGGGCTCTGGCTGAGCAGCAAAGGTGACCCTGAGCCAGGAGCTTTCCTTGGCTGCAGCAAAGCCTCGGCACGCAAAGCCCTTCCCAGCGCTGTGCCCTGCGCCAGGAGGGATTGTGCCAGTAGAGCTGACCCGAAATTCCTTCTCCCAGGCACGTTTAGGACACGCAACACAGAGAAGCCAGAGCCCACTCTCTGCTTTGTGCAGTCCTCCAGAAGAATCCTGAGTGTGAAGCAGCCTGGGAACAGGGTTTAGTGTCAGGGCAGGGGAACTCGGAGCCCTTTTCTGCCCCGTGGGCTGAGGCTCTGCATTTGCAATGGCCCTGCAGCTGCCAAAGGGGCCTTTTTGGCTCAGCTGAGAACAGCTCTGCTGCGAGCCTGTCCTAAACCTGCTTTTCCTGCAAATACACCCAATGAATCCTCATTTTATGCAGCCCCAGGTCTTGTGAGAGTGTAGGTGTGACAAGTGAACGATGGAACAGGTCTGCTGGGGGAAGTTCTCTTTTTCTTGTTTTTTTTTTTTTGGTTGGTTTTGGTTTTTTGTTCTTTATTTTGCTTTGATTTGTTTGTTTTGCTTTTTTTGGATTTTGAGGTCTTTTTGTTTAGTTTTTTCTTTTTTTTTTTCTTGTTTAGGTGATGATTTTTTTTTTAATTTTTTTTTGCATGCTTTTGTTTGGGTTTTCTCAGTTTTCTTTTTTTTTTTTTTTTTGAAATAACTCCCCCTGTCAGCTCTGGGCAGAGCCCTGTCACTGTGTCTGACACTTGTCTGTGGCACTGTGCAGGTGGCCAGGGGGACCTTCCCCGAGCTGTGAGCAGAGGAATCCACATCAGCCCAGGCCAGGGTGGGCAGTGGCCGCTCAGTTCCATGGACTGGACACGGCTCTGGACGCTTCCCTTGGAGCGACTGCAGGGAGGGAACGCTGGGGCTGTCACCGCTGGGGTGTCACAGACAGGGGAACGCTGGGGCTGTCACCGCTGGGGTGTCACACACAGGGGAACGCTGGGGCTGTCACTGCTGGGGTGTCACACACAGGGGAACGCTGGGGCTGTCACTGCTGGGGTGTCACACACAGGGGAACACTGGGACTGTCACTGCTGGGGTGTCACACACAGGGGAACGCTGGGGCTGTCACCGCTGGGGTGTCACACACAGGGGAATGCTGGGGCTGTCACTGCTGGGGTGTCACACACAGGGGAACACTGGGACTGTCACTGCTGGGGTGTCACACACAGGGGAACGCTGGGACTGTCACCGCTGGGGTGTCACACACAGAGGAACACTGGGGCTGTCACCGCTGGGGTGTCACACACTGGGAATGCTGGGGCTGTCACAGCTGGGGTGTCACACACAGGGGAACACTGGGGCTGTCACTGCTGGGGTGTCACACACCGGGGAACACTGGGGCTGTCACAGTAGAGGTGTCACACACAGGGGAACGCTGGGGCTGTCACCGCTCCTGCCCTGTCCCCAGCAGCTCTGCCAGTGCCTCGAGGGGACACAAAGGCTGAGCCAAAGGGTGAGAATTGCAGAAGGGGCTGGGCTGGCAGGGCCCATTGGGATCAGCCAGTCCAGCCCCTGGCCCTGCACAGATCCCCCAACAATCCCAGCCTGTGCAGCCCTGGGAGTGGTGTCCAAAGGGCTCTGGAGCTCCAGCAGCCTCGGGGCTGTGCCCATTCCCTGGGGAGCCTGGGCAGTGCCTGAGCCCCCTCTGGGGGAAGAAGCTTTTGCTGATCCTCAGCCCAGTCCTTCCCTGGCCCAGCTCCAGCTGTTCCCTCGGGTCCTGTCCCTGCTCACCTGGGCAGAGATCAGAGCTTGCCCAGAGAAGCTGTGGCTGCCCCTGGATCCCTGACTGTGTCCAAGGCCAGGTTGGACGGGGCTTGGAGCAGGCTGGGATAGTGGAAGGTGTCCCTGCCCATGGTAGGGAGTGGAACAACATGAATTTTAGGGTCTCTTCCAAGCCAAGCCATTCTGTGATTTTGGGAGAGATGCTGAAGCTCTGTCTGAGCTTTATCTCACCAAAGGTCTGGACCCAGCAGCAGCCATGGGTGGGATCATCTCCTCCTCCCTCTCCCTGTGGCTGGAACTCACCCAAGGGCAGCAACTGAATAATGTCCCTCATGGGAAGTGAGTGCCAGAAAGGAACGTTGCTCCTCGGGGAAGCACAATGTCCTTGGACTTCAGCAGAGCATTGAAATGGGCCCCCTCGAGCACCTCAGCACCACTGCAATCTCCTCTTACTGGGCTGGGCCCAGGAGATCTCCCAGAGCAGCTGCAGAGGAGTCGCTGTCAGGAGGAGGGACGTTTATCAAAGGTTGATGTAGATCAAAACAAGCTCTGGCACCATTCCACATTTTTGTTTGTCACTGGGAAATAAATGCAGATGTCCCCATGCCACAGTCTCAGTCCTCCCGGGGTTCCTGTGCTTGGTTTTATCCCCTGATATGGAGACACAGGAGCCCTCCTGGCTGGACAGGGTGTCAAGAATCCCTTCCTGAGGGATTGTTCACCCTTGGAGAGGGTGAACAAGGAGGTTCCTTGCTTCAGGAGACTGTGTGGGTTTTGGAAACAGGCCAGACCTGGAGAAGGCTCCTTCTACAACCCCTCAGCACCCAGCAATCCCATGTCTTAATTTGTGTGACTCCCTTGTCAGGGCAGGGAGAGGGGAGAGAGGAGACTCCTTAGGGCAGGGAGAGGAGGCAGAGACACCAAAAGCAGGAGTCCCAAAGGGGTCTGGGCAGATCTGGATCCAATGGCTGCAGTAGGTGTGCCATTCCTAAATCCAGTTTGGGATAGCCACGGCTGTGTTGCTGTGTGAGCTCTGAGGTATCTGATGGTGGGAGATGCTCAGGTTTGTCCTGTTTGCATCCCCAGGTCTGCAGAGCCGCTGTTAAACAGCGCCAGGGGATGCTCCTGGCACTGACCCTGGCATGGCTCAGGGCTCAGCTTTCCTCCATCAGTCCCACTTTAGAGCTTCACTCTGGTGGGAAGGTTTTAGTGGGTCAGGAGAAGCACAGAGTTCCAGAGAACTTTAGAATGGTTTTATGTTGGTAATTCTGGGAATAATGGCTTTCTCTGGCAGGATGCTGGACACCAGGGATTTCTGCCCTCTTTTCTCAGAAGAGTTTGGGTTTTTCGTGTTAGCGCTGTTCCACAGCTCCCACCATCCCTACTCCTTTCCTTGACACTTCCCCAGCTTCCCAGTGTCCTTTCTGAGGGGGAAGAAAGGAACGTCCATGGTGGCCCCACTTGGCTGCCTGGGGCTCAGCTGCTCCTGGAGTTGCAGCATGTCCGGCACAGCCGCTCTCAGTGGGGCTGGGACTTGGTTCAGGCCCCACAGTCCCTGTCAGTGGCCACTCCGCACTGGGCTCACGCTCTGGCCGTGTGGGGCTGCTGAAGGCTCAGCGGGTCTGGCTGAGCACTCCCAGCTCTGCAGCTCCTGACCCATCCCAGGGGTCCCGCAGTCCCGCTCGGGGCCGTGTTGCCAACGGGGCCCTGTTTTGGGGTGGCCATGGGTACCTGCTGTTCCTCCACCCTCAGCAGCCCCACAGCAGACGGGTCCTCTGGGAGCCCAGGCAAGGGATTCAGCTGTGCAATTCCCTCTGTCTGCACAGCAGCTCTCCCAAAAGTCCTTTGGGCTCCCTGAAATACTGCCTCCTGAGGTGATCCATGCCAGGGAGTCCCAGGGCCTCTGGGCCAGTCCCAGGGGGGAGTTTTTGGCATTCCCAGTCGTGGTCACTTGAGCTTCTGATGTGCTCAGGCCTGAGTGGCAGCCCTCAGCCAGAGCTGGCTTACAGGACAAACCCTGGGCATTATGTGACTAACACCATCAGTTTTAGTTAGCTAAAAATAGATGACCAAGGTGATTCTGCCAGCTGTTTAACACCAAACCAGCTGCTTTGGAGACTTTCACATACTCTTGTGTAGTTACCTGCAAGAAATGTATCATTCTAAGAAATTTTCCCAACTGACATGAATAGAGGCTTGTAGGATATTTTAGGGGGAACCCTCCAAACCAAGGATAGGGCTCTGGCCAAGCCCTGGCTTCTCCTGGCCAGGAAAAGTGCCATGAGACCCAGGAGTTTTTGTGCTAAAAATATCATGAAGTCGCTTTAACTTGCTGAATTGGGCCTATAAAAGCTGAACCCACTTTTGGAGCAAATTTGGAGACCTCATCTACAGGTGGATGCAGTACGTGGGATTTTTCCAAGGGCTTGGAAGAGTTCTCCAGGTCCTCACATTGAAATGGGGCTCCCCAGTGACTGCAGACTCTGGATGATGGTAAAGTATTTAGGCAATTGCTGAAGTGTCTTTCTCAATCCCTATTCTTTATCTCCCATAATAATGATTAGGTGCATTACCTTGCTTATTTTTCCTTGTTGCTAAAGCCAAGCACGTAGTTGTATTGAATGTAGAATTTTACTTTTGTGTTGCCTTAACACTCACAGTAAAATAAGACCATTCTTCCCATTGGTTTCTGTGCTCTTTAAATCACCCCTGTCAGCTGGCAGAGCAGGTATCAGAACCTGATGAAAGCCAGGCTCTGCTGTCATCTAGCTGGGCCCATGGAATGCAGAGGGCCAATGTCAGTCCATGGAACCCATGGAAGCAAGGCTCAGGTGTGAAAAAGTCATGCACCATGGCACCCCAGAGACCCTCACGGAGCCAGGGCTGCAGTGTGTCCCAGAGGGAGGGACCTCATGGCAGCAGGAGAGCATTGTGAGGCTGTGGAACAAGGTGGCACCAAGGTTCCACTGTGACTTGACAGAACCCCCTGGACGTGAATGGCCCCAAACGGGCCCAGAGACACTTCCGAGACAAAGCCCAGGGAGGGGGATTTGCTTTATTCAGCGCCGGGTGCGCGGGGATATCTCCCCTAACAGTGCACAGGGGCACACAGCAGATTACAATGGATGGTTATACTCTATGCATATTCATGGTTTGCCTTAGAAAAGGTGTGGTTATGCAAACGATCTCTCAGTGCTCATTACTCTCATTAGCATACGTGAGGCGCAGGCGCAGTGCACACTGGTGCTGGCACTGAGGAAGGCTCCGTGTCTTCCTCGGGGGTCTCCTGATGAAGGCTGGATGTCTTCATCGCCGTGCCCTTTTCACCTTTCTCCTCTAGGCATGGGCAGTCTCTTGTTGGCTGTTTCAGCAATTTCCTCACTGGTTTTAGCAAGCTCTGCCCTTCATTTCTGCCAGTTTTGTTCCCTAGTTCTTGCCAAGTTTCATCCTGTGTCTTGAGCTTGTGGCTGAATTTTTGCAAGCTGCCATATCGAGTGCAGTGTCTCTTATTCCTGCCCAGGTATGCCTAGGCACAGTGCTTTTAACCCTTTCACAGCCAAGGACTGGAGAGCCACTCCCAGACACTGGGAATTCCTGCAGGTGCACCCACCTTTGCAGACAATGAGGCTCCAACATCACTGTGAGAGGGCCCAGCTTTTACACTGTTAAACAAACAAGCTGACATCACTGCTACTGTGGGAACACCTGGTGTCATTCTCCTGATTGGCTTCTCCCAAAGCCTGGCCAGGGCTCAAGGAGGAACCAAGGGAGGTGACTTTGATCCTACAGCCCCAAACAAAGCCAGATGGGGCCTGGTCTGGTTTCCAAACACAGGAAGGTAAATTCATATTTCGCCAATGAACACGTACAGAAATTGTATTGCTGACAGTGATTCATTACTGAGCAGATACCAATATAACCTTTGCTTGGAAGGTTCATCTGGAGCTCAGCTTTGCCTCAGGTCCTGCTGTTCAGGCCTCAGTCAGGGCGTGGTGAGGCCTCAGTACTTCCATCAGTGCTTTGACCTACAGATGAACTGCAACCTTCATAACAATTCTTTGGCTAACAGTTTAGATTTAGGTATTAGGCAAATAGGCATCACCTCTTGTTCTTGAATTAAGTGCTGTTCAAGTTCATTACTCAGAGCTATAATCTACATTCCTTTTAAAACCGCCCTATTTAGTTGCTATTCTCTGTTCTTTATCAAATGCCCTTTTTTCCTTGAGACTGTGTCTCATTTTAGACAAGTCTCAGTACTCCATTTCCAGCACAAGGTGTCACAGCAACTCGAACATGGAATCACAACCCACCAAGTGCTCACACTGCAATGATTGCAGTAACTGCATGAATGCATTTCACAGCAGCCTCCAATTTGGGAGCCAATTCCACCATGAAGAATTTTCTTTTTTCTGCCTCTCCTCTACTGATATTTCTATTGAGGTGATTCCTGATTGTTGGAACTAAAACCCAGCACTGACAGACATTCCTGCAACATTCCTGTTCTGGAATAGCCCAGGTTCCTCTCTGGCCAGCAAGCAGATAATCCAAGGCCGTGCAGTTCTGCACAGCCCCATTTGTGTTTGTTGGAGCTCCTGGGATGTGCTATTGGATATTTTAACAGCATCACTTATTATTTCTTCTGATAATTGATTTTGCTCATTACTGTAAATTGGGTGCAGCTGTGCACAGCCAGGGGGTTTCCATTTCCCCAGTGGGCCATTGTTAAGGGCATGGAGCACAGCTGGGAGATGGCTTCTCCACGGGCACAGGTTCCCATCTCCTCATTCTTTCAACTGCTCTTTTAACAACCCCTTCAGCTGTTCAACCAATCCTGCAGCTTCTGGATATTCTGGGACATGAAAAACCCTGCAGGCTTAATCACTGTATTTTTCACAGGAACAGACAAAGCACTCTGCATCACAGTATCAGCAAATCCTGTAAAAAGAGCCAATTTCATCCCTTCCTCCTTTTCTCATTGTATACAACCTTACAAAGTTGACCACTGACATTAGGGTCCTGGCCAATTCTGTTCTGTAGGGTATTTAGTGTCACAGCAGCCAAAGCTGACATATTATGATTGTCAGCACTATTTCATAGGATCAATTTTTAATGACATGGATACATATAAAAATTATTTTCTTATATGATATATAAATATTATTATTATTATTACTATAATTATTAATAATAATTATATAAATACTAAACTAACACAAATTAACTTGAGCTCAAGATTAAAACCTTCTCCTGTCACTCCATGGGGGAGTGTTCCAACAACACTTTTTCCTTCTGTTGGTGCTATTTCCAATGTGTTGTTACTAAAATTCACCCTCATCTTCCCAAACTAACAAATTCTTTTCTTTTTCCCATATGCAATTTTTGGATGCATTTTAAGCCGTCCAGGGGTTCAGCTTCTTTTAACTGGCTTCCCCACTGCTCACACAGTGCTCCCACCTCAGCCCACTTCAGAGCCAGGGAACTCCAGGGAAGGGCTTCCCATCTGGGATTTCCTGATGGGACTGATTGCTCACATTTACACTGAACAAGTGACATTTTGTTGTCATCTGGCCAGACTGTGCCAGTTTTGTTTTACCTTTGGGCAGGGTCAGCACCAAAGACACAGACTCCAACTGAAGGAATCAGTGTCATTTACTGCAGCTCAGAGCAGCAAAGAATCACAAAAGGAGCAGCTCAGCAATGCCCCCAATCATCCCCACCAAATATTGCCTGCAGTGATTAACACAGATCCAGCAGCATTTACCCTCAGCCTTTCCTATGCCCCAGATCCACCCAGCAGCTGGGGGAAGCTGTCACAGCCCAGGGCTGCAGAGCCACTCCTGGGCACTGGGAATTCCTGCAGGTGCCTCCAGCCACAGGTGAGGCTCCAACCCCGCTGGGAGAGGGCCCAGCTCTGACAGTGCTGAATGAACAAACTGACAGCACTTCCAGGGCGGGAACATCTGGGTTCATCCTCCTCTTGGCTCCCTCCCAAAGCCTGGCCAGGGCTCCAGGAGGAGCCAAGGCAGCTGACTTTGATCCTTCAGCCCCAAACAAGGCCAGATGTCAGATTCCATGGCCTTGTCTGCCTTCTAAACACAGAAAGGTCAAGACATGTTTCCCTAAGCAGTGCCTACATCTATCCCAGTGCTCATGACCATGCACATTCCATTAGGGAGCAGATACAAAGATAACCTTTGCCTGGAAGGTTCATCCAGAGGCACCTTTGGCTCAGGGCTGCTGTCCAGGCCTCACTCAGGGCTCTTGTCCAGCCTTGGCACTTCAGGGACGTGGTTTAGTGCTGGCCTTGGCACTGCTGGCTGACCGGCTGCACTGGGTGAGCTCAGAGCTCTTTTCCAACTGAAAGGATTCTGTAATTCCATGATTATATCCGCTGCATTCAGCTGGGTCTGTTTTAGCAGCATGACTTTGCTCACAAAGTTCCCTCTTGCCCAGCTCCTGTGGCCTGAGGCTTCAGCTCCTTCAGCTCCTGGTGCTGAGCTGCTCATGCTGAACGAGACGACTCGCAGAGACCAATACAGTCCATCCAATTCCTGCTGGGACACGGAGAGGGGAGGCTGTGCAAACAGGAGCATTGTTTGCTGTGGCCTCCTCTCTGCCCCTCACGCCTTTCAGCGCTTTGAACCAGCCAAGAGCTTTCTCCAAGAGTGCAATGGAGCAGCTGTTCCTGCTCCCGGGCCTGGCTCTCTCCAGGCTCTGACCTTGCCTGCTTCTGTCCCTCTTGCTGTGCCCTCTGTTCCCCCAGGGCTCGCTGCCTGCTGCCCAGGACTGTGGGACTGGCACAGATCCAGTGCTCCACACCCTCCTTTCTGTGCCCTTGGAGCTGCCTGGGCACAGCAGCCTTTTCCATCTGGAAGCTCCACATGGACAGGGAGTCCCCAGCTCCGTTCCCTGCACATCCTCCAGGAGCCCAGGGCTGCCATCTCAAGTCCCTGCTGGCACTGGGGGCTCCCAGGTGCCTCAGGCTGCTGTGACACCGCTGCACACGGCAGGGAAGATGGGCAGGGGCTGTGCTCAAAGTCAGCTCCATCTGCTGCTGCTGCTGCTGCTGCTGCTGTGGGGTCATTTGTGCAGCCCTGGCCCAGTCAGGGATCAGATCCAGGCCCTGCTGCTGCTCCCTTGGGATCAGCCCCACTTTGGATGTTGCTGTCAGGGCCGGCAGAAGCTCTGGCTGGAGCAGCAGGTGCTGACAGTGCCCCAAGCCCCGGGGCTGGAGGGGTCCCTGGGCTGGGGCTGGGAGGGAGCTGTGCATTGCACATCATTTGGGTTATGGCGTGATGTCCCTGAACCTCCGCACCCTGCAGAGCCCGTGTATGTCCTTGTGAATTTGGGAGTCAAGAACTGGACACAGCACTCGAGGTGCTGCCCAAACAGTGCTGAGCACAGGGGCAGAATCACTGCCCTGCTCCTCCTGGCCACACCATTCCTGATCCAGGCCAGCAGCCATTGGCCTTCTTGGCCACCTGGGCACACTGCTGGCTCATGTCCAGCCTGCTGTCCACCAGTCCCTGCAGGTCCCTTTTTGCCTGGCTGCTGTCCAGCCCCTCTGACTTTCCTTTTTCTTGGAACTGTTTAAACCTGCTCTGGACTGAAAACCCAGAAAAACACCAGCAGCTCACACCTGTGCCCCACCGAGGTCTGGGACGCTGCATTGCAGCGCCAGAGGGACTTAGAAGAGACCGAGTGAGCCAACTACAACCCACAAAAAGGACTTTCTGAATTTGCCATCTCTTCCACACTGTGAGAGGTTTTATTTAATATTATTATTTTTTATGCTCGTGAATACTTGTTAAATAAACTGGATTTTCCAACTTTTCTCCAGGGAAGTCTTTTCCTGAACTAGCAGGGGGAGAGGCTGCTTGAACTTGCTTTCTAGACTGACCCCTTTTGGAGGTTTCCTCCCAAAATTTGCCCTAAACCAGCACAAATAGTCACCATGAAAACTTCACCAGTGGCACAACTCCCCAGCCCACCAGGAAAAGAAAGGACATGTAAAGTTCTCCAAACATTTGTCCTGCTTTGTTGCAAAAGTCCTGCTGCACACACAGTGCAGTGTGGAAAGCCAAGAGAAGCTGCAGCTGGTGGCAAATCTTGTGACAGAAGCTCAACCTTGTTCTCCTCGAGAGGTTCTTGAGAAGAGCAGACAGGAGAAGATTCCTGGGAAACTGAAACAGCTTTCCAGAAGTGAAATGAAAACGAAAGAAAGAATCAAAGATGTTTTCATCTATTTATTTCTATGCTCCCCTTTTCCATGTGGCACACTTCTCCATCCCAGTAATTCCAGATGCACCTCACCTCTAAGATCGCTGACTTAGGGACTTTTAGACACCCTAAAATACCATAGGCCACACACAGTTTTCCTTCCCCTGTTTTTACTGGAAAGCAACACTGGAGATGTAAGTGCAGTGCTGGGGTCAGGTAGGAATCCTACACCAAGGGAAGGTGCCCCGACAGTGTTTGACCCTCAGCAAGGACAATGCACAGCAGCAAGCGAGGGGATTGCTCTGCCAGCGTGCAGGAGTCAGGGCTCTGCATCTGGGCTCAACGCTGCAAAGTTCCCGTGTTTGGACAGACTCAGGGGCTGTCCCCGGGGCGCGCGGGGCTCGGCCGTGGGGCTCGTGGGGCGAGCGGGGAACGGACACGGGGACGAACGGCCCCGGTGCTTCAGTTGCAGCGGCAGCAGCGGCGGCGGCAGCAGCAGCGGCGGCAGCACCAAAAGCAGAGAAGCATTTACACACCTTTTTAGTTTCTTTCTCTCCCTTTCCCTCTGTCGGGCGCCCTTTTCTCGGGGTCCGTTCCCCGGCCTCCCTCTCGTCCCCCCGCCTCCCTCTCCCCGTGCCGGGTCGGGCCATGCCCCCGGCCCGCCCCCGGCCCCGGGCGGGGCTGCCCCGTGCCCGGCCCCGGGCTTCCCGCCGCGGTCTCGCCTCCGCCCGGCTCTGGCCGTGCTGGCGGTGGCGCTGCTGGGCGGGCATCAGTGCCTGGGGCTGGGGCGGCATCGCCTCCCTTTGGCTCCGCCTGGCCCGAGCCCGGCCCCGAACACGACGCAGGGTCCAGTCCCGACCCCGATCACGGCCCCGGTCCCGGCTCCTCCCTGGGCCCGCGGAGGACACAGGCGGCGCGGCCGCTCCCGCCGCCTCCGCTGCGGCTTCCCCGGCCCGAGCTCCGCCGTTCGGCAGCGCGGCCGCCGGCCCCGAGCCTCCCGTGCCGCGTTCCAAGGAGCGAACGCCTGGGCATGGCCGGCCCGGGGCGGGTGAGGGGCGCTCGGGGGCCGTTGCTGGCCCCGGGCCGAGCGCTGACAGCCGCGTCCCGCCCGCAGGGAAGGCGCAGGAGGCCCTGCAGGAGCGGTACCGGCTGGGTTCGCTGCTGGGGCGCGGCGGCTTCGGCAGCGTCTTCGCGGCCACGCGGCTCTCGGACGGCGCCCCGGTGAGCGGCGGGGCCGGCGGCGGGCGGAGGAGGAGGAGGAGGGCGGAGGAGGAGAAGGTCGGGGCGCAGCGGGACGGGCGGCGAGCTCAGCCCCCTGCTCTCCCTTGCTCGCAGGTGGCCATCAAACGCGTGCCGCGGGATCAGATCCGGCACTGGGGCGAGCTGGTGAGTGAGCGGGGCCAGCGGCAGAAGCCGGGCCGTGCCGGGGCTGAGAGGAGCCGGGGCCATGCAGGGGGAGAGCCGCCGGGAGCCCTGCGGGGACAGCGGGCGTGGGCTGAGCGGGGCATGCAGAGCATCCCGGGCTGGCTGAGGGCTCCCAGAGCCCCGGCACGGCCTCAGCCCCACTGAGGGCATCGCGCTCCTCCCGCAGCCCGACGGCACCAGCGCGCCCCTGGAGATCGTGCTGCTGGCCAAGGTGTCCTGTGGTTGTGCCGGTGTCGTTCAGCTCCTGGAGTGGCTTGAACTCCCTGACAGCTTTCTGCTGGTGCTGGAGCGTCCGGAGCGGTGCCAGGAGCTCTCGGGTTTCCTGGCAGAGCGGGGGTTCCTGCCGGAGGAGGAGGCGCGGGGGCTGTTCCGCCAGGTGCTGGAGGCCGTGCGGCACTGCACCAGCTGCGGGGTCCTGCACAGGGACATCAAGCCCGAGAACATCCTGCTCGACCTGGCCAGCGGGCAGCTGAAACTCATTGACTTTGGCTGTGGCACCTTCCTCCAAGACACAGCCTACACCCAGTTTGCAGGTGAGCCCTCACAGGGGATGCTCCTGGGCATCTCTTGATTAGGCCTTGGTGCAGCACCGGGGCTTCCCTCTATTGCAGTCGGGATGGGATTGATACTGGAGCCAAGTTGGTTTGGGTGGGTGTGTGAGGGGGGCCAGCTCCCAGCCCTGCTGACAGCCTTCAGCAGCCACTGTGGCCTGGGCTGGGGCTGGAGCTGGGGCAGCCAGCCTGACAAAAACCCCCATGGGGGTGGCAGAGAAGGGGGTCTGACCCCATGCCTCGGATGGTTTGGTGTGCAGGCGAGGAAGGGCTTGGACTGCTCCACTCGCCTTGTTTGCCTTGGCTTATTAACATTTTTGAGGCCATGCAGTTGAGGAGGAGAGTGGGTTTTCTCCACCACTGAATGGGTTTTTCCTTTATGTGTCATGGTTGGGCCTTCTCAGGGTTTCTGCTGCCCTCTTCCAGCACCAGTGGCTTCTTTTCCACCCCGAGTTTGTAGACAAATCCCAGGTGCTGGCAAGAGGGCAGCGGTCACCCTGTGTGCCACTGGGGCAGCCCCCACATGCCCAGGGATGCTGAGGCCAGGCTCTGGGGGCTGCAGCATCCCCTGCTGAGCTGTGTCTGTGTTCCACAGGAACCCTGTCCTACAGCCCACCAGAGTGGATCCAGCACCAACGCTACCACGGCGAGGCAGCGACGATCTGGTCCCTGGGCCTCCTGCTGTGCCACCTGGTCATGGGGAAGCACCCGTTCAGGAGGGGCCAGGAGATCATCCAGGGGCGTATCTTGTTCCCACGATGGCTCTCTCAAGGTGGATCCTCATCTCTGGGCACAGGGGGAATACCAGTGCTGGGAGACAGCAGCGGGCTCATGGGCATCCTGCTCTGGCAGCTGCTGAGGAGGTGGCACATGTCCTGCTCTCCTGCCCTCCTCCAAACAGAGCATCCATGGGGCAGTTTAGGCCCAGCTCTGGGCATACCCAGCATGGCCTGGGCACGGGAACAGGGGGGAAAACTTCTCCAACTGACTGGTGATTTCTGGTTTCTCTCTCCAGAATGCCAGGATGTCATTAAGCGGTGTTTGTCCATGCAACCCTCAGACAGGCCATCCTTGGAAGAGCTTTTCCGTCATCCTTGGGTGCAGGCTGTTCCTCTGCCCTAGAAGATGGGAGAGATCCCTGTGCACAGTTGGATCCAGGAGCCTGGCAGGTACCAGCTCCACACATCTCTTGGCAATCAGTGGCAAAGCAAAGCAGGCTGGTTTTGGCATGCCTGTAGCTCTGAGCAGGGGTCAGCAGAAGGGAACACGCAGCTCTTGGGCTGGAGCTGAGCTGGAGACCTGGTGTGGCAAGCATTGGTGGCCACCATCCCCCCTGATTTTGCTTGTCTGGTTCACTGACAGCTGGGGCACTGGGCAGAGCCCTGACAGCATGATCTGGCCCCAGGGAAGGAGAAGGAGCTCCCAGATCTGGTCATGCCACGGCCTGGCAGGGCACCAAAGGTTCCCTCTTTGCTGGGGCAGATGCAATGAATTCTTCAGTCATCTGCCCAGCTGCTTTTTGGCTCTGGGCAGCTGCTGAGGCTGGATGTGCCGTGGCTGGCTGCAGGCTGGGCACATGTCCTGCCCTCCTGCTCTGCTGCCAAAGGCAGCAGGGATGGGCAGCTCTGGGCACAGCTCTGGGCACAGCCAGCATGGCCTGGGCACCGCAGGCCTTGGCACAAAGGGACAGGAGCCCTCAGCTGACGGGCAGTTTCTGCTTTCTCTCCTTGCAGCCGGGCTCTGCGCGTGCTGAGGCTGCTCTGGGCTCTGCCAGGGCTCTGCTGGGCTCAGCCCCGGGCCCAGCTGGGCTGGCTCTGCCCTCACATTGCCATGACAGCTTTGCATCAGACGAGCCCCTTCCGAGCACAGCACCTGAGCTTTCTGCTTTGGCAGGTGAGTGAGACTCTGCTGCAGGCCCAGAGATTGCAGCTGGGGACACACATCCAATTGGCAAGGACACAGACTCTGCACAGTCCCATCTAAATGCCTGGATCTGCACAGGGTGTTTTGTGTGTCCCATTCTTCCTTCTTTATTGGCTGGAATTGTGCAGTTGCACTTTCTTCCTCCTCTAGAAGTGCCACGAGTGGGCCAAAGCTGGCGAGTGGGCCGTGTTCCTGAGGCAGTGCAGGCTGGAGCTGATGGATGGAGAATTGTCCTTCTGCACTTCAAACCAGAGCAAAAAGCCGTAAGTGGGACTTGGTGTCTTTAAGAAATCCCTGACAGTTTCAAGGGTATGTGCAGCTCATTACCAGGCAGAGAAGGAAGGGCATCTTCTAAAGGATTTGGGGTTTGACAGAGTTTCCATTCGTAGTCCTGCTTGAAGCTGTAAGGGCACAAAGCAATTTCCTCTTGCTTTGACCAAATTTCAAATACCAGTGTTGGAAACAAAGAGCAAAATCTTTCAAAAGGCTGCTGAGGTCAGTAAGATGGATCCATGCCATCAGCACATTTACAATGTAAATAACTGAGTTCTCTTTTTAGAAGCATCATTTACCTCTTAATGCAAAGTTACAGAAGTTTTTCTACTAACATGTGGGGGGTTTTTTTATCTTTCACATGTTACATAGTGGTTTTTTTCCTTTTCCCTTTTTTTTTTTCTTTTTAATAGAAAACATGTCCTACAGAAGGAATGTCCTTTGCTCCTGGTTCCTGTGTGGAGCAGCTCCCTTCCTGCTGGCTGAGCTGCTCAGGCAGAGCCCGGCAGCTCCTGGCCCTGCAGGGCTGAGGCTTTTCCCCGTTGCTGGGCACAGACTGATGGAGCAGCACTGCTGAACACGGGCACACACAGAGGGACCAGCAGCAGCTGCCTTTGGCCACCTGAGGCTCCAAGGCCCAACCTCTGAGCAGACAGGGCTGGAAGAGACTGGCAGGCTCCCTGTTGGCTGTGCTGCCCCACTTGTGCCCGGCCCAGCTTTGCTTGGGGCAGAGGGAGAACAAGGGGCAGCTCCCTGCCAGCCCCAGGCCAGGGACCCCTCCAGCCCCGGGGCTTGGGGCACTGTCAGCACCTGCTGCTCCAGCCAGGGCTTCTGCTGGCCCTGACAGCAACACTCAAAGTGGGGCTGATCCCGAGGGAGCAGCAGCAGGGCCTGGATCTGATCCCTGACTCTGGGCCAGGGCTGCACAAATGACCCCACAGCAGCAGCAGCAGCAGCAGCAGCAGATGGAGCTGACTTTGAACACAGCCCCTGCCCCTCTTCCCTGCCGTGTGCAGCGGTGTCACAGCAGCCTGAGGCACCTGGGAGCCCCCAGTGCCAGCAGGGACTTGAGATGGCAGCCCTGGGCTCCTGGAGGTTGTGCAGGGAACGGAGCTGGGGACTCCCTGTCCATGTGGAGCTTCCAGATGGAAAAGGCTGCTGTGCCCAGGCAGCTCCAAGGGCACAGAAAGGAGGGTCTGGAGCACTGGATCTGTGCCAGTCCCACAGTCCTGGGCAGCAGGCAGCGAGCCCTGGGGGAACAGAGGGCACAGCAAGAGGGACAGAAGCAGGCAAGGTCAGAGCCTGGAGAGAGCCAGGCCCGGGAGCAGGAACAGCTGCTCCATTGCACTCTTGGAGAAAGCTCTTGGCTGGTTCAAAGCGCTGAAAGGCGTGAGGGGCAGAGAGGAGGCCACAGCAAACAATGCTCCTGTTTGCACAGCCTCCCCTCTCCGTGTCCCAGCAGGAATTGGATGGACTGTATTGGTCTCTGCGAGTCGTCTCGTTCAGCATGAGCAGCTCAGCACCAGGAGCTGAAGGAGCTGAAGGCTCAGGCCACAGGAGCTGGGCAAGAGGGAACTTTGTGAGCAAAGTCATGCTGCTAAAACAGACCCAGCTGGATGCAGCGGATATAATCATGGAATCACAGAATCCTTTCAGTTGGAAAAGAGCTCTGAGCTCCCCCAGTGCAGCCGGTCAGCCAGCAGTGCCAAGGCCAGCACTAAACCACGTCCCTGAAGTGCCAAGGCCTGGACAAGAGCCCTGAGTGAGGCCTGGACAGCAGCCCTGAGCCAAAGGTGCCTCTGGATGAACCTTCCAGCCAAAGGTTATCTTTGTATCTGCTCCCTAATGAAATGTGCATGGTCATTAGCACTGTGATAGATGTAGGCACTCCTTAGTGAAACATGTATTGACCTTTGTGTGTTTAGAAGGCAGACAAGGCCATGAAATCTGACATCTGGCCTTGTTTGGGGCTGAAGGATCAAAGTCAGCTGCCTTGGTTCCTCCTGGAGCCCTGGCCAGGCTTTGGGAGGGAGCCAAGAGGAGGATGAACCCAGATGTTCCCGCCCTGGAAGTGCTGTCAGTTTGTTCATTCAGCACTGTCAGAGCTGGGCCCTCTCCCAGCGGGGTTGGAGCCTCACCTGTGGCTGGAGGCACCTGCAGGAATTCCCAGTGCCCAGGAGTGGCTCTGCAGCCCTGGGCTGTGACAGCTTCCCCCAGCTGCTGGGTGGATCTGGGGCATGGGAAAGGCTGAGGGGAAATGCTGCTGGATCTGTGTTAATCCCTGCAGGCAATATTTGGTGGGGATGATTGGGGGCATTGCTGAGCTGCTCCTTTTGTGATTCTTTGCTGCTTTGAGCTGCAGTAAATGACACTGATTCCTTCAGTTGGAGTCTGTGTCTTTGGTGCTGATTTTGCCCAGTGGCAAAACAAAACTGGCACAGTCTGGCCAGATGACAACAAAATGTCACTTGTTCAGTGTAAATGTGAGGAATCAGTCCCATCAGGAATTCCCAGATGGGAAGCCCTTCCCTGGAGTTCCCTGGCACTGGAGTAGGCTGAGGTGGGAGCACTGTGTGAGCAGTGGGGAAGCCAGTTAAAAGAAGCTGAACCCCTGGACGGCTTAAAATGCATCCAAAAATTGCATATGGGAAAAAGAAAAGAATTTGTGAGTTTGGGAAGATGAGGGTGAATTTTAGTAACAACACATTGGAAATAGCACCAACAGAAGGAAAAAGTGTTGTTGGAACACTCCCCCATGGAGTGACAGGAGAACGTTTTAATCTTGAGGTCAAGTTAATTTGTGTTAGTTCAGTATTTATATAATTATTATTATTAATTATAGTAATATTAATAATATTATTTATATATCATATAAGACAATAATTTTTATATGTATCCATGTCATTAAAAATTGATCCTGTGAAATAGTGCTGACAATCATAATATGTCAGCTTTGGCTGCTGTGACACTAAATACCCTACAGAAAAGGACTGGCCAGGACCCTAATGTCAGTGGTCAACTTTGTGAGATTGTATACAATAAGAAAAGGAGGAAGGGATGAAATTGGCTCTTTTTACAGGGTTTACTGATACTGTGATGCAGAGTGCTTTGTCTGTTCCTGTGAAAAATACAGTGATGAAGCCTGCAGGGTTTTTCATGTCCCAGAATATCCAGAAGCTGCAGGACTGGTTGAACGGGTGAAGGGGTTGTTAAAAGAGCAGTTGAAAGAATGAGGAGATGGGAACCTGTGCCCATGGAGAACCCATCTCCCAGATGTGCTCCATGCCCTTAACAATGGCCCACTGGGGAGATGGAAACCCCCTGGCTATGCACAGCTGCACCCAATTTACAGTAATGAGCAAAATCAATTATCAGAAGAAATAATAAGTGATGCTGTTAAAATATCCAATAGCACATCCCAGGAGCTCCAACAAACACAAATGGGGCTGTGCAGAACTGCACGGCCTTGGATTATCTGCTTGCTGGCCAGAGAGGAACCTGGGCTATTCCAGAACAGGAATGTTGCAGGAATGTCTGTCAGTGCTGGGTTTTAGTTCCAACAATCAGGAATCACCTCAATAGAAATATCAGTAGAGGAGAGGCAGAAAAAAGAAAATTCTTCATGGTGGGATTGGCTCCCAAATTGGAGGCTGCTGTGAAATGCATTCATTCAGTCACTGCAATCATTGCAGTGTGAGCACTTGCTGGGTTGTGATTCCATGTTCGAGTTGCTGTGACACCTTGTGCTGGAAATGGAGTACTGAGACTTGTCTAAAATGAGACACAGTCTCAAGGACAAAAGGGCATTTGATAAAGAACAGAGAATAGCAACTAATTAGGGCGGTTTTAAAAGGAATGTAGATTATAGCTCTGAGTAATGAACTTGAACAGCACTTAATTCAAGAACAAGAGGTGATGCCTATTTGCCTAATACCTAAATCTAAACTGTGTTAGCCAAAGAATTGTTATGAAGGTTGCAGTTCATCTGTAGGTCAAAGCACTGATGGAAGTACTGAGGCCTCACCACGCCCTGACTGAGGCCTGAACAGCAGGACCTGAGGCAAAGCTGAGCTCCAGATGGACCTTCCAAGCAAAGGTTATATTGGTATCTGCTCATTAATGAATCACTGTCAGCAATACAATCTCTGTACATGTTCATTGGCGAAATATGAATTTACCTTCCTGTGTTTGGAAACCAGACCAGGCCCCATTTGTTTGGGGCTGTAGGACCAAAGTCACCTCCCTTGGTTCCTCCTTGAGCCCTGGCCAGGCTTTGGGAGAAGCCAATCAGGAGAATGACACCAGGTGTTCCCACAGTAGCAGTGATGTCAGCTTGTTTGTTTAACAGTGTAAAAGCTGGGCCCTCTCACAGTGATGTTGGAGCCTCATTGTCTGCAAAGGTGGGTGCACCTGCAGGAATTCCCAGTGTCTGGGAGTGGCTCTCCAGTCCTTGGCTGTGAAAGGGTTAAAAGCACTGTGCCTAGGCATACCTGGGCAGGAATAAGAGACACTGCACCCAGTATGGAAGCTTGCAAAATTCAGCCACAAGCTCAAGACACAGGATGAAACTTGGCAAGAACTAGGGAACAAAACTGGCAGAAATGAAGGGCAGAGCTTGCTAAAACCAGTGAGGAAATTGCTGAAACAGCCAACAAGAGACTGCCCATGCCTAGAGGAGAAAGGTGAAAAGGGCACAGCAATGAAGACATCCAGCCTTCATCAGGAGACCCCTGAGGAAGACGCGGAGCCTTCCTCAGTGCCAGCACCAGTGTGCACTGCGCCTGCGCCTCGCGTATGCTAATGAGAGTAATGAGTACTGAGAGATCGTTTGCATAACCACACCTTTTCTAAGGCAAACCATGAATATGCATAGAGTATAACCATCCATTGCAATCTGCTGTGTGCCCCTGTGCACTGTTAGGAGGAGATATCCCCGCGCACCCGGCGCTGAATAAAGCAAATCCCCCTCCCTGGGCTTTGTCTCGGAAGTGTCTCTGGGCCCGTTTGGGGCCATTCACGTCCAGGGGGTTCTGTCAAGTCACAGTGGAACCTTGGTGCCACCTTGTTCCACAGCCTCACAATGCTCTCCTGCTGCCATGAGGTCCCTCCCTCTGGGACACACTGCAGCCCTGGCTCCGTGAGGGTCTCTGGGGTGCCATGGTGCATGACTTTTTCACACCTGAGCCTTGCTTCCATGGGTTCCATGGACTGACATTGGCCCTCTGCATTCCATGGGCCCAGCTAGATGACAGCAGAGCCTGGCTTTCATCAGGTTCTGATACCTGCTCTGCCAGCTGACAGGGGTGATTTAAAGAGCACAGAAACCAATGGGAAGAATGGTCTTATTTTACTGTGAGTGTTAAGGCAACACAAAAGTAAAATTCTACATTCAATACAACTACGTGCTTGGCTTTAGCAACAAGGAAAAAGAAGCAAGGTAATGCACCTAATCATTATTATGGGAGATAAAGAATAGGGATTGAGAAAGACACTTCAGCAATTGCCTAAATACTTTACCATCATCCAGAGTCTGCAGTCACTGGGGAGCCCCATTTCAATGTGAGGACCTGGAGAACTCTTCCAAGCCCTTGGAAAAATCCCACGTACTGCATCCACCTGTAGATGAGGTCTCCAAATTTGCTCCAAAAGTGGGTTCAGCTTTTATAGGCCCAATTCAGCAAGTTAAAGCGACTTCATGATATTTTTAGCACAAAAACTCCTGGGTCTCATGGCACTTTTCCTGGCCAGGAGAAGCCAGGGCTTGGCCAGAGCCCTATCCTTGGTTTGGAGGGTTCCCCCTAAAATATCCTACAAGCCTCTATTCATGTCAGTTGGGAAAATTTCTTAGAATGATACATTTCTTGCAGGTAACTACACAAGAGTATGTGAAAGTCTCCAAAGCAGCTGGTTTGGTGTTAAACAGCTGGCAGAATCACCTTGGTCATCTATTTTTAGCTAACTAAAACTGATGGTGTTAGTCACACGGTTTGTCCTGTAAGCCAGCTCTGGCTGAGGGCTGCCGCTCAGGCCTGAGTACATCAGAAGCTCAAGTGACCACGACTGGGAATGCCAAAAACTCCCCCCTGGGACTGGCCCAGAGGCCCTGGGACTCCCTGGCATGGATCACCTCAGGAGGCAGTATTTCAGGGAGCCCAAAGGACTTTTGGGAGAGCTGCTGTGCAGACAGAGGGAATTGCACAGCTGAATCCCTTGCCTGGGCTCCCAGAGGACCCTTCTGCTGTGGGGCTGCTGAGGGTGGAGGAACAGCAGGTACCCATGGCCACCCCAAAACAGGGCCCCATTGGCAACACGGCCCCGAGCGGGACTGCGGGACCCCTGGGATGGGTCAGGAGCTGCAGAGCTGGGAGTGCTCAGCCAGACCCGCTGAGCCTTCAGCAGCCCCACACGGCCAGAGGGGAGTGGGCACTGACAGGGACTGTGGGGCCTGAACCAAGTCCCAGCCCCACTGAGAGCGGCTGTGCCGGACATGCTGCAACTCCAGGAGCAGCTGAGCCCCAGGCAGCCAAGTGGGGCCCCCATGGACGTTCCTTTCTTCCCCTTCAGAAAGGACACTGGGAAGCTGGGGAAGTGTCAAGGAAAGGAGTAGGGATGGTGGGAGCTGTGGAACAGCGCTAACACGAAAAACCCAAACTCTTCTGAGAAAAGAGGGCAGAAATCCCTGGTGTCCAGCATCCTGCCAGAGAAAGCCATTATTCCCAGAATTACCAACATAAAACCATTCTAAAGTTCTCTGGAACTCTGTGCTTCTCCTGACCCACTCAAACCTTCCCACCAGAGTGAAGCTCTAAAGTGGGACTGATGGAGGAAAGGTGAGCCCTGAGCCATGCCAGGGTCAGTGCCAGGAGCATCCCCTGGCGCTGTTTAACAGCGGCTCTGCAGGACCTGGGGATGCAAACAGGACAAACCTGAGCATCTCCCACCATCAGATACCTCAGAGCTTACACAGCAACACGGCCGTGGCTATCCCAAACTGGATTTAGGAATGGCACACCTACTGCAGCCATTGGATCCAGGTCTGCCCAGATTCCTTTGGGACTCTTGCTTTTGGTGTCTCTGCCTCCTCTCCCTGCCCTAAGGAGTCTCCTCTCTCCCCTCTCCCTGCCCTGACAAGGGAGTCACACAAATTAAGACATGGGATTGCTGGGTGCTGAGGGGTTGTAGAAGGAGCCTTCTCCAGGTCTGGCCTGTTTCCAAAACCCACACAGTCTCCTGAAGCAAGGAACCTCCTTGTTTACCCTCTCCAAGGGTGAACAATCCCTCAGGAAGGGATTCTTGACACCCTGTCCAGCCAGGAGGGCTCCTGTGTCTCCATATCAGGGGATAAAACCAAGCACAGGAACCCCGGGAGGACTGAGACTGTGGCATGGGGACATCTGCATTTATTTCCCAGTGACCAACAAAAATGTGGAATGGTGCCAGAGCTTGTTTTGATCTACATCAACCTTTGATAAACGTCCCTCCTCCTGACAGCGACTCCTCTGCAGCTGCTCTGGGAGATCTCCTGGGCCGAGCCCAGTAAGAGGAGATTGCAGTGGTGCTGAGGTGCTCGAGGGGGCCCATTCCAATGCTCTGCTGAAGTCCAAGGACATTGTGCTTCCCCGAGGAGCAACGTTCCTTTCTGGCATTCACTGCCCATAAGGGACATTATTCAGTTGCTGCCCTTGGGTGAGTTCCAGCCACAGGGAGAGGGAGGAGGAGATGATCCCACCCATGGCTGCTGCTGGGTCCAGACCTTTGGTGAGATAAAGCTCAGACAGAGCTTCAGCATCTCTCCCAAAATCACAGAATGGCTTGGCTTGGAAGAGACCCTAAAATTCATGTTGTTCCACTCCCTACCATGGGCAGGGACACCTTCCACTATCCCAGCCTGCTCCAAGCCCCGTCCAACCTGGCCTTGGACACAGTCAGGGATCCAGGGGCAGCCACAGCTTCTCTGGGCAAGCTCTGATCTCTGCCCAGGTGAGCAGGGACAGGACCTGAGGGAACAGCTGGAGCTGGGCCAGGGAAGGACTGGGCTGGGGATCAGCAAAAGCTTCTTCCCCCAGAGGGGGCTCAGGCACTGCCCAGGCTCCCCAGGGAATGGGCACAGCCCCGAGGCTGCTGGAGCTCCAGAGCCCTTTGGACACCACTCCCAGGGCTGCACAGGCTAGGATTGTAGGTGATCTGTGCAGGGCCAGGGGCTGGACTGGCTGATCCCAATGGGCCCCTGCCAGCCCAGCCCCTTCTGCAATTCTCACCCTTTGGCTCAGCCTTTGTGTCCCCTCGAGGCACTGGCAGAGCTGTTGGGGACAGGGCAGGAGCGGTGACAGCCCCAGTGTTCCCCTGTCTGTGACACCCCAGCAGTGACAGCCCCAGCGTTCCCCTGGGTGTGACACCCCAGCAGTGACAGCCCCAGCGTTCCCCTGTGTGTGACACCTCTACTGTGACAGCCCCAGCATTCCCCTGGGTGTGACACCCCAGCAGTGACAGCCCCAGCGTTCCCCAGTGTGTGACACCCCAGCTGTGACAGCCCCAGCGTTCCCCTGGGTGTGACACCCCAGCAGTGACAGCCCCAGTGTTCCCCTGTGTGTGACACCCCAGCGGTGACAGCCCCAGTGTTCCCCTGTCTGTGACACCCCAGCGGTGACAGCCCCAGCGTTCCCCTGTCTGTGACACCCCAGCAGTGACAGCCCCAGCATTCCCCTGTCTGTGACACCTCTACTGTGACAGCCCCAGTGTTCCCCTGTCTGTGACACCTCTACTGTGACAGCCCCAGTGTTCCCCTGTCTGTGACACCTCTACTGTGACAACCCCAGTGTTCCCCTGTCTGTGACACCCCAGCAGTGACAGCCCCAGCGTTCCCCTGTGTGTGACACCCCAACGGTGACAGCCCCAGCGTTCCCCTGTGACACCCCAGCTGTGACAGCCCCAGCGTTCCCCTGTGCGTGACACCCCAGCAGTGACAGCCCCAGCATTCCCAGTGTGTGACACCCCAGCAGTGACAGCCCCAGCGTTCCCCTGTGTGTGACACCCCAGCAGTGACAGCCCCAGCGTTCCCCTGTCTGTGACACCCCAGCAGTGACAGCCCCAGCGTTCCCCTGTGTGTGACACCCCAGCGGTGACAGCCCCAGCGTTCCCCTGTGTGTGACACCCCAGCAGTGACAGCCCCAGCATTCCCAGTGTGTGACACCCCAGCTGTGACAGCCCCAGCGTTCCCTCCCTGCAGTTGCTCCAAGGGAAGCATCCACAGCCGTGTCCAGTCCATGGAACTGAGCGGCCACTGCCCACCCCAGACTGGGCTGATGTGGATTCCTCTGCCCACAGCTCGGGGAAGGTCCCCCTGGCCACCTGCACAGTGCCACAGACAAGTGTCAGACACAGTGACAGGGCTCTGCCCAGAGCTGACAGGGGGAGTTATTTCAAAAAAAAAAAAAAAAAAGAAAACTAAGAAAACCCAAACAAAAGCATGCAAAAAAATTAAAAAAAAAAATCATCACCTAAACAAGAAAAAAAAAAAAAAGAAAAAACCAAACAAAAAGACCTCAAAATCCAAAAAAAGCAAAACAAATCAAAGCAAAATAAAGAACAAAAAACCAAAACCAACCAAAAAAAAAAACAAAATAAGAAAAAGAGAACTTCCCCCAACAGACCTGTTCCATCATTCACTTGTCACACCTACACTCTCACAAGACCTGGGGCTGCATAAAATGAGGATTCATTGGGTGTATTTGCAGGAAAAGCAGGTTTAGGGCAGGCTCTCAGCAGAGCTGTTCTCAGCTGAGCCAAAAAGGCCCCTTTGGCAGCTGCAGGGCCATTGGAAATGCAGAGCCTCAGCCCACAGGGCAGAAAAGGGCTCTGAGTTCCCCTGCCCTGACACTAAACCCTGTTCCCAGGCTGCTTCACACTCAGGATTCTGCTGGAGGGCTGTGCAAAACTGAGAGTGGGCTCTGGCTTCTCTGTGCTGCGTGTCCTAAAGGTGCCTGGGAGAAGGAATTTCGGGTCAGCTCCGTGGCACAATCCCTCCTGGCGCAGGGCACAGCGCTGGGAAGGGCTTTGCGTGCCGAGGCTTTGCTGCAGCCAAGGAAAGCTCCTGGCTCAGGGTCACCTTTGCTGCTCAGCCAGAGCCCTGAGTGCCCCAGCAGCAGCAGCAGAGAATGGCAGCATTGCCACAGGCTGGCACAGGAGGGGGAGATTTCCCCTGGAGAGAGGCTCCTGTTCCAGTTGTTGCATTCGGGCAGCTGCAGATCCCTCAGCTTTGGCTGCACAGCAGCTGGAAATGCAAGTCCAGGAGCTCTGTCCATGGCCAGCCCCAGCAGGTGACAGCAAGGACAGGGCCCTGGCAGCGGGACATTTGCAGGGAGCACCTTCAGCAGGCGCTGGGGGCTGGGACTGTGCGCAGAAAACGCCCTGAGGGTCTCTGCAGCCCGGCAAAAGGAACAAAGTTTCAGTTTCAGAGCCTCCCTGCTCCAGAGCCGCAGCTGCGAGAGCGGGGCAGCTGCCGGGATCGCTGTGCCAGGGACGGGCCGCAGGTGGGGGTTCCAAGGGGCTCGGCCGGAGCAGGTTTTTGTCCCGGGGCACTGGGGGCATTGCCGCGGGGTTGGGGTGCCTGGGAAGGCGCAGCAGGACAGGGTGTCAGTGGTTGGTTTGTGGATTTGTTGTTGGGATGTTTTGTTGGCGGCCCCGGACGGGCTGTGGGAGCCGGGAGCGGCCGGGCGGGCCCGGAGGAGCCCCTCGGGCCGGGAGCCCCCGGGCAGAGCTCTGTGCTCGGGGCCGAGGCCCGGGCGGCCCGGGCAGCGCTCGGCGGCCCGTGGGCCCCCGGCGCAGGCGGGTCCGTGTGGCCGGGCCGGCCCAGCCGTGTCCGCAGCGGGCTTCGAGAGGAGCGGCCCGGCCCGGCCGTGGCCGTGCGGGGCCTGCCGGGGCTTGGGGGGCCGGGCCGGGCAAAGGCTGAGCGAGAGCGGGGGAAGCGCTGGCACAGAGGCCCCGGGCTCGCCGTGCCCCCCTGGCCACGCAGCCGGGCTCGGGGGCCGCCTCGCTCGGAGCCAGCCCCGGCTGCGGGGGTCCTCGGGGCTCTCTGGGCAGGGGGCGGCGGGGGCTGCCGGAGCTCTGTGCCCGGGGCTGGGCGCGGCTGCCGAGGCAGCGGAGGATGCAGGGTCCCCCCGCGCTGGGGCTGCCTCTGCCCGGCCCAGGGGCTGCGCTGTCAGCCCAGAGCCACGTGGGGATCGCCCGGCACCGGCAGGGCTGGCAGGGAAACCGGCAATGGGGGGAGCAGAAACGGGCAATACGAGAGCTGGGGGTGCTCCAGAAGCCTGGACATGTTGGCAGCATGGACAGGGGGACCCATGGATACCCCAGGACCCTGAAACAGGGACCTCGGACAGTGCTGACCCTGGGACGCCTGTGATGCCAAAGTGGTGAGCCCAGAGAAAGGGAACCTGTGGGATTGCCAGGAGCCCCAGCAGCCCAGAGAGGGGAACACCCATACAAACTTGATCCGCAGCAACCCAGACAGGGGCAGCCTCCAGGAGCGCAAAGTAGGGAGACCAGACATGGGAAACCCAGGGTTGGGTTTTTCTGCTGAATCTTGGTCATTTGTGTATTTTGGGGGACAGAATCTCAGTGTTTTGGAGGTTTCTATGGGCACCAGATTCCCGGTGAGCTCTAGAGTGTGGAGGTCCAGGTGCCCAACATTGGAGCTGCAATACCTCAGGGCAAAGGTGAGCAGGGTCAAAGAGAGACACCCCTCTGAGTATAATGGTCTCAGCCATCAGCATTTCCAGGCTCATGGTAATGCAGCAGGCTTCATTGGTATCACCCAGTTCAATGCTGTTTTTTCCTTACATGTTCTCCATCTAGAATGTTCTCCCCTCTCTTGTCCCCTGTTGGTCCTGGTTCACTGCAATGCTCCGCCCCTGTTACCTCATTGGTTCCCCAGTTGGCTGCCCCTCCTCTGCACCACTTGTGCTCAGTTCCCATTGGCCCTGGACCCTCAGTTCTGCCCCTTTGCCCCCTTATAGAACCCTGTGTCCTCAGCCCCATTTTGTCTCTGTCTCTGGACCCTCTACATTGCACTAAACTGCATTTGGAGCTCTGCACAAAGAACAGTCTCTGGCATTGTCCATCAGCAGGTTAAGCAAGTGTGCTCCGGGCTCTGGGTGTGCAGGTTGCTCCCAGAGGCTCGTTGTGCATGTGCTGCAACACTAGAGATGGACTTGGGCAGGAGGAACCACCTAACCCAATGTGCTCATCCATTGTATTTTTCCCCAAACCAGGATTTCCCATTCCCAAACCCTGGCTGGATGGAGGGGGAGGCTGCGAGGAAGAGGAAGATGCCCTGGGACACCCAGGCAGGTGAGGAGGAAGTCAGTGCCCCTTTCCCCCTCTCTCCTGCTCCATCTCCCAGCCCAGCATGGCCCAAAGCTGCAGGACAACCCTGCTGCCAGCACCATCCTGCTGGGGACACTGGGGGGATGTCCTTCCCCTTCCTTCTTACATGGAGGCAAATCCCATCCTCTCTTTGTCCTCCCTCCCCCAGACAAGCAGCTGAGGATGGAGACCAGGGAGGCCAGATCCCCACAGAAGAACCTCGTGGAAGAGAAGCCCTACAAGTGCTTGGAGTGTGGGAAGAGCTTCAGGCAGAGCTCTGACCTGATCCGCCACCAGATGATCCACACCGGGGAATGGGCCTATGAGTGTGGGGAGTGTGGGAAGGGCTTCAGCTGCAGCTCCCACCTCCTCACCCACCAGCACATCCACACTGGGGAGAGGCCCTATGAGTGTCCTGAGTGCCAGAAGAGGTTTCTGAACAGCTCCGATCTCCTCAAGCACCAGCGGATTCACTCAGAGGAGAGGCCCTTCCGCTGCCCCGACTGCGGGAAGGGCTTCAAGCGCAACTCCAACCTCATCAGGCACCGGCGCGTCCACACTGGGGAGAGGCCCTACGAGTGTCCCCAGTGTGGGAAGAGGTTTAAGACCAGCTCCAATCTCCTCCTGCATGAGCGGATCCACACGGATGAGAGGCCCTTCCGCTGTCCTGAGTGTGGGAAGGGCTTCAAACACAACTCCAACCTCGTCAGGCACCGGCGCATCCACACTGGGGAGAGGCCCTATGAGTGTCCCCAGTGTGGGAAGAGCTTCACCTGGAGCTCCAACTTGACCAGACACCAACGGAAGCACCGGTAAGGGAAACCCTGCCTCTGCCCCAACTGCAGGAAGAGCTTTGTTCCCTTCTCGAGCTTCATCCTCCATTGGAGGTCCCCCGTTGGGAAGAGCCCTGATGATCCATGTTGCCTGTTATCCATGCTGGGAAAACACCTGTCCCTTTTCCTGCCCCTGCCAATGACATGGTGTGGGATTGAATAACATGAGGGTCTGGCCATGGCCGTGACATTACATTCACTCCCACCTCTGGTCATTGCAAGGGACAGGAGAGGGTCTCTCTCTCTCTCTCTCCCCCCCTAAGGAGAAGGGTGTCCTTTGCAGGCAGGGGAAATGTGTGGCCAGAAAGAGCCAGTTCTTGATGATGTAGTTTTTCCTGTAAATAGTTTTACTTACACTTCTGTTTTCAATATTGTTTCTGTTCCTGTTTGTTGCTTATTTCATTTTGGTTCCCAGTAAATTGTTCTTATCCCAGCCCGAGATCTTTGCCTTTTGTGCTTTCTATGGGAGGTGGGAGGGCAGCGAGGGCAGCGCCGTTTTAGCGGGAGCAGGAAATGGGGGAATCCCATTCCTGAACCCCAGCCTGTGGAAACCGAGCATCCCAGCTGGTCCCAGCCCTGGTTGCCATGGCAACAGCCTTGGGAGCGGGTCCCTGGCTGGGGCTGTTGGAACCTCTTCACTCTGGTGCCCAGGGACAGGAGTGGAGGGAACGGCTGCAGCTGAGTTGGGGCAGGCTTAGGTTGGATCTCAGGAAAAGGTTTTTGCCCAGAGGCTGCTGGGGCCCTGCCCAGGCTCCCCAGGGAAGGGTCCCAGCTCCAGGGCTCTCTGAGCTCCAGCAGCGTTTGGACAACGCTGCCAGGCCCAGGCTGGCATTACTGGGGTGTCCTGTGCAGGGCCAGCAGTTGGACTCGAGGATCCTGATGGGTCCCTCCCAGCTCAGCCAATTCTGTGGTTCTGGGATCCCATGAGCCTGGGGATGGGACCTCCAATGGTTGCCATGGAAACAAGCTCTGGCTGCAGGCCTGAGCTGGTGTCCATGGCAACCACCCCTGGCATGGGGTCTCCATGGAGCTGCTGAGGGACTGATCATAGCAACAGGGGGACTGTGGATGGTTGCCATGGAAACTGACCATAACAACAGGGGGCTGGTGATGGTTGCCCACTAAGGCTCAGATTTGTCACAGGCCCTCAGAGGGATTCCCTGGGGACTTTCCAAGAGTCTCGAGGCTGTTCAAGAGCTGCAATGTCACAGGCAGAGACAGGGGCTCCATGGAGACCTCCCAGGGCTTTCTGGGGATGGTAAAGAGCCCTGTGGTCACAGGCAGTAACAGCCATTCCGTGGTGACATCCCAGGGGATCTCAGGCTGCAAAGGCACCGATCTGTCACAGGAACTCACAGGGGCTCCATGGTGACATCCCAGGAGTCCCCAGGTGGCCAAAAGCCGGGATGTCCCAGACACTCACAGGGGTTCCTGTCATGGGCACAGTGGGAGATTCAGGCAAAACCTTTATTTCTTTACTGGAGAAACTCCTACTGAGACATGAGGTATAGAAATGACATCCAACAGCCACCATGGATCCTCAAATCCCTGCTGGGCCCCTAGACTTCTAAAATTCCTTCTAAGAGAGGAGTCTGGGAGTGGCTGTTTTCAGTCCCAGCCCCAGAATTTCTCCAAGGTTTATGTATAAAAGATTGGAGAGGTGGAATTGAACCTTAGCTCACAGGGGCTGAGCACTGGCAGGGGCTGTGGGATGTCCCAGAGGGGGCTGTGTCACAGCAGCACCATTGTGGCTCTGTCAGAGAGGCACAGAGCAGCTGTGATGTCAGTAAGGGGCTCTGTGACAGCACAGAGTGGGATGTGTAAGGTCACAGATTGGTCTATGACATCACAGTGTTTGTTGTGTGAGGTCACTGAGCAGCAACAGCATCACAGAGGAGATTCTGTGACATCACAGAGCAGGCTGTGAAATCATGGCATGGCTGTGTGGCCTCATAGAGCAGGCTGTGAGGTCAAAATTTGAACTGTGACATTACAGAGTGGCAGTATGACATCACAGAGAGGCTTTTGTGACATCACTGAGGGGGTTGTGACATTACTGAGGGGGTTGTGACATCACAGAGCTGTCTGTGACATCATATGGTATGGTGTGAGGCCATACAGCAGATCCTGCCATTATAGAGGGTGGCTCTGTGACATCAGAGGGTGGGTTGTGACATCAGTGGGTGGCTGTGTAACATCATAGAGCAGGCTGTGACATCATGGAATAGACAGTGACATCACAGGGTGACTTTGTGCCATTAGAGAGTCTTCTGTGACATCACATAACAGCTGTATGACATTCCAGGGGTCATCCCAGAGTTGGCTCTGTGATATCAGAAGGGTGCTGTGTGACCTCCCAGAGTTGGCTGTGACATCACAGGGGCTATGTGACATCCCAGGGGCTGTGTGAGGTCACTGGGGAGGTCACTCTGCCCTGTCCCCCCTCACAGTTCCCCCCAGAGCAGTCCAACCCTGCTCGTGCACAGCGGGGTCCCCTGTCCCCCCGGGTCCCCCCGCCCCCGGTGCCGCAGCCTCCCCCAGAGGATGTTCCACGAGATCGACCCCAGAGCCTGACACGGGGACAGGGGGCCGGGACCATGGGGGTGGGACAGGGGGACAGGGACCCCCCGGCAGCGTCCCCGTGTCCCCCAGGGCCAGAGCCTGGGCCAGGGCTCCTTCACCCTGTTACAAACGAGGGCTTGAGAGCGCTGAAAAAATCCCGAACAAGGGATTGGCAAGAACCAGATTTAATATTAAGGGGCAGCAGCACAAAGTTCCTTGGCAAGAGTCACTCTGCTCCTGGCTGGACACTTCAGGCACACCAGAGAAACAAAGCAACAACAAAACCAAACAGAATCCAGGCAATAAAACCAGAAATGAACTAAGAACTGTCCCTCTGTGTGTGTGTGACAAAAGGACAGTGAGGGCAAGGATAACACGAATAGAGCCCAAAAGGTTAACAGAGCTCAAACTTAATAGGACTTAACCTTGCCTGATACCTTAAAGGTCACAATTTTGCAAAAGAACAGCACAGTACTTAACCTAACTTAAAATATATGACTTTGTCATTTAAAAGAGAAACAACATTTAACAGAATTTAACAGCGATTCAACATATATTAAGCAACTTAGCAAAAAAACAGTTCTTAGCAGCATTTGACTTCATTTAGACCTTGTGATTTAGCCTTACCTACAGACCTGACTGACTCAGCTA
Organism: Fringilla coelebs; assembly: GCF_963513975.1. Lineage (NCBI taxonomy): Eukaryota > Metazoa > Chordata > Aves > Passeriformes > Fringillidae > Fringilla > Fringilla coelebs. Next base: position 415,247 of record NW_028167209.1, on the reverse strand, counting down.
TCCAAGGCACTCAGACCCCTCAGAGAGCAGCATTTCTGCCACATTTCCCCAGCACAGGCACTCCTGTGTGCACACAGACGCAAAGAGTCAGTGCAAGGCACCTGTGAGGAATTCCCCTGAGGGCAGGGAATGCTCACTGCTGATGCTTTGGCATCTCCCCAGTGGGTGAAGGGCTGAGCCTGGAGGAGTGGGGGGATCGGCCCAGGCTCTGTGGTTGTTTGGGATCCCCGAGTGCAGCAAACGGGAGAGTTCCCGGCTGGGAGAGGCCCCACTCAGAGGGAGTCGCTGGCCCAGCAGAGCTCCAAGGGCTCCTTTTGGAGCGCTGTTTGCAGGGCCCCACGAGAGGGGCTTCAGTCCCAGAAATGGTTCATCCTGGCCACACTTGGCATCAGCAGCTTTCTTTGGCAGTGGGAGAACAGGGATGTTGTGCCACTGAGGGAACAGAAACAGTTCCCAGGGCTGCTCCTAAAGGAACCAGGAGCTGTTTGGGCAGCAGCAATGCCTGGGGCAGACAGTGTTTGTGATGAGCTGCAGAAGAGCTGAGCCCAGGGGCTGTTGGCCGAGGCCCAAGGAGCATTTCTCAGCTGGCAGGGCGGCCTGAGAAGGGGAGGGGGGAATGCAGCAGCACAGGGCCATGGAACCAAGGGAGCCTTGTGACACTGTGGGGCCCTGTGAGACCAAGGGAGCCTTGTGACACTGTGGGGCCCTGTGAGACCAAGGGACCCTTGTGACACTGTGGGGCCCTGTGAGACCAAGGGAGCCTTGTGACACTGGGGGGCCTCATGGAATCATGGAGACCGTGACATTGCTGGGCCTCATGGAACCAAGGGGACTGTACTGACGCTGTGTGGCTCCATGGAATGTAGGGATCCTTGTGACACTGAGAGGCCTCATGGAACCATGGAGACCATTGTGACACTTTGGGGTGTCATGGTAACAAGGGACTGTTGAGACACTGTGAGACCCCATGGAGCCAAAGGGGTTGCAAAGCCGCATGGAACCATGGAGACACCATAAGGACACTTCACAGCCTTGGGGAATCAAGGGGCCATTATGATACAGAGGGGCCTCAATGGATCATGGAGACCATTGTGACACTATGAGGCCCCAGGGAATAAGCAAAGCATTGTGATACTGTGATGCCTCATGGAACCAGTGAGACCATTGTGACCCTGGGGGTCCCCACAGAACCAAGAGGACCATTGTGATCTTGTGGGGCGTGGTGAAACCAAGAGGCCTTCGTGACAATTCAGGGCTGCATGGAACCAAAGGTCCCTTGTGACACTGCAGGACCTCATGTCATCAGGGGTCCATTGTGACCCTGGGAATCCAAAGGAGACCATTGTGACACTGCAGGGCTGCATGGAACCAAATCTCCAGGGAGACACAGAGGCACCTCCTGTCATCAATGGTCCATTGTGACACTGTGGAGCCAAAGGAGATCATTGTGACACAGCAAACCCCCAGGGTCCAAAGCTCCATTGTGACATTGCAGGGCTCATGGAATAGAGGAGTCATGTGACGTTGTGGGGCCTGGGGAACCACGGAGACCATTGTGACATTGCAAGGCCTCATGGAACCAAGTGGACAGTGATGCTTCTCAGGGACTCATGGAAAAAAAGAAACATGTTTGACACAGTGGTGGCTGTTGGGCCCAAGAGGCCATTGTGACACTGTGGAACCAAGGAGAGCATTGCTGCACTGCCAGACTTCATAGAACCAAGGATCCATTGTGACACTGCTGGGCCAAAGGATCCAAGGAACTTTGTGACATCAAGGGATCTCAGGGAACCAAAAGGACATTGTGATGCTGGGAGGCCTCATGGAATCTTGGAGAGCATTGGGACACTCTGGGCCTCATGGAACCGTGGTGACACCAAATTGGCTGGGAGTGTTGATCTGCTGGAGGGTAAGAGAGCTCTGGACAGGGCCCTGGACAGCCTGGATCCAGGGACCAAATCCAACAAGGTGAGGTTTAACAAATCCAAGTCCCGGATCCTGCACTTTGGCCACAGCAACCCCTGCAGCACTACAGGCTGGTGACAGAGTGGCTGGACAGCGGCCAGGCAGAAAGGGACCTGCAGGCACTGATGGACAGCAGGCTGGACATGAGGCAGCAGTGTGCCCAGGTGGCCAAGAAGGCCAATTGCTCCTGGCCTGGATCAGGAATGGTGTGGCCAGCAGGAGCAGGGCACTGATTCTTCCCCTGTGCTGGGCACTGGTTGGGCAGCACCTCGAGAGCTGTGTCCAGTTCTGGCCCCCCAATTTAGGAAGGACATGGAGGGGCTGGAGTGGGTCCAGAGAAGGGCAACAAGGCTGGGGAGGGGTCTGGAGCACAAGTCCTGTTCAGAGGGGCTGAGGGAGCTTGGGTTGTTTTTCCTGGAGTAGAGGAGGCTCAGGGGGGACAAGGCAGTGTCAGGGCACAGGTTGGACTTGAGGATCTCCATGGCCTTTTCCAACATTGCTGATTCTGGGATTCTCTGAAATCACCCTTGCAGCAGTTGCAGGATGAGCCCTGGGCCTCCTCTTGAGAAGCTCCAGCAGCCCAGGTCCCTCAGCTTCTCCTGCCAGCCCCAAAGCCCATCCGGTCAGTCTTGCAGAGCCTCTGCAGCCCCTCTGCATTGCCCAGAACAGGGAGCCCCAGAGGCAGACACAGCAGCCCAGATGTGCCCCCCTGGCCTGTGGTGCCTCTGGCAGGGGAGCAGCACGAGGCACTGCAGGAGCCTGCAGACAATTCCTGTAGCACTTGTAGGATGATCCTGCTGCCCAAGGGCCGTTCCCATGGTGCCAAATCGGGAACTGCAATGGGGAGTGGGGCCAGAGAGGAAAGGGCAAACAGGGATGGGCTGTTTGCAGGGGAGGGAACAGGGGTGGGCAATAGGAGGAAATCTGAATCAGGAAGAGTAAGGACAGCAAAGGTGAAGCAAACGAAATGCTCAGGACAGTTTGGGGGTGGCTGCCAGGCAGCTCTGGCTCTGAGCAGCAGCGTCTGCAGTGGGACAGGAAACTCCCAGCTGATGGGAACAAACTTTCTGGCTGACTGCAGAGGCCAGGACAAAGCTGAGTGGTTTCCCTGCTGTCCCCCAGCCCTTGCTGGCCCCAGGGGCTGATGGCATTTGTGCTCCCTCAGGTTCATGTCTGCACACCAACAGCCTGGGGGTGCTCCCCCTGCTCTGTGCAATGCAAACAGGGGCTGCTGAGCCAGGTCTGCCGGGTCTGTGCCTGCAAGGATGGGGCACCTGTGTGAGCTGGGGAGAGGCCAGGGCTGCAGAGGGGGGATGTTGTTGGCAGCTCCATGAGGACGCTCTGGGATGCTGCCCTGGGCTGTCCATCGCACTGGGGATGGATCAGCCCCTGCTCTGCTGCTCCTTCCTGTCTCCCCCAGGGCCCTTGCAGAGCACCAGCCATGCTTTTTGCCCCCAGCCTGCCAACAGCCACCCTGGGGCTGCTCTCAGGGCTTTTCTGTGCTGAGCATTGACGTGGGCGTGTTCTTGAGAGAGCCTGGGCAAGGGGCCTGGAGCCCCCAGGGCATGGTCTGAGGTGTCAGCGCTGCCCCAGCAGTGCCCATGGCCTGTCCCTGCTGCAGCCCCGGAACTGCCACCCCAGGGCTGTGCCCAGCCCCGAGAGCACTCAGGCCCTCCAGCAACACCAGGGCCACCAGGGCAGTGGGGCAGGGCCACGGGAGCTGCACTAGCAACACCAAGTGCTGCTGCTCCTGGGCACAGCTGCTGTGCCAGCACTGATCTGCCCCCAGCTCTGCACACAGACATTGCTGCTTCAGCTCCAGAGAAGACAACAAAAGGGGCATCTCTGGAGAAGACTTTGCTGGGAGATCCTTTAGTTCAATTAAAGCCACTGAGAGCGCAGCCCCTCATTGACACAGTCTGTGGCCACAGGGAATGTGGAGAGAAACAAAATGAGAAATGGCACAAACAATGACATTTCTTTGTGGACAATATTATCTACGTAAAACACATAAAAAGAACCTCCAAAATGAAACCAGCAAGAAGTATCAAAGATGACTTTTATTACATGTGATTTGCAGAAATTGTCCAGCAGTTTAATGTTTCCAAAACCATCCAGTCATCAGTGTCCACATTGCAGCCTTGAGCTCCTGGTTCCTCAGGCTGTAGATGAGGGGGTTCAGGGCTGGAGGCACCACTGAGTACAGAACTGACAGGGCCAGATCCAGGGATGGGGAGGAGATGGAGGAGGGCTTCAGGTAGTAAAATATACCAGTGCTGACAAAGAGGGAGAGCACAGCCAGGTGAGGGAGGCAGGTGGAAAAGGCTTTGTGCCGTCCCTGCTCAGAGGGGATCCTCAGCACGGCCCTGAAGATCTGCACATAGGAGAAAACAATGAACACAAAACAGCCAAAACCCAAACAGGAGCTAAGTGTAATGAGCCCTAGTTTCCTGAGGTTGGAGTGAGAGCAGGAGAGCTTGAGGATTGGTGGGACTTCACAGAAGAACTGTCCCAGGGCATTGCCCTGGCACAGGGGCAGGGTAAATGTATTGGCTGTGTGCAGCAGAGCATTGAGAAAGCCACTGGCCCAGGCAGCTGCTGCCATGTGGGCACAAGCTCTGCTGTCCAGGAGGGTCCCGTAGTGCAGGGGTTTGCAGATGGACACGTAGCGGTCGTAGCACATGATGGTGAGAAAGGAAAACTCTGCTGAGATTAAGAACATAAAGAAAAAGAGCTGTGCAGCACATCCTGAGTAGGAGATGGCCCTGGTGTCCCAGAGGGAATTGTGCATGGCTTTGGGGACAGTGGTGCAGATGGAGCCCAGGTCAGTGAGGGCCAGGTTGAGCAGGAAGAAAAACATGGGTGTGTGCAGCTGGTGGCTGCAGGCTACGGCACTGATGATGAGGCCGTTGCCCAGGAGGGCAGCCACGGAGATGCCCAGCAAGAGGCAGAAGTGCAGAAGCTGCAGCTGCCGCGTGTCTGACAAGGCCAGCAGGAGGAAGTGGCTGATGGAGCTGCTGTTGGACATTTGCTGGGGCTGGGCATTGGGTTCTGCCATGGAGAAAAATTCAGTGAAGAGTTAGAGGACATACCTGTAACCAAAATCAAAGCCATTTCCCACACACCCTCCCCCAGAAGACACAGATACAGTCTTTAGTGGTTTTGAATTCTGGGGTTTTCTTTCTAAGCTCCCCCCATATCTCTCTTGGTATTCTTCAATATCAGAAACCCTCAGCAGTTCTGCTACACTCAGGGACAACAGAGAAAGTTTTGTGAGGCCAAGTGATGAGTGGAGAGTGAGGAGAGATGGTCTGTCATTCCGGCCTGTTCAGAGTTTCTCTGGGATTTAACCTTTCTCAGGGGGAGGGTGATCACCTTCCCCGGCTTCCCCTAAAATGTCACCAGGTACTGCTGAGAGCAGATGGATTCACCCCAGCCCAGCTCCACATTTGTAACCAAGGACTCACATTGCTCATTTCACCAACCCAGCAGCATTTTCAGTGTCAGAACACCTCTGCCTTTCCCCATCAATCTTATAACTCAGAGATGCTCTAGGACAGCTTTGCATCCTGGATTGAAGCTCCCAGCTTGGAATGAAACCTCAGAGGGACTTCCAAGTGTCCTTATGGTGGCATTGGATTCAGGGAGATGCAGCTCCTTCCCTGGCTGCACTGACAGCACTGCCCAGAGACAGGCACTGGGGACAGTGTCACCCTGAGCCAGCTGTGCCCCCTGCCAGAGCCCCCAGGGCCGGGCAGCTGCTCCCAGCCCTGTGCTCTGCAGAGGGAACTGGGCCCAGGGCTGCAGAGCTGCCCCACGGCTCTGCTGCAGCTCTGCCTGCACAGGAGGGGCTGCACGCCTTGGAGCCCCAGCCCTGAGGGCAGAGGCTTGGCTGGGGCCACAGGAGGGAGGGGGCTTGTTCAGAGGGAGGGGCTGCACTGGAGGGGATCCTGTGGGCATCTCTAAAATCTCCCTGCCACAGCATTTCTGGGTTTGTTTTCTCTCATTGCCTGGTTTTCTCTCTGCTTCCTGAAAATTTTCCTTTTACAGGTGTTTCCCTGTGCCTGATCTCTCCCTGCCAGCACTCACAGACCCCAAATCTCTGTGCACCTTCCTTGGCCCTACAGAACCCTGCCTGTTTGCAGGGCACTGGCTGGGGCAGGTTCTGTTTGCAGCTTGGAGAAAGGACAGCTCAGACTGAGCCTGAGGGGTCCAGCAAAGGTGATGCTGCTGCTGTCCATGGGCAGAGTGGCTGAAAGGACATTAGGGATCTCCTGTGAACCTATTGATCACTGGAAGTAACAGTTTGGATGTATCAGGCACTTGACAAAATTCATAATATCCTTAATATTTATCCCCTCTCCCTGCCATTCTCCAATAGTAGGAAACTGAATACAAAGTCTTTGGAAATTCCTTCCTTTTTATCAAAATCCTTGTCTTGGAAATATTCTATGACTGGTCAGAAACCCTCACCATGTCAGAGCTTCATGAGCATTTCACCTCCCCTGCACCAGAAATATTCAGAGTTGTACTCACAGAGTCTGCAGGCATTGGGATGTTGCAGCTTTAGGAGATGGCTCCAGGAGCTGCAGCTGCGTTGTCCTGCAGCCAGAGGTTCCTGTGCCCAGGGCTGGCAGCGATTGTGCCCCAGGCACTTCTCAGCACCTTCCCAGCCCTGACTGATTGAAGCTCTCTGTGCCTCTGTGCTGTGCCCGGGGTGGCTGCAGGCAGTGCCCCAGCCCTGCTGGGCTGTGCACAGGAGCTGCTCCTGGCCAGAGCTGTCTGCAGCGCTGCCCTTGCCAGGAGCTGCCTCTGGGCCGGGAGCCCAGCCCAGCTCAGCAGCACAGAAACAGCACAAGGACTTAAATCACCCTCTGGGCCTTTGTTCTGAGGCCCTGAACATCAGCCCCTGAGAGGCAGCTGAAGAAACCTCTCAAGAATTCACAGTCAGAACGGAACTCCAAAGTTTCTTTGACTTTTAATGGGTCCCACTGAGGCACATGACTGAGAAAGTGTCCCCAGGCAGAGCAGAGAACTGCAGGCAGTGATGACAGGTGGGGACAAAGAGAAGCCAAGTCTTGGTGCTCCGGGGCACAGCAGGGTCTGTGCCACCAAGGGCTGTGAGGAGACACCTTGTCCTGAGGCACTGGGGCCTCCTGGCACAGCCCCAGGCAGGCTGGGCACTGTCAGCCCCTTGTCCTGCCCTCTGCATCCCCCCCTAGCCCACATGCCAGTGGCCTCCAGGATCTGCTGGAAGGAGTCCCTGGGGAGCCTTGCTCAGGAATGGCCCTGGGGGCTCCTTAATGCTCCCAGGGACTGCAGGGTTTTCAAAGGACTTTGGGTTTTTGCTTTTGCCTTGGAGTCTCTGAGAGCTTTGTGCAATCATGGCCTCCAATTATCTGCTGTAATTAGTCCCTGGAGAGCCTTTGTCAGTAACAACACTCATGGGGGCTCATTAATGCTTCAAGGTACTTGAGTTCTTTTAGGTACTTGGTGTTTCCCTTTTGATACAGACTCTGTGGGAGGTTTGTGCAATCATGGCCCCAATTATCTGCTTTAACCAGTCCCTGGAGAGTTTTGTACTGACACTCAGTGAGGCTCATTAATACTTTGAGATACTCAGGGGTTTTTAAGGTACTTTGGAATTTCCTTTCCACACTGAGTCTCTGAGAAGTTTTTGTGCAGTCCTGGCCTCCAATTCTGTTTTCCATGGAGTCCATGAGGAGCCTGTGTTGGGGATGGACCACAGTGGGACCCATGAATGCCTCGAGGCACTTTGGGTGTTTCTTCTGCCTTTGGCTCCTGGAAAGGTTTGTGCAATCTCCTCTCAGGCCCTGAGGTTCCATTAGAATTCAGCAAGTTCTAACAAACCATGGCTGTCGTGGTGAGGGAAGTCTTGGGACTTTTAATGTAACAATCAGCAAGCTCCAACTTTATTGATAGGCACCGGAGTTTCATACACAACAAGTAATAAGCTCATGCATATTCTGCAAGCTAAACAATCTATTGGTTATACTACAATATCAGCTCTTCCTCATTCTTGAGAACTTTCATTTCTACTTCTCACATCTCATCCTCATTACTGTTATCGTAGTACTGCTATGCTCAAGGACACAAGTTCTTGCAGGTGCAGAAAGTCAAATTAGCTGGGTTCGGTATTTTCCCAGTCCTTGGTCAGCTAGTAAGAGAATGTCAAAGTGACCTCTACCCTGTAACCATTCCATCACACATGGCTCTGCCTTGATTTCCCTCTGCTCTCATGCAGTTCATCAGGAAGGTTTCTCTAGTGGTTTTGGTTCAGCAAATTGAGGTTTCTTGGCCAATGCGTCAATTAGTGTGGTGGGTTCAGTGTTGGCTAATTACCAGTGCACTCACTGGAATATACTTGCTCATTTCCTGCTGTGAGATAGGATTAGGAGAAGGCAAAGTATGCTCAAAAAATTAAAAGGATATAAAGAAAATGTTGTTAACAGTAGCTAAAAGAAAGAGCAATAAGAATCAGAACAAAACTTTCAGAACACTTGTCCTCTCCCTACAACCTTTTCTTTCTTACTGACAGTGTAAGGAGACAAAAACTTAAAAATTTCAGTCAGTTTACCACCTCTACAATATCCTTTCTTCAGTTCACTTAGAGAGAGAAGTTCCTCTTGTTAATTGTTGAATTTGCAGGCAACCCCAACAAGGGAAGAGATGAGAATCTTGACTCCATGTTTCAGAAGGCTGATTTATTATTTTATGATATATATTATATTAAAAGAAAATTATGCTAAAACTATACTAAAAGAATAGAAGTAAGGATTTCATCAGATGGCTAGCAAGGAATAAAATGGAATGATAATGAAATCTTGTGACTGACCAGAGAGTCTGAGACAGGTGGGCTGTGATTGGCCATTAATTAAAAACAACCACATGAGACCAATCCCAGATGCATCTGTTGCATTCCCCGGCAGCAGATAATCATTGTTTACATTTAGTTTCTGAGGCCTCTCAGCTTCTCAGGAGAAAAAAATCCGAATGAAAGAATATTTCATAAAATATGTCTGGGGCAGTTAATGTTGTGGAGACTTCTCCACAAGAAAACAGTTCTCTCATGGCTTTTAATGTCCATGAATAGCAGCCACCTGGAAAAAATGGCAATTGTGAAGTCCCTCCCATTTTTCAGCACTTTTCCCACAGCTGTGTTTATGCGCCATGTCAACTTGTGGGGTATTAGTTTAAAGATGAGCTGTTTAAGAGCAAAGGTTCTCTTCATCTAGTTCTGAAATCATCTTCATCTCTGGGAACAGAGGTCTTCTTTTCTCCCTGAGGGCACAGGGTCTCATCACTCTGCTCTCTCTCTCTGTTCAAACTTCTTATGGGATCACAGGTACTTCAACATTTGCTTACTTTAGCATGGAGGCCTTTGCTGAACAAGTCACCTCCCCATATTTTTCAATGCATTATAAGGAAAAAGAGAGTCTGATGTATCAATTATATCCTTTTCCATAGCTTTACAAGAGGATTCCAGCCCCAAGGTCGAGGCATCTCCTCATCACTCCCATCTGGGACTCCACTCCCTCCTCACTGACCTTGATGTTTTAACGTTGCCCCTCTCTGTGCCTGCACTTTGTCCTTTTCTCTTACTCGAGGGAGGATGGAAGCACTGACAGAGTTCATATCTCACCCGGGGCCTGCAGATGGTTCCATGACCTGGCCGGGCTCGGTCCTTGGGCCGGAGCTGTTTTACCATGGAGGTTTCTGCAGCAGCTGCGCTGGGGCTGTGTCAGGATGGGCCGTGCTGGGGGAGGGCCAGGATCTCAGCAGCCAGGCCAGAACACAGCAGCAGCACGGCCGGGGCCGATGGCTTCTCCTCCCCCTGCCCGGGTCAGCCTTGTTAGCTCTGTGCCAGCCAGAAGGGAAAGAGACCCTCCGGGGCTTTCTCGTCTTTAACATGTGTCTTCACTGAGCCCTGCACAGTTTCCTTAGTGGTTTAACAGATTGTCAACTCTCAAAGCTAATTACTGATTGGTTTTTTTGTCAGACATGGAGGAAACTGCTTCTCTTGGAACATCACTTCTGTGATGCAAAACCACCAAACAGCACAGAGCACAGAGCTCCACTGTCCATATGTAGTGGTCATGTGCCCAAGGCCTCAAAACCCCTCCCTGGGAGATCTCTGGGCCCTCTCCAAGGTGTTTCCAAATGAAAACATTCAGCCCATAGTCTAAGAAAATCACCAGAGGACAGAGCCAGCCCACCCTGTCTGTCCTGGCTACTTTTGTCTGGGAGCAATCCTTGGATTCACGGAATTTGGGAGGACAAATTCTAATTTTGGCCATGGTCCCGGGACAAGAAGAAGGCCAATTCTTTTCCATAAGAATGAAGGAACAGAGCCCCAGTGTGTCAGGGGCAGATGAGAGGTGACCACCAGAGGCCAAGGCCAGCCACAGCTGGCAGGTTTTTTCTGCAAGATACTTTCGCATATAGGATTTTTTAGGGAGAGTACCAATTTTGGCAATGGGCATGAAAAGTCAGACAGCTCTTTTCCACAGCAAAGAAAGCACGGAGCCCCAGTGCTCTAGAAGCTGATGAGAGGCAGCCCTTGACATCCCAAGATCAGCCAGACCTGTCGGGTGGCCTCTGGGAGTCCAAGCCAGCCAGACCTGTTCCATGTTCCCTCAGTTCCATGGGGCCCCACAGTGTCCCAGTGGTCCCTTGCTTCCAGGAGGCCCTGAGGTGTCAAAATGCCCCCTTGGTGACACGAGGCCCTGAAGGGTTGGAATGGTCTCCATGGTTCCATTAGGCCCACAGAGCCATAATGGTCTCTGGGTCCATGAAGCCCCACTGGGTAACCACGGCCCCTTGGTGCCATGGACTCCAGTGGTGCCACAATGATTCCCTGGGTTCCATGGGCTCCAGTGGTGCCACAATGATCCCCTTGGTTCCATGGGCTGCAGTGGTGCCACAGTGATCCCCTGGGTTCCATGGGCTCCAGTGGTGCCACAATGATCCCCTGGGTTCCATGGGCTCCAGTGGTGCCACAATGATCCCCTGGGTTCCATGAGGTCCCCACCGTGTCCCAGTGATCTCCATGGGAAGGAAAGAACCCAGCCCCAGTGTTGCAGGGGCAGCCATCAGAGGCCTAGGCCAGCCAGACCTCTCTGTCCTGTTAGCTTTCACCTGGAAGCAATCTTTGGATGTACAGAGTTTTGGAGGTGGAATCCCAGTTTTGGCCATAGTTAAGATGGATGGTTTATCCCATAGAAAAGTAAAGCACAAACTCCAAGTGTTTTGGAAGAAGATGAGAGGTGGCCACCCTCAGGCTAAGCCAGCCAGACCTGTCTCTCCAGGTGCCTTTTGCCTAGGGGCTATCCTTGGACATTGGACATTTTGGAGGTGGAATCTCAGATTTGGGAATGGGTGCCTGGACAGGAAGAAGAGTTCTTTTCATTAGGAAGGAAAGCACAGAGCCCCAGTGTTTCAGAGGCAGATGAGTGCCAGCCCTCAGGAAGCCAAGGCCAGCCAGACTTGTCAGTCCTGGCAGCTTTTGTCTGGGAGCTATCCTTGGATACAGGGAATTCCAGAGGCAGATGCCCAATTTTGGCCATGGGTGCCTGGTTGAGATGGGTGTTTTTTCCCATAAGAAAGAAAAGCACATGGTCCCAGTGTTTCAAAGGCAGATGAGAGGTGGCCCCAGGTAGCCAAGGCAGCCAGATCTGTCTCTCCTGGCAGATTTCATCTGGGAACAATCTTTACATATAAGGAAATCTGGAGAAGGAATCCCAGTTTTGGCCATAGGGCCCTGGAGGAGGATCAGGACAGTTCTCTCCCATAGGAAGGAAAGCCCAGAGCCCCAGTGCTTTAGGGACAGATGAGAAGCAGCCCTCGACATGCCAAGGTCAGCCAGACCTTTCCAGCAGCCCCTGGGAAGCCAAACCAGCCACACCTGCTCCCTGTCCCCTTGGTTCCATGGGGCCCCACAGTGTCCCAAAGGTCTCCTTGATTCCATGAGTGCCTGCAGTGTCACAGTGTTCTCCTTTCTTCTGCAGTGTCACCATGGCCCCTTGGCTTCCCTGAACCCTTGCAATTTCACCATGGCCCCTCGGCTCCCTGTGGCCCCGCTGTGTCACAATGGCTCCTTGGTTCTACGGCCCCACAGCTTCATCCTTGGCCCTTGGTTCCATAGGGGGCCTGAGTTTCACTGTGGTCCCCTGATTCCATGAGGCACCAGAGTGTCACAATGGTCTCTTTGCTTCCATGAGGTTCCATAGTGCCACCATGGTGTCCTTGGATCTGCATTGTCACAATGGCCCCTTGGTTCCATGAGTTTCTGTACTGTCAGCAATGGTTTCTTTGTTCCAGAGGGGCCTTGATGTGTCACAAGGGCTCCTTGGTTCCTGTTGCTGTTGAGTAAGAAAGCGGCACAGACTCAGACGGCTGGTTTGCACAGCGGCAGCTTTAATACAAGAAACTCTTCTTTTTTATAGACCGTTCCAATACATTTCACCTGATTGGCAAATTAACAAAATCACCTTTCTCATAAACAATCCCTGAGAAGAACAGGAAAACAGACAGTAGGAAAACAACACCTGCAGGTTATTTATAATAACAAGTTTTCATCATTTCTCTACAACTCCCTAAAAGTCTCAAAAGTCCACTGCAAGAAAACTTATCTCGTTTTCTCGCTCTCTGAGCAGGCTGTCACAAGCACAGGTCCCCCTTTTTGTTTAAAGGAGGAGGTGGTGTTTGTAGTTCTCTGTGGGGCCCCTGGCAGGAAGGAGAACAAACACAGCTCCAGAGGTTCCTCAATCGGACACTGGTTTAAAATGGCCAGGGAGATTGGATCTTGTGATCCCCTCTTACAAGAAATGCACTATCAATCCTAAAATTCTTTACTTATTCCAATACAATCTCAATACTAAGTCTAATAATATAGTAACTTATCATTAATTTGTTCAAAGAACAGTCTTCGCCTGTCAACAGTCCTTTTTCAGAAACAAAGAAAGGATGGAATGTTCACTCCCCACTTGGGGGGCCCACCTGATTGATGGTCATCATCTTGATGATGGTTCAGAGATTTCCTGTTGGCCACATTCTGTCTTTGGTGTTGCAAATCAGGGTGGACAGACTGTGCAGGTACCCTCCCTACTCCAGTATCTGTGGAAACTCATGCATACCCGCTGCCCCAAGTGATGAGGTCCCACTATTAGTGGCTTGGTCCCATATCCAGACTTTCGCTCGAGGCAGGTGTGTTTGTTTCACCTGAGGAACACAATGAGAGAAAAAGATTTAAAATCACAGTAATCTCTGAATTCTGTGACACTGTACGGTGGTTGATTTGGTTTCTCCAGACATCCTTTTTTTTTTTTTTTTGCTGGTTTGTCAATGCACCATGAAGGCAAACTTTGATTTGTCATCAGGATGTAAAGGAATTGTGAAAAAACAACCCTTCATGTCAATGATCAAAATCTCCCATCCTGGAGGGATCATGGTGGGTGAGGGCATACCAGGCTGCAATGCCCCCGTGCTTTCCATCACCACATCAATTTTCCTGTAACAGCCTCCATTTCCCAAACTTTATCACAAAAATGGCGGTATTCCAGGAACTAGCAGAAGGCTCAATGTCCTTGTTGACAAAGGGCGACCAATTTCTTTTGTCAGGGGCCACTGATGAACCCGAATGGGTTTGTCCACCAGCCACTGTAAAGGCAGCATAGGGTATCTTTCGCCCTTCAATGCAGTGGCCTCAATTAAAACCCATTCCAATTCGCAGTCCCCAGTCAGCCAACACATCCTGGCCCCAGACATTGATCGGAGATGGAATGACAGAAGGCCCAACTGCAGCTGTCTGCCCATTTGTGTTACGGATCAGCACAAACCGTTGGCTCACCAAGGCACGTGCTGCACCCCCACCCCTACCACAGCTGACCCCACAGGAGCCAAAGGCCACGTAGGAGGCCACACAGAGAGGGAGAGGACTGTCACATCCACCCCTGTGTCAATCAAACCTTGAAGCTTGATCGTCAGTGGGTGGGCACCCGGTAGGGTCAGGGTACCCACCACCTGGGGTCTCTGAGCAGAAATGTCTGCAGACCAGAGGGCTCGTGGCAGTCCCGTAGATCCGAAGCCACCACTCCCACGAGTCTGCTGGTCAGTCCTGGGGACACATGACTGAAAAGGCACAGGTTGACCAATCCGAGTCCCTGACGGAATAGTGATGGGGGGGAGGGCATGTAAACCATGGCACAAATCTGACCTGAAAAGCTAGACTCAATGACTCCTGGGTGAACAAAGATTCCTGGTGGGTGACACTAGATTTTCCCACAAGCAACGCGCCCACTCCTTGTCCCAAAGGTCCGGACACGTCCAAAGGAACCTTATATTGGCAGCAGGATTCTAAGATGACTGTGCTGGCAGTATGTTCATCCACGCGTGGGTGATGCCTCCAAGCTGGTTGGGCAGACCTGAGCCGGCGCCATGCCCTGAGGAATTACTTGTGTCAGGGCACAATTCCCCCGTGTGCTCATTGTCCCGTTTCCTGGGCCTGCCAAAGGCTGGCCATTGGCATGAAATTTCGCCTTGCATTGCTCAGCAAAATGACCTGTCCTTGGGCATCTAGTGCACAGCAAGGAGGCACCCGCCCCCGTAGGTTTGGGTGTTCTTTGCTTTCTCTTGCCCTTATTTTTGTTCTTTTTCCGTTGGCTGCCCCATAAGGCTACCTGGCCTGGCTGTGAAGCAACCCCCAGAGCGGACACACTGTGGTCTACAGCACCTGTCTTGGCACATGCATTGACTATGTCTGCTAGGGAAGAGCATCTATGATCTTCTGGTACTCACTGTTCGAGTTGACCTGAGCTAACTGCTTGCATAAAATCGGCCTTAAGGAATCATCCTCAACCTGTTTCTCCAGGGCAGCTGCAAGCTTCTCAGCAAATGGCAAAAAAGGCTCACCTGCCCCTTGAATTATTGTTGTAAATTGTGGCCTGGGGGAGGCTGTCTCAAATAGTCTTCAACAACGCATCAAATCCTACCTTTTGACGCTGCTCAAAAACAGTAGAGTCCCAGGTAGTCTGAAAATCAGGATTGGAAAAGGCCTGCTCTCCGAAGAGAGCATCCACCCCCACGCCATACCTAGGCTGTTCCAGAGGCAGAAGCCTGTTTCTTGCTGCAACCTCTGCAGCAGCCCGCGTCCAGCTGTCCAAAAAAACCTCATATTACACAGGCTGGAACAGGCTGGAACAGTGCCTGAGCAATATGATTAATATCAAATGGAGCAAGCAGGTCTGAGTTTATCACTCTGAGAGCCTGCAGAAGTTGCTCAGAACCAAGGCCATATTTTGCAGCCTGGTCTCGCAGATCCTGGGTCACCCGGCAGGCAATCGCATCATGCCGGTCGGCCTGTCCTGAATTGGGGACAGGCTTATACACAGGGAGAGCTTGCACCTGTCCTTGTGGCAGAACATGGTCCCCCTGAACCACCTGTGTCCTCCCCACAGATGCCGGACAAGCTGTCTGACCGACACCTGTGGCTCCTTCCCCCGGAGCAAGTGTGGTGTTTTCAGCTGTACACCGTGGCCTTCCCGCCCTGTCCAACAGATCCCCATCCCCAGCTTCTGAAGCTCGCATCTTTACTGCATCCCAAAACCTGCAGGATTCTTGGGGCGTACGGTCACTCGACAGGGGGGCAAAGTGCACAGTTTACACACGGACGATGATTCCACCTGTCGGTGCCAGCAGTCTGCCACCAGGGCACGCCCCGCCGGGGGACTGGCTGTTGGCAGTCATCGCTGTCGTTGTCCCCATGCAGGGATGGAGAGGACAGCCAGCAGGCAGCACGGCGTGGTGCGTTGGCCAAAGGCTCCGGAGTCAAGAGGCCGACTGCGGGCTGCAAGACCGAAGGGCTGGTTACAAGCCCAGACCCAGGGGCCCGGCTGCCGGCTGTGCCACGGCCGGGGGCCCAGCCACGGATGGCGCGGCTGGAGACGGAGCAGCGGGCAGTGCGGCCGCGGCCAGCGGCATTACCGTGGTCTGCAATGGCAAAGGTGTGAAAGACATTATGTTAACCAAACTGGCCACCGCGCCAGGAGGAGGAGAAGGCAGCTGCTCCGCAACCAAAGGCAGGGGAGCAAAAGGAAACACAGCCCCTGCTGTGTGAGTCACCGTTTGGAGAGACGGCGCTGCAGCGGCGGCCACGGTCATTGTTGTCTGCTCAGGTGCCATGGAAAAGGAGGGGGAAGGCGGCTGGGGGCGTGACATCACTGGAACAGACACTCACAGGCAGGCGTTGACCACGGGCGTGGCCGGCGCAGCTGCGCAGGCTCCGTGGCTGACCACGAGGGAGCTGATGGAGCAGCCAGGGTTGTTATGGGGACCGCCGACGGTGGAGCTGACTCCACTCTCACCCGCGATGTGCCGGGAACTGCAGCTCCTGCCGGCAGCGAGAGTTGGTCCCCAGCATGCAGGGGGGGAAGGCGGGGCTGGCTGCAGCAGCGACCCACCTGCAGCTCTTGGCAGGAAAGGGGAGAACCGACCTGTTGTAAGTGAGATTCAGTTTGTATTGAGTCAAGGTTGAGCTGATTATTGTAACTTTGGGAAGGGGAGTTATTGTTTTAAGGGGGTCAGTCAATGTTCTCTGCAGGTTCTAAAGGGTCCAGGATAGAGCAGGGGGATGGTCCAAACGGGCACAATAACATCCAGAGACAGAGTCAGCGCAATAAAACCAGCGCCACGGGAGGAGATCGGGTGAAAGACCTCACCAATCATTTGATGCTCTGAGGAAATGATTGGTCAGGAGTGAACAACAATAAAGACCAATAGGAACACCAGAAACAAGCCAATCACTGCGTGGATCCAAAACCCACCAATCCTGGACCAGAAGGGGGGTTATAAAAAGGGGAGTTCAGTTGAGTTTGGGGTTCTTTTGAAGAACTTGCTTCCTGGAGGACCTAGTATGTATGTGAGGCAGACATGCTGTAATTTATTTTTATTTTTTACTTGTTGTGTGGGGGTCTGAGCCTATCTCAGGCCTTCTGTCCTCTGTAGCTCTTTTTAAATGAACGAGAGCCTTTTTCTCTGAAGAAAGTCCTGCCTCGTTTGTCCATAACAGACCAGCTGGCGATGGATGGGCCGAAAGCGGCGTGGGCGGAGAAATGCCATCTCCCAGGCACGGCTGAGATGCAGCTATCACTCTCGGTGGCATTGATATCACGGCAGGAGGAGATGGTGACCTCCCAGAGATGAAGGGATCAGGACCCATCAGCGGAACGTGATCTCCAGATGAGAGATAGGTTCTGCAGAGAGTCCCCATGCCTCCCGCCGGCCTGTGCGGAGCCAGAGAAAAACAGTCAGTCTCCTGGTCTGGTGATCTTCCCCCCAGGGTGCCGGCACCACCTCTGCCCTCCGAACTCCCCACCTCCGACCCAGTGTCCAGGGCCGGGATGGCACAGAACAGGCATCTCCACACAGCCATAAGCCAAGAATGGCAAAATTCCCTCTGGAAAACTGCTCTGTGAGCCGGTGGCCCAATTCCTCCCACAGGATTGGACTAAAAACAGTGGCCAGATCCACCAGGAAATCATAAGACATGGCCCATGCTAAGAAATCGCAGAGCCAATCATCCGACACAGAGATTGCCCTAATGGAAATCATGTCCCTCCACACAGAAATGACCGCGTCTTCTTCTTTAGAAGCACGGTTTCCCATCGCGGAAACACCGCCACCCAACCCCAGCAAAGCATGGACTGTCCGCTGCGCTGGGGGATTCGTCCCCGCCCGCTGCTCTGAGCTATCAGGGCAGAATCAGGGTCCCAGCCCCTTCCAGGAGGATGTGGGGAAAGGTCGTTACCTCTCCAGGGGAACAGAGGGTGTTCGGGCACGGGCGGACTGCCCAGGAGCCGCAGGGTCCCGGTGGAATTCCGGCGGGGGTCCCGTGTGTCTCCGTCCGTCCCGCGATCCAGGAGGGGCCGATCGGCGCCATACACGGCGTTGGTCACCAGATGTTGTGTTTGAGTAAAAAAGAACACAGACTCAGACGGCTGGTTTGCACGGGGCCAGCTTTAATATGAGAAACTCTTCTCTTTTATAGACAATACCCATACATTCCACTTGATTGGCTAATTAACAAAAACACCTTTCTCACAAACAATCCCTGAGAAGAACAGGAAGACAGAGAGTAGGAAAATACCACCTGCAGGTTGTTTATACTAACAAGCTATCATCGTTTCTCTACAACTCCCTAAAACTATTACAAGTCGACTGTGAGAAAACTTATCTCGTTTTCTCGCTCTCTGACCAGGCTGTCACATCCACAGCCCTATGACTCCAAGGTCAATCTTTTGTCCACAGCACGGCTTTGCTATCAGAGTCTGGACGGGATTAGAAAATCACCAGGAGAAAAGAGCATGAACAACTTCTGCCTTGGCCCTGCCTCAAGGCTTTGAGGGAGAGGCTTTGTGCTGCTTACTCGCTTACAGGGATGCACAGAAAGTGTTAAAATGTTAAAAACAGTCCAAACCCCTTAGAAATTGGAAGGAAAACTTGAGTCTCTGGCAGCCAGCACCTCAGAAACAGGTGGCTTTCGCTCGTCTCTTCTACCTGAGAGCTTCCTGGGCAGGGGCAATTCTTCCAATTGCATCAGCGTGGCCATAGCTAGAAAGGACAGCGAGCAGATGGATTTAGCCGCTCCTGCCAGCCCCTGAAATGCCAGCTGTCATGTGTGTGAGCTGAGGATTCCGCTTCCAACTCGGAACTGGCGCAGCTGCTCCTTGGGCGCTGCTCGCACGCAGGCGCAGCGGTGCTGCAGCAGCTGTCCCGCACACAGGGAGGGCTCTGGAGCCTCCCCGGGGCCACCAGGGAGCGGAGGAGGGAACGTGCCCGGGGTCTGCTGGGGGGACCCTGGGCTTGGGGGGATCCTTTGGTCTCTTTGATGGGGGAGGGAGCGGTGCAAATGCTATCAAGATGAGACAGGGATCAGACAGCCCCACGCCAGGCAGCGTTTTCTCCTCTGAGAGCTCCTCTCAGTTGAGAGAGCTGGTGGAGCCTGCAGAGCAAATGAGAGCCGGGAGTGAGGGAAGGGCTGGCTGGGAAGGTGTCAGATAAAGCCCATGTGGGCATTTCCCTTTCCAAGGGGCTCCCGGGGAGACAAAGGAGACAAGAAGGATGTTGCATCTCGCAACATTTCCTTTTTTCCTTCAGTAGCCCTGTTGCAGTCCCTGCATACAAGAGTTTACTTGATCCCTTTGATGCCAGGGAGCACCAAGAATCTGAACCTTCCTGGAGTCCAGCCCTGCCTGCCCATCATGGAGCAGAGGGAAAAGATGAAGAAACTGGGCAGGGGTTGAGCCAAACTGGCATTTTGCCGCTTCTGATTACCTCCCAGCTTCTGCAGCAGGGTGACAACCCCATCGCTGCAAATCACTTCCTTTTGCAAGGCACACACTGACCTTGCTGGAAGCTCAGGGCTCTTGAAGGGGCTGCTGCAGTTGGCAACAGGAGCTGTTGTTGAATTTTTCACATTGCCTAACCCCCCTGCCAAATGCCATCAAGCAGCTGAGGAAGGACACAAAAAGATTACTCTGGAGGAAGGGAGGCCAAAAGCTTGGAAAAGGAGGAAAGAAATGCTGCAATGATGACGATGACAAAAAAAACCCAAACTAATTTATTTTGACAGAAATGAACACCGGCCGCCCTCCAGCCCTCCCAGCCTGGCAGGCCGAGCGGTGCCGTTCCCATGGCATGAGGTGCTGGCAGCCTGCGGAGAGAAACCAGAGAGCCACGGTCACTCCAGCAGGCTCCTGTCCCCCTGTCCCGCCATGGCCTGTGCTGGGCCAGGCTGCTGGCTGTGCCCAGAGCCCAAACCTCCCGACCCATTCTCTGTTTTTAGAGAAGGGCAGCGTGGCAGCCCACGTTCCACCTCCTCCGCTTCAGCACGGCACAGCAACCTCCTCAGCAGCTGCAAGAGCGGGATGCCCGCGTGCCCGCTGCCGCCTGCCCGGAGCCCTTCTGCCAGCCGAGCTGTGGAGCCGGGTGCCCACCTCTGGAGAGCTGCTGCCAGGAGAGGAGCCGATCCCGCACCAGGTCCTCGTCCTTCTGGAAGGGGCTGTCCCCGCAGACCGTGGCCCCTGGGGTAGCGCTGGCACTGGACGCGCTCCACGGACGCTGCAGGCGCTTCCCCGTCCGGTCCGGGCACCAGGTGTAATCTTCCTGGGAAAAACAGAGAACAACTGCATGCAAGTCAATTCAAAACAAGACCTGGAAACAAGAAAAAGCACAAATCCTGTCAGCATTTCAAGGGCCCGAAGAGGGTCTGACCACTCCATGCAAGAATTAAACCCGTCCACGGTTGGGGAAAATCCCCACCTTTCCAACCCGAAAATCCACCCCTTCCTCAAGGGCCTGCAAAGCAGACCAGCTGGGGCAAGGCTTCCAAACCCGTCCCCCTCCTCTGCCACCCCCAATCCATATGGGTGGATGCTTTTGTCAGGTTGGCTGCCCCCGCCTCAGCCCGTGCCAGGCTGGCTGGCAGAAGCTGTCAGCAAGGCCAGCAGCCGGCTCCCCTGCCACAATATCCATCCTATCCCGCCAAAAACCATCTTGGCGGCCAGCAGAAAAATTAATATTCCCCAGCGCCGCTGAGTGGGGAACCTCCGGCGCGTGGCCAGGCCGAGCCCTGCCCTGCCTGGAAGCACCAGCATCCCCCACCCCTGCGCCGG
Source organism: Fringilla coelebs (assembly GCF_963513975.1). Classification (NCBI taxonomy): domain Eukaryota; kingdom Metazoa; phylum Chordata; class Aves; order Passeriformes; family Fringillidae; genus Fringilla; species Fringilla coelebs. The sequence continues at coordinate 394,593 of NW_028167209.1, read as the reverse complement.
CTGGGGACTCATCCTGATTTCATCGGGGCACAGAGCGTGTCCTCCAGGCAGGGGCCGCAGCCAAAGCCAATCGGCTCTGCCCCGCCAGCGGCCGGCTCCAGCATGGTGCTCCCAGCTCCACGTCGGGCTCCAGAAGAACACGCCAGCTGTGCCTCGGCTTGCGGCGACATCACGATGCCACTGAGCTGCAGGGGGATGTTTCCCCTGTCCCAGGCCGTGGGGCCTTCACCCCACTGCCAACACTTCTCCAATAGGACCGGCAGCACGGAGCCGCTCCCTCCACAGCTCGCCAGGGACCAGCGGAAGCATCTCCTCGGCTGCGCTCTCTCCTCCGCGCCGCGGACGCAGGGAAACGCTCCGGGCTTTTCTCCCAGTGCCACGAGACGTGTGCCACTGCTACTTGCTGGGCTCCTGGATCTACTGTGCACAGGGATGCAGCTCTGCTGTCTCCTGGGCCAGGCAGGGCTCCTGCAGCCAAGAATCCTCACAAAGGTCCTCCAGGGATGGCCTGTCTGTGGGGTCCATGCATAAACACCACCTGACGAGGTGCTGGCACTCTGCCGAGAGAAACCAGGAACCGCTGCTCAGCGGGACAAGGCTCCTGTCCATGCTCTCCCACATTCCACAGTGCTCAGGCCACATCAGGAGTGCTCAGAGCTGCACCCAAAAGCTTCCCATCGATCCTCTCTTCTGGAGGACACCAGCACAGAGACACAGGTGCCACCTCCTCCAGCTAAGCCCAGGAGATCCACCTCCTTACCAGCTGCAAGAGCAGGATGCTTATGTGCCTGCTGCCCCTCCCTACCCCGTCCTTCCCCTCATGCCTTGAAGGCACATCCCCACCTTGAGACACCCGGGCCGGGAAGAAGAGCTGGCCCTGGACGATGTCCTCCTTGGTGTGGTAAGGAAGGTGCCCGCAGACCAGCTCATAGAGCAGGATGCCCAGGGACCAGATGGTGGCTGGCTGGCCATGGTAGCAGCCAAAGAGGATCCACTCAGGTGGGCTGTACTCTGGCGTTCCTATGGGACACGGGCGCAGCTCATCAGGCCCATGCTGCTCCCTCCCTCCTTCCCTTCCTCCCAGCCAGCTGCCATTCCACAACAGCCAGCCCCTGCCCCGCCAGAAAGCAACTTGGCTGCAGCTGGCTGAGGAAGGATTTCCCCTCCTTCCTTCTCTCCCTCTTCCCCCTCTGCCAGCACAGGGGGAACCTCCGCCTCCCGGCTGGGCCCCGGCTTTGGGCTCACCTGACATCTGGGTGTAGAACGTGTCCTGCAGGATCGTGCCGCACCCGAAGTCGATGAGCTTCGCCTCGCCCGTGGCCAGGCCAACGAGGACGTTCTAGGCCTTGATGTCGCGGTGCAGGACGCCGCGGCTGCTGCAGTGCCGCACGGCCTCCCGCACCTGGCGGAACAGCCGCCGCGCCACGGGCTCCGTCAGGAAGCGCCGCTCGTGCAGGAAGCACCAGAGGTGCTGACAGAGCTCCGGGCGCTCCATGACCAGCGCGAAGCCCTCGGGCACCAAGAACCAGTTCAGGAGCCGCACGACGCCGCGGAAGCCGGGCCGTGACACCATCCACAGCAGCGCCAGCTCCAGAGGCACAAGGGCACCGTTCTGCTGCGGTGGGATGGCGATGCCGTCAGCGGGGCCGATGCTGCGCCACACCTCGGGCACCCCCTGCCCGGCCCAGTCGCGGCTCACCATCGCCCGGCCCGGGGCGCGGCGCAGCCCCCGCTCACTCCACGCTCGCTGCCCTTGCAGCGTTCCGGCTGCCGCCCGGCCGGGCCTCTCCTTCACCCCGCCCGGCACGCCCCGCCGGCTCCTCCCGCTGGCCCCGCTCACTCACCAGCCGCGCCCACTCCGAGATGCAGTCCCGGGACACTCGCTTGACGGCCACCTGCGAGCCAAGGCGAGCGGCGGGCTGAGCTCGTCGCCCGCCGCCCGCCGCACCCCTCCCACCCAGCCCCGACTCCTACCGGGGCGCCGTCGGCCAGCCGGAGCGGGGAAGCTGCCGGCCACGCTGTCGGCCGCGGGGCGGGAGCCGAGTGGCAGCGGGGCAGCTGCGGGCAGAACCTCGGCAGGGGCTTCGTTCGGGGCCGGGGTTGGGCTAGAGCCGGCGCCAGGCGGAGCCAAAAGACCGTGCTGCTCTACCAGCACCAGAGCGAGCGGCTCTTCAGCGGCCCCACAGCCAGTACGGAGAGAGCCCGGCCGAGGCGGATCCGAGACGGGCCGGGCAGGGGCGGGCACGGGGTGGCCCCACCAAGGGGCGCCTTGCGGAACGCGGCATCAGCCGGCCTGGGAGAGGCCGAACATGGACAGGAGTAGGGTGAGTGTGAGAGCGAGAAGGGGATGGAAAGCGAGTGGAAAGTCAAGCGAAAAACCGATCGAGAGAAGCGCTGGTGCTGCTGCTGCTGCTGCTGCGGAGCCGCCGGAGCTCGCGGCCATTCCTCCGTTGCCACCACGAACCCAACGGAGGAGCCGCCGCGCACCCCAAGGAACAAAAGAGAGAAACAAACAAATCACACCCCAAAGTTATTCCTATTCGAGAAGTAACCAAAGAAAACAATCTCGCAAGAATGAAGAGTGTTGGCTTCTGGCTTCTTTCTTCTTTGCATGAGACGAAGCATTTCATGGGGAAGAATTGCCTCTTCTGACAATTTTGCCAGAGTGGACAGGAGCAGAGCATTTAATTTTGCAGGAGAAAAGGCAAATCGTGTCAGTAATGTCATCTCTTTTCATCCTCTGTTGACACAGTTGCAGGCTGCCAAAAGACATGGTCTGCAGTGTGGAACTTGGGGCCAAGTTTCTTTTTCTGCCAGAGGATGAGGAGGGGAAGTATCCCAGAATCATGGAGTTGTGGCATGGCTTGGCTTGGAAGGGATCTGAAAAATCCCATGGCTGCAACCCCCCTGCTGTGGCTGGGGACCCCTTGCACCAGACTGGCTTGTCTAGAGCTCCGTGCAGCCAGCCTTGGACCCTGTCAGGGATGGGACATGCACACCTTCTCTGGGCAACCTGTTCCAGGAGAGTCTTTTTTCTGAAGCCCTTACCTAAACCTAATCTGTCTCCATTTGGATCCATTCTCCCTTGTCCTGTCCTTGCCTGCCCTCGTACAAAGTCCCTGTCCAGCTTTCTCGTCGGTTGCCCTCAGGTACTGGAAGGCCACAGCTGGATCAAGGCTGGGTCTCTTTGCCAGGCTGAAGAAGCTGAGCTGTGTCAGCCTTTCCTTGCAGGAGAGGAGCTGCAGCCCTCGCACCATCTCGGTGTCCCTCCCGGGCCCTGCTGCAGCGTGTCCACGTCCTTGCCGTCCGTGCCGGGGAGCCCGGCAGAGGCAGAGGCAGCACTGCAGGTGCAGGCTCAGCAGCAGGGAGGAGACACGGCCCTGGCAGCGGCTCCGGGAGCGATTGGCGATGGGCCGCCCGCACTGCAGAGAGCCGGGGCCCTTGTGCCTGCCCTTGTGCTTGGGGCACCTTTCCCCGCCGCCCGCCCGCCCGCCCTGCAGAGAGCCGGGGCCCTTGTGCCTGCCCTTGTGCCCGGGGCGCCTTTCCCCACCGCTCACCCGCCCGCCTGCCCGCTCGGGGGAAATGCCCCCTGTGCTGCCCCTCAGTGCCGCCCCTCGCCGCTGCCCCGGGGGCTCCCCAGCGCCAGCTGGAGCGCCCCAGGCCTCGGCCTCACCCTGCTCAGCCCAAGGCCCTGGAGAAGCAGATTCAAACACCCAGCCAGAAAGTGCCCGAGGATTCCAAGGTCAATCTTTTGTCACCAGCACAGCCTTGCTTTCAGAGTCTGGACGGCATTAGAACATCACCAGGAGAAAAGAGGATGAACAAATTCTGCCTTGGCACTACCTCAGGGTATGGGGGTACCAGTTGTTGGTTTCACTGGCTCTGGACTGAAGGCACTTGAGATTGTAATTCATGTTCGGACTCAAGTGTTTATTATTTCTTATCAGTAAAACAGTCTCATTACTGTGAGTTCAGCAGCTTTTCATTAGAAGGCACAAAATGGCTAACAATCTCTTGTTCCAAGGTCTTTTAAGACTAAACTATCCAATTAACAACTGACACCTAGATTATTTTCCTTTTTAAGCCAATAACTGCTCCCAAAGAGCCTGCAATGCGGAGTTTCTGCCCAATTACAAAAAGCCACTCATACCCATGAAGAAGGAAGAAGAAACATGAAGAAGAAATCCAGGACACCCTGTGCCCTCCACCTTGCTTCCATCCACAACATACTAAAGATCCCAAAGCCTAAATTTCTCAGAGTGGACCAAGGCCCGATAATTGGCGGGGATAAGAATGGACTAAAACCACACCAAGGAACCTGCATGCTCTAAAAAGGCAGATTCAAGGTGGAGCCATGCTAAAAAATTCTTGGAACATGTAAAATAGTTTGGGGGAAAAGTTTACTATGCATGAGGGTCTATGAATATGCAACAGGCTGATGTAAGGGCAAAGGTATTTCAGGGGTATCCCCAAAGGTAACAGGGTGCTCCTGGCTGAGTGCCAAGGTGCACCCGGCCGTAATAACCTTTGCTCCATGGTCCTGGTCTCCCACTGTCCTTTATTAAACCTTTTACATTTTCACAGGAGAGTGAACATGTTTTTCACATTTATGAACGGTTAAATTTTTTCGGTTTTCACGGGAGGGAGTTCTGAAGAGCTACAAGTGGCCAATCTGCCTGCAGCAAGGACCCATTCCACGGGCTCTTGCCAACTTTCCTGACACATTTTCTGCAGCTCCTGGAGGGTGAAGCCCTGGAGGCTCCTTAGGGGCGGGTATGGACGATTGCAGGCAGCGCCTCGATGCCCTGGATCAGCGCTGCCCCCGCCTGGGAACCCCCACGTTTTCCAGTTTCTGTGAATCTGCCTGTGCAAAACACGTTCACTCTCCTGTGAAAATGTAAAAGGTTTAATAAAGGACAGTGGGAGACCAGGACCATGGAGCAGAGGTTATTACGGCTGGGTGCACCTTGGCACTCAGCCAGGAGCACCCTGTTACCTTCGGGGATCCCCCTGAAATACCTTTGCCCTTACATCAGCCTGTTGCATATTCATAGACCCTCATGCATATCCATAAACCAGTTTACATATTCCAGCAACTGTTCTACATGGCCCCTCCTCGGGTCTGCCTTTTCAGAGCATGTGTGTTTCTTGGCTGTGCTTTTGGCTCCTTCTCTTTATCCCCTCCAGTTTTGGGCCTTGGTCCCCTCTGCCCTCAGACAGTGAGTGCTGATGGTTGGCAGATCTGTACAGGTGTCCTCATCCTGTGTGCATTGGATGTTATCCCATCCCAGCAGGCATTTTAACACAAGCAGCTATTTCACTAAGCCTAATTAACAACAGAAATAAAAATTACATCTTTAGTACAAAGTTACTTTAACACCACAGGTATAAAATCCATTTTAATATCTGTGAAAAGACAATATTATAATATGTATCCATTACAATAAACCTCTCACTGAGCGATGGTAGATGTCGGTCCCATGGCTCAGTCTCACTACTGGGAATTTTGCTCCCCTTACTGGGAATTCCCCTCCCCTTAAGCTTTTTACCCCTATGTTTTAAGGTCCCTATTGTTATGGATACATATTATAATATTGGCTTTTCACAGATATTAAAATGGATTTTATATCTGTGGTGTTACAGTAACTTTGTTCATGTCTTGGTTTGAAAAGCCAGGTGTCTGCTAAGGAAGGCAGGAGCCTCCCCGAGAATGGAAAATGCAAAGCCCCTCCCTCTGAATTGTTATAATTTTGACATTTAGGAGCTCTCAGGCAAAGCTATGGGAATAGGAATAACAGTTCTTTTTTAGGAAAAATTAAAAATACAAATGCAGTAGTGTCACGAGCCGTCCTTGCGAACGGGTTTCGTGACGGTTCGTGGGGGATCTCGGGGTGCAAAAAACCGACACAGTACAAGGGGGGGTTGCAGTGATAATCAAAACAAATGCACTTTTATTGAAATAACCACAGCAAAAATGTGTTGGGGATGGATTGGGGAAAAGAGAAAGATAAAGAAAAAAAAAAGAAGAAAGAGAAAAGGGTACACAGCTACCAAACGTGGGAATGGTGAAAGTCCTTCGGTGTCCGGCAGTTCACGTCCGGGGAGATCTCGGAGATGCAGCTTATCAGGATCCTAATTATGCACTTCTTCGATGGAGGAAGGGAATGATTTTGAAACTGAATCTATTGTATTGGGGGAAGAAGAATGGCATTTGGAAAAGGGGTACACACAGTCCATATCTCAGTGGGTGAGAGCCATTTGTTTTCGCGGTTGGATGCTCGCACCTGCAACATCCATCTTGCTTTGGTTGGCTCGCCTCCCCCGGGCTGGGGGCTTCAGTCCCAGTCCTTGGAAAGTGTGGGAGGGGCCTTTTCACATGGGGATTTCCTGTCTCAGCTTTTTCTCTGGTGAGGTGGCTTCCTGCATCTCAGTTTGTCTGTCACGGTGGGTACAAACGGACGGAAGGGGTCTTCTTTGAGGGACCACTCCTAAAACTCAGGAAAAATCCAGCCAGGCCAGGAGTTGGGAGAGGAAAAATCTCAGAGCTATTGCTGCAAAAAGGTCAGAATGTCCTTTTTTCCTCTCTTCCTGAAGCGCAGTGTGAACACACCTGTGGAGTAGCTGAGCAAAGCTCTCGGGTCATCGTGCCCTCCTGGCTAACAAAGCCAGAGGCCTGCAGACAGGGGGGATCTTCAGAGGTCTCTCAATGACAGCTGTGAGGCAGCTGAAGGATATTGCGGACAGACTCTCGCAAGTAGCACAAAGAAAACCACTGACAGAGTCAGGATACAATCTGACACCCTGTGGCTCAGGGTGTTGGCAGCAGTGCCAGTCAGTGGCGGCTCCAGCCCTCCTGCAGTGACAGGTGTGGTTCTGTTGGAGCAGGGATCCTGGAGAAGTGTGGAGTTTTCCTCTGAAGGTCCAGGGGTGCTGTAGATGGGCCTGGTCTTCCTCTGGGAATGCAGTGGGAAAAGGGCTGATCCTCTGGGAATCCAGTGGAGAAGAAAGCTGCTTCTCTGGAGATCCAGTGGGAATAGGCTGCTGTGGTGTTCCAAACCTCAGATTCTATCCAGGTAGAATTCCTTGGCTCCTCCAGCTGGGCACCCCCCAAATGGGATTATGTCATTTTATCAGCCATGCAGTGACACTGAAATGGCCCATTAAGAGCAGATAATAAATAATTATTAGCCCATTATCAGAAGATATCTCCTAGAGGGAGGATTGGTTGCGGAAGAGATAAACTGCCCAATGAACAGAAGACAACTGCCCCACCTCTGACAGATGGCAAACACAACACACACTCATCTTGCAGTCCAGGACCTGTCCTCACTGGCTGCCCCCATTCTCCAGAGTTCATGGTGTCCAGGGAGGCTGCAGCTGCCAGTGCCGGGAACATACGAGATGGGTCTTGGTTTCAGAGAGCTCCAGAATCCATTTCTGACCCCCAAAAGACAGGGCAAAGGCAGGGCCGTGGGGTTTTTATAGGGTATCCCAGGGCTGGAGTTAGGGTTTGGGTCAAGGGAGGAGTTCTGAGCAATGCAAGATGGGTGAGATCAAATTCCTGCTTCTTAGCAACAGGGGCACTCCACACAGAATGTGTCTCCATGTCCTAAATTCCCCCTCAAACCCCAGTGAAATGGTGGAACTTCAGATATTCTTGATCAATTTCATTCACTTTACCCAGTTTTGGCTGTTTTTAAGGGATGAAGATGAAGCAGAAGAACTTAAAGCCAAACCAAAAGGAGAAGCAGCCAGGTGTGTTCCCAACATGGATCACAGGGGATGTGGGTGAGCAGGGCTGTGCCCAAAGTGGCTCCTCCAGTGGGGGATGGAGCTGGAGCAGCGCACGAAGCTCTTCCTGCACTCGGGGCACTCGCAGGGCCTCTCTTAGTGGTGCCCCCGTTGGTGTTGGGTCAAGTGAGAGCGCTGGGAGAAGCTCTTCCCACACTCCCCACACTCGTAGGGCCTCTCCCCGGTGTGGATGCGCCGGTGAGTGATGAGGGTGCAGTTCCGCTTGAATCCCTTCCCGCAGTCGGGGCATTGGAAGGGCCTCTCCTCTGAGTGAATCCGATAGTGCCTGAGCAGATGGGAGCTGGTCACAAACCTCATCCTGCACTTATCACACTCGTGGAGCCTCTCCCCAGTGTGGATCTTTTGGTGGATGATAAGGTAGGAATGCTGGCTGAAGCTCTTTCCACATTTCCCACACTTGTAGGGCCTCACCCCGGTATGGAGGTTCCGGTGCTGGATCAGGTTGGCGCTCAAGCTGAAGCTCTTCCCACACTGCCCACACTGGTAGGGCCTCTCCCCAGTGTGGATCCTCTGGTGCCGGATCAGGGTGGAGCTCCGGCTGAAGCTCTTCCCACACTCCTCACACTTGTGGGGCTTCTCCCCAGTGTGGATGCGCCGGTGCATGACAAGATTTGAGTTCTGCCTGAAGCCCTGCCCGCAGTCGGGGCAGCGGAAGGGCCTCTCCTCTGTGTGGGTGTGCTGGTGCCTGAGGAGATAGGAGCTGGTCTGAAACGTCTTCCTGCATTGATCACACTCGTAGGGCCGTTCCCCAGTGTGGATCCTCTGGTGCACGACAAGATGGGAGTTGTGCCTGAAGCCCTGCCCGCAGTCGGGGCAGCAGAAGGGCCTCTCCTCTGTGTGCGTGCGCTGGTGCTTGAGGAGATGGGAACTGGTCTGAAACCTCTTCCTCCCCTGATAACACTCGTAGGGCCGTTCTACAGTGTGGGTTCTCTGGTGCTTGATCAGCTCAGAGTTCCATCTGAAGCTCTTCCCACACTCCACACATGTGTGGGGCTTCTCCCCATCATGAAGCTGCTCATGGAGCACCAGCTCCGAGCTCTGGCTCCATCTCCGGCCGCCTTCCCGGCCCAGGCTGGCTCTTTCCCCCTCACATCCCCGCCATCTGTGTTTGCAGCCCCTCCTCGTGCAGGATCTCTGGGGCTTTTCCTCCCTGTTGGGTTCCTGTGCCATGGAGCCGCTCAAAACGGCCTCTTCCACCAGGTTCTGCCGCGGGGATTTGTCCTCCCTGCTCTCCATGCTCAGCTCCTGCTCTGGGGGAGGAAGGACAAGGACAGGATGGGATTTGCCTCTGTGCCACAGGCAAGGGGAAGGAGATCCCCCCAGGGCTGTCCTGCAGCTGGGGGCCGTGCTGGGCTGGGAGATGGAGCAGCACAGAGGGGAAAGGGGCACTGACTTCCTCCTCACCTGTCTCAGTGTCCTGGGGCATCTGCCTCTTCCTTGCAGCCTCCCAGGGGTTGGCAATGAGAAATCCTGGCCTGGGGAAAAAAAGGGATGAGCACGTTGAGTTTGAAGGTTTCTCTGCCCAAGTCCATCTCTACAAGTCACTGGCCATCTGGGCTGGGCTCCATAAAGACCTCCCAAACACCAAGATTCAGCCCTGAAAAAGCCTCCCAGGAGTTCCCTGTTCCTGGTCCCTCCCCTTTGGTCTTCAGGGGTTCCTCCCTGTCGCAGCTGCTGAGGGTCACGCTTGGATTGGGGGTCCCCCTTCTCCTCGGTGCCCGCCCTGCCCAGGCTGCTGGCAGTCCCAGCAATCCCGAAAGCTCCCCGCTCTTCGCTCTCCCCATTTCGGGATGCCGGGGCTCTTTGGGCTCCCGGGCTCCCTTCTCCCCTCATTCTCTGCTCTGGGCTGCAGCGGCTCCAAGGAGTCCCCCCTGCCCCTCTCCAGGCTCCTGAGGCTCCCACCAATGGAGGTGCTCCCCCCTCTCTGGGCTCCCCACTTTGGGCTCCTGGGGGACACAGGGCTCTGCTCCTCCAGGCTGCCTCTGCCGCCAGCCGCCACCGGCACCCCCCGATGTCCCCCCGAGGGGCCTTTTCCGCTCAGCCGGTGACTTCTTCATTCTCCAAACAGCCCCACAAAAAACCCAACCCAGGAATCGCCCGGGATATCCGGGCCGAGCTCCCCCTCCCCGCTCACCTGCGCGATGGGGGGGGCGATGATCCCACAGGTGGGGGCTGCGAATTCAGGCCGGGCTGGAGCGCGTGGTTCCGTCGGCTCAGCCTTGATCCGCCTTTGTCCCTCCTCTTCCTCTTCCTCCAGCTCCTCCTCTTCCCTCCCCTCCTCCTCCTCCTCTGTCTTTTCCCCACCTCCTTCTCCCCCTTCATCCCTCCCCTTCCCTCCCTCCTCCTCCTCCCCCAGCAGCAGCGACACCCTCGGTGCCCCGTTCCCGCAGCCCTCGCAGCCCGCGGCAGGAGCGGGGATGGAGCCGGGACAGGTCGGGATGGGCAGCACGGGGCTCTCGGCTGCTCCCAGCCGCTGCGGGCGGGGGGAACCCGGCCCGGGCCAAAGGAGAGGCAAACTGGGAAAACTGGGGGCTGCACATCCAAACTGGGCCTTGCTGGGGACCCTGCCTGGGCACTGCCAGCCCTTGGGGCTCCTCTCGGCACATCTGGGAGGGGGGAACGCACACAGGGCTGGGGGATCCCAGCAATGGCAGCGCTGCCAGGGACTGGGCTGGACTGGGATCGTACTGGGAGTGACTGTGTCCTGCGGCCGCTCGGCCTCTTCCTCCCTCCCTCCTCCTCCTCCCCCGTTCCCGAAGGCCGAACCGTGAGGGGAAAGGGGGCGGGGAAAGGGCGGGAACCGTGAGGGGAAAGGGGGCGGGGAAAGGGCGGGAACCGTGAGGGGAAAGGGGCGGGGCCAAGGGGACGCGCAGTCTTAAAAGTGCCCGGTTTGGTTTAAAATCACCCAAAAGGGCCTCAAATGCACCCAAAATCCACCAGGTTTGGCCTAAAATCAGCCAAACAGGATTAAAAGTCTCCAAAGAGGCCTGAAATCCAACCAAAGAGGGCTAAAATTGCCCAAACTGGTTTACACCTCCCTCAAATGGCCTTAAATCATCCTTAAATCTCCAAGATGGGCTTCAAACCCACCCTGACCCTGCCCAGGCTGGCCCCAAATGCCCCCGAGGGGCCGAGCCTGAGGCCCAGCCCGGGATGGGCTCCGGGCTCGCTCCGCGCCCTCCGCGCTCGCTCCGGGGAGTTTTGGCCACGGGCCCGGGCGGGACTGGGAGGGACCAGGGAGGGCTGGGCAGGGCTGAGGCATCTGGGGCTGCTGGGGCTGGGGAGTCTGGTGGGAGTTTGGGGCAATTACTGGGGTTTGGAGAGAGTGATTCGGGTTGGGGGAGCTGGGGAATTTTGGGGGTTTTGTGGATTTAGGGGTCTTTGGAGTCTGGGGGGTTTTTTATTGGAGCTTTGGTGTTTTTCTGGGAGTTTATTGAAATTTTTAAAGTTTTTTTTAAATTTTGGGGGATTTTGTCAGGGATTTGTGGGATTCTCTGGACTTTTGAGGGGTTTCATTGGGATTTCGTGGGGTTTTGGGTGATTTTATGGGAATTGTGGAGGCATTTAGTGGGATTCTTTGGAGGTCTAGGTTTTTTAAGGAATTTTTTGGGATGTTTTGGAAGAATTTTGGGAGTCTTTTGGGTGTGGCCAGGATTTCTTTGGGGCTCGGGGGGGATTTTGTGGCACTTTTTATGGTTTTGGGGACAGTTTTGGTTTAATTGGGATTTTGGGGGTTTGTTGAGATTTTAATAGATTTTGTGGGGTTTTATTGGAATTCTAGTATGTTCCAATGGGATTTTGTAAAATTTAATTGAGATGTCGTGGGTTTTATTGGTAGTTTTGGGGGTTTCAAGGAGAATTTTGGTGCCTCTCAGCCCTTCCCCACATCCACAGATAACCCCAACGCCCCCCCAAAATTCCTCTAAAACTCCCCAAAATCCCAAAAAAACCCTCCAAAACCCCCGAGAATCCAACAAAATCCCAGTGAAACCCACGTAAATTTAAAAAAATTCCCAAAAATTTAAAAAAATACCCCCCCAAGGAAACCCTCACAACCCAGATAAAATCACCCAAATCCACAAAACCCCCCAAAAATCATGTAACCCCTCCCAAACCCCAATAATTCTCCCCAAAAACCCAATAATTTCCGCTAAACTCCCAATAAAATCTCCCAAAGCCCAAAAAGCCCCCCTAAATCCCAAAAAACCCTCTCTAAACCCCAAATTTCCCCCGGAACCCCCCAGACTCACGGGGGCCGTCCTGGATCAGGGGGCTCCGGCCGGTGGAACAGGAGCCACTTCAGGGGGCCCTCGGAGCTTTTTGGGGAGGGGGCACCATGGGAGACCCCCAAAAACCCGGGGGGGGAACCCCTGCTGTGCCCCCTCCCCCCAAACCCCCAGACCCCGGTTCAGGGTGGGCCTGGGACGCCCCGGGACCCCCAAATCTCCCCCAGGACCCCCAGAGCCCACCTGGGTTGGCCCAGGACCACTCAGGACACCCCAAACCCTCCCCAAGACCCCCAAAACCTTCCCAGGACCCTCAGACCCCCTCTTTTCTCCCCAAAATTCACCCCAGACCTACCTGAGACCCCCCCCCCCCCAAGTCCATCAGACTGCCCCAAATCCCCCTCAGACCCCTCAATTTCCCCTAAACCCTTTGAAATCCCCTCAGACTCCCCCAAATTTCCACCAGGGCCCATCACAACCCCTCAGTTCCTCTAACAATCCCCCAAACTGCCCGCAGATCCTCCCAATTCCCCTCAAATCCCCCTAAACCCACCTGAGAACGCCCCAGACACCCCCCAGCTTCCCCCAAAGCTCCCTGAAGCCCCCTCAGACCCATCAAAGCCCCCTCACACCCCCTCATTCCCCCCAAGACCCCGGAGCTCCACCTGTTTCCCCCCATGGCCACATCCTCACCGTTCTTGTCCCCTTCTGTCCCTGCATCCCAGGTCCCTTGTCCCTATCCCCAGAGCCACCTGAGCCCAAAGGTGCCAGTCCCCACATTCCTGTCCCCACAGACCCATCCCCAAATTCCTGCCCCCTGTTCCTGTCCCCAAAGCCACCCTACATCCCCAGTACCACCCAGGTCCACTGTGGGTAACAGGGACTGGCACTGCTGGCATTAGGGACCTCAGGGGACCCCGCAGCCCCCCTGTGCCCCCGTCCCCTGCCCATCCCTAGGGTGTCAGGCCCTTGCCCAGAGCACTCACCCCACAGGAGCAGTGCCACCTTCCCGGCCATCCCGGTGTCCCCAGCCATGTGGACTGGCTGTCACTGGCTGCTGTGGCCACCGCTCCCCTGGCTGGCGGCTCTTCGGATGAAGGGGAAGGAAGCGAGGTCACATCCGTCCCCATGTGTGGGTGGCCCTTGATGGGGGCAGGGTGGCCACAAGCTGGGAACAGGATGGGGACAAGGCTGGGTGGGACAAAGTGGGTCATGGGGGTCCCAGGAGTGGGGGCTCAGTGGGTTTGGGGAGCCAAGGATGAGTGTCCAGAGGAATGGGGGATCCTAAGGATGGGGTTGCTGGGGAATGGGGGTCCTGAAGAGGGGGAATCAATGAGAATGGGGGTGCCATGGGAATGGGGTGTTCCAGGGATGGTGTCCATGGGAATGTGGGTCTCCAGGTTTGGGGGGCTCAGTGATGGGAGTCCCAGGGATTTGGGGTCATGGGATGCCAGTTGTCAGGAGTAGGGTGCCAAGGGAATGGGGATTCCTGCGAGAACCAAGGTCCTGGGGGAAGGAGGATTTCAGGGGATGGAATGAACAGGAGAGGGTTCCTTGGGAATGGGGTGCTGGGCCATGGAGATCCTGGGGAATGTCAGTACTAGGATGGGGGTCACAGGAAAGGTGGTTCATAAGGAATGGGGGTGCCATGGTTTGGTTCCAGGGGAGTGGGTGTGCCTGGGATGGGCAGTGGCTGGGTGAGCCCGTGGGTCTCAGTTCCTTTCCAGGGTGCCCCAGATTTTGGGCACACCCAGAACCAAGCACAGCCCCCGCAAGGTCCTTGTGGTTTAAGAGGGTCACCGCAGGTTGATTCCAAGAAGTCTGGGTCTGTGTCCCCACACCCCTGTGACTCTTCCCTCTCTTTATTTTAATTTCCATCATTTCATCCCTCAATTTCACAACCCCCCCAGCTTGTGCTTTGATGATCCTGGGGGCACCTGAGCAGGGAAGGGGTTGGGGGAAGCCCAGGGTGGGGGAAGCAGGGCTGAGGGGTCTGCAGGGAGGGCTGGGGAGGCTGTGGGGGATGGGGATGTCCACTTTTCCTCCCCAACACTTTCACTTTCTCTCTCCTGCAGAAGAAGGAAGAGGCTGTTTGACACCTTGGTCACACGAGGGGGGCAGGTTCTGTCCTGGGCGGACACATCTGGGTGGCTCCTGTCCTGGGGCGGTGCTGTCCCAGGGGGGCCACATGCTGGACAAGGAGGTTCTGTCCTGGGCCATGGCAGCTCCAGGGAGGTCCAGACTTCTCTATTCTTGCTCGTGCCCTGCAGGATCTGAGCTGGCAAGAGAAGCAGGGGAATGGAGCCCCGGGCAGGAAGGAGCTCCCGAACTCCTGCTCCTTGAAGCCAGCAGCCACCCAAGGGTGGGGCCCAGCCATGGCCCAGCCCCACTGCACAGGGATGGCCATTGCCCAGCCTTGCTCTGACCAGCCCCAGGTGGCAGCCAGCACCTCAGGGTCCCCCCTGCCCCCTTGCCTTTGATTCTGGCAGCTTTAGAGCTGCTGCAGAGGTGAGAATTCTGTGGGGGGATAAAAGGCCTGGCTGTGGTTTGCTCAGCCCTGCAAGAAGCACAAACCCCAAAGGGAGTCCAAGCAGTGGCTCTGTGAGGGCCTTTGATGGTTTTCAGAGCAGGGCTGGCTGGAAACCCCCCTGCAGGGGCAGCTGTGAGGGAACCACTGCGGAAATGCAGGAATTGATCATTTTGTCCCTTGCAGCAACGTTCTGAGAGAGCCCCAAAAACCCGGCAAAGACTCCAACACTCTGTTCAACAGCGTGATTGGGCGCCTCTTACTTTCTGTGCCAAACCTCTTGCCTTCCGGAACGGCTGGGGAAAAATGTTTGGGTTCTGACTGTGGCTAAACAGACAAGAGGGAAACGTGTGGAAATATGGAGCAGGGGCATTGCCCAGCAGCCGTGGTGGAGCTGTGGGGTACGACCCTGTCTGGATTCCAGGAGACCCCAAAGCTGCTCCATCTGTGCCCTCCTCCCCTGAGTGAAAGGCTGAGGGTTTGCAGGAATTGTGGTGTAAAGCCACCAGAGGTACTGCTGTGGACCCGAGACCTGCCTGGGTTCTGGTGCTGCCTTCCTTCCATCTGGGATCATGGAGAGCGGTCGCGGGTGTTGCTCAGGGTGTGTGCCAGGCCCTAGGACACTGCTACGCTGTCAGTGGGCACTTGGATCCAACCTGCTGCCTTGGCGGCTCCTGCCCGCTGCCGGTGGTGGTGTCGGGAGCGATTGGTGCCCGTGAGTTTGCAAAAGGAGCGATTTCCCCTCCTGCCTCCCGCCCGAGGCCGCCATGGCCCCTGAGGGGATGGAGCTGGACCAGGGCGCCCCCTGCTGGCCGGGAGTGCTCCCTGCAGCGCCCCCTGCTGGCCAGGAGTGCTCCCTGCAGCGCCCCCTGCTGGTCGCGGTTATCATTGCCACAAACACCAACAGCGCTTAGAGGGAGGGAAAGTTCAGGGTTTTAGTTGTTTGTTCTGTTCTGATTTATAATTTTCCCAGTAAAGAGCTGTTATTCTGTTTCCTGCACTTTGGCCTGGAAGTCCCATCATCTTTAAAATTAAAAAAAGTTTTAGAAATACGTCTTCTTTCCATTCCAGGAATATTTCCACTTTCCTTGGCAGATATCTCTCATTTAAATGAGTTGCCAAATCCTGGGTTCCAGCATGGATAGGAAAGACACCCCAAGAGGAGACAGGGTCAGCGACTTGGCCGCCTCATGCTTTGCCTTTTGAGCCAGTTTTGCCACCAAGGGCCCTCTCTCCTCGTGGCACTTCAGGTCACATGGCTTCTCAGGAGCTGGCTTTGGCAGAGTGTCACACTGTCCCCAGTGTGCCGTGGCTGACGGACTGATGGACAGACGGGGCCCTGTCTCACCAAAAGCAAGGCCTGACCCACCCCTGCCACACACAGCTCTTCCACAATGTCTCCAGACATCAAACCTTTCCTGTCTTGGCCACCCCACCCTGTGCCATGGCCTGATCCCCACTGCCCTGGGAAAGGGGGAGGCTCTGGAACCCCCACAGGGCCTTTGTGACATGCTGGTGTGGGGAACAGGGCAGAGGAGGGGTTTGGGACAGGGGACAAGAGAATCCAGAGCCTCCTGAAGGCTGCTTTGCCCATCAGAGCAAGGAAAGTCCAGGGCCCTGGCAGGTCCCTCTACTGGAGGAAATGTGCTGTGGGAAATGTCTGGGGTGTGACTAAGGGACAATGGTGAGAATAACTCAGATAATTGTGTGAAATAGGTAATGTTGATTTAATGTACTGCTGGAGGATCTCACCTGTATGAGAAGAACACATTGAAACGTAGCAAGTAAATAAACAGCAAAAGAAATACTGAAAAGTGGGATTTGCCACTGACCCTTTGGTTATCAAGAGCTGTCAAACCACAGAAGAGGGTGGGGCTTGTGAGCACATAAAGTATATAAATTTAATCTGCAGGATGGTGTGCACTTTATGAAAATGAATCAAGGGTCAAATACAGCAAAGGAATTCCCAGAATATTTAGACAGGAAAGAATGTTTGAATATGCATAACCCTCCTGAGTGTGTATTTAACCAATACAATGAAAAGATGTGTAGGAAGAATTGTTGTAGTTAATGGTGTGCCTCTGGCAGTTGCCAAGCACCCAGCCTGCTGTTTACTGACCCTTTTATTTGTTATTAAACACATGAAAATTTTAAAGAGTGAACCTTGTTTGTCACAGAGTTTGACCAAAAAACTGAATTTTGGGTACAATAAGAGGGAAAAACCTCATGTGAACCCCCAGCACTGGGAGGGAAAATGAGGAGCCCCGTGGGGTTCTGGAAGAGGAAGAAGAGACCCATGACAGGAATTGATGCCCCCCAGTGCCCCCCAGTGTCCCCTGTGTCACAGCATGTCATCGTAGTCACAGGGGTCCCGCTGTCCCTCGTAGGGTCCTGACAGCTCCACATTGGTCAGCTGTGGATCCTGAGATGGGGCAGGCAGGGGGACACCTGTGGGGGCCCTGAGAGTGACACTGGTTATGGGGACCTGGCAGGGCAGTGACACCCGTGGGTGAGGTGTCCCTGTCCCCCCCCGAATTCTCCCACTGCCAACTTGGTGCCCACGACGTGAGGATCCAGCATGGCCCCCTCATCCAGGGGGTTCCTGGGGGGATGGGGGAGGTCTAGGTGGTATCTGGGGAGGAGGAAAGGGGAGTCCCAGCCTGAGCCCACATCTCACCTGTCCTGAGGATTCCTGGTGGCTGCAAGGAAAAGGGGAGGGGGTGACCGAAGGGACTCTGGGACCCCCGAACCTTTCTGGGGCCTCATTAGCTCCAACGACCCATGGACCCCCAAATCCCCACATCAGCCCCGATTCCCACTGGATCCCTGATCTCTGCCTGCACTCTGGGGGCGCCCCATCACTTCAGGACCCCCATCCCCCCCATTGTAACCCACCCTGGCGGTGCCACCAGTGACAGCCCGCGATGACAGCCAGGAGCAGGAGCAGGAACAGGAGGGTCCTGCCGACATTCACAGCCACTGCTGGGGACAGAGGGGACACCCTGTGGTCATCCTGAAACATGGGGGCCGTGAACACCCCGGTGACCCCGTGTGACCCTACCTGTAACCCAAGCTGAGCCAGGTGTCACCTCCAGGACCAGCTCAGGGCTGAGTGCCCGGAACACGCGGTGCCCGTCCTGTCCCAGCTGGTTGGTGGCCACACACTCGTAGGTGCCCGATTGTCTCACATCGATGTCCCCGAGCTCCAGGAGGGGACCCCGGGCCACCTCCTGCCCGTTTTGCAGCCAGATGAAGGTAACAGGGGCTGAGCCCACCTGCACCGAGCAGCGCAGGTTTCCATTGCCACCTGCATGCACCGGGTGTGACAGGTGACCGGAGGTGATGGTGGCTTTGGCCACGGGCACTGCAGGGACACAGACGGGGCTGGCACTGGGTACGGTGGGATGGGGGTGCTGTGGGTGGGGTCACCCCCAGCCCGAGGGTCCCGCTCACCCAGCACGGTGACATTCAGGGGGTCACTCTCAGCCACACCCTCCCCGTCGCTGACCTGGCACCGGTACTGTCCGCTGTCATTGTCCCCAAGTGGCGCAGCTCCAGGCGGAGGCCGGTGCCCAGCAGTGCCCCCAAGCCCTCACGGTTCCAGGAGAAGGACAGGGGACCTGTCCCCTTGGCCACCACGCAGATCAGCACCAGGCTGTCCCCGAGTGCCACCTGTCCCCCGGGGGGCTGCACTGACAGGAACACCCCCAAGAGCGGAACCCCTGCAGTGGGACACAGGAGGGATTGGGGACACAGGAAGGGCAGGGGGACACTGGAGGAGAAAAAGGAGGATTTGAGGGGAGCAGAGAGGATCCCAGTGAGCACAAGGGTACCGTGGGGGGCATGGTGGGATCTGGGGACAATGGCAAGACCCTGTGGAAAGGGGGAGAGACCCAGGCAGGGATGGGGAGCCAGACGAGAGGCTGAGGAGACTCAGGGAATGATGTGAGGTTTAGAGATGGGCCCAGGGAGGACCCAGGGACGGAAGGCAGACCAGAGGGTGGAGCAGGGACCTTGAAAGGGGTGGGGAATCCAGGCAGGGCTGGGGAGGACAAAGAGAGGGATGAGGGATGTGCAGGGGGAACTGGGCAGTCATGGGGGAAACCAAGAGGGACTTGGGCAATTCTGGGTGAGCCAGGGAGGAGTAAAGGGAGGGATGAAGGATTCAGAGAGTGGTGGGGAAAGCCTTGGGGGATGTTGGGCTTCCCTGTCCCCATCCCTGCACTCACTGCGCTTTGTCACTGTCACCCGCCTCGACTCTCTCCAATGTGGCTCCACCCACCCCTTGCAGTGGTATCGGCCGCTGTGGTGCAGCCTCAGGGGGGACAGGGACAGCTCGGTCCCATCATGGGGCCCCTTCAGAGGCTTCTCCTCATGGTAGAAGTACACATCCGTGAGCTGTTTGTCGTCCTTAAGCCGGCAGCTCAGTGTCACCGTGTCCCCCTCCAGCAGTGCCCGTGCTGGCACCTGCAGCACCAGCCGGTCTGGGGGACAGATTGGGACCTGTCACACCAAGGCCACCAGGACGGTCATGGGGACACCAGGAGGCACCAGGGGCCACCCAATGTGAGAGAGAAGTCTCCGTGCACAGGGATGCTCTGGGATGTCCCCAGAGCAGGGGACAGGCTCCGGTCACACCTGGAGGTGACCCATGGAGTGAAGCCCACCCAGAGCCCTCAAGGTCCACGTGCGTGCCAGGCTGGGGACACCCAAACCCCTCTCACCATTTAAGACTCTCACGGGGGGACTGCGACCGGTTCCAGGTCTGTCACACGTGTTGGTGCCATGCTCGGTAACAGTGATGTTGTCATGTCCCTGCTGCCCCCATTGCTGCCCGTTCCTGTACCAGGTGGTGGCACTGGTGGTCCCCGAGCCCTGGCAGGTCAGTGTCACCCGGTTCCAAAGCATCGCCGGCCTCCAAGGGGGTTCCACAAGGAGCTGGGTGGTCTGGGCACCTGCGGGTGACAGGGGATACCATCCTGCCAGGGCCAGTGCAGGGCTGGGGACAGAAGGGTGGGGCCACGGTATACCCCGAGGACTCACCAGCGAGGCCAAGGGTCTGGGCTGGAAGGGAGAAGGAACAGGGCTGGGTGGGGGTGGCACTGTGGGGAAAGCAGCATGGGGGCATGGGGTGTAGGGGCTGTCTCCAAATTGCCCTCATGGGGATAGCAGTTCTTAAGAGAAAGTCTTTCTGGGTGGTCCCCAAAAGATTTGGTGAGGCAAGGGGACATGTCTGTGTCACAGCCACCCATGCACCACATCCCTGTGGCACAGACACCTTGGGAACAGGGACATCCAGGCCACCCTGGGCTGAGGCAGAACATGGGGACACTGTGGACACCCTGGGCACGAGGATACCACGGACACAGCCCAAGCTGGCCCAGGTCACCCCCACCAGCTCATGGTGCCATCTCCATGATCCCATCCCCATGGCCACATCCTCACCGTTCTTGTCCCTCCTGTCCCTGCATCCCAGGTCCCTTGTCTCTATGCCCAGAGCTACCTGAACCCAAAGGTGCCAGTCCCCACATTCCTGTCCCCACAGACCCATCCCCAAATTCCTGCCCCCTGTTCCTGTCCCCAAGGCCACTCTACATCCCCAGTCACACCGAGGTCCACTGTGGGTAACAGGGACTGGCACTGCTGGCATTAGGGACCTCAGGGGACCCCGCAGCCCCCCTGTGCCCCCTCCCCTCCCCATCCCTGGGGTGTCAGGCCCGTGCCCAGAGAACTCACCCCACAGGATCAGCGCCACCTTCCCGGCCATCCCGGTGTCCCCAGCCATGTGGACTGGCTGTCACTGGCTGCTGTGGCCACCGCTCCCCTGGCTGGCAGCTCTTCGGATGGAGGGGAAGGAAGCGAGGCCACATCCGTCCCCATGTGTAGGTGGCCCTTGGTGGGGGCAGGGTGGCCACAAGCTGGGGACAGGCTGGGGACATGATGGGATGGTCTGGGGACATGGTGGGAGATTGTGTTGCCAGCAGTGGGGGGCTCAGGGGATGTGCGGACCCAAGAAAGGGTGTCCAGGAGAATGGGTTCCAGGGGAATTGGGGTCTCCGTGCCTGAGGGGATTCAAGGATGGGGGTGCTGTGGGAAGATAGTCCCCAGGGATTTGGTGTCATGGCATGTGGGTGCCTGTGTTGGGGGTGCAGTGGGAAAAAGGGGACCCTCGGGAATCGGGGTTCTGGGGGAAGAAGCAGCCGATGGGAAGGGATCAAGGCAATGGTGGTGCTGGGCAATGGCAGCCCTGGGATGGGGGTCCAAGGGAGGGAGACACCAAGGCCATGGGGGTGCCATGGTTGGGGTTCCAGGGGAATGGGTGTGGCAGTGGTGGGGAGTGGCTGAGTGGGCATGGGGATTGCAGCTCCTTCCTGGGGTGCCTCAGATTTTGGGGTGACCCAGGGCCCAGCACACCTCCTCTGGGACGCTCGTTTGCTGTGCAGGCATCACATGGGGGTCCTGGATGGCTCTGCTTCTGTGCCCTCCCCTACCCCCTTAACGTTTTCCTCTCTTTATTTCTCTTTGTTTCTTATTTTCCTCACTTTTTTGCCATGTCCCCTCTCCCTCTGTTCCTGCAGAAATCCCGGGGAGCACCTGAGCAGGGAAGGGGTTGGGGGGACTCAGGGGCAGGGGAGAATGAGGTGTGGGGGTGCAGGGAAGAGTGTGGAGGCTGTGGGGGGTGGAGGTGTTGGGCTGTGCCCCCTCAACACTTTCACTTTCCTTTTCCTGGACAAGAAAGAAGAGGCCATTTGTGCAGAGAGTCAGATGGGAAAGGGGGAAACTTCTGTCCTGGTGGGCACATCCCAGGGGGTTCTGTCCTGGGAGGATCCTGTCCCCGGGGTGGCACATCCTGGGGACCCCTGTCAGTGCCAGGGTGGGACCCAGCCATGGCCCAGCCCCACTGCACAGGGATGGCCATTGCCCAGCCCTGCTCTGGCCAGCCCCAGGTGGCAGCCAGCACCTCAGGGTCCCCCCTGCCCCCTTGCCTTTGATTCTGGCAGCTTTAGATCTGCTGCAGAGGTGAGAATTCTGTGGGGGGAAAAGGCCTGGCTGTGGTTTGCTCAGCTCTGCAAGAAGCACAAACCCCAAAGGGAGCCCAAGCAGTGGCTCTGGGAGGGCCTTTGATGGTTTTCAGAGCAGGGCTGGCTGGCGACCCCCCACTGCAGGGGCAGCTGTGAGGAAACCAGGCCAGAAATGCAGGAATTGATCATTTTGTCCCTTTGCCCAAGGGACTGAGAGTGCCCCAGAGCTACTGCAAATCCCACACCAATCTGCTCGACAGCCTGACCTGGACCCTTCTCCTCCTCCCTGCCTTGCTGTGGATGGACATTGGCCAGATGCCCCTCACCCACCACAGCCACTCTCTCAGTGCCCTCCACACCTGGATGGGGAGAGAAAATTGAGCAAAGGGTTCCTGGGTTGAGACACGGACCAGGAGAGATCCCTCATCTAATCCTGTTACGGGTAAAACTGCCTCGGATTTAGAGATATGAATTGATTTTATTGCTGACAAAATCAGAGCAGGTTAAGGAGAAGTCAAATAAACCCTTCAATACACTTTCACACTGTTATGAATGACTATGCAGCCTTTGGCTTTCACTATTGGGTTTTGCAAATTTTTTTGGTATAATTCTGTTTGTAATCACTTCTGAACTGCTTTTGATATACTACGATTTGTCAGCCTTTTTACCCTAATGCCTGTGTAGAATATATATTTCAGTGTGATAAATATATTATAGTTTAGGCTATCCAAAAATATCAAGATAGAGACAATGTGCTATGTATTACAACATTAACTGTTGCAGAAATATCTAATGCCTTTATTTGTGCAACTAAGGGACAATGGTGAGAATAACTCAGATAATTGTGTGAAATAGCTAATGTTGATTTAATGTACTGCTGGAGGATCTCACCTGTATGAGAAGAACACATTGAAACGTAGCAAGTAAATAAACAGCAAAAGAAATAGTGAGAAGTGGGATTTGCCACTGACCCTTTGGTTATCAAGAGCTGTCAAACCACAGAACAGGGCGGGGCTTGTGAGCACATAAAATATATAAATTTAATCTGCAGGATGGTGTGCACTTTATGAAAATGAATCAAGGGTCAAATACAGCAAAGGAATTCCCAGAATATTTAGACAGGAAAGAATGTTTGAATATGCATAACCCTCCTGTGTGTGTATTTAACCAATACAATGAAAAGATGTGTAGGAAGAATTGTTGTAGTTAACTGTGTGCCTCTGGCAGCTGCCAAGCACCCAGCCCGCTGTTTACTGACCCTTTTATTTGTTATTAAACACTTAAAAATTTTCAAGAGTGAGCCTTGTTTGTCACAGAGTTTGACCAAAAAACTGAATTTTAGGTACAATAAGAGAGAAAAACCTCATGTGAACCCCCAGCACTGGGAGGGGGAATGAGGAGCCCCGTGGGGTGCTGGAAGAGGAAGAAGAGACCCATGACGGGAATCAATGCCCCCCAGTGCCCCCAGTGTCCCCAGTGTCACAGCATGTCATTGTAGTCACAGGGGTCCCGCTGTCCCTCGTAGGGTCCTGACAGCTCCACATTGGTCAGCTGTGGATCCTGAGATTGGGCAGGTAGGGGGACACCTGTGGGGGCCCTGAGAATGACACTGGTTATGGGGACCTGGCTGGGTGGTGACACCCATGGGTGAGATGTCCCTGTCCCCCTCCAAATTCTCCAACTGCTCACTTGGTTCCCATAATGTGTGGATCCAGCATGGCCCCCTCATCCATAGGGTTCCTGGGGGGATGGGGGAGGTCTAGGTGGCATCTGGGGAAGAGGAAAGGGGAGTCCCAGCCTGAGCCCACCACTCACCTGTCCTGAGGCTTCCTGGTGCCTGCAAGGAAAAGGGGAGGGGGTGACCGAAGGGACTCTGGGACCCCTGAACCTTCCTGGGGCCTCGGCAGCTCCAATCACGCACAGAACCACAAATCCCCACTTCAGCCGTGATTCTCACCGGATCCCTGATCTCTGCCCCCACTCTGGGGACTCCCCCTCACTCCAAGACCCCGATCCCCCCCATTGTCACCCACCCTGGCGGTGCCAGCAGTGACAGCCCCCGATGACAGCCAGGAGCAGGATCAGGAAGAGGAGGGTCCTGCCAAAATTCACAGCCACTGCTGGAGACAAAGGGGACACACTGGGGTCACCCTGAACCCATGGGGCCCTGAACATCCTTGTGACCCCGTGTGACCCCACCTGTGACCCAGGGTGAGGCAGGGGTCTCCCACAGGACCAGCTCAGGGCTGAGTGCCTGGAACACGCGGTGCCCATCCTGTTCCAGCTGGTTGGTGGCCACGCACTGGTAGGTGCCTGATTGTCCCACATCGATGTCCCTGAGCTCCAGGAAGGGACCCCAGGCCAACTCCTGCCCGTTGTGCAGCCATGTGAAGGTGACAGGGGCTGAGCCCACCTGCACCGAGCAGCGCAGGGTTCCATTGTCACCTGCATGCACCGGGTGTGACAGGGGACCGGGGGTGATGGTGGCATTGGCCATGGGCACTGCAGGGACACAGACGGGGCTGGCATTGGGCGAGATGGGGGTGCCGTGGGTGGGGTCACAACCAGCCCGAGGGTCCCGCTCACTCAGCACGGTGACATTCAGGGGGTCACTTTCGGCCACGCTGTCCCTGTTGCTGACCCGGCACTGGTACTGGCCGCTGTCATTTTCCCCAACGTGGCGCAGCTCCAGGTAGGGGCCGGTGCCCAGAAGTGCCCCCGAGCCCTCCCGTTGCCAGGAGAAGGACAGGGGACCTATCCCCGCGGCCACTGCACAGCTCAGCACCAGGCTGTCCCCGAGTGCCACCTGTCCCCCGGGGTCTGTGCTGACAGGGACACCCCCGAGGGTGGGACCCCTGCAGGGGGACAGAGGAGGGATTGGGGACACAGGAAGGGGCAGAGGGACATGGAAGTGGAAAGGGAGGGATTGGAGGGGAGCAGAGAGGATCCCAGTGAGCAGGAGGGGACCCTGGGAGGCATGGTGGGACATGGGGACCATGGCGAGACCCCATGGAAAGGGGGAGAGACCCAGGCAGGGATGGGGAACCAGACAAGAGGCTGAGGAGACTCAGGGAATGATGTGAGGTTTAGAGATGGGCCCAGGGAGGACCCAGGGAAGGAAAGGAGGCCAGAGGGTGGAGCAGGGACCTTGGAAGGGGTGAGGAACGCAGGGAGGGCTGGGGAGGACAAAGAGAGGGATGAGGGATCTGCAGGGGTAACAGGGCAGTGATGGGGGAAACCAAGAGGGACTTGGGCAATTCTGGGTGAGCCAGGGAAGAGTAAAGGGAGGGATGAAGTATTCAGGCAGTGGTGGGGAAAGCATTGGGGGATGTTGGGCTTCCCTGTCCCCATCCCTGCACTCACTGTTCACTGTCACTGTCACCAGCTTTGACTCGCTCCAGTGTGACGCCATTCAGCCCATGCAGTGGTAGCGGCCACTGTGGCTGAGCTTCAGGGGGGACAGGGACAGTTCCGTCCCATAATGGGGCCCCTTAAGCTGCTTCTCCTCATGGTAAAAGTACACATCTGTGAGCCGTTTGTTGTCCCTGCGCTGACAGCGCAGTGTCACCGTGTCCCCCTCCAGCAGTGCCCGGGCTGGCACCTCCAGCATCACATTGTCTGTGTGACAGAAGGGTCCTGTCACAGCAGGGCCATCAGGAGGGTCATGGTGACACCAGGAGGCACCAGAGGCCACTCATTGTGAGTGAGAAATCTCCTGGCACAGAGATGCTCTGAGATGTCCCCAGACCAGGGGACAGGCTCTGGCAACAGAGGAGGTGACCCATAGAGTGCAACCCGCCCAGAGCACTTGGGGTCTCCATGCGTGCCTGGCTGGGGACACCCAAACCCCACTCACCGTTTGAGACTCTCATGGGGGGGCTGCGCGGGGTTCCAGGTCTGTCACACTCATAGGTGCCACTCTCAGTGACAGTGAAGTGGTCATGTCCCTACTGCCCCCAGATCTGCCCATCCTTGTACCAGGTGGTGGCACCGGCAGTCCCTGAGCCCTGGCAGGTCAGTGTCACCTGGTCCCACAGCACCGCCTGCGTCCAGAGGTTTTCCATTAGGAGCTGGGTGGTCTGGGCACCTGCGGGTGACAGGGGACACCAGCCTGCCAGGGCCAGAGAAGAGCTGGTGACAGCGGGGTGGGGTCATGGCATCCCCCGAGGACCCACAAGCGAGGCCGAGGGTCTGGGCTGGAAGGGAGAAGGGACAGGGCTGGCTGGGGGTGGGGCTGCAGGGACAGCAGCATGGGGGCACAGGGTGTCGGTATTGTCCCTAACTGTCTCTGTGGGGGCGCTGCTGTGGTACAGATGTCTCGAGGACAGGGACACAGCAGCCAACTCCTGCTCAGGAATGAGGACACTCTGCTGGCACAGGTTACCCCTGCCAGCCCCACACCCACATCCCCATGGCCCTGTGCCCATGATCCCATTCTGTTGGCACCTGTCCCCATGGCCCATCAACATAGGGCCTGTCCCCTTGTCCCTGTCCCTGCATCCCTGTGTCCTTGTCTCTGTCCACACAGCTGCCCCAGCCCCAGGGTTCCTTCTGCCACATCCTTGTCCCCACATTTGCATCTCCCTGTCCCCACATCCCAGTTCCCACATTCCTGTCCCCCTGTTCCTGTCCCCATGGCCACCACACAACTCTGGTCACACTGAGCTCCATGCCCTGCTGGCCTTGGGGACCTCAGGGGACCCCACAGTCCCCCTGTGCCCCCTCCACATTCCCGGGCTGTAAGGCCCGTGCCCAGGGCACTCACCCCACAGGAGCAGCGCCACCTTCCCGGCCATCCTGGGGTCCCCAGCCATGTGGACTGGCTGTCACGGGCTGCAGGGGGTGGCTGTCCCCTCGTTGGCGGCTTTTTGGCCAAAGAGGAAGGAAGCGAGGTCAGGTCTCGCCAGTGTGTGTAGCTGGCACTTGGTAAGGGCAGGGTGGCCGCAGGCTGTGGGCTGGGTGGGGACAGGATGGGAACAAGGCTGGGTGGGACACGGTGTCATACAGGTTCCCAGGAGTGGGGGCCTCAGGGGTTTGGGGAGCCAGCGATGGGTGTCCAGGGGAATGGGGGGTCCCAGGGATGGGGTCTCTGGGACTAAGGGTTTGAGGAGGGAAAGTCACCAGCGATGAGGCCAAGGGAATGTGGGTCCCAGGGCTAGGTGAACTGAGGGTTGGGAGTCCCAGGGGAAGGTGGGCTCCAAGGATTTGGGGTCACAGGATGTGGTCATCCTGCTAAGGGTGGGGAGCATGGGGTATGGGTGTTCCTGGGAGAACCAAGGTTCTGGGGAAAGGAGGATTGCAGGGGATGGAATGAACAGGAGAGGGTTCCTTGGGAATGGGGTGCTGGGCCATGGAGATCCTGGGGAATGTCAGTACTGGGTTGGGGGTTACAGAGAGGGGGTGACATAAGGAATGAGGGTCCCATGTTTTGGTTCCCAGGGAAATGAGAGTGCCAGGGATGGGCAGGGCCTGGGTGAGCCCGGGGGTCTCAGCTCCTTCCCTGGGTGCCTCAGTTTTTGGGGAGACCCAGAGCACAGCTCAGCGCCCATAAGCTGCCGGTGGACTGGGGATCACCCCAGACAGATTCTGAGGGTCTCCGGGTCTGTGTCCCCATACTTTTCCCTCCCTTTTTTTCCATATCCATCATTTCACCCCTAAATTTCGCAACCAGCCCTGTTTGTGCCTTGATGATCCTGGGGGGCACCTGAGCAGGGAAGGGGTTGGGGGAAGCCCAGGGTGGGGGAAGCAGGGCTGAGGCGTCTGCAGGGAGGGCTGGGAAGGCTGTGGGTGAGGGGATGTC
Organism: Fringilla coelebs; assembly: GCF_963513975.1. Classification (NCBI taxonomy): domain Eukaryota; kingdom Metazoa; phylum Chordata; class Aves; order Passeriformes; family Fringillidae; genus Fringilla; species Fringilla coelebs. The sequence goes on along the minus strand of NW_028167209.1, from coordinate 367,206 downwards.
CACTTTCCCACACCAACACTTTCACTTTCTCTCTCCTGCAGAAGAAGGAAGAGGCCGTTTGACACCTTGGTCACACGAGGGGGGCAGGTTCTGTCCTGGGCGGGCACATCTGGGGGGCTCCTGTGCTGGGTGGATGCTGTCCCAGGGGAGACACATGCTGGACAAGGGGGTCCTGTCCTGGGCCATGGCAGCTCCAGGGGGGTCCAGACTTCTCCATTCTTGCTCGTTCCCTGCAGGATCTGAGCTGGCAAGAGCAGCTGGGGAATGGAGCCCTGGGCAGGAAGGAGCTCCCAGACTCCCGCTCCTTGAAGCCAGTGGCCACCCAAGGGTGGGGCCCAGCCATGGCCCAGACCCACTGCACAGGCATGGCCATTGCCCAGCCCTGCTCTGGCCAGCCCCAGGTGGCAGCCAGCACCTCAGGGTCCCCCCTGCCCCCTTGCCTTTGATTCTGGCAGCTTTAAAGCTGCTGCAGAGGTGAAAATTCTGTGGGGGTAAAAGGCCTGGCTGTGGTTTGCTCAGCTCTGCAAGAAGCACAAACCCCAAAGAGAGCCCAAGCAGTGGCTCTGTGAGGGCCTTTGATGGTTTTCAGAGCAGGGCTAGATGGAAACTCCCCACTACAGGGGCAGCTGTGAGGGTACCAGTCCAGAAATGCAGGAATTGATCATTTTGTCCTTTTACCCAAGGCACTGAGAAAACCACAAAACTCCTACAAACACAACAACAATCTGCTCAACAACCTGACCTGGACACTCCTTCTTGAACAAAATCTGCAACCCTTTGGAAGCTTCCAGAAAAAATGTTTAAGTTCTGGATGTGCACAGAAGAGGAAAAGGAAAAGTGTGGAAATATTGGGCACATGAAGGGCTGGGGAACAGGGGTGTCACAGCAGGAGCAGGGAGTGCCCAGGCAGGGGAATTCAGGGCAGGCTGGAATGGATTTACCAGGGAAGCAGACCCTGAGGAGCACAAGGACATTTCCACAGATTCCTGTGCACTGTCCCAAGGATGGACAGAGCTTCTCCCCTTTCTCCATGGGAAGTCAATGAAATTTGAGGGTGGGAATGAGAAAAATGGGAAGAGTTCCTAAATGTGGCCAAGAAAAGGCTTCCTTAGGGCTGGGTTGGGGCCCAGGAGGCAGGCAACAATCCCATGGAGCTGTTGGACACTCAGGGACATTCCAAACTCTGTGTTAGCCACTAGCAAACGCTGGGCACCCCCATTCCCATGGGCCCCCACTCCCCGTGACTCCCGTTCTTCAGGACCCCCATTTCCCATGGTCCCAATCCCTTGGACCCCCCATTTCCCAGGACTCCCATCCCCGGCTCCCCAGACTCACTGAACCCCCCACACCTGTGAACCCCACGTCCCACCTTGTCCCACCCAGCCTTGTTGCCATCCTGTCCCCAGCTTGTGGCCACCCTGCCCCCATCAAGGGCCACCCACACGTGGGGACGGATGTGACCTCGCTTCCTTCCCCTTCATCCGAAGAGCCGCCAGCCAGGGGAGCGGTGGCCACAGCAGCCAGTGACAGCCAGTCCACATGGCTGGGGACACCGGGATGGCCGGGAAGGTGGCGCTGATCCTGTGGGGTGAGTGCCCTGGGCACGGGCTTGAAACCCTGGGGATGGGGAGGGGAGGGGGCACAGGGGGGCTGCAGGGTGCTCTGAGGCCCCCAATGCCAGCAGTGCCAGTCTGTGTTACCCACAGTGGACCTTGGTGCTACTGGGGATGTAGGGTGGCTTTGGGGACAGGAACAGGGGGCAGGAATTTGGGGATGGGGCTGTGGGGACAGGAATGTGGGGACTGGCACCTTTGGGCTCAGGTAGCTCTGGGGATGGAGACAAGGGACCTGGGATGCAGGGACAGAAGGGGACAAGAACGGTGAGGATGTGGCCATGGGGATGGGATCATGGGGATGGCACCATGAGCTGGTGGGGGTGACCTGGGCCAGCATGGGCTGTGTCTGTGGTGTCCTCGTGCCCAGGGTGTCCAGAGTGTCCCCATGTTCTGCCTCAGCCCAGGTTGCCTGGGTGTCCCTGTTCCCAAGGTGTCTGTGCCACAGGGATATGCTGCATGGGTGGCTGTGACACAGACATGTCCCCTTGCCTCGCCAAATCTTTTGGGGACCACCCAGCAACGCTTTCTTTTAAGAATTGCTGTCCCCACGGGGACAGTTTGGGGACAGCCCTCACACCCTGTGCCGCCCTGCTGCTTTCCCCACGGTGCCACCCCCACCCAGCCCTGTCCCTTCTCTTTTCCAGCCCAGACCCTCAGCCTCGCTGGTGAGTCCTCGGGGGAAGCCGTGGCCCCACCCCGCTGTCCCCAGCCCTGTGCTGGCCCTGGCAGGCTGGTGTCCCCTGTCACCTGCAGGTGCCCAGACCACCCAGCTCCTCGTGGAGCCCCCCTGGATGCCAGCAGTGGTGTGGGACCGGGTGACACTGACATGATATGGCTCGGGGACCGCCGGTGCCACCACCTGGTACAAGGATGGGCAGCAATGGGGGCAGCAGGGACGTGGCCATTTCACTGTCACCAAGAGTGGCACCTATGAGTGTTACAGACCCGGAACTGGGCGCAGCCCCCCTGTGACTGTCTCAGATGGTGCGGGGGAGCCTTAAATGATCTGGGTGGCTCCTGATACATCTGGGTGGGCTCCACTCCATGGGTGGCCTCACAGCTCTCAAGTGACGAGAGCCTGTGCCCTGCATACAGAGACATCCCAGTGCATCCCAGAGAATCCCAGTTGTCCCCAACACCATGGGCACCCACCTCGGAGCTGTCTTGAGCCCCTCAGTGAGATGGGACTCTCCTCTCCCACAGACCGGCTGGTGCTGCAGGTGCCAGCACGAGCGCTGCTGGAGGGGGACAGGTTAAAACTGCGCTGCCAGGGCCAGCAGGACCAGCCGGTCACCAGGGTGCGATTCTACCAGGACAAGAAGGATCTGGGAAGGTCCCTTAGAGGGACCGAGCTTTCCCTGCCCCCTCTGCAGCTGCACCACAGCGGCCACTACAGCTGCGAGGGCTGGGTGGGGTCCTTAATGTCGAGGTCAGCAGCAGTGACAGTGACAGTGCACGGTGAGCACCCCCACAGCAGAAACTCCAATCTCCTGACACCCCCAAAGCCCCTTCCCAGCACACTCAGAGTCACAGTCCTCACCTCCCCTTCTCCTTCCCAGAGCTCTTCTCGGTGCCAGTGCTGGAGGGTCCCACCGAGCCCACCGAGGGGTCCCCCCTGACTCTCAGCTGCCTCAGCACCCCCAGCCCCCTGCGGCCCCTAGCCTCCCTCCTGTACGTGTTCTACCGGGACAGGCAGGTGGTGGGGGGCCCGCAGGTGTCCCCGCAGCTGCTGGTGCCTGCCGTGGGGTTCTCCCACTCGGGGAATTACAGGTGCCAGGTGCGCTCCAAGGACGGGACCGTGCGGAAGAGCAGCGCCCAGCTCTGCGTCTCGGTGCACAGTGAGTGCGGGGATGGGACCGGGGAGCCCGCAGAGACCCCTCGGGTCTCCCAGCACTGACAGGGGATCCCAAGTCCTTCCTGACACCTGCTGTGGGGCCCCCAAGCTTTCCTGGATCCCTCCCTAGCTCCCCCCCACTCCTTTCTCAGGTCATTCACTGAGTCCCCCAGCCCTACATTGGAACCCCCATCCTTCCCTGACACCTTTTCCATGTCCTGCCATTCCTGCCCGGGGTCCCACCTCACATCCCCCATTCCTGGCTTGTGTCTCTTATCCCTCACTGGGTATTCTCACCCCTCTCTGTGTCCCCCCACACCTCTCTGAGCTCCCTGTACATTCCCCAGGTCCCACCATCCCTTCCCTGGGTTCCTGGGTCCCCTTCCTTGTGTCACCACTCTCCCTTTCCAGGTGTCCTCTCCATGAAGTCCCCATCATCCCTTGGGGTTTGATTCCAATCCCCCCCCAATCTCTGCACCCCTCTCTCAATCTGGTGTCCCCCTGCCCCAGCCTGACCCCCCCAGGTCCCTCACTGTCCCCTGCTGTCCCCTCCTCCCGCAGGGGTCTCACCCTCAGGGGTGTCCCTGTCAGCGCAGCCCCCCGGGGGACAGGTGGCACTCGGGGACAGCCTGGTGCTGAGCTGCAAGGTGGCCGCGGGGACAGGTCCCCTGTCCTTCTCCTGGCACTGGGAGGGCTTGGGGACACAGCTGGGCACCGGCCCCCGCCTGGAGCTGCGCCATGTTGGGGACAATGACAGCGGCCAGTACCGGTGCCGGGTCAGCGACGGGGACAGCATGGCTGAGAGTGACCCCCTGAATGTCATGGTCCTGGGTGAGCGGGACCTCGGGCTGGGGGTGACCCCACCGATGACACCCCTATCCCACCTCGCCCGGTGCCAGCCCCGTCTGTGTCCCCACAGTGCCCGTGGCCAATGCCACCATCACCCCCGGTCCCCTGTCACGCCCAGTGCGTGCAGGTGACAACGTGACCCTGCGCTGCTCGGTGCAGGTGGGCTCAGCCCCTGTCACCTTCACCTGGCTGCACAACGGGAAGGAGGTGGCCTGGGGTCCCCTCCTGGAGTTCAGGGACATCGATGTGGGACAATCGGGCACCTACCAGTGCATGGCCACCAACCAGCTGGGACAGGACGGGCACCGCGTGTTCCAGGCACTCAGCCCTGAGCTGGCACTGGAGGTGACACCACAGGACACAAGGACACACATGGATACAGGTGGAGATCCCATGGGGTCAGTGTGGTTCAGCACCTCTGGGGTGATGGGTGACCCTGATGTGTCCCCCTCTGTTCCTTGCAGTGGCCGCAGGGGTCGGTGGGGCCCTTTTCTTCCTGCTCCTGCTCGTGGGTGTAATTGTGGCCTGGCTCCGGTGGAACCGCCAGGGTGGGTGACAATGGGGTGATGGCGTCCCAGGGAACTATAGAGACCCCCAGAGTTTGGGAGTGATAGGGCGGCACCCACAGCCCCAGAATTGTGACCTTGGCTGTGGGTCCGGTAGCCTTTGGGGAGGTGCTGGAGGGTCCTGCATGGATGTTGGGAGTTCTTCCAGGGGGGTCTCTGTCCCTGGTGGGCTTTGGGTTCTTGAGGCTGAGTTCATCAGAGGCAATGGGAAGGTTCCTGAATTCTAGGGGCCTTCAGGGATTCATGGGGGTCCTGTGGGAAATTGAGGGTCCCATGGGGGTTCAGGAACCCTGAGAGGGGTCAGGGCCCTAGGACCCCACAGTCACCCCTCCACTCTTTCCTCTGCAGCTGCCAAGAAGAACCAGGAAAGGTAAGTGGGGGGCCTCAAACCACACTCTTCCCTTTTACCCCAACCCCCAACACCTCCCATTCCCTCCCCCACATCCCCTTTATTCCCTCAGGGCCCCCCCGGATCCCCCAGCCTCCCCAGAGGAGGGGGAGGTGCTGTACACCCACATCGTGGCCACCAAGAGGGCAGGGGGTGAGTATGGGGGGGACACACGCAGAGGAACACGTCACCCACGAGTGTCACCCCACCCAGATCCCACAGCCCATGTCTCTCGCAGTGTCCCCCCGTGCCACCACCCTCCAGGATCGCCAGGTGACCTACGCGGAGCTGCGGGGACCCCAGGGGCGACTGCGGGAACCCGGTGACATCTACGGGAATGTGCTGTGACACTGGGAGGAACTGGGGGGCACTGGGGGTCCCCACCCATAGGCACCCACTCCTGTGTGTGTGCTGCCACTAAAAACTGCCCCTCCCTCTCTAAGCTCAAAAATCCCAAAGGGGTGAGAGAAGAACAATATCTTGAAACTGCAATGAGAGGGAATAAAACCAACAGCAACGGAAACAAGGTTAAGAGTCCAAATTGTCACACAAGGAACGATTTCCAGGGAAAGGCACAACAAGGAGCAACCCCCAGACATTTTGCCCATCTCGTTTTCTCCACCAGAGGAACCTGCCAGGGCCCTGGGCCTCCCTTGCTCTGATGGCCAAAGCGGCCTTCAGGAGGCTCAGGATTCTCTTGTCCTCTGTCCCAAACCCCTCCTCTGCCCTGTTCCCCACACCAGGATGTCACAAAGGCCCTGTGGGGGTTCCGGAGCCTCCCCCTTTGCCAGGGAAGAAGGGATCAGGCCATGGCACAGGGTGGGGTGGCCAAGACAGGAAAGGTTTGAAGTATGGAGACATTTTGGAAGAGCTGTGTGTGGCAGGGGTGGGTCAGGCCTTGCTTTTGGTGAGACAGGGCCCCGTCTGTCCATCAGTCTTTCAGCCATGGCACACTGGGGACAGTGTGACACTCTGCCAAAGCCAGCTCCTAAGTGGCCATGTGACCAGAAGTGCCACCTGGGGAGAGGGCCCTTGGTGACCCAACTGGCTTAAAAGGCAGAGCATGAGGTGGCCAAGTTGATGACCCTGTCTCCTCTTGCGGTGTCTGTCCTATCCATGCTGGAACCCAGGATTTGGCAACTCATTTAAATGAGAGATATCTGCCAAGGAAAGTAGAAATATTCCTGGAATGGAAAGAAGACGTATTTCTAAAACTTTTTTTAATTTTTAAGATGATGGGACTTCCAGGCTAAAGTGCAGGAAACGGAATAAAAGCTCTTAACTGGGAAAATTATAAACCAGAACAGAAAAAAAAACACAAGCCCAGAACTTTCCCTGCCTCTCATCGCCGTTCGTGTTTGTGGCAGTGAAAAATGTGGCCAGCAGTGGGCGCTGCAGGGAGCACTCCTGGCCAGCAGGGGGCGCTGCTGGGAGCACTCCCGGCCAGCAGGGGGCGCTGCAGGGAGCACTCCCGGCCAGCAGGGGGCGCTGTAGGGAAAACTTCCAACAAGCAGGGGGCGCCCCGGTCCAGCTCCATCCCCTCAGGGGCCATGGCGGCCTCGGGTAGGAGGCAGGAGGGGAAATCGCTCCTTTTGCAAACTCACGGGCACCAATCACTCACAGCACCACCACCAGCAGCGGGCAGGAGCTGCCAGGGCAGCAGGTTGGATCCCAGTGCCCACTGGCAGTGTAGCAGTGTTCCGGGGCCAGGCACACACCCTGAGCAACACCCGTGACCGCTCTCCATGATCCCAGATGGAAGGAAGGCAGCGCCTGAGCCCAGGCAGATCTCGGGTCCACAGCAGCTCGTCTGGTGGCTTTACACCACAATTCCTGCAAACCCTCCGCCTTTCACTCAGGGAGGAGGGCAGGGATGGAACCACTCTGGGATCCAGCCACGATCAATCCTCACAGCCCCAACGTGGCTGCTGGTAGAGCCCCTGCTCGATATTTTCACACTTTTCCCTCTTGTATGGCGGCCATGGTCAGAACCCAAACATTTTTCCCAGGCTGCTCCAGAAAGCAGCAAGTTTCAGACAGAAAGAAGGAGGGACCCGGTCGGGTTGTTGAGCAGAGTGTTTTCGTCTTTGCCGGGTTTTGGGGCTCTCTCAGAACATTGCTGCAAGGGACAAAATGATCAATTCCTGACTGGTTCCCTCACAGCTGCCCCTGCAGTGGGGGGTCTCCAGCCAGCCCTGCTCTGAAAACTATCAAAGGCCCTCACAGAGCCACTGCTTGGGCTCCCTTTGGGGTTTGTGCTTCTTGCAGAGCTGAGCAAACCACAGGCAGATCTTTTACCCCCACAGAATTCTCACCTCTGCAGCAGCTCTAAAGCTGACAGAATCAAAGCCAAGGGGGTAGGGGGGACCCTGAGGTGCTGGCTGCCACCTGGGGCTGGCCAGAGCAGGGCTGGGCAATGGCCATCCCTGTGCAGTGGGGCTGGGCCCCACCCTTGGGTGGCCGCTGGCTTCAAGGACCAGGACTTTGGGAGCTCCTTTCTGCCCGGGGCTCCATTCCCCAGCTGCTCTTGCCAGCGCAGATCCTGCAGGGAACAAAAAAGAATGGAGATGTCTGGACCTCCCTGGAGCTGCTATGGCCCAGGACAGGACCCCCTTGTCCAGCATGTGGCCCCCGTGGGACAGTACTGTTCCAGGACAGGAGCCACCCAGATGTGCCCACGCAGGACAGAACCTGCCCCCCTCATGTGACCAAGGTGTCAAAAGACCTCTTCCTTCTTCTGCAGGAGAGGGAAAGTGAAAGTGTTGGTGTGGTAAAGTGGACATCCCCATCCCCCACAGCCTCCCCAGCCCTCCCTGCAGGCCCCTCAGCCCTGCTTCCCCCACCCTGGGCTTCCCCCAACCCCTTCTCTGATCAGGTACCCCCCAGGATCATCAAGGCACAAACAGGGCTGGTTGCGAAATTGAGGGGTGAAATGATGGATATGGAAAAAAAGGGAGGGAAAAGACACTGGGGGTGTGGGGACACAGACCCAGAGACCCTCAGAATCGGTCTGGGGTTACCCCAAGGCCGCCGGCACCTTATGGGGGCTGTGCTGGGCTCTGGGTCTCCCCAAAATCTGAGGCACTCAGGGAAGGAGCTGAGACCCCCAGGCTCACCCAGCCACTGCCCATCCCTGGCACACTCATTTCCCTGAGAACCAAAACATGGACCCCCATTCTTTATGTCCCCCCTCTCTGTAACCCCTATCCCAGTACTGACATTCCCCAGGATCTCCATGGCCCAGCACCCCATTCCCAAAGAACCCTCTCCTGTTCATTCCATCCCCTGCAATCCTCCTTTCCCCAGAACCATAGTTCTCCCAGGAACACCCATACCCCCTGCACCCCACCCTTAGCAGGATGAGCACATCCCGTGACCCCAAATCCTTGGAGCCCACGTTCCCCTGGGACTCCCAACCCTGAGTCCTCCCAGCCCTTGGGACCCCCATTCCCACGGCCCCATCACTGGTGACTCCCCCCCTCCTCAGAACCCATATTCCCAGCGACCCCATCATTGGGACCCCCCATTCCCCTGGACACCCATCCCAGGCTCCCCAAACCCCTGAGTCCCCACTCCTGGGAACCCGTATCACACCGTGTCCCACCCAGCCTTGTCCCCATCCTGTCCCCACCCAGCCCACAGCCTGTGGCCACCCTGCCCCCACCAAGTGCCAGCTATGCATGATGGGCGAGACCTGACCTCGCTTCCTTCCCCTTTGGCCAAAGAGCCACCAGCAAGGGGACAGCCACCCCCTGCAGCCAGTGACAGCCAGTCCACATGGCTGGGGACACCGGGATGGCTGGGAAGGTGGCGCTGCTCCTGTGGGGTGAGTGCCCTGGGCACGGGCCTGACAGCCCGAGAATGGGGATGGGGAAGGGGCACAGGGCGGCTGCAGGGTCCCCTGAGGTCCCCATGGCCAGCAGGGCTTGGAGTTCAGTGTGACCAGAGTTGTGTGGTGGCCATGGGGACAGGAACAGGGGGACAGGAATGTGGGAACTGGGATGTGGGAACAGGGACAGGGAGATGGAAATCTGGGGACAAGGATGTGGCAGAAGGAACCTTGGGGCTTGGGCAGATGTGTGGACAGGGACAGGGACACAGGCATGCAGGGACAGGGACAAGGGGACAGGCCCTATGTTGATGGGCCATGGGGACAGGTGCCAACAGAATGGGATCATGGGCACAGGGCCACGGGGCTGTGGCTGTGGGGCCAGAAGGGGTGACCTGTGCCATCACAGTGTCCCCATGCCTGAGCAGGAGTTGGCTGCTGTGTCCCTGTCCTCGAGACATCTGTGCCACACCAGTGACCCTACAGAGACAGTTAGGGACAATCCCGACACCCTGTGCCCCCATGTTGCTGTCCCTGCAGTGCCACCCCCACCCAGCCCTGTCCCTTCTCCCTTCCAGCCCAGACCCTCGGCCTCGCTGTTGAGTCCTCGGGGGATGCCATGGCCCCACCCTACTGTCCCCAGCTCTGCTCTGGCCCAGGCAGGCTGGTGTCCCCTGTCACCCACAGATGCCCAGACCACCCAGCTCCCCGTGGAGACCCCTGGAAGCCGGCGGTGCTTTGGGACCAGGTGACACTGACCTGCCAGGGCTCGCGGACCTCTGGTGCCACCACCTAGTACAAGGATGGGCGGCGCTAGTGCCAGCAGAGAAGCGATCACCTCACTGTCACCGAGAGTGGCACCTACGAGTGTGACAGACCCGACACGGGGCGCAGCCCCCCATTGACAGTCTCAGATGGTGAGGGAGGTTTTCATGTCCCCAGCCTGGCACCTGCCTGGATCCCAAGGGCTCTGGGTGGGCTCCACTCCATGGGTCACCTCCTGGTGTGACCAGAGCCTGTCCCTTGCTCTGGGGACATCCAAGAGCATTCCACTGCCAGGAGATTTCTCTCTCACAATGGGTGGCCCCTGGTGTCTCCTGGAACCATCATGACCCTCCTGACGCCCCTGGTGTGACAGGTCCCCTCTGTCCCCCAGGCCTGGTTGTGCTGTAGGTGCCAGCACGGGCACTGCTGGAGGGGGACACGGTGACACTGCGCTGCCGGAGCTGGCAGAACAAACGGCTCACAGATGTGTACTTCTACTATGAAGAGACTAATCTGAAGTGGAGCTATGATGGGACCGAGCTGTCCCTGTCGCCTGTGCAGCTGAGCCTCAGTGGCAACTACTACTGTGGGGGCTCTGTGAGCGATGTGGTGTCGAAGTGGAGCAAGTCGAGGCGGGTGACAGTGACAGTGCGCAGTGTGTGCAGGGATGGGGACAGGGATGCCCAACATCCTCCAAGGCTTTCCCCACCACTGCCTGAATCCTTCATCCCTCCCTTTACTCCTTCCTGGCTCACCCAGAATTGCCCAAGTCCCTCTGGGTTTCCGCCATGACTGCCCAGTTCCCCCTGCACATCCCTCATCCCTCTCTTTGTCCTCCCCAGCCCTCCCTGGATTCCCAACCCCTTCCAAGGTCCCTGCTCCACCCTCTGGTCTCCCTTCCTTCCCTGGGTCCTCCCGTGGCCCATCTCTAAACCCCAAATCATTCCCTGAGTCTTCTCAGCCTCCCTCGTGGCTCCCCATCCCTGCCTGGGTCTCTCCCCCTTTCCATGGGGTCTTACCGTTGTCCGCAGGTCCCACCATGCCTCCCAGGGTCCCCTCCTGCTAACTGGGATCTTCTCTGCTCCCCTCCAATCCTCCTTATCCCCTCACATGTCCCCAACCCCACCTGGGTCCCCAATCTCTCCTGTGTCCCCTGCAGAGGTCCCGCTCTCGGGGGTGTCCCTGTCAGCGCAGCCCCCTGGGGGACAGGTGGCACTTGGGAACAGCCTGGTGCAGAGCTGCAAGGTGGCAACGGGGACAGGTCCCCTGTCATTCTCCTGGCACCGGGAGGGCTCGGGGGCACTGCTGGGCACCGGCCCCCGCCTGGAGCTGTGCCACGTTGGGGACAATGACAGCGGCCAGTACCGGTGCCGGGTCAGCAACGGGGACAGTGTGGCTGAGAGTGCCCCCCTGAATATCACCGTGCTGAGTGAGTGGGACTTTCGGGCTGGGGGTGATCCCACCCACGGCACCCCCATCCCACCTCGCCCAGTGCCAGCCCTGTCTCTGTCCCCGCAGTGCCCGTGGCCAATGCCACAATCACCCCCGGTCCCCTGTCACACCAGGTGCGCACAGGTGACAACGTGACCCTGTGCTGCTCGGTGCAGGTGGGCTCAGCCCCTGTCACCTTCACCTGGCTGCACAATGGGCAGGAGGTGGCCCAGGGTCCCCTCCTAGAGATCAGGGACATCGATGTGGGACATTCAGGCACCTACCAGTGCATGGCCACCAACCAGCTGGGACAGGACGGGCACCGCGTGTTCCAGGCACTCAGCTCTGAGCTGGTACTGTTGGAGACCGCTGCCTCCCCCTCGGTCACAGGTGGGGACACACGGGGTCACCGGGGTGTTCAGGGCCCCCAGGGTTCAGGGTGACCCCAGTGTGTCCCCTCTGTCCCCAGCAGTGGCTGTGAATGTCGGCAGGACCCTCCTGTTCCTGCTCCTGCTCGTGGCTGTCATCGTGGGCTGTCACTGGTGGCACCGCCAGGGTGGGTGACAATGGGGGGGGTGGGGGTCCTGGAGTGAGGGGGAGCCCCCAGAGTGGGGGCAGAGATCAGGGATCCTGTGAGAATCAGGGCTGAAGTGGGGATTTGTGGTTCCGTGGGTGGTTGGAGCTACCGAGGCCCCAGGAATTTTCAGGGGTCCCAGAGTCCCTTCGGTCACCCCCTCCCCTTTTCCTTGCAGCCCCCAGGAAGCCTCAGGACAGGTGAGTGGTGGGCTCAGGCTGGGGCTCCCCTTTCCTCTTCCCCAGATACCACCTAGACCTCCCCCATCCCCCGAGGACCCCCCTGGATGAGGGGGCCTATCTGGATCCACACATCATGGGCACGGAGTGGGCAGTGGGAGAATTCGGGGGGGACAGGGACACCTCACCCACGGGTGTCACTACCCACCCAGGTCCCCATAACCAGTGTCACTCTCAGGGCTCCAAAAGCTGTCCCCCAGCCCTGCCCCACCTCTGGATCCACAGGTGACCAATGTGGAGCTGTCAGGACCCTACGAGGGACAGCGGGACCCCCATGACTATGATGACATGCTGTGACACTGGGGACACTGGGGGCACTGGGGGGCATCGGATCCCGTCATGGGTCTCTTCTTCCTCTTCCAGCACCCCACGGGGCTCCTCATTCCCCCTCCCGGTGCTGGGGGTTAACTTGAGGTTTTTCCCTCTTGTTGTACCCAAAATTCAGTTTTTTGGTCAAACTCTGTGACAAACAAGGCTCACTCTTGAAAATTTTTAAGTGTTTAATAACAAATAAAAGGGTCAGTAAACAGCGGGCTGGGTGCTTGGCAGCTGCCAGAGGCACACCATTAACTACAGCAATTCTTCCTACACATCTTTTCATTGTATTGGTTAAATACACACTCAGGAGGATTAAACATATTCAAACATTCTTTCCAGTTTACATGTTATTGGAATTCTTTTGCTTGGTTTGATCCAAGATTCATTTTCATAAAGTACACACCATACTGCAGATTAAATTTATATATTTTTTGTGCTCACAAGCCCCACCCTCTTCTGTGGTTTGACAGCTCTTGATAACCGATGGGTCAGTAGTAAATTCCAATTTGCATTCTTTCTTTTGCTGTTTATTTACCTCCTACTTTTCATTGTGTTCTTCTCATACAGGTGAGATCCTCTACCAGTACATTAAATCAACATTAGCTACTTTACACAATTATCTGAGTTATTCTCACCATTGTCACTTGGTTACACAAATAAAGGCATTAGCTACTTCTGCAACGGTTCATGTTGTAATACACAGAACATTGTCTCTATCTTGATATTTTGGGAGAGCCTAAACTATAATATATTTATCACACTGAAATATATATTCTACACAGGATTAGGGTAAAAAGGCTGACAAATTGTAGTATATCAAAAGCAGTTGAGAAGTGATTACAAACTGAATTATACCAAAATAATTTGCAAAAACTAGTATAATAGTGAAAGCCAATGACTGCATAGTCATTCATAACAGGGGGAAGGTGCATTGAAGGGTTTATTTGACTTCTCCTTGCCCTGCTCTGATTTTGTCAGCAATAAATTCATTTCATATCTCTAAATCCGAGGCAGTTTTACCTATGACAGGATTTGATGAGGCATCTCTCCTGCTTCATGTCTCAACCCAGGAACTCTTTGCTCAATTTTCTCTCCCCATCCAGGTGTGGAGGGCACTGAGAGAGTGGCTGTGGTGGGTGAGGCGCATCCAGCCAATGTCCATCCACAGCAAGGCAGGGAGGAGGAGGAGGGTGCAGGTCATGCTGTTGTTGAGCAGATTGTTGTGGGATTTGCAGTAGCTCTGGGGCACTCTCAGTCCCTTGGGCAAAGGGACAAAATGATCAATTCCTGCAGTTCCTCACTGATTCCCTCACAGCTGCACCTGCGAGGGGGGGTCTCCAGCCAGCCCTGCTCTGAAAACCATCAAAGGCCCTCCCAGAGCCACTGCTTGGGCTCCTTTTGGGGTTTGTGCTTCTTGCAGGGCTGAGCAAACCACAGGCAGGGCCTTTCCCCCCCACAGAATTCTCACCTCTGCAGCAGCTCTAAAGCTGTCAGAATCAAAGGCAAGGGGTCAGGGGGCACCCTGAGGGGCTGGCTGCCACCTGGGGCTGGGCAGAGCAGGGCTGGGCAATGGCCATGCCTGTGCAGTGGGTCTGGGCCATGGCTGGGCCCCATCCTTGGGTGGCCACTGGCTTCAAGGAGCAGGACTTTGGGAGCTCCTTCCTGCCCAGGGCTCCATTCCCCTGCTGCTCTTGCCAGCTCAGATCCTGCAGGGAACGAGCAAGAATGGAGAAGTCTGGATGCCCCTGGAGCTGCCATGGCCTAGGACAGGACCCCCTTGTCCAGCATGTGGCCCCCGTGGGACAGTACTGTTCCAGGACAGGAGCCACCCAGATGTGCCCACGCAGGACAGAACCTGCCCCCCTCGTGTGCCCAAGGTGTCAAACGGCCTCTTCCTTCTTCTGCAGGAGAGAGATAGTGAAAGTGTTGGGTGGGAATGTGGACATCCCCATCCCCCACAGCCTCCCCAGCTCTCCCTGCAGACCCCTCAGCCCTGCTTCCCCCACCCTGGGCTTCCCCCAATCAATTCCCTGCTCAGGCGCTCTCCAGGATCATCAAAGGACGAACTGGGGGGTTGTGAAATTGAGAGGTGAAATGATGGAAAAGAAGAGAGGAAAAAACACTGGGGGTGTGGGGACACAGATCCAGAGACCCCCAGAATCGGTCTGGGGTGACACCCAGGCCACCGGCTCCTTATGGGGGCTGTGCTGTGCTCTGGGTCTCCCCAAAATCTGAGGCACCCAGGGAAGGAACTGAGACCCACGGGCTCACCCAGGCCCTGCCCATCCCTGGCACACTCATTTCCCTGGGAACCAAAACATGGGACCCCCATTCCTTATGTCACCCCCTCTCTGTAACCCCCATCCCAGTACTGACATTCCCCAGGATCTCCATGGCCCAGCACCCCATTCCCAAGGAACCCTCCCCTGTTCATTCCATCCCCTGCAATCCTCCTTTCCCCAGAACCATAGTTCTCCCAGGAACACCCATACCCCCTGCTCCCCACCCTTAGCAGGATGACCACATCCCATAACCCTGAATCCCTGGAGCCCACGTTCCCCTGGGACTCCCAACCCTGAGTCCCCCCAGCCCTTGGGAACCCCCATTCCCATGGCCCCATCTCTGGGGTCTCCCCCTCCCCAGCACCCCCATTCTCAGGGATCCCATCCCTGGGACCCCCCATTCCCCTGGACACCCATCCCTGGCTCCCCAAACCCCTGAGCCCCCTACTCCTGGGAACCTGTATGACAAGGTGTCCCACCCAGCCTTGTCCCCATCCTGTCCCCACCCAGCCCACAGCTTGTGGCCACCCTGCCCCCACCAAGGGCCAGCTACGCAAGATGGGCGAGACCTGACCTCGCTTCCTTCCCATTTGGCCAAAGAGTCACCAGTGAGGAGACAGCCACCCCCTGCAGCCAGTGACAGCCAGTCCACATGGCTGGGGACACCGGGATGGCCAGGAAGGTGGCGCTGCTCCTGTGGGGTGAGTGCACCGGGCACGGGCCTGACACCCCGGGGATGGGGATGGGGAGGGGGCAAAGGGGGGCTGCGGGGTGCCCTGAGCTCCCCATGGCCAGCAAGGCATGGAGTTCAGTGTGACCAGAGTTCTGTGGTGGCCATGGGGACAGGAACAGGGGGACAGGAATGTGGGAACTGGGATGTGGGAACAGGGACAGGGGGATGGAAATCTGGGGACAAGGATGTGGCAGAAAGAACCTTGGGGCTGGGGCAGCTGTGTGGACAGGGACAGGGACACAGGCATGCAGGGACAGGGACAAGGGGAAAGGCCCTATGTTGATGGGTTATGGGGACAGGTGCCAACAGAAGGAGATCATGGGCACAGGGCCACATGGCTGTTGCTGTGGGGCTGGCAGGGGTGACCTTTGCCACTAGAGTGTCCCCATGCCTGAGGAGGGGTTGGCTGCTGTGTCCCTGTCCTCGAGACATCTGTGCCACACCAGTGCCCCCACAGAGACAGTTAGGGACAATCCCGACACCCCGTGTCCCCATGTTGCTGTCCCTGCAGTGACACCCCCAGCCAGCCCTGTCCCTTCTCCCTTCCAGCCCAGACCCTTGGCCTCACTGGTTAGTCTTCAGGGAATGCCATGGCCCCACCCTCCTGTCCTCAGCCCTGCTCCTGTCCTGACAGGTGTCCCCTGTCACCCGCAGGTGCCCAGACCACCCAGCTCTTCGTGGAGCCCCCCTGGAGGCCGGCGGTGCTTTGGGACCGGGTGACACTGACCTGCCAGGACTCGGGGACCGCCGGTGCCACCACCTGGTACAGGGACGGGCGGCACTGGTGGCAACAGAGAAGCAATCACCTCACTGTCACCGAGAGTGGCACCTACGAGTGTGACAGACCTGACACGGGGCGCAGCCCCCCATTGACAGTCTCAAATGATGAGGGAGGTTTTCATGTCGCCAGCCTGGCACCTGCCCTGATCCCAAGGGCTCTGGGTGGGCTCCACTCTATGGGTCACCTCCTGGTGTAACCAGAGCCTGTCCCGTGCTCTGGGGACATCCAAGAGCATTCCACTGCCAGGAGATTTCTCTCTCACAATGGGTGGCCCCTGGTGTCTCCTGGAACCATCATGACCCTCCTGACGCCCCTGGTGTGACAGGTCCCCTCTGTCCCCCAGACCTGGTTGTGCTGCAGGTGCCAGCACGGGCGCTGCTGGAGGCGGACACGGTGACACTGCGCTGCCGGAGCTGGCAGAACAGACGGCTCACAGATGTGTACTTCTACCATGAAGAGACTAATCTTAAGTGGAGCTATGATGGGACCGAGCTGTCCCTGTCACCTGTGCAGCTGAGCCTCAGTGGCAACTACTACTGTGGGGGCTTGGTGAGCAATGTGGTGTCGAAGTGGAGCAAGTCGAAGCCGGTGACAGTGACAGTGCGCAGTGAGTGCAGGGATGGGGACAGGGAAGCCCAGCATCCTCTGAGGGTTTCTCCACCACTGCCTGAATCCTTCATCCCTCCCTTTACTCCTCCCTGGCTCACCCAGAATTGCCCAAGTCCCTCTGGGTTTCCGCCATGACTGCCCAGTTCCCCCTGCACATCCCTCATCCCTCTCTTTGTCCTCCCCAGCCCTCCCTGGATTCCCAACCCCTTCCAAGGTCCCTGCTCCACCCTCTGGTCTGCCTTCCATCCCTGGGTCCTCCCTGGGCTTATCTCTAAACCCCAAATCATTCCCTGAGTCTCCTCAGCCTCCCTCGTGGTTCCCCATCCCTGCCTGGGTCTCTCCCCCTTTCCATGGGGTCTTGCCATTGTCCCCAGATCCCACCATGCCTCCCAGGGTCTCCTTGTGCTCACAGGGATCCTCTCTGCCCCCCTCCTATCCTCCTCTTTCCCCTCCAGTGTCCCCCTGCCCCTCCTGGGTCCCCAATCCCTCCTGTGTTCCCCTACAGGGGTCCCACTCTCGGGAGTGTCCCTGTCAGTGCAGCCCCCCGGGGGACAGGTGGCACTTGGGAACAGCCTGGTGCTGAGCTGTGCGGTGGCCAAGGGGATAGGTCCCCTGTCCTTCTCCTGGCACCGGGAGGGCTCGGGGGCACTGCTGGGCACCGACCCCCGCCTAGAGCTGCACCACGTTGTGGACAATGACAGCGGCCAGTACCGGTGCCGAGTCAGCGACGGGGACAGTGTGGCTGAGAGTGCCCCCCTGAATGTCACCGTGCTGAGTGAGTGGGATCCTTGGGCTGGGGGTGACCCCACCCATGGCATCCCCATCGCACCTCACCAGGTGCCAGCCCCGTCTGTATCCCCACAGTGCCCATGTCCAATGCCACCATCACCCCTGGTCCCCTGTCACACCCGGTGCGTGCAGGTGACAACGTGACCCTGCGCTGCTCGGTGCAGGTGGGCTCAGCCCCTGTCACCTTCACCTGGCTGCACAACAGGAAGGAGGTGGCCCAGGGTCCCCTCCTGGAGCTCAGGGACATCGATGTGGGGCATTCGGGCACCTACCAGTGCGTGGCCACCAACCAGCTGGGACAGGACGGGCACCGCGTGTTCCGGGCACCACACTGGAGGTGATACCTGGCACACCCTGGATTATTGGAATAATATTCCAATATTACTGGATAGCACGTGTCTGGGCTCATCCAGCCCTTGCTGCTTGACCAAAGGCAGCTGCTGTGGTTTTTCACCACAGAGATCCCTCTGGCTAGCTAGGAGTGTCAGCTAGGCACTGAGAACAAGTCCAGGCTGGTAGGAACTCAGCTTTGCCTCGGGTGAAAGGCCTTAGGCTAGGTGAAGAACAAAGGAGAGGATTCTACAGCAGGGTTCGGTCCAGAGCTTTATTCCAAGGTCTCTGAATCTTGGTACAGCTACAGTAGAATCCCGGCCGCATGGTCCCCAGGTCCTTTTAAGCTCAGGGGGAGGGGGAGGGGAGAGGATAGGTGAGCTACCAACCAGGTGGGAGAGGGCAAGTCTCAAGGGACAATGACACTCAGACAGGTCAATGGCCCAGGGCTGAGAAGCACCTTTTGAACTTCTGCCAATCACAGGAAACCCTTCCTGGAACGTTAAACTTGATGGACATCACTCAGGATGAGAAAGGGGGAGGGGAAAAGAGAAGCTATTTCTACCTGGGAAAGGACTGGGAAGTCTAAAACAGGAAATTGCAACACACTACAACACTGGATCACAGGTGGGGTCACACGGGGTCACCGGGGTGTTCAGGGCCCCCAGGGTTCAGGGTGACCCCAATGTGTCCCCTCTGTCCCCAGCAGTGGCTGTGAATGTTGGCAGGACCCTCCTCTTCCTGCTCCCTGCTCATGGCTGTCATCGGGGGCTGTCACTGGTGGCACCTCCCTGGTGGGTGACCATGGTGGGGGATGGGGGTCCTGGAGTGAGGGGGAGCCCCCAGAGTGAGGGCAGAGATCAGGATTCCGGTGAGAATCAGGGCTGAAGTGGGGATTTGTGCTTCCGTGAGTGATTGGAGCTGCCGAGGCCCCAGGAAGGTTCAGGGGTCCCAGAGTCCCCTCGGTCACCCCCTCCCCTTTTCCTTGCAGCCACCAGGAAGTCTCAGGACAGGTGAGTGGTGGGCTCAGGCTGGGACTCCCCTTTCCTCTTTCCCAGATACCACCTAGACCTCCCCCATCCCCCGAGGACCCCCCTGGATGAGGGAGCCTTGCTGGATCCACACATCATGGGCACGGAGTGGGCAGTGGGAGAATTCGGGGGGGGACAGGGACACCTCACCCACGGGTGTCACCGCCCAGCCAGGTCCCCATAACCAGTGTCACTCTCAGGGCCCCCACAGGTGTCCCCCTGCCTGCCCAATCTCAGGATCCACAGCTGACCAATGTGGAGCTGTCGGGACCCTACGAGGGACAGCGGGACCCCTGTGACTACGATGACGTGCTGTGACACTGGGGACACTGGGGGGCACTGGGGTGCATTGATTCCTGTCATGGGTCTCTTCTTCCTCTTCCAGCACCCCACGGGGCTCCTCATTCCCCCTCCTAGTGCTGGGGGTTCACATGAGGTTTTTCCCTCTTATTGTACCCAAAATTCAGTTTTTTGGTCAAACTCTGTGACAAACAAGGCTCACTCTTTAAAATTTTTAAGTGTTTAACAACAAATGAAAGGGTCAGTAAACAGTGGGCTGGGTGCTTGGCAGCTGCCAGAGGCACACAGTTAACTACAACAATTCTTTCTACACATCTTTTCATTGTATTGGTTAAATACACACTCAGGAGGGTTAAACACATTAAAACATTCTTTCCAGTTTACATGTTATTGGAATTCTTTTGCTTGGTTTGATCCTAGATTCATTTTCATAAAGTGCACACCATCCTGCAGATTAAATGTCATATATTTTATGTGCTCACAAGCCCCGCCCTCTTCTGTGGTTTGACAGTTGTTGATAACCAAAAGGTCAGTAGTAAATTCCAATTTGCATTCTCTCTTTTGCTGTTTATTTACTTGCTACGTATCAATTTGTTCTTCTCATACAAGTGAGATACTCCAGCAGTACATTAAATCAACATTAGCTACTTCACACAATTATCTGAGTTATTCTCACCATTGTCACTTGGTTACAGAAATAAAGGCATTAGCTACTTCTGCAACAGTTAATGTTGTAATACACAGAACATTGTCTCTATCTTGATATTTTGGGAGAGCCTAAACTATAATATATTTTTCACACTGAAATATATATTCTACACAGGGATTAGGGTAAAAAGGCTGACAAATTGTAGTGTATCAAAAGCAGTTGAGAAGTGATTACAAACAGAATTATACCAAAATAATTTGCAAAACCGAATAGTGAAAGCCAAAGGCTGCATAGTCATTCATAACAGTGTGAAAGTGTATTGAAGGGTTTATTTGACTTCTCCTTACCCTGCTCTGATTTTGTCAGCAATAAATTCAATTCATATCTCTAAATCCAAGGCAGCTTTACCTGTGACAGGATTTGATGAGGGATCTCTCCTGGTCCGTGTCTCAACCCAGGAACCCTTTGCTCAATTTTCTCTCCCCATCCAGGTGTGGAGGGCAGTGAGAGAATGGCTGTGGTGGGTGAGGGGCATCCGGCCAATGTCCATCCACAGCAAGGCAGGGAGGAGGAGGAGGGTCCAGGTCATGCTGTTGTTGAGCAGATTGTTGTGGGATTTGCAGTAGCTCTGGGGCACTCTCAGTCCCTTGGGCAAAGGGACAAAATGATCAATTCCTGCATTTCTGGACTGGTTCCCTCACAGCTGCACCTGCAGTGGGGGGTCTCCAGCCAGCCCTGCTCTGAAAACCATCAAAGGCTCTCACAGAGCCACTGCTTGGGCTCCCTTTGAGGTTTGTGCTTCTTGCAGAGCTGAGCAAACCACAGCCAGGCCTTTTCCCCCCACAGAATTCTCACCTCTGCAGCAGCTCTAAAGCTGCCAGAATCAAAGGCAAGGGGGCAGGGGGGACCCTGAGGTGCTGGCTGCCACCTGGGGCTGGCCAGAGCAGGGCTGGGCTATGGCCATCCCTGTGCAGTGGGGCTGGGCCATGGCTGGGCCCCACCCTTGCATTGACAGGGGTCCCCAGGATGTGCCACCCCTGGGACAGGATCCTCCCAGGACAGAACCCCCCTGGATGTGCCCACAAGGACAGAAGTTCCCCCCTTTCCCATCTGACTCTCTGCACAAACGGCCTCTTCCTTCTTGTCCAGGAAAAGGAAAGTGAAAGTTTTGAGGGGGCACAGCCCCACACCTCCATCCCCCACAGCCTCCACACCCATCCCTGCACCCCCACACCTCATTCTCTCCTACCCCTGAGTCCCCCCAACCCCTTCCCTGCTGCGGTGCTCCCCTGGATTGCTGCAGGAACAGAGGGAGAGGGGACATAGCAGAAAAGTGAGGAAAATAAGAAAAAAAGAGAAATAAAGAGAGGAAAACGTTAAGGGGGGCAGGGGAGGGCACAGAAGCAGAGCCATCCAGGATCCCCATGTCATGCCTGCACAGCAAACAAGAGCCCCAGAGGAGGTGTGCTTGGCCCTGGGTCACCCCAAAATCTGAGGAACCCCAGGAAGGAGCTGCAATCCCCATGCCCACTCAGCCACTCCCCAACACTGGCACCCCCATTCCCCTGGCACCACAACCATGGAACCCCTTTGGCCTTGGTCTCTCCTCCCTTGGATGCCCATCCCAGGGCTGCCATTGCCCAGCACCACCATTGCCTTGATCCCATCCCATCGGCTGCTTCTTCCCCCAGACCCCCGATTCCCGAGGGTCCCCTTTTTCCCCCTGCACCCCCAACCCAGGCACCCACATGTGATGACACCAAATCACTGGGGACCATCTTCCAACAGCACCCCCATCCCTGAATCCCCCCACGCATGGAGACCCCAATACCCCTGGACCCACAATTATCCTGGACGCCCATCCTTGGGTCCACACATCCCCTCAGCCCCCCACTCTAGGCAACACAATCCCCCACCATGTCCCCAGATCATCCCATCATGTCCCCATCATGTCCCCAGCTTGTGGCCACCCTGCGCCCACCAAGGGCCACCCACACAAGGGGACAAGACCTGACCTCGCTTCCTTCCCGTTCATCCGAAGAGCCGCCAGCCAGGGGAGCGGTGGCCACAGCAGCCAGTGACAGCCAGTCCACATGGCTGGGGACACTGGGATGGTCGGGAAGGTGGCACTGCTCCTCTGGGGTGAGTGCCCTGGGCACGAGCCTGACACCCCAGGGATGGGGAGGGGAGGGGGCACAGGGGAGCTGTGGGGTCCCCTGAGGTCCTAATGCCAGCAGTGCCAGTCCCTGTTACCCACAGTGGACCCTGGTGTGACTGGGGATGTAGGGTGGCCTTGGGGACAGGAACAGGGGGCAGGAATTTGGGGATGGGTCTGTGGGGACAGGAATGTGGGGACTGGCACCTTTGGGTTCAGGTAGCTCTGGGCATAGGGACAAGGGACCTGGGATGCAGGGACAGAAGTGGACAAGAACGGTGAGGATGTGGCCATTAGGATGGGATCATGGGGATGGCACCATGAGCTGGTGGGGGTGACCTGGGCCAGCCTGGGCTGTGTCCGTGATGTCCTCGTGCCCGGGGTGTCCACAGTGTCCCCATGTTCTGCCTCAGTCCAGGGTGGCCTGGGTGTCCCTGTTCCCAAGGTGTCTGTGCCAAAGGGATGTTGCGCATGGGTGGCTGTGACACAGACATGTCCCCTTGCCTCGCCAAATCTTTTGGGGACCACCCAGAAACACTTTATCTTAAGAACTGCTATCCCCATGAGGGCAATTTGGATACAGCCCCCACACCCAGTGCCCCCCTGCTGCTGTTTCCACGGTGTAACCCCCACCCAGCCCTGTCCCTTCTCCCTTCCAGCCCAGACCCTTGGCCTCGCTGGTGAGTCCTCGGGGGATGCTGTGGCCCCACCCTGCTGTCGCCAGCCCCACGCTGGCCCTGGCAGGCTGGTGTCCCCTGTCACCCGCAGGTCCCCAGACCACCCTGCTCCTTGTGGAACCCCCTTGGAGGCCGGCGATGCTTTGGCACTCGGTGACACTGACCTGCCAGGGCTCGGGGACCGCCGGTGCCACCACCTGGTACAGGAACGGGCGGCAATGGGGGCAGCAGGGACGTGACAACATCACTGTCACCGAGCATGGCACCTACACATGTGACAGGCCTGGAACCGGTCGCAGCCCCCCCGTGATAGTTTTAAATGGTGAGAGGGGTTTGGGTGTCCCCAGCCTGGCACGCACAGGGACCTTGAAGGCTCTGGGTGGGCTCCACCTTATAGGTCACATCCAGGTGTGACCGGAGCCTGTCCCCTGCTCTGGGGACATCCCAGAGTATCCCTGTGCATGGAGACTTCTCTCTCACATTGGGTGGCCCCTGGTGCCTCCTGGTGTCACCATGACCTTCCTGATGGCCCTGGTGTGACAGGTCCCCTCTGTCCCTCAGACTGGCTGGTGCCGCAGGTGCCAGCACGGGCACTGCTGGAGGGGGACATGGTGACACTGCCCTGCCGGCGGAAGGACAACAAACAGCTCACGGACGTGTATTTCTACCATGAGGAGAAGCCTCTGAAGGGGCCCCATGATGGGACCGAGCTGTCCCTGTCCCCCCTGGGGCCGCACCACAGCGGCCGATACCACTGCAAGGGCTGGGTGGAGCCACATTGGAGAGAGTCGAAGCCGGTGACAGTGACAGTGCGCAGTGAGTGCAGGGATGGGGACAGGGAAGCCCAACATCCCACAAGGCTTTCCCCACCACTGCCTCAATCCTTCATCCCTCCCTTTACTCCTCACTGGCTCACCCATAATGGCCCAAGTCCCTCTTGGTTTCCCCCATCACTGCCCACTTCCCCCTGCACATCCCTCATCCCTCTCTTTGTCCTCCCCAGCCCTCCCTGGATTCCCAACCCCTTCCAGGGTCCCTGCTCCACCCTCTGGTCTCCCTTCCTTCCCTGGGTCCTCCCTGGGCTTATCTCTAAACCCCAAATCATTCCCTGAGTCTCCTCAGCCTCCCTCGTGGTTCCCCATCCCTGCCTGGGTCTCTCCCCTTTTCTATGGGGTCTTGCCTTTGTCCCCAGGTCCCACCATGCCTCCCAGGGTCCCCTTGTGCTCACTGGGATCCTCTCTGCTCCCCTCCAATCCTCATTTTTCTCCTCCAGTGTCCCCCTGCCGCTTCCTGTGTCCCCAGTCCCTCCTGTGTCCCCCTGCAGGGGTCCTGCTCTCGGGGGTGTCCCTGTCAGTGCAGCCCCCTGGGGGATAGGTGGCACTCGGGGACAGCCTGGTGCTGAGCTGCCTGGTGGCCACAGGGACAGGTCCCCTGTCCTTCTCCTGGCACTGGGAGGGCTCAGGGGCACTGCTGGGCACCGGCCCCCGCCTGGAGCTGAGCCACGTTGGGGACAATGACAGCGGCCAGTACCGGTGCTGGGTAAGCGAGGGGGACAGTGTGGCTGAGAGTGACCCCCTGAATGTCACCATGCTGAGTGAGCGGGACCCTCGGTCTGGGGGTGACCCCACCCACGGCACCCCCATCCCACCTCACCAGGTGCCAGCCCCGTCTGTGTCCCCACAGTGCCTGTGGCCAATGCCACCATCACCCCCGTTCCCTTGTCACACCTGATGCATGCAGGTGTCAATGTCACGCTGCGCTGCTCGGTGCAGGTGGGCTCAGCCCCTGTCACCTTCACATGGCTGCACAACAGGCAGGAGGTGGCCCAGGGTCCCCTCCTGGAGCTCAGGGACATCGATGTGAGACAATCGGGCACCTACCAGTGCGTGGCCACCAACCAGCTGGGACAGGACGGGCACCGCGTGTTCCGGGCACTCAGCCCTGAGCTGGCACTGACACTGACACCTGGCTCACCCTGGGTCACAGGTGGGGTCACACGGGGTCACCGGGGATTTCAGGGCCCCCTGGGTTCTGGGTGACCCCAGTGTGTCCCCTCTGTCCCCATCAGTGGCTGTGAATGTCAGCAGGACCCTCCTGTTCCTGCTCCTGGTTGTCATCGTGGGCTGTCACTGGTGGCACCGCCAGGGTGGGTGACAATGGGGGGGTAGGGGGTCCTGGAGTGAGGAAAAGCCCCCAGAGTGGGGGCAGAGATCAGGGATCATGTGGGAATCGGGGCTGCAGCGGGGACTTGGGGGTCCAGGGGTTGTTGGAACTGCCAAAGACCCAGGAAGGGTCAGGCGTTCCTCCCCTTTTCCTGGCAGCTGCCAGGAAGCTCCAGTACAGGTGAGTGGTGGGCTTGGGCTGGGACTCCCCTTTCCCCCTCCCCAGACACCCCTAGAGCCCCCCTTATCCCCACAGGACCCCTGGATGAGGGGCTTGTGCTCAACACCCACCTCGTGGGCACCGAGTGTGCAGGGGGTGAGTGGAGTAGGTTACACTGGGCCCTGTCACCTACTGGTGTCACCGCCAGCCAGGTCCCTATAACTGGTGTAAGTCTCAGGGCCCCCACAGGTTTCCCCCAGCCCTGCCCCACCTCGGAATCCACAGGTGACCAACATGGAGCTTTTGGGACCCTACGAGGGACAGCGGGACCCCCGTGACTACGATGACGTGCTGTGACACTGGAGACACTGAGGGCACTGGGGTGCATCGGTTCCCGTCATGGGTCTCTTCTTCCTGTTCCTAGCACCCCACAGGGCTCCTCATTCCCCCTCCCAGTGCTGGGGGTTCACATGAGGTTTTTCCCTCTTATTGGACCAAAAATTCAGTTTTTTGGTCAAACTCTGTGACAAACAAGGCTCAGTCTTGAAAATTTTTAAGTGTTTAATAACAAATAAAAGGGTCAGTAAACAGCGGGCTGGGTGCTTGGCAGCTGCCAGAGGCACACAGTTAACTACAACAATTCTTCCTACACATCTTTTCATGGGATTGGTTAAATACACGCTCAGGAGGGTTATGCATATTCAAACATTCTTTCCTGTCTAAATATTCTGGGAATTCTTTTGCTGTATTTGACCCTTGATTCATTTTCATAAAGTGCAAACCGTCCTGCAGATTAAATGTCATATATTTTATGTGCTCACAAGCCCCGCCCTGTTCTCTGGTTTGACAGCTCTTGAAAACCGAAGGGTCAGCTGCTAATCCCACTTTTCAGTATTTCTTTTGCTGTTTATTTACTTGCTACATTTCAATGTGTTCTTCTCATAGAGGTGATATCCTCTACCAGTACATAAATCAACATTAGCTATTTCACACAATTATCTGAGTTCTTCTCACCATTGTCCCTTAGTCACACCCCAGACATTTCCCACAGCACATTGCCTCCACTAGAGGAACCTGGCAGGGCCTTGACCTTCCTTGCTCTGATGGCCAAAGCAGCCTTCAGGGGCCCTGGATTTTCTTTTCCCCTGTCCCAAACCCCTCCTCTGCCCTGTTCCGCACACCAGGATGTCACAAAAGCCCTGTGGGGGTTCCGGAGCCTCCCCATTTCCCAGGGCACATGGCTCAGGCCATTACACAGGGTGGGGTGTCAGAGACAGGAAGGGTTTGATGTCTGGAGACATTTTGGAAGAGCTGTGTGTGGCAGCGGTGGGTCAGGCCTTGCTTTTGGTGAGACAGGGCCCCGTCTGTCCATCAGTCTGTCAGCCATGGCACACTGGGGACAGTGTGACACTCTGCCAAAGCCAGCTCCTAAGTGGCCACGTGACCTGAAGTGCCACGTGGAGAGAGGGCCCTTGGTGGCCAAACTGGCTTAAAAGGCAGAGCATGAGGTGGCCAAGTTGCTGACCCTGTCTCCTCTTGGGGAGTCTGTCCTATCAATGCTGAAACCCAGGAGTTGGCAACTTATTTAAATGAGAAATATCTGCCAAGGAAAGCGGGAATATTCCTGGAATGGAAAGAAGACCCAGGCCTAAAACTTTTTTTAATTCTTAAGATGATGTGGCTTCCAGGCCAAAGTGTAGGAAAAGGAATAAAAGCTCTTTACTTGCAAATTTATAAACCAGAACAGAACAAACAACACAAACCCAGAACTTTCCCTCCCTCTCAGCACTGTTGGTTTTTGTAGCAGTGATAACCGCGGCCAGCAGGGGGCGCTGCAGAGAGCACTCCCGGCCAGCAGGGGGCGCTGCAGGGAGCACTCCCGGCCAGCAGGGGGCGCTGCAGGGAGCACTCCCGGCCAGCAGGGGGCGCCCCGGTCCAGCTCCATCCCCTCAGGGGCCATGGCAGCCTCGGGCAGGAGGCAGGAGGGGAAATCGCTCCTTTTGCAAACTCACGGGCACCAATCGCTCATAGCACCACCACCGGCAGCGGGCAGGAGCCGCCAAGGCAGCAGGTTGGATCCCAGTGCCCACTGGCAGCGTAGCAGTGTCCCGGGGCCAGGCACACACCCTGAGCAACACCAGTGACCGCTCTCCATGATCCCGGATGGAAGGAAGGCAGCGCCTGAGCCCAGGCAGGTCTCAGGTCCACAGCAGCTCCTCTGGTGGCTTTGTGCCAGAATTCCTGAAAACCCTCAGCCTTTCACTTGGGTGAGGAGGGCAGGGATGGAGCAGCTCTGGGAACACCTGGAATCCAGACAGGGTCACTGCCCACAGCCCCACCATGGCCGATGGGCAGAGCCCCTGCTCAATATTTCCACACTTTTCTCTCTTATATGATAGCCCCATTCTGAGCCCAAACATTCTTTCTGGAAGGTTCCAAAGGCTGCAGGTTTTGTTCAAGAAGAAGGGTCCAGGTCATGTTGTTGAGCTGATTGCTGTGGGATTTGCAGCAGTTTCTGGTTCTCTCAAGCCGTTACCAAGAGGAACAAATGATCAATTCCTGCATTTCCGCACTGGTTTCCTCACAGCTGCCCCTGCAGTGGAGTTTCCATCTAGCCCTGCTCTGAAAACCATCAAAGGCCCTCACAGAGCCACTGCTTGGGCTCTCTTTGCGGTTTATGCTTCTTGCAGGGCTGAGCAAACAACAGGCAGGCCTTTTCCCCACCCAGAATTCTCACCTCTGCAGCAACTCTAAAGCAGCAAACTGTGACCCAAGAGGAGCGTTTTGCATTGGGTTCCTTGGAGGGATCAGGGGCTCGCTCGGAGGGTCAGCTTGGCCCTCCTTCCCTGTGGGATTCACATTCTCTGGACCTGGGAGAAGCAGTGAGAGAAGCAAAAAATGATCCAAACAAATCTTATCTCATTTACTGCTGCTGTGTTGTTCAGAAGTGGAATGCCTTGTGGAAGATTGTGTACCTGAAGGGAATTGATAATTGGATTCTGGTGAGGGTGTTTTGATTCTCTGACCAATTGAATCCAGGTGTCGGGACTGTTGGTGACAGTCATGAGATTCTGTGCAGTGGAGTGCAGTGGAGTGCTTGGTAGATTCAGTTTAGGTGTAATATACTATAATATAGAATAATATAGTACAATGAAGTAATAATTAGCCTCCTGAAAAGATGGAGTCAGATGCATCATTATTCTTGGAAGTCGGAAAAAAATATCACCCATACTCCTCGCCCTCTCCTTTTCCTCCTGGTGGTTCTTCTTCCCTGTCCACACCCGTTCTTCCCTGCTTTACTGCTTCCCCGATGTAACTCATTCCTGCTCATCCTGGACTCCTCCATTGCTTCACCGACAGAGCGGATGCTGCCTGCACCCACCCCCTTCCTCTACTGCGTTTCCCGTGCTGCCCACAGCACCGAGGCTGCTGCACCAGCCCACCACAGCACTGTTGCCCGACAGAGAGACACGAAACAACTAGGTTGTTTAGTGCGGTGCTTTATTGAGGGCCCTGGGGCCTCTGAGGACTAACGTCTCAAAGTCAGAGCCCGCCGTTCCCCTTTTTCGTCAGGTTTTTATATCCTTTTACAAAGTGGTGTAGATACAGAAGTACACAATGCAGTTACATAAACCGTACACAATGCAGTTACATAAACCTTGTAGATATTATTTCTAAAAGTCATAAATTCTATACGCTTGTCTACTCAAAACTATAGGTTACCCCCCTTTAATCCCCCTTGCTTGTCTTCCCACCACCAGGACCCTTTATCATTGATTTATTATTTCACTGTGTTCTGCATGCTCTACTAGATCCTTTAATTATTAGTTTGTGGTTCTTAGTATATTCCCAGGCCTGTTTCCCAGGGCCTGCTTGTGAACTGCTATTCTAAGCCTTAGCATAACTACTGCTATTGCTATATCTACATTAGTTCTTTTCTGGTTATTTCGGTATCAACTCCCCCCTTTTGAGCATTCTTCAGATTTTCTGCAAGGATGCTCAATTCTTCAAGTAATGGTTTCTAAGTAGGATGGTGGGTCTTCTCTTTGAATTGGTAGGATTACTTCTTTCCGGGTTAATGCTCTCATGACACGTCGAGTATGAGTTCCTTCTCTAGCAATCATTCCTAAAAGACATCTATACATAATCATGCAGACTACAATAATCAACACAATCGTTATTACATATTGTACAATTGATGATATCCAACCAGAGACCTGGATTCCTAGGGAGCTAAATAGTGCTCCTACCCAATTATGTTCAGCTTCTTCCTGGACTTCATGCACTTTTGTTTCAATTTGTTCCAATTTACTTATGTCCTTTTCTACTTCTTCTGTGACATTTGGGATATGTACACAGCAATGATCAACCTTTCCTTGGAGGTATCCACAGACTCCGTGTTCTTTTAACAAGAGCAAATCTAATGCCATTCTATTTTGGACTGTCATTCTTGTTGTTGCTTGCAACTGTAAGTTTAGGTCCCTGAATCCTTTCTTTGTAACTGCAGCTAACCTCTCAGTTTGTCCCAATAATTTGTACAGCATCTCCCGGTTTCTATATGTAGAAATTTGTGCAAACAGGGATTCCAATACCCATCCAAATTTAACTCCTGATGAGGGTTCATGCCATTCATCTTCATCTCCCAGTCCTAGTTCTTCTGCCACCTCATTTGTTTCTCTCTTTGTTCGTGACTGTATCTCTCTTTGTGTTAATTTAGATTGTTTCCAGAAAGGGCAGAGCGTAGGGACCCCTAACGTAATCTGTGTGATTGGGCCATTAATGGGCATATGGGTAGTCCATTGTCCGTGCCCCATTACCCACACTGAATGCCCTGGACTCCTGACGGTAGTCGCCTGGCAATCTTTCCAAGCCCCCTTTATTTCACCTGTTATTGTATGATTATATCTTTGACATTCACAGCCCCATTTTAGTAGTATCCGGACTGGCACTAAACCAATTTGGGATTCAGGGGTATCACATGTGATGATTTTGCTACAATTCCAGCTAGGTGTGGGGGTCATTCGATCCCGTCTTACCACTTCAGTCCCTAACATTCCTAAATGTTCTTGTTCCCTTTGGCCTGACCATTCGATACACCAATGTACTGGTCCTATGTAGCTGTAAGATTCTAACAAGCTGGGACCCCAAATTGTTTTCCACTGTTCCCATTCTTCCCTCCCTTCTTGACATACTATCTCATAAGAATATTCAGTGACTGGTTTTTGTCTTTTTTTCCTTATGTCATAAGAACACCATCCTACATCCTTGAACCGCCCAATTTTTGAATAAACTGCATTTGGTAATTTTAGGCATTCACTCCTTCGTCCCGGCGATGACCATTGCCCTCGAACTGTATAGGTTTCCTCTATCATCTTAGTATGTTTCTGCATCACTTTATTACATCTTTTTGTCCCATTTATGGTTACTGGAGGCATTTCCCCAACGGGAATGATGCCCCATGGTATTGGATCTCCCGCCGCTTTAGGTAAAGGTAAAAATGCAGTGATGGACGTAGTATTTTGTACTTGCCCAAAATCTCTAATTAATCCCACTATTAAGTTTTCTTGTCCCAATTCTTGTTGTGTTTTTCCCACTTCTGTCACCTGTCGTACTCTTCTATTCTCTTTTAGAATATCTACATTTATTTTTCCGTAGTCAAAGCTTTCTCTAATCCACACAACACATGAGAATTGTCCTACCTGATCAGCTTGCATATGAGATATCATCAATGTGGTGCTACCTCTTTGCTGTTCCATATCCCAAAGTGTCACGATCCCTTCTGTAAATACTTCGTCTGTGGTGATTTGTCTCCAGGCTGCATTTACTTCTTTTAATCCAGCTCTCTGGTTGTTAGAAAACAGACAGGTTAGATTTACTCCCGCACCTTCCGGCACTATTACATCTGGCTCCGGAACTATGATTTTAACAAACGCTTTTCCCACCTGCATTATGCAGACTAATGTTAAAAGAGCTAAGGCCTTGCCCTGAACACCATTTTTGTTGCTGACAGAGGCTGTACTTCCCATCTTGACGGGACCTTCTTGATTCGAGTGTAGTGAATCCAATTTTCAATCCCTTGGACTTTCACTGCCATGTAGGTAGTCATGATCACCTGGTGAGGACCGCCCCATACTTCTTTCAAGGGTTCCGTATTCCAGTTCTTCACATATACTTGATCTCCTGGCTGGATGTCATGGACAGGATTTTCCAAGGGCAGAGGCCGGTTCCACTGCAATGTTCCTCGCAGCGCTGTAAGAACTTTATTTAGAGACAAAATGTAACTCAGCAATACTTGATCTCCTACTAAGTGAGGGTCCCCTTTGTAGGTTGCAGCATGATATGGCTTGCCATACAAAATTTCGTATGGACTTACTCCTATCTTTTCTCTGGGTTTAATCCTGATTCTTAGCAGGGCTAGAGGTAGTGCCTGAGGCCACTGTATCTTTGCTTCCTGACAAATTTTCTTAATCTGCCCTTTTAATGTCTGATTCATCCGCTCTACCTGGCCGCTAGATTGTGGTCTCCAGGGCGTATGGAGATCCCAAGCTATCCCTAATACTCTGGCTACCTCTTGGACTACTCCAGCTACAAAGTGAGGTCCCCTATCTGAGGACATTCCTAATGGGATCCCAAATCTAGGAATAATTTCTCGTAGTAAGGTTTTAATTACTTCCTTTGCCTGGTTAGTCCTGCATGGGAAAGCTTCCGGCCACCCTGAAAAGGTACACACATACACCAGTAAATAACGGTACCCTTGTGCTTTTGGTAGCTCTGAGAAATCTATTTGCCAATAGTCTCCTGGTTGCGGCCCTACTTGTAACTTTCCTAGTTGTATTTGCCTTCGTGTCACTGGGTTGTTTTTAATACAGACTGGACACGTGGCGTTAATCCGTTTTGCCATTGTTAACATCTGGTTGGAAATCACCTCATGTTTTAAAAATTGTACTAATGCGTCTGCCCCCCAATGGCACTTGTTATGTTCGATTTCTAAAACTGTTTTCATTACCTTTGTTGGCAATACAACCTGACCTACAGCTGTGACATACCATCCTTTTTCATTCTTCTGGGCCTGGAGAAATTGAGCAAGTTTCTCATCTTCATGTGTATACCATGGTTTCTGCTCAAGAAAAGAAGTGGCAGGGTTAAATCGCGCTGGTAATAAAGCTAATTGTGTCCATACCTCTTGAGCAACCTGTTTGGCAACTCTGTCAGCCAACTGGTTTCCTTGGAACGCCTTTCCTTCTTCATTTTGATGTCCTCTTACATGCATCACTGCTACTGCCTGAGGTTTATGCACTGCTTCCAATAGTGCTAATATTTGTTCTTTGTGCTTAATTTCTGATCCTTGAGAATTTAGCAGTCCTCTTTCTTTCCACAGAGTTCCATGTACATGTATTACTCCAAAGGCATATTTTGAATCAGTCCAAATATTTACTCTTTTCCCTTGGCTCAATTCTAAGGCTCTTATCAGAGCTTGTATCTCGGCCTTCTGGGCTGAAGTTCCCGGGGTTAAGGCTCGAGCTTCTATTATTTGTGTCAAAGTCACTACTGCGTATCCCGCATACCTGGTTCCGTTTTCCACAAAGCTGGATCCGTCTGTAAACAGTTCCCATTCCGGATTTTCCAAAGGCTCATCTTTCAGGTCTTTCCGGCTGGCATACACCTGTTCAATGGTTTCCACGCAATCGTGCGTCAATTCGCCTCCTTCTCCCTGGCTGCTGCTCCTAAGAAATTCTGCTGGATTAAGATGATTAGTTGTTTTTAATTCAATGTCGTCCTGTTCTCGGAGAAGTGCCTGGTATTGTAACATGCGGCTTGACGAGAGCCAATGCCCCCCTTTTTGTTCCAAGACTGCAATGACCATGTGGGGAACAAATACTTCCATCCTTTTTCCCAGAGTCAATTTTCTGGCTTCCCGAATTAGGAGCACTGTTGCTGCCACAGCTCTAAGACAACCAGGCCATCCGGCGCTTACAGTGTCTAGCTGCTTTGAGAAGTACCCTACCGGGCGTTTCCATGAGCCCAGTTTTTGGGTGAGAACCCCTATTGCCAGTCTTTGTCTCTCATTTACGTATAGTTGAAAAGGTTTTGTAAGATCTGGCAATCCTAGTGCTGGGGCTTCCTTTAAGGCTTGTTTCAAACTCTGGAATGCCTTTTCTTGCGTTTGTCCCCACTGAAACACAGGGCTTTTGGCTGCCTCATACAGGGGTTTTGCTTTTAGTCCAAATTCCGGGATCCACAAGCGGCACCACCTTACCATGCCCAAAAAGGATCTTAACTCTTGCGGATTTCGCGGTGTGGGTATGGTGCAAATTGCTTGTATTCGATTAACTCCTAACTTTCGCACCCCTTGTGAAATTTCGCAGCCTAGGTAAATTACCTGGGGTCTTACCAGCTGAGCTTTTTCTTTCGATACTCGGTATCCAGCTTGTCCCAGCATATTAAGTAATCCAATAGTGAGTCTGAGGCAAACATCCTTTTCTGTGGAAGCTATAAAGATGTCATCAACATATTGTAGGAGAGCAAATAAGAAAGGTGATTCTTTTACCTGAGTCGTCTTCCATTCTTCTAACTCTCTAGCCAATTGATTTCCAAAAATAGTTGGTGAGTCCAGGTGAGCTGCTTCTTGCGTCCCGTGTCTGGGTTCTCCCACTCAAAGGCAAAGTATCTCCTACTTTCAAGTGCCAAGGGGATACAGAAAAATGCATCTTTCAAATCAATCACTGTGAACCACTTAAACTTTTCCGACACAGCTGTCAACAATGTATACGGATTAGCTACAACTGGGTGTATATCTTTAGTGATGTTATTAATTGCTCTTAAATCTTGAACTAATCTATACTTACCATTTGGCTTTCTGACTGGGAATATCGGAGTATTGAATTCTGACTCACATTCCTGTAAAATTCCCAAGCTAAGAAACTGTTCAATCATGGGTGCTATTCCTATTCGTGCTTCCAATTTCAAAGGATATTGTCTTACCCTTACTGGGGAGGCTCCTTCCTTTAGTTCTATTACAACCGGTTGTGCCGCTTTTGATTTCCCAGGTACTCCCGTTTCCCATACCCATGGTACTACAGCTTGCTCTATTTCTTGTGGTATTTCTGCTGCTTCAACTTCTTTTACTACGAACAACTTAGCAATATTCTCCTCGGGAAATTCCAATCTTACTCTACCTTTTTCAAATATTATCTTTGCCTCTAACATTGACAATAGATCCCTCCCGAATAGCGATTCTGGGCTATTTGGCATATATAAAAATTGATGGTCAAATTCTTTCCCCCCAAATTTTATATCTAATGGTCGCAAAAACGTTCTTTCCTCAACTTGTCCCGTAACCCCCACTACTTGGATAGTGGAATCACTCAAAGGTCCTAGCTTAGTGTTAACAGCTGAGTATGATGCCCCCGTATCTACTCTAAATTCTAACGGTTCCCCATCTACTTCCATTACTACTTTAAGGTCCTCATCTAGTCAACTTGAATTTTGATAATTCCCCATCATAAAGGCTTGGGCAACCCCTTCTGGATTTCCCGGGAAAGCACCTGTATTATTCATCATCCCCTGATTTCCATCCCCACTAGCTATAATTCCTCCCCCAAAACCCATTCCTTGGTTGAGAGGACACTCATTTTTCCAATGCCCTCTATTTTTACATAGAGCACATTGATCTATTCCTAGCTGCATTCTTCCCCTTCCCATATTCAATTGACCCATAAGTCCTCCCGTACCCATCGGCCTCCCCCCCCCTTGCTATCCCTTTTTCCCCTCTTAGTCCACGTCCTCGGCTCCCTCCTCTCATATTATTTCCAGCCGCTTAAATGACAACCTGCGTGTATTATACGGTACATACACACAGTACATACATGAAAACAAACTTATCTTTTCTAGTTTCGAATATCAGAATCTAAGTGAAGAAAACTGTGTTCTACAAATTGAATAAGCAGCTAGATTTCATGTTTAACATTCAAATTAATTTGGGGAGCAGACAAAGGTTCGTGCATCTTTCAACTCTGAGGTCTGACATTCATTCATACATTTTAAAAAAAGCCCTCTTCAGCATTACAAGCAATTTATGGCAAGAATGCACTGTGATGCAAGACACATGACAATTGGCTGACCTTTCAAAGAGTAGGTTTTTTTTTTTTTTTTTTTTTTAATAAATCTACTATATTAAGAAATATGTGTTTGCCAAAAGTCTGTTAAAATTACATCAAAACAACTTTAAAACCTGCTCACTAAGGATAATTCAATTAAATGTCTTGTTTTTAAACACTTAGTTAACAGTTCAGAATATTGCCTGGTGTAGTTTGGATAAAGATGTGATATGAAGACCCATAAAAGTGTAAACATGTCTTCAGTTCAATTTGCTATGACAACAAAACTTCAAGAAAAAACTTCTAGCCTTTTTGGCTAGACACGCTCAGTGTACAAACAATCTCTTGCGGTACCTCTGTGCTCTTAATCAATCTGTAACAGAACAGTGCTCCCCATAAGCCATTATTCACAGAACCTCTATTTCATGTCACATTCTGAAAAGTCTCTTGCAGAACAGCAAATTGAACATTCAATATAAGTATCAAGGCCAGAAAACAAAAAACTGGCCATTAAATGAACACCCCCTTCCTTTTTCTTTCTTTCTACCTCCCACCGCCCTCTCCGAGTTCTTTCACTAAGGGGGGTTCGTGGTATATCTGCGGTTTCTACTTTTGCTTCCCGATCCTCCTTTTCTACCTCTGGCACACTTTCTCCAAAGTCACGTTCCTCCATCGGAGGGGCACTAGGGGCTACCAACAAAGAAACATCCTCCTCAGGTTCCGAAAACCTAACCGAGCATTCCTTCTCTTTCTGCCATCCATTACATCCTTCACAATTCAACTTTAATGTTTTCAAAACCATGATTCCGCACTCCTTTTGCCACTCTGGTTTGTCTTTCAAATAATAAAAGAGGTCTAAATACGGTATTTCATCCCATTTTTCATTATTTTGTAGGAAATGCATCAAAGGTGTAATAATGTCAGGATTCAGTGTACCATTTCTAGGCCATTGCATACCATCGGGTTCATATAAAGGCCACACATTATTACAAAAATCAATGAATTTCCTTTTACTTAGTTCTTGACCAAAATTCCCCGCATTCCAATGTTGTAATAAACAGCCCAAAGGCGAATCGTCCGGGATTTCTATCCCGGAACTTCCTAGAGTTTTAAACGTTTTCAAAGGCATCATTCCTAAACAGAATAGACAGGAAAAGAAAGAAAATCTATGCAGATAGAAGGATAGACCAACCAACCAACCAACTTGTCACCCTCCGACGCCGCGGGGGAACAAGTGCCGGACCAGCGAAGCTTTCGCCGCGTCTTACAGCCGGCGCCTAGGCTTTACCCAAGACGTCTTTAGCCCAACCCAGCGAACCAGATGCTTCGTCTTACGGGCAGGCACCCAATACCAATACCAAAAAAATAAAGCACCTTCGGGCTTACCTCCTGCAGTTGTCCGACAGGCGCGGGGTCGGGCACGAACCAATGACTCCCCGAGAATCACTCGGTGCCGGCGTGGAGTGGATCAGGACGCGAACCGCCCCAGCAGCCCTCGGAGTCCTGCCGCGGTCGCCAGAAAACTGTTGCCCGACAGAGAGACACGAAACAACTAGGTTGTTTAGTGCGGTGCTTTATTGAGGGCCCTGGGGTCTGAGGACTATCGTCTCAAAGTCAGAGCCCCCCGTTCCCCTTTTTCGTCAGGTTTTTATATCCTTTTACAGAAGTACACAATGCAGTTACATAAACCGTACACAATGCAGTTACATAAACCTTGTAGATATTATTTCTAAAAGTCATAAATTCTATACGCTTGTCTACTCAAAACTATAGGTTACCCCCCTTTAATCCCCCTTGCTTGTCTTCCCACCACCAGGACCCTTTATCATTGATTTATTATTTCACTGTGTTCTGCATGCTCTACTAGATCCTTTAATTATTAGTTTGTGGTTCTTAGTATATTTCCAGGCCTGTTTCCCAGGGCCTGCTTGTGAACTGCTTTCTAAGCCTTAGCATAACTACTGCTATTGCTATATCTACATTAGTTCTTTTCTTGTTATTTCGGTATCACCGTGGCCACACCACAGTGCTCGGTGCAGGCGACGGGACAGGACGGGACAGAGCGCAGCGCACTCGTTCCTTGCTGACCCGGAGCTTTCCCGAGGCGTTACTCCTGCAGGTGACCTCGTGGCCAGTCCACAGGACTTGGTGACCTTTGGCCTTCCCGAGGCTTCTCTTCTGCAGGTGGCCTTGAGGGCAGAGCGTGGCATTCACTGACCACGGTCCTTGACAAGGAGTCTCCTGTCCTTGTGGCTGGAGCCCTCGAGACCAGAGTGCAGGACTTGCTGTCCTGTAACCTTGCCAAGACTTTACTCTTGCAGGTGCCTTCAAGGCACAACTGCAGCACTGGCTGACTCAGACTTTTTTCTGAGCCATCGTCTCCTGCAAGCAGCCATGATTCCAGGCAGTGACATAGAGCAGAGACCTGCCAGCGTGCCCAAGCTGGCCTGGGGGAAGGAGGAGAAAGAAGGTCCTGGAACAGCTCTAGCACAGCAGCCTGAAGAGGTGGAACAGTTGCAGTTATTCCAGAAGGGTGAGTTGCAGAGCTGGACTGCAGGGCTGCTGCCTGCAGCCAGCTTGGTCCCATCCCGTCCCATCCCATCCCATCCCATCCCATCCCATCCCATCCCATCCCATCCCATCCCATCCCATCCCATCCCATCCCATCCCATCCCATCCCATCCCATGGGGACACGCCCATGGACAGGACAGAACAGGGGCTGGGGCAGATGCTCCACAGCCGTGCTCCATGCCCTGGGGCGTCGTGGGGCTCTCCCTGCCTGGGGAGTGCAGGGCTGGGCTGTGTTCTCCAGCCTCTCCCGCAGCCCCTCAGCTCTGGCTGCGCTCTCTCTTTGCCAGGGCCAGCCGTGGAGCGCACACAAGAGCAGGAACGCACCCGCGGCCTCTTCCGCAGAACAGCGCAGGTACCTGCAGCCATGCCCAGCCAGGCTGGGCCTGTTGTCACTGCTCAGCCCAGCACCGTGCTCGGAGCACTCCATGCAACATCCCTCGCTTCTTGCCCTTCTGCTACAGATGGTTGGCCAATTCCTGAAGAGGCTTCGGGAGGAAGAGACCAGCGTCATGGGCACGGTGGTCAGAGCGTACCCTCCCATCTTCAAAACCAAGACCAGTGCTGCCCTGCTGGATATGCTTGTGGAGGAGGGTCCCTCCAGTCCAAAACAAGTAAGCAGCCTGTGGCCTGGCTTCCATCCTCCCAGCAATTGCTTGGCCTCCCAGGCCACGCCTGCTGCTCACTGTAAGCCTTGTGGCCATGGCAGTGGTGACAAGGGAAGTACTTTTCTGGGGCAGCTGGGCACATGACTCCCTCTGGCAGCTTTCCAAGTCTCCCCTGTCTTCCCCAGGTGCCAGCCATGGTGAGGTACATCCACCAGTGGCTCACGGCCAACGAGTTTCCGGAGTACAACCTGTACAGGCCCCTTCTGGATCTGGCAGAGGCACAGCCCACTGATGTGGTGATGGCTCTCCTGCGTGTGGCCCCATCGTGTGACAGGTACAGGGCCCACGGGCCCACAAGGCTCAGGGCTCAGCAGCCCATCACCCTGTACAGCCTGTTGCACGTGTCTGACAGACAGAGAATTCCAGGGCCCTCTGGCTCTTCCTTTGCCAGACCTGGCATGTCAGCCCCCAGCGTGCTGCCATGCTGCCTCCCTGCTCCTCAGGGGCCAGTCCCCACTGGGCTGGGCTACCTGTGTGCTGAGGGGCAGTGGGCAGAGGCAGGGCTGGCAGTCAGCTCAGCCCCCTGCTGCTGCCCAGGCCACGGTGCTGTGTCCCAGACCCCCCTGAGACAGAGCTCTGACCCCACAGAGCTGCTACCACCATGTGGAAGAACATCATGTGCTCGTGCAGGACTGCAGAGCTGGCCATGCTCGTGCTTCTTGACGTGCTCAGCAGCTGGCCAGAGCACAGCATGTGCACCTCCGATGGGGACCACACGCCTGCCCTCGCCCTGGCTGTGAGTTTTTGCAACCGGCCTTTGCTCACCCCAAGCTCACCTCTCCGTCAAGTCTCCATCCTCCCTTCCCCATGGGGTCTCCCTGCCCCAGGCACTGGGCTGAAACCTGGCCTAGGGGCAGCTTCAGAGCCACCAGGCCCGGTGCTCCCCCTGTGTCTCTGCTGGCCTCTCCCTGCCACGCTCGGGCCCTGCCACACGGACACCTCGGCACTGAGCTTGGGCTGCTCTGTCCTTTGCAGGCAACTGTGGTGATATGGAAGATCCTCCAGATGCCCTGTGTCCCACATGTGGTGACCATGTATTTCCCCCGCCTCTTTGTGCATCTGCTGTTCCAAGTGCTCTTCAGCGTGTTTGATATGCCAGAGGCGGTCGATACCTTCTGGACGGGATGCCAGCAGCAACACGGCCTTGCCACCGACCCCAACAGGTGCTCCATGCCAGTCCTCCTGTCCCTGCCATGTGCCCAGGGCAGGAGCCAGGGCTCCCAGCGTCACCTGGGCTTTCCTCTGCACACAGCTTTGCAGAGCAGACCCTGAAGGCCCTGCTCTGCCGACTGCACTATGAAGATGTGGTGGTGGCAATGGAAGACAAGCATGGCTGGGACATGCTGCTCTGTGCTGACACCCACCACTGTGCTGTGGGCATGCTGGCCAGGTGAGACCCCCTGCTCCCCAACTGCCCCAGCATCTGTGCCCTGTGCCTGGGGTGCCCCACACAGTGCCCATGGTTGTGGGCCAGAGGGCCTTGTCACCAAGGGGCGGCCAAGGAGACTGCAAAAGGCTGGGAGAGGAGTGTGCCCAAGAGCAGCCACCTCCCAGAGGGCCCGGCTCCCCCTTGCCGGGTAGTGGAGAAAGGCCCGACCTCTGTGAGTCAGTCCTGGGAGAGGTTGGCTCAGGGTTTTGCTTGCAATTTGCCCCTGCCAGAGAAATGCACCGTGCATCCGAAGCCTTGTGTTCCACGATTGGATTCTACCTGCTCGGGCTGCTCAGCAAGGACACTCCATCCTGGGATTTGGCCGCCATGGCGTTCCTTGTGGAGGTGAGTCTGAAGGCTGGCGCTGCCTCGCTGAGCTGCCTCCCGGCTCTCGGCCCTCTCGTGGCTGCAGCTGCCCAGGACGGTGCCCACGCCCTGTGCTGCTGCCTGGGCCCGGCCCTGTGCGGTTCCAGGCTCCTGCTGGCCGACTCCCCCATCACCAGCCTTGTGCCTTTCAGATCCTGGCGTGCCTGGACTTGAGTGAATGCCGTGACAGCGTCCTGGAGCTCATGTCCAAGCACCTGCAGAGCGAGGGCAGAGAGATGCATCGTTTGGCACTCAGAGGCCTCCTGGTGCTCGGCACCAGTGTCTCGGTGAGAAGAGGGCAGCGGCTGGAGCCATGCTGCCAGCGTGGGGCTGGGGAAGGCAGTGGCTTGGGCTTGGCTGGCCTTTGGGCGCTGAGGCAGCTGCTCCCAGCTCTCCTGCCTCCTGCTCCAGCTGCCCCAGTGCTCTGGCACAGGCCTTTGGCCTCTGGGCCCTGTGGCAGCAGGGTGGCATTTCACACACACGTCTTCCAAGCAGGCTGTAAGAATGTGGAGCCTGCATGAAAGGCTCGTGGAGCTCCTGCAGGAAAATGACAGCGACATGCTCAGGATGACCATGGTCCTCCTCAGCGGTTTGTTCCTGTGCAGTGGCACCCCGATAGCCAGCCCCCTAGCCCTGCAGCTGGCTGAGGCGCTCCTGCCGCTCTTTGACAACGTAAGGCTCTGTGTCTCCAGCCACGGCCACCTGCTGCTGCCCGCACACTTTGTGCCCTGTGCATTTTCAGGCCTGTGCCCAGGTGGGCGTGAGGCAGCCGATGCTGAGGTCTTTCTTCCTTCCCTTCATACAGGATGATAGCCAGGTGCAGTTGTGCTCCATGTTCGTTTTCCGAGAGATGCTGCAGCTTTTACTGGAAGGAGAAAGAAAGGCCCTGAAGTCACACGTGCGCCAGAGCCTGCTCCCTCTCTCCTTCCACTGCCACGACGAGAACCAGCGTGTGGCAGAGGTGAGGACTCAGCGGCTGCTGCTGGCCCCCTGTCAGGGGGCTGGGCTGCTTCCTGCTCTGGCGCCTGGCGGGCTGCAGCCTCCTCCTGGCCTTGGCACAGGGGCCTGTGCAGGTCTTGTGCCCTGGCCTGTGGTGCCATCTCTGTGTCTCTGCTGCTCTCCAGGCCTCGCGGGAAACGCTGCATTGTTCAGCCACATTCCTGCGCAGGAGGGATCTCCAACAAATGCTGCGGCTGGATCAGACCTGGAGGTTCGGGGAGGGCCTGGTAAGGACGGCCCGCAAGCCCCAGCCTCAGGCTGGAGAAGCCCCCTGAGCGCACTGCTCAGTGCGTGCGGCGGGCAGCTGCGCCCCTGCCCAGGGCTGCAGCCAGGGCCCCCAGCCTGTGCCCCACACGCCGCTGCCTTCCCTGGGCCGCGCGGGCTCTGCTCCAGGCTCCTGCGGCCCCGATGGAGCCCGGCCCAGCTGGGCTGCAGGGCGGCTCCCCGGGCAGCAGCCGGCCCGCTGCCCCCTCCAGAGCCCGGCGCCAGCGGCTGCTGGCCGCCGGACAGAGCTCTGTGGGCAGGGGAGACCAGTGCCGGCCAAGGGGCAGAGCCTGCACCAAGTGCACCCTCCTGGCGCTCTCCGCAGCTGGCCGAGGACAGGAGCCGAGCGGCCGAGCACGTGCGCCATGCCCTGCAGTACCTGGAGAGCCCACAGGAGTCCCTGCGACAGGCGGCCATCAGGTTCATCGGTGAGCCACCAGCCTGGGCTGACCTTCCCTTCCCTTCCCTTCCCTTCCCTTCCCTTCCCTTCCCTTCCCTTCCCTTCCCTTCCCTTCCCTTCCCTTCCCTTCCCTTCCCTTCCCTTCCCTTCCCTTCCCTTCCCTTCCCTTCCCTTCCCTTCCCTTCCCTTCCCTTCCCTTCCCTTCCCTTCCCTTCCCTTCCCTTCCCTTCCCTTCCCTTCCCTTCCCTTCCCTTCCCTTCCCTTCCCTTCCCTTCCCTTCCCTTCCCTTCCCTTCCCTTCCCTTCCCTTCCCTTCCCTTCCCTTCCCTTCCCTTCCCTTCCCTTCCCTTCCCTGCCCGCCGCAGCTCGGCCCCAGCCCCAGCCGCTGCACAGGCGGCGCCATCCGTGCCCTTCCCTGGGGAGCCCCGCCTGCCCTGGGCGCTGCTGCCGCCCTCTGACAGCCGTGCCCTGGGGTGGCAGCGAGCGGCAAGGGCCCGGCCCGAGCCCTGCCGGGGCCAGGAGGGCGTGTGGCCCCAGGGTTGGCAGCGCCGCTGGCAGGGAGCTGTGCCGCTGGCGCCGTGACAGGCTCTGTGTTCTCAGGGATGGCCGGGCGGCACCTCAGGGGCCACAAGCGAGAGCTCCGGCACATCTGTCAGGGTGAGTGAGGGCACAGGGCTGCCGGC
The DNA here is from genome assembly GCF_963513975.1 of Fringilla coelebs. Lineage (NCBI taxonomy): Eukaryota > Metazoa > Chordata > Aves > Passeriformes > Fringillidae > Fringilla > Fringilla coelebs. The sequence goes on along the minus strand of NW_028167209.1, from coordinate 324,665 downwards.
CCCGGCTGCCGGGGGAGCTGCAATCCCTGCCCCGCTGCTGCCGAGGGCTCTGCTCCCTGTGCGGAGCAGGGCTGGCGGGGCTGGAGCACACGTGCCGATTTCAGGCCCACGTGGGGCAATAGTGTCCGGCAGCTTCGGGCTGATCCCCTTGCTCCCTGCTCCCTCCTGGCCATGGCCAGAGCTGACGGCATGGCCCTGGCATGGGGGGGGTCTCCTCGGGTCCCCACAGATCTGGGATCTAACCGTGGCTCTGTTCCCCTCTCTTGCAGTCCTTGAAGACAAGGCAGAGCACACCAGCCCTTGCACCAGAAGCCTGGCTCTTGAAACAGCCTTTGTCCTCCGGGCTGTGGAGAGAGCTCCAGGCTCCATCCTGCAGAAGCTTCAAGATCGCTTTCTCAGGGCACGCAAGAAACGGCCTTGTGTCTGGGGCCACCACTGGCTGTGCTGCTGGAGCTCTGAGGAACGCTGATTGGAGAGGCTCTCTGTCTGCTAGGGCCATCTGAGCCAGGGGGGATTTTTATTTTCTTTCAGATTTGTTTTTTTCCTTCTTTTTAGTTGTAATTTAGGCCATAAATATAGAATGTGTTCTAATACCCAGACTCCCAGGAGCTTTCTGTGGTGCCCAGTGTCGGCAGGGCAGTGGGAAAGAAAGGGAAAACGGGTCCTTGTGCCAAGCAAGCTGCCCAGGCATGCAGTTGCTGGCTGCATTGCTGAGGGCTCTGAGGTGCCTCTTGATCCGGCTCCTCTGGAGCTCCCTCGGGGCTGCGCCGCAGCCGGGCAGGTTGGTCGGGCTGGGGGAGACCCTGAGGGGAGCCTGAGGGGCAGCGGGAGGCCGTGAAGGGATGAGGTGCTGCGCAGGCCCTGACGGGACAAGGCGGTGGGAAGGCACGAGGGCCCTGTGGGAGAGAGTGGGGGGCAGGAGGCTCCAAGGGGACAGGAGTGGCTAGGAACACAGGCTGGTGGGAAGCCCTGAGGAATTGGGTGTCAGAGGCCATCAGCAGCCCTGTCACGAACCGTCCTTATTGACGGGTTTAGTGATGGTTCGTTTCCAAAGGATTTCTCAGTACAAAATACCAAGACGGAAAAGAGGGTTTGCAGTAACAATCAAAACAGTGTACTTTATTGAATGATTACAGCAAAAATGCGTGTGAGGGAAAAGAGGGAAAGCAGGGAAAGCATATGGAAAAGTAGGGGGGTAAAGAGAAAAGAGGAGGCTATAGCTACCGCCCGTGGAAGTGACGGGGTCCTTCGGGGTCCAGTTGAGGTTCCGTCAGTCGAGGAGTCGTTCCAAGCGCGGGGAAGATCTTCGAATTGGACTAGCTAACCTGGGGGTTTTTATCCTATGGAGGATTGTGAAAGGGGTGGGGGGAAATAATGCAATAGTTTCAAATCAGCTGTGGGCAGAAGTCATTGTCTTCTTGGTCCAATAGTCCCAATAATCCCTACCCACAAGCAAACATCACGGTCTGTTCTGTTCCCCCCGCCAGTTCCTCCCAGGTTTCAGTCTCAATCCTTGGGAAGAAAAGGAGTTTTATGTGAGGGTTTCATGTCTCAGTCCTTGGAGAAGAGGCTTCTCCCATCTCAGTCAGTCAGTCACAGTGGTTGCAGAACAGATGAAGGGTCTTCTCTGGGGACCACCTAAAGGTTATTCCAGAAAAGAGTCCATCCAAGCTGGGAGGTAGGGAAATTCCAAGCCTTGTTGTTGCAAAACGGGTCAAGGTGCTCCTTTGCACAATTACTTGGCAGGCTGGGAGTTACATCTCGGCCTTGTAAGCTTGGCAGACTTTCGTCAAACCCGGGTATCAAACAGGATCTTTCAGTGGTCTCAGTTTCTGTCCTTTTTCATGGAGAAAATCATGAGACAAATGAGAGAAATTTCAGACAGACTATCACACGATCCCGTGGCTCATGGTTTTCTTCATTCAGGTTTCTGGAAATTCTCTGTAGTTTGTTTTCAGGCCTCACTCGTAGGTAGCATGCCTTGGAAAATGGAGACGGGGGGAAGAGAGAGAAAGGAAAAGGAGGTAAAAGGAAAAATAGAGAGAGAAAAAGAAGGGAAACAATTGTACAAATATAATTAGTGTTGATTCAAACAACATTGTTGCAAATATAATTAGTATTGTTTCAAACAATATTATTTCTCAAATAATCAAAACAAATAATAAAAAATGAAAGTAAAAACAATAAACAAAATCATAAACAAGTATCAATTTTAAAATAATCTTTCAAAATAATATCAATCACAACAGCATCATTTTTTTATAATGATTTTCAAATGGGTAATTAATCAAAATGATAATTTCATCTGACAATTTTCAAATGGTTAATACAAATCATGAATATTCAAAGCAAAAGCGATAAACAAATCATAATACAAATATTAATTTTAAAAAATTTCTTGATACAATCTGCTAAAAATTATAAATGATTTCTACTAGATTATAAGTTAAAAATCAAGGATTATTGTGAAACACATGTACTCAATTTTTTAATTGCTTTGTGTCAAATGCCTTGGGGGTATCCACAGTGTAGAGGATATCAGCTAAGTTGTGTGCATTGAATATGGAGGTCAATCTAGTTAGCCGTTTCATCATCCTCAAATCCATGATGAATAGAACCACTGTGCTCGGCATCTTCCTTCACTCTTTCCATGACACGGTGTATCTGTGTCACGTTGTGATGAACAGTCACCAGGGTTTTTTGTCCATTTCTCTTAATCTTCTCCAGGATCTCAACTAGGTCTTGATGGAGCAGCAGTTGTCTCACCAAAGTGAGGTTCATCCCGATGGGAGTAGGCATCAGCTTGTGAATCATGTGTAGTTAGATTGCAATAGGTAATGAGAGGTGACTGGAGCTTCATGAGAGAAATCACATCTTATGATCTTAGTAAAGTTACAAGCACAAAAATTTGAATGATTTTTAGCATTTACTATTACATCTTCTACAAATACAAAATCACAAGCAGTTCTAAAGCACGCACATCTATTGCCTATGTATATCAGGACTGTTTCAGAAGCTTCATTAGGATGAATTTCAAAGTGACAGATATTTTGCTCAGTGTCTAAACGAATGTCTTGAGCTATGATTGCATTGCTTTCACAGATGAACCTTTTGTTGTTCCCAAACAATACAAGATTCCAAATTCACAGTTTGCCATTTTTCCCCAATGCAGCGGGCCCATTCTCTATGCTCAGAAGGATAGAGAATAGCTCCGCTGTGGTTCAGCCCTAATTCAATAACAGGAAAAATCAAATGTCCAGAGGCATTGCGTATGGTTAGCACAAAAGCAGTGGCTGTGTTTGAAATGGGGTCATAGGTAAAATTCACCAGGTTCCACCAGGATTGGAATTCTCTTTCAAAGTCAGTGGCACTGTCCCAGATTATTTTTTGAATTTCAGTGGGAAAAGTGCCTTCTTCACCTTCTCTTATAATTGAGGCAGCAAATGACTACATCTACAATTGTGCTTGGATACAGCTTGAGAGCCAATGAAACGTTGTTTTGTGTAGCACCAAGTGCATCAATTACCAATTTGTAATCATTTACATTTACTTTCTCCTAATTTGGCAAAATGTTTGATAGCAACTGCTGATTCTTAAAGCCAATAAAAACTACTTCAGTGGTTGCTGTAATTTGGTCAAATCTCTAGTTGTGACAGCCAATTCCTTTAAGTGTTCAATTAATTTACATGTTACGTGTAATATCATCACCTGGTGTTACCATAAAGAGAAGGAAAACATTATTTTTGTTTTCCAGAGCTAGAGTTATCATGGTTTATCAGGTCTTCATGTCCCTCGGAGTTCTTCTGTAAAAGTAAACACAACAGACTCTGCCACGAAGAGTCAAAAAATGTTAGAAGGATGGAATTGTCAGAGAGGTTTTGAACACCAGTGGTACTTCCCCTACAGTAGGGGGGGGTCCATCAAAACCACGTTGTCCAGGGTAATGTGCTGGGTTCTTGAAATCATCCGGTCCCTGTAGTGAAGGAATTGTGCTTGGAGCTGTTGGGCAAAAAGCAGTGATTTTGGAACACCCATTAACCTCCCATCTATAGTAAGAGGTGTAGAAGCCCATTTAATCATTTCACTTTTTGCCCAATCCTGCACACTTTTGACAGTAAAGTCAGAAACATTATCAGATTGAATTTCCTGTGGTTTTAGGAAAATTCCAAACCAACCTTGCATTGCTTTAACAGTATTATCTCTGGTAGCTCTTTTAAATGCATCAGCCTGGACCAACTCAAATATAAACATAGCATAGGACTCAGTGTTAATGCAAACAAGAAAATAATTCTGTCCCTCAAGTTGGAAAATACTCCAGACAGTTCACAGTTCCTCAGCCTGAGCACTGTCTTTTCCTTCTCTGTTAGCAGAAGTGGGGGAGAGAGGAGGGGTTGCTTTAATCACAGAGGCAAGTTTATTTTGGCTGCTCCCCAAGCTCTCAGTTTCTTGGATCACCAGGTTCTCCTCCACCTCCCTGAGAGCCAAGCCAACCACAAACAACCCCCCTTCCCAGGTAGAGTACCTTTTCTCAGTATCTTTGAAACCACGGGAATAAAAACCGACAGGCTTTGTCAGACCCTCAGGACCCCACTGCCGTATATGAACAGATAGCTGTGAGGAGGCAAACTTCCACTCCACCTGAAAGGGATCTGTAGCATGTATAGGGTCCAGTGCTTGGTGAGCTGGTACTTCAAAAATCAGCAATTGCAATGCTTCCTTCTGGGAAGACGTCCAATCCCATTTTATCTCTTTTCCCAGCAAGTCATAAAGGGGAACAAACGGGTCATTCTGGTTACTAAGAAGTTTATCTGGTCTTTCTATAGGTGACATAGCTACTATGGTCTTTTGGGGAAAAATTTCTGTAGGTTTAAGTCTTCCTGGAAGCCCTTGAATTAAAGAGGTCATAATTTCAGCCTTTACATGTGACTATATTGGTGACTCAAAACTAGGAATTAATTTCTTTTCATGGATCATTTGCAGGCTTTGTGAATGTTTTCCTGGAGTTGGTTGGGGGTTCCAACCAAAGGGTCTCTCCTTTCCAAGGGGTTAAGCCCCTCTGCCCAATAAGCTGTGTGCTGATTTAGGGACCATGGGATACGTCTGTCTCCCATTGCTAAGAACACCCCATGTCCCCAGCACCTACCGGCTTCTTGTTCTGACAAAAGAATCTGATCTCCCCCGGTGAGAGACACTTGACATACGTATTCTGTTTCGGATTTGTGGGGGAGAAGCCTGTACTGCTTTGCAAGTTTTAATTCAGTAGCAGTGTACGGGATTTCTTTAGTGGTTATGTGGGGGTCAAGATCTTCATTATTGATATAGTTGCATTCTGTTTTAATTACAGGTTTTATGCTATTGTAACAACAGTGTTTCCCACAATTTTTCATCACAGCTAATTCTGTTTCAGGGCAATTTTGGTTAATGTGAGGAGTTTCCTTCTCCTCTGCCTCTTTTGAGGAATCAGCATTATGTGAATTTTTAACATGTTCTTCTCTCAAGGCAGTCCGTAATAACTTATTTTCATTTCTTTCTTCATCTAATTGTTATTGCAAGATTTCAACTAGGTTTTGGAGGGAGTCTATGATAGCATTTTCCTCACTTCTTCGCTTAAAGCGAGTTTCTATGGCTGCTGTGAGGCAGGCTCCTAAAACTGAGCAGAGGATAGTCTTATTTTTGCCCAGTTTGAGTTTTGATTCATGTTGCAGAGAACATATTCTATCAATAACATTTTCTAAATTAAACCAATTGCAGTTTTCCCATTCTTCTCCTCCTGGAGAAGATGTGGCATTGTATTTAGCAAGCAGAGCATAAAATTCAGCTTTACCTTTTGCACTGCGATTTCTAGTCATTTTGTGAAGGGACCAAGTCTACAGCAGGGAATTAATTGCAAACTCAAGTTATAAAATCACACAGCTTTTCCTGTGTTCCCCTTCACTTCCCTGGGTAGTTGAAGAGACAAAATCTGTCTAGGAGGCCCTATTTGCTTGCTTCAGAAGTGTCTCTTCCTTCCTAGACAGTGTACACTCAAACACAGAATGATTTCTTTGTGAGGGAAACCAGAACTACGACAGGGAAACAGCCCCACAGCCCTTGCTGTGCTTCCCTCACTTCCCTGGGTAGGTGAAGGGACAGTTCTGCCTGGGAGGCCCTGTTTGGTTACATCAAGTTGCCCCTTCCTTCCCAGGCAGTGCAGAAACACACAAACACAACAACAACAACATCAAAACGGTTTCTTTGTGAGGGGATCAAAACTACTGCAGGGAAATCAAGCACATGGCCTCTCGTTGTGTTTCCCCTCACTTCCCCTGAGTAGCTGAAGGAGCTGATCTGTTTGGGAGGCACTGCTTAGTTTCTTCAGGAGCCCCTTCTTTCCCAAACAGTCTCAAATACATACAAATACAACAAAAACAGTTTCCCCCCTATTGCACTGAGAGATCTTTGGTGAAATCCCAGAGGCAGAGTCCAGATGGAGTCTGCCAACCAGGATCCTGTCCGTGACGCCAATTTAATGTCACAAACCATCCTTATTGACAGATTTTGTGATGATTCGTTTCCAAAGGATTTCTCAGTACAAAATACCAACACGGCAAAGGGGGTTTGCAGTAACAATCAAAACAGTGTACTTTATTGAATGATTACAGCAAAAATGCGTGTGAGGGAAAAGAGGGAAAGCAGGGAAAGCATATGGAAAAGTAGGGGGGTAAAGAGAAAAGAGGAGGCTATAGCTACCGCCCGTGGAAGCGACGGGGTCCTCCGGGGTCCAGTCGAGGTTTCGTCAGTCGAGGAGTTGTTCCAAGTGCAGGGAAGATCTTTGAATTGGACTAGCTAACCTGGGGGTTTTTATCCTATGGATGAAAGAGGCGGGGGGAATAATGCAATAGTTTCCTTCTTGGTCTGATAGTCCCAATAATCACTGCCCGCAAGCAAACATCACAGTCTGTTCTGTTCTCCCCGCCAGCTCCCCCCAGGTTTCAGTCTCAATCCTTGGGAAGAAAAGGAGTTTTATGTGAGGGTTTCATGTCTCAGTACTTGGAGAAGAGGCTTCTCCCATCTCCATCAGTCAGTCACAGTGGTTGCAGAACAGATGAAGGGTCTTCTGTGGGGACCACCTAAAGGTTATTCCAGAAAAGAGTCCATCCAAGCTGAGAGGTAGGGAAATTCCAAGCCTTGTTGTTGCAAAACGGGTCAAGGTGCTCCTTTGCACAATCACTTGGCAGGCTGGGAGTTACGTCTCGGCCTTGTAAGCTTGGCAGACTTTCGTCAAACCCAGATATCAAACAGGATCTTTCAGTGGTCTCAGTTTCTGTCCTTTTTCATGGAGAAAATCATGAGACAAATGAGAGGAATTTTGGACAGACTACCACATCCTGCCATCACCAAATCTCCAAAATATCAGAGTAAGTCCCCTTAACACTAATTTGCTATTTAAGAGGGGATCATTTATTCAGGCCTGAGGTCTAGTGTGAGATAAGTCCTAACCTTATGTGGACATGTAATTCTACCAGTGTGTTGCTTATTTAGAGTTGCTAAATGTCTATTACAATTTACCCATTACCATAAAACCCACCCCAAGTTCCCAGTTTCAGTCCTCTTTTTTCTATCACTGCATTCTTGAGCCAGATGTCTTCTTCTCTTCCAACCATCCTTCCTGGGGAAGCAGCCGCTGCATGCCTTGTTCCTGTGCTAAAAGTGCACAGGCAGGGTAAAAATGGAATTAACCCTTTTGGTATCGAGGCCAAGGCTTTGTGTGGGCAGGCAGAGGCAGGCAGGAGGCAGAGCTGTCAGCAAAGGAAGGGGCCAGCCAGGTGGGGCAGCCGGGGGATGCTGACAGCCTGCAGGGACAGAGGCACAGGGCAGGGACACCGTAGGACAGCCTGGGCTGCACAGGGCACAGGGATGGGCAGCAGCTGCAAGGCCCTGACAGAGCCAACTCCTGCAGCACTTTGGCCATGGCTGCTGGCCCTGAGGCCATGAGGGCACAAGTGACCCTTGCAGGCCTGGGGCCTCATTGCCTCCTGTCCCTGCTCAGCAGCCTGGCAGGGGCCACCCCATGCTCCTGTCCTTGGCATTGCCCATCCCTACATCCCAGTGCCCATCCCGGTGTTATAAATGAATTGACTCCGCAGCCAAATTAAAAAAAAATTTACAAAGATTTATTAATTACAAATTGAAAAAAAATCCGCCACAGCCAAGACAGCGTCAGCTCCGGAAATTGGCGCTGGGTGTACCTGGATCCGACTGACAGAGTGCCAGCATTTCCCCGGAGGTTCATCCCGATTGCTACGTACTGCCTGCTTATATACCCTATATTCTCCCCGAGGCCTGCATAATACAGGATGTCCTTTGTTTTGTTCATATGTAGAGTTTGAACATAGGGATGCAAAGATTCACTCCCGGTGCTTCATGGATGGCCGAGTCCATACCGATGCAAAAGGTGTGCCTCATGTCTGTATGGCTGTCTTTCACATGTATTCGGGTGTTCTGCTGTCCAGGAGGGTCCCGTAGTGCAGCGGTTTGCAGATGGACACGTAGCGGTCGTAGCACATGATGGTGAGAAAGGAAAACTCTGATGAGATTAAGAACATAAAGAAAAAGAGCTGTGCAGCACATCCTGAGTAGGAGATGGTCCTGGTGTCCCAGAGGGAATTGTGCATGGCTTTGGGGACAGTGGTGCAGATGGAGCCCAGGTCAGTGAGGGCCAGGTTGAGCAGGAAGAAAAACATGGGTGTGTGCTGGAGGTGGCCGCAGGCTACAGCACTGATGATGAGGCTGTTGCCCAGGAGGGCAGCCAGGGAGATGGCCAGCAAGAGGCAGAAGTGCAGGAGCTGCAGCTGCCGCGTGTCTGACAAGGCCAGCAGGAGGAAGTGGCTGATGGAGCTGCTGTTGGACGTTTGCTGGGGCTGGGCATTGGGTTCTGCCATGGAGAAAAAATCAGTGAAGAGTTGGAGGACATACCTGTAACCAAAATTAAAGCCATTTCCCACACACCCTCCCCCAGAAGACACAGATACAGTCTTTAGTGGTTTTGAATTCTGGGGTTTTCTTTTTAAGCTCCCCCCATATCTCTCTTGGTATTCTTCAGTATCAGAAACCCTCAGCATTTCTGCTACACTCAGGGACAACAGAGAAAGTTTTGTGAGGCCAAGTGATGAGTGGAGAGTGAGGGGAGATGGTCTGTCATTCTGATCTGTTCAGAGTTTCTCTGGGATTTAACCTTTCTCAGGGGGAGGGTGATCACCTTCCCCAGCTTCCCCTAAAATGTCACCAGGCACTGCTGAGAGCAGATGGATCCACCCCAGCCCAGCTCCACATTTGTAACCAAGGACTCCCGTTGCTCATTTCACCAACCCAACAGCATTTTCAGTGTCAGAACACCTCTGCCTTTCCCCATCAATCTTATAACTCAGAGATGCTCTACCACAGCTTTGCATCCTGGATTGAAGCTCCCAGCTTGGACTGAAATCTCAGAGGGACTTTAAAGTGTCTTTATGATGGCGTTGGATTCAGGGAGATGCAGCTCCTTCCCTGGCTGCATTGATAGCACTGCCCAGAGCCAGGCACTGGGGACAGCGTCACCCTGAGCCAGCTGTGCCCCCTGCCAGAGCCTCCAGGGCCAGGCAGCTGCTCCCAGCCCTGTGCTCTGCAGAGGAAACTGGGCCCAGGGCTGCAGAGCTGCCCCACGGCTCTGCTGCAGCTCTGCCTGCACAGGAGGGGCTGCACGCCTTGGAGCCTCGGCCCTGAGGGCAGAGGCTTGGCTGGGGAGACAGGAGGGAGGGGGCTTGTGCAGAGGGAGGGGCTGCACTGGAGGGGATCCTGTGGGCATCTCTAAAATCTCCCTGCCACAGCATTTCTGGGTTTTGTTTTCTCTCAATGCCTGATCTTCTCTCTGCATCTTGGAGATTTTCCTCCTGCAGGTGTTTCCCTGTGCCTGATGTCTCCCTGCCAGAACTCACAGACCCCAAATTTCTGTGCATGCTCCTTGGCCCTACAGAACCCTGCCTGTTTACAAGGCACTGGCTGGGGCAGGTTCTGTTTGCAGCTTGGAGAAAGGACAGCTCAGACCGAGCCTGAGGGGTCCAGCAAAGGGGATGCTGCTGCTGTCCATGGGCAGAGTGGCTGAAAGCACATTAGGGATCTCCTGTGAACCTATTGATACTTGTCCATAGATACAAGGGTCCTCAGACACTTGTCCAAATTAATAATTAATAAATCATATTCAACCTTTAATATTTATCTCTCCTCCCTGCTATCCTCCAGTAGTAGGAATATGAATACCTAGTTTTGGGAAAGTTCCTCATCCTCAAGTAAAATCCTGCTCTTGGAAATATTCTAGGACTCATCAGAAGCCCTCAGCATGTCAGAGCTTCATGAACAATTCACCTCCCTGCACCAGAAATACCCGGAGATGTACTCACAGAGTCTGTAGGCATTGGGGTGTTCCAGCTTTAGGAGATGACTGCAGGAGCTGCAGCTGCATTGTCCTGCAGCCAGAGGTTTCTGTGTCCGAGGGTGGCAGTGATTGTGTCCCAGGCACTTCTCAGCACCTTCCCAGCCCTGACTGATTGAAGCTCTCTGTGCCTCTGTGCTGTGCCCGGGGTGGCTGCAGGCAGTGCCCCAGCCCTGCTGGGCTGAGAGAAGAGCTGCTCATCAAGAGAAACGTGCTTTTGAAGCTCTTCTTGGTTACCAGGAGCTGCCTCTGTGGCAGGAGCCCGGCTCAGCTCAGCAGCACAGACACAGCACAAGGACTTTAATGAGCCTCTGGGGCTTTGTGCTGAGGCCCTGAACATCAGTCCCTGAGAGGGAGCTGAAGAAACCACTCCAGAACTGCAAGTCAGAATCCAACTCCAAAGTTTCATGGACTTTTAATGGGTCCCACTGAGGGACACAACTGAGAAAGTGTCCCCAGGCCCCAGGCAGAGCAGAGAACTGGAGGCAGTGATGGCAGGTGGGGACAAAGAGAAGCCAAGTCTTGGTGCCCTGGGGCACAGCAGGATCTGTGCCACCAAGGGCTGGGAGGAGACACCTTGTCCTGAGGCATTGGGGCCTCCAGGCTGGGCACTGTCAGCCCCTTGTCCTGCCCTCTGCATCCCCCCCTAGCCCACATCCCAGTGGCCTCAAGGATCTGCTGGAAGGAGTCCCTGGAGAGCCTTCATCAGGAATGGCCCTGGGGGCTCCTCAATGCTCTCAGGGACTGAAGGGTTTTTGAAGGACTTGGAGTTTTGCTTTGGCCTAGAAGTCTCTGAGAGGTTTGTGCAATCATGGCCTCCAATTATCTGTAGTAATTAGTCCCTGGAGAGGCTTTGTCAGTAACAACACTCAGGGGGGCTCATTAATGCTTCAAGGTACTTGAGTTCTTTTAAGGTACTTGGTGTTTCCCTTTTGATACAGACTCTGTGAGAGGTTTGTGCAATCATGGCCCCAATTATCTGCTTTAATGAGTCCCTGGAGAGCTTTTTACTGACACTCAGTGGGGCTCATTAATACTTTGAGATACTCAAGGTTTTTAAGGTACTTTGGATTTTCCTTTCTACACTGAATCTCTGAGAAGTTTTTGTGCCATCCTGTCCTCCAGTTCTCTCCTCCAAGGAGTCCATGAGGAGCCTGTGTTGGGGATGGACCTCAGTGGGACCCATTCATGCCTTGAGACATTTGGGGTTTTCTGCTAACGTTGACTCCTGGAAAGGTTTGTTTCATCTCCTCTCACGCCCAGGGTTCAAGGGCTCAGCTCCAAATGCACCATGGGGCCCATTAGTATCAAGCAAGTCCTGACAAACCGTGGCTCTGCCTTCATTTCCCTCTGCTCTTATGCAGTTTATTAGGAAGTTTTCTGTAGTGGTTTTGGTTTGTCAGTTTGAGATTTCTCCGGCAATGTATCAATTTGTGTGGTGGATCCAGTGTGGGTAGACTTTCCAGTGTTGGCAGTGTAATTACCAGTGCACTCACTAGAATATACTTACTCATTCCTGCTGTGAGATAGGATTAGGAGAAAAGCAAAGTAGAATCAAAACTTTAAGAGGGTATAAAGAAAAGTTTATTAACAGTAACTAAAAGAGAGAGTAATAGGAATCAGAATAAAACTTTCAGAAACTTCCCCCTACAACCTTTTTCTTTCTTACTGACAATGTAAAGAGAAAAACTCTAAAATTTTCAGTCAGTTTACCATCAGTACAATAACCTTTCTTCAGTTCACTTAGGGAGAGGAATCTCTCTTCATGTTTTGGAGACATCTCCATACAAAAACAGTTCTCTCAGGGCTGTCAATTCTCATTAATGGCAGCCATCCATAAAAAATCTGCAATCGTCAAGTCCCTCCCATATTTTCACAGCTTTTCCAACAGTTGTGTTTATGGGCCATGTCAACTTATGAGGTAATAATTTAAAGATGACCTGTTTAAGAGAAAAAGTTTGCTTCATCTATTTTTGAATTCTTCTTCATCTCTGGGAACAGAGATCTTCTTCTTCTCTTCCTGAGGGCACAGGGTCTCATCACACTGCTCTTTTTGAATGTTCAAACTTCTCATGGGATCAGTGCCACTTAAATATTTGCTTAATTTAGCATGGAAACCTTTGCTGAACAAGTCATCTCATACTTGTCAATGTGTTATAGGGAAAAGGAGAGTCTGATGTATCAATTACATCCTTCTCTACAGCTTGACAAGAGGATTTCAGCCCCAAGATCAGGACATCTCCTCATCCCTCCCATCTGGGACTCAACTTCCCCTTCACTGACCTCGGTGTGTTCATGTTGCTCCTCTATGTGCCTGCACTTTGTCCTTGTGCCTGCCCTTTGTCCCTTTCTCTCACTCGAGGGAGGATGGAAGCACTGACAGAGTTCATATCTCACCCAGAGCCTGCAGATGGTTCCGTGACCCGGCCGGGCTCGGTCCTTGGGCCGGAGCTGTTTTACGATGGAGGTTTCTGCAGCGGCTGCGCTGGGGCTGTGTCAGGATGGGCCGTGCTGGGGGAGGGTCAGGATCTCAGCAGCCAGGCCAGAACACAGCAGCAGCACGGCCGGGGCCGATGGCTTCTCCTTCCCCTGCCCGGGTCAGCCTTGTTAGCTCTGTGCCAGCCAGAAGGGAAAGAGACCCTCCCAGGCTTTCTCGTCTTTAACATGTGTCTTCACTGAGCCCTGCACAGTTTCCTTAGTGGTTTAACAGATTGCCACTTCTCAAAGCTAATTACTGATTGTTTTTTTTTTGTCAGACACGGAGGAAACTGCTTCTCGTAGAACATCACTTCTGTGATGCAAAACCACCAAACAGCACAGAGCACAGAGCTCCACTGTCCATATGTAGTGGTCATGTGCCCAAGGCCTCAAAACCCCTCCTTGGGAGATCTCTGGGCCCTCTCCAAGGTGTTTCCAAATGAAAACATTCAGCCCATAGTCTAAGAAAATCACCAGAGGACAGAGCCAGCCCACCCTGTCTGTCCTGGCTACATTTGTCTGGGAACAATCCTGGGATATATGGAATTTGGGAGGTCAAATTCTAAATTTGGCCACGGTCCCGGGACAGGAAGGCCAATTCTTTTCCATAGGAATGAAGGAACAGAGCCCCTCTGTGTCAGGGGCAGATGAGAGGTGACCACCAGAGGCCAAGGCCAGCCAGAGCTGACAGGTTTTTTCTGCGAGATACTTTTAAATATAGGATTTTTTAGGGAAAAGTACCAATTTTGGCAATGGGCATCTGAAAAGTCAGACAGTTCTTTTCCACAGCAAGGAAAGCACGGAGCCCCAGTGCTCCAGGAGCTGATAAGAGGCAGCCCTTGACATCCCAAGATCAGCCAGACCTGTCAGGAGGCCCCTGGGAGGCCAAGCCAGCCAGACCTGTTCCATGTTCCCTGGGTTCCATGGGGCCCCACAGTGTCCCAGTGGTCCCTTGCTTCCAGGAGGCCCTGAGGTGTCAAAATGCCCCCTTGGTGACATGAGGACCTGAAGGGTTGGAATGGTCTCCATGGTTCCATCAGGCCCACAGGGCCATAATGGTCTCTGGGTCCATGAAGCCCCACTGTGTCACCATGGCCCCTTGGCTCCACGGGCTCCAGTGGTGACACAATGATCCCCTGGGTTCCAGGGGCTCCAGTGGTGCCACAATGATCCCCTTGGTTCCATGGGCTCCAGTGGTGCCACAATGATCCCCTGGGTTCCATGGACTCCAGTGGTGCCACAATGATCCCCTGGGTTCCATGAGGTCCCCACCGTGTCCCAGTGATCTCCATGGGAAGGAAAGAACCCAGCCCCAGCGTTGCAGGGGCAGCCATCAGAGGCCTAGGCCAGCCAGACCTCTCTGTCCTGGTAGCTTTTGTCTGAAAGCAACCCTTGGATAGAGGGAATTTGGGAGGTGGAACCCCAATTTCGGCCGTTTCTGCATAGATAAGAAGGACAGTTCTTTTCCATAGGAAGGAAAGCAGCCAGCCCCAGTGTTTGGGCAGCAGAGGAGAGGCAGCCCCCAGGAGCCCAAGGGCAGCCAGACCTGTCTGTCCTGGCAGCTTTCACCTGGGAGTAATCCTTGGATGTACAGAGTTTTGGAGGTGGAATCCCAGTTTTGGCCATGGTCTACATGGATGGGTTTTTCCCATAGGAAAGTAAAGCACGAAGTTCAAGTGCTTTGGAAGAAGAAGAGAGGTGACCACCCTCAGGCTAAGCCAGCCAGACCTGTCTCTCCAGGTGCCTTTTGTCTAGGGGCTATCCTTGGACATTGGGCATTTTGGAGGTGGAATCTCAGTTTTGGCAATGGGTGCCTGGACAGGAAGAAGAGTTCTTTTCATTAGGAAGGAAAGCCTCTGTTTCAGAGGCAGATGAGTGCCAGCCCTCAGGAAGCCAAGGCCAGCCAGACTTGTCAGTCCTGGCAGCTTTTGTCTGGGCGCTGCTCCCACGCAGGTGCAGCGGTGCTGCAGCAGCTGTCCCGCACACAGGGAGGGCTCAGGAGCCTCCCCGGGGCCACCAGGGAGCGGAGGAGGGAACGTGCCCGGAGTCTGCTGTGGAACCCTGGGCTTGGGGGGATCCTTTGGTCTCTTTGATGGGGGAGGGAGCGGGGCAAATGCTATCAAGATGAGACAGGGATCAGACAGCCCCACGCCAGGCAGCGTTTTCTCCTCTGAGAGCTCCTCTCAGTTGAGAGAACTGGTGGAGCCTGCAGAGCAAATGAGAGCCAGGAGTGAGGGAAGGGCTGGCTGGGAAGGTGTCAGACAAAGCCCGTGTGGGCATTTCCCTTTCCAAGGGGCTTGTGGGGAGACAAAGGAGACAAGAAGGATGTTGCATCTCGCAACATTTCCTTTTTTCTTTCAGTAGCCCTGTTGCAGTCCCTGCATACAAGAGTTTACTTGATCCCTTTGATGCCAGCGAGCACCAAGAACTTGAACCTTCCTGGAGTCCAGCCCTGCCTGCCTATCACGGAGCAGAGGGAAAAGATGAAGAAACTGGGCAGGGGTTGAGCCAAACTGGCATTTTGCCGCTTCTGATTACCTCCCAGCTTCTGCAGCAGAGCAAAAACCGGATCGCTGCAAACCACTTCCTTTTATAAAGCACATGCTGACCTTGCTGGAACCTCAGGGCTCTTGAAGGGGCTGCTGCAGTTGGCAACAGGAGCTGTGGTTGAATTTTTCACATTGCCTAACCCGCCCTGCTAAATGCCATCAAGCAGCTGAGGAAGGACACAAAAAGATTACTCTGGAGGAAGGGAGGCCAAAAGCTTGGAAAAGGAGGAAAGAAATGCTCCAATGATGATAATGACAAAAAAAACCCAAACTAATTTATTTTGACAGAAATGAACACCGGTCGCTCTCCAGCCCTCCCAGCCTGGCAGGCCGAGCGGTGCCGTTCCCATGGCATGAGGTGCTGGCAGCCTGGGGAGAGAAACCAGAGAGCCACGGTCACTCGCAGCAGGCTCCTGTCCCCCTGTCCCGCCATGGCCTGTGCTGGGCCAGGCTGCTGGCTGTGCCCAGAGCCCAAACCTCCCGACCCATTCTCTGTTTTTAGAGAAGGGCAGCGTGGCAGCCCACGTTCCACCTCCTCCGCTTAAGCACGGCACAGCAACCTCCTCAGCAGCTGCAAGAGCGGGATGCCCGCGTGCCTGCTGCCGCCTGCCCGGAGCCCTTCTGCCAGCCGAGCTGTGGAGCCGGGTGCCCACCTCTGGAGAGCTGCTGCCAGGAGAGGAGCCGATCCTGCACCAGGTCCTCGTCCTTCTGGAAGGGGCTGTCCCCACAGACCGTGGCCCCTGGGGTAGCGCTGACACTGGACACGCTCCACGGACGCTGCAGGCGCTTCCCCGTCCAGTCTGGGCACCAGGTGTAATCCTCCTGGGAAAAACAGAGAACAATTGCATGCAAGTCATTTCAAAACAAGATCTGGAAACAAGAAAAATCACAAAGCCTGTCAGCATTTCAAGGGCCCGAAGAGGGTCTGACCACTCCATGCAAGAATTAAACCCGTCCACGGTTGGGGAAAATCCCCACCTTTCCAACCCGAAAATCCACCCCTTCCTCAAGGCCCTGCAAAGCAGACCAGCTGGGGCAAGGCTTCCGAACCCGGTCCCCTCCTCTGCCACCCCCAATCCATATGGGTGGATGCTTTTGTCAGGTTGGCTGCCCCCACCTCAGCCAGTGCCAGGCTGGCTGGCAGAAGCTGTCAGCAAGGTCAGCAGCCAGCTCCCCTTCCACATCATCTGTCCCCTGTCCCATCAAAAAGCAGCTTGGTGGCTGGTGGAAAAATTAATATTCCCCAGCGCCGCCGAGTGAGGAACCTCCGGTGCGTGGCCAGGCCGAGCCCTGCCCTGCCTGGAAGCACCAGCATCCCCCAGCCCTGCGCCGGCTGGGGACTCATCCTGATTTCATCGGGGCGCAGAGCGTGTCCTCCAGGCAGGGGCCGCAGCCAAAGCCAATCGGCTCTGCCCCGCCAGTGGCCAGCTCCAGCATGGTGCTCCCAGCTCCACGTCGGGCTCCAGAAGAACATGCCGGCTGTGCCTCGGCTTGCGGCGACATCACGATGCCACTGAGCTGCAGGGGGATGTTTCCCCTGTCCCAGGCCGTGGTGCCTTCACCCCACTGCAAACATTTCTCCAATAGGACGGGCAGCACGGAGCCGCTCCCTCCACAGCTCGCCGGGGACCAGCGGAAGCATCTCCTCGGCTGCGCTCTCTCCTCCGCGCCGCGGACGCAGGGAAACGCTCCGGGCTTTTCTCCCAGTGCCACGAGACGCGTGCCGCTGCTACTTGCTGGGCTCCTGGATCTACTGTGCACAGGGATGCAGCTCTGCTGTCTCCTGGGCCAGGCAGGGCTCCTGCAGCCAAGAATCCTCACAAAGGTCCTCCAGTGATGGCCTGTCTGTGGGGTCCATGCATAAACACCACCTGACGAGGTGCTGGCACTCTGCCGAGAGAAACCAGGAACTGCCGCTCAGCAGGACAAGGCTCCTGTCCATGCTCTCCCACATTCCACAGTGCTCAGGCCACATCAGGAGTGCTCAGAGCTGCACCCAAAAGCTTCCCATTGATCCTCTCTTCTGGAGGACACCAGCACAGAGACACAGGTGCCACCTCCTCCAGCTAAGCCCAGGAGATCCACCTCCTCACCAGCTGCAAGAGCAGGATGCTTATGTGCCTGCTGCCCCTCCCAACCCCGTCCTTCCCCTCATGCCTTGAAGGCACATCCCCACCTTGAGACACCCAGGCCGGGAAGAAGAGCTGGCCCTGGACTATGTCCTCCTTGGTGTGGTAAGGAAGGTGCCCGCAGACCAGTTCATAGAGCAGGATGCCCAGGGACCACATGGTGGCTGGCTGGCCATGGTAGCAGCCAAAGAGGATCCACTCGGGTGGGCTGTACTCCGGCGTTCCTATGGGACATGGGCGCAGCTCATCAGGCCCATGCTGCTCCCTCCCTCCTTCCCTTCCTCCCAGCCAGCTGCCATTCCACAACAGCCAGCCCCTGCCCCGCCAGAAAGCAACTTGGCTGCAGCTGGCTGAGGAAGAATTTCCCCTCCTTCCTTCTCTCCCTCTTCCCCCTCTGCCAGCAAAGAGGGAACCTCCGCCTCCTGGCTGGGCCCGGCTTTGGGCTCACCAGACATCTGGGTGTAGAACGTGTCCTGCAGGATCGTGCCGCACCCGAAGTCGATGAGCTTCGCCTCGCCCGTAGCCAGGCCAACGAGGACGTTCTCGGCCTTGATGTCGCGGTGCAGGACGCCCCGGCTGCTGCAGTGCCGCACGGCCTCCCGCACCTGGCGGAACAGCCGCCGCGCCACGGGCTCCGTCAGGAAGCGCCGCTCGTGCAGGAAGCACCAGAGGTGCTGACAGCGCTCCGGGCGCTCCAGGACCAGCGCGAAGCCCTCGGGCACCAAGAACCAGTTCAGGAGCCGCACGACGCCGCGGAAGCCGGGCCGTGACACCATCCACAGCAGCGCCAGATCCAGGGGCACAAGGGCGCCGTTCTGCTGCGGTGGGATGGCGATGCCGTCAGCGGGGCCGATGCCACGCCGCACCTCGGGCACCCCCTGCCCGGCCCAGTCGCGGCTCGCCATTGCCCGGCCCGGGGCGCTGCGCAGCCTCCACTCACTCCACGCTCGCTCCCCTCGCAGCGTTCCGGCTGCCGCCCGGCCGGGCCTCTCCTTCACCCCGCCCGGCACGCCCCGCCGGCTCCTCCCGCTGGCCCCGCTCACTCACCAGCCGCGCCCACTCCGAGATGCAGTCCCGGGACACTCGCTTGATGGCCACCGGCGAGCCAAGGCGAGCGGCGGGCTGAGCTCGTCGCCCGCCGCCCGCTGCACCCCTCCCACCCAGCCCCGCCTCCTACCGGGGCGCCGTCGGCCAGCCGGAGCGGGGAAGCTGCCGGCCACGGTGTCGGCCGCGGGGCGGGAGCCGAGTGGCAGCGGGGCGGCTGCGGGCGGAACCTCGGCAGGGGCTTCGTTCGGGGCCGGGGCTGGGCCAGAGTCCGCGCCAGGCGGAGCCAAAAGACCGTGCTGCTCCGCCAGCACCAGAGCGAGCGGCTCTTCAGCCAGTACGGAGAGAGCCCGGCCAAGGCGGATCCGAGACGGGCCGGGCAGGGGCGGGCACGGGGTGGCCCCGCCGAGGGGCGCCTTGCGGAACGCGGCATCAGCCGGCCTGGGAGAGGCCGAACACGGACAGGAGTAGGGTGAGTGTGAGAGTGAGAAGGGGATGGGAAGCGAGTGGAAAGTCGAGCGGAAAACCGATCAAGAGAAGCGCTGCTGCTGCTGCTGCTGCTGCTGCTGCTGCTGCGGAGCCGCCGGAGCTCGCGGCCATTCCTCCGTTGCCACCACGAACCCAACGGAGGAGCCGCCGCGCGCCCCAAGGAACGAAAGAGAGAAACAAACAAATCACACCCCAAAGTTATTCCTATTTGAGAAGTAACCAAAGAAAACAATGTCGCAAGAATGAAGAGTGTTGGCTTCTAGCTTCTTTCTTCTTTGCATGAGACGAAGCATTTAATGGGGAAGAATTGCCTCTTCTGACAATTTTGCCAGAGTGGACAGGAGCAGAGCATTTAATTTTCAAGGAGAAAAGGGAAATCGTGTCAGTAATGTCATCTCTTTTCATCCTCTGTTGACACAGTTGCAGGCTGCCAAAATACATGGTCTGCAGTGTGGAACTTGGGGCCAAGTTTCTTTTTCTACCAGAGGATGAGGAGGGGAAGTATCCCAGAATCATGGAGTTGTGGCATGGCTTGGCTTGGAAGGGATCCGAAAAATCCCATGGCTGCAACCCCCCTGCTGTGGCTGGGGACCCCTTGCACCAGACTGGCCTGTCTAGAGCTCCGTGCAGCCGGCCTTGGACCCTGTCAGGGATGGGACATGCACACCTTCTCTGGGCAACCTGTTCCAGGAGAGTCTTTTTTCTGAAGCCCTTACCTAAACCTAATCTGTCTCCATTTGGATCTATTCGCCCTTGTCCTGTCCTTGCCTGCCCTCGTACAAAGTCCCTGTCCAGCTTTCTTTTCAGTTGCCCTCAGGTACTGGAAGGCCACAGCTGGATCAAGGCTGGTCTCTTTGCCAGGCTGAAGAAGCTGAGCTGTGTCAGCCTTTCCTTGCAGGAGAGGAGCTGCAGCCCTCGCACCATCTCGGTGTCCCTCCCGGGCCCTGCTGCAGCGTGTCCACGTCCTTGCCGTCCATGCCAGGGAGCCCGGCAGAGGCAGAGGCAGCACTGCAGGTGAAGGCTCAGCAGCAGGGAGGAGACACGGCCCTGGCAGCGGCTCCGGGAGCAGCGATTGGTGATGGGCCGCCCGCCCTGCAGAGAGCCGGGGCCCTTGTGCCTGCCCTTGTGCCCGGGGTGCCTTTCCCCGCCGCCCGCCCGCCCGCTCGGGGGAAATGCCCCCTGTGCTGCCCCTCAGTGCCGCCCCTCGCTGCTGCCCCGGGGGCTCCCCAGCGCCAGCTGGAGCGCCCCAGGCCTCGGCCTCACCCTGCTCAGCCCAAGGCCCTGGAGAAACAGATTCAAACACCCAGCCAGAAAGTGCCCGAGGATTCCAAGGTCAATCTTTTGTCACCAGCACAGCCTTGCTTTCAGAGTCTGGACGGCATTAGAACATCACCAGCAGAAAAGAGCATGAACAAATTCTGCCTTAGCACTACCTCAGGGTATGGGGGTACCAGTTGTTGGTTTCACTGGCTCTGGACTGAAGGCACTTGAGACTGTAATTCATGTTTGGACTCAAGTGTTTATTATTTCTTATCAGTAGAACAGTCTCATTACTGTGAGTTCAGCAGCTTTTCTTTAGAAGGCACAAAATGGCTAACAATCTCTTGTTCCAAGGTCTTTTAAGACTAAACTATCCAATTAACAACTGACACCTAGATTATTTTCCTTTTTAACCCAATAACTGCTCCCAAAGAGCCTGCAATGCGGAGTTTCTGCCCAATTACAAAAAGCCACTCGTGCCCATTAAGAAGGAAGAAGAAACATGAAGAAGAAATCCAGGACACCCTGTGCCCTCCATCTTGCTTCCATCCACAACATACTAAAGATCCCAAAGCCTAAATTTCTCAGAGTGGACCAAGGCTCAATAATTGGCGGGGATAAGAATGGACTAAAACCACACCAAGGAACCTGCATGCTCTAAAAAGGCAGATCCAAGGTGGAGCCATGCTAAAAAATTCTTGGAACATGTAAAATAGTTTGGGGGAAAAGTTTACTATGCATGAGGGTCTATGAATATGCAACAGGCTGATATAAGGGCAAAGGTATTTCAGGGGTATCCCCAAAGGTAACAGGGTGCTCCTGGCTGAGTGCCAAGATGCACCCGGCCGTAATAACCTTTGCTCCATGGTCCTGGTCTCCCATTGTCATTTTAATTTTTTCATTTTTCATGGGAGGGAGTTTTGAAGAGCCACAAGTGGCTAATCTGCCTGCAATAAGGACCATTCCATGGGCTCTTGCCAACTTTCCTGACACATTTTCTGCAGCTCCTGGAGGGTGAAGCCCTGGAGGCTCCTTAGGGGCAGGTATGGACGATTGCAGGCAGCGCCTCGATGCCCTGGATCAGCGCTGCCCCCGCCTGGGAACCCCCACGTTTTCCAGTTTCTGTGAAGCTGCCTGCGAAAAACACATTCACTGGAAATGACTACAAACATGCTGGGATATACTGGGAGTATCTGTAACCATACTGGGGGGACTAGAACCACACTGGGAACAACTGGGACCATGCTGGGGGCACTGGCATCAGACTGGGAGTGTCTGGGAGTGTGGGAGCAACTGGGAATAGACTGCAAGTCACTGGGATCATATTGGAGTGGCTACAATCACACTGGGATTATAGTGGGTGTGAATGGATCCTGACTGGGGCTTACTGGGAGCTACTGGGACCATGCTGGGAGGAAATTGTGGACTGGGATATATACTGGGAGTGTCTGGAACCATACTGGGGGGACTGGAACCACACTGGGAACAACTGAGATTATGCTGGTGTCAACTGGGACCACTCTTGGGGCAAGTGAATCGATGCTGGAGGCAACTGGGCATGACTGGGACCCTTCTGGGAGAGACTGGGACTATTTGAGGGGCAACTGGGATCATAATGGGAGAAACTGGGAACATCTGGAATTATGCTTGGAGCAACTGGGATCACACTTGAATCACACTTGAAGTAGCTGGGTCCATGCTGGGTAAGACTGGGGTCACACTGAGGGTGACTGGAATCATACTGGGATTGACTGGGAGCAGCTGTGAGCAACTGGCTGAAATAAACTGGGAAAAAGTGGGAGTGTCTGGGAGCATGCTGGGGGTGACTGGGATATACTGGGGGTGACTGGGATATACTGGGAGAGACAGGGAGTCTCTGGGATCACACTGGAGGCTACTGGGGTGAGGCTGGCATTGACAGGGAGAAACTGGGATCATACTGGGGGCCCCGGGGTCAGACTGGGAGTGACTGGGATCATGCTGGGAGTGGCTACAATCATACTGGGATTAGAGTGGGTGTGACTGGACCCTGACTGGGGGTAACTGGGAGCTACCAGGCCCTACTGGGAGCCAACTGGGAACATAATGAGAGGAAATGGGAGCAACTGGGATAAAACTGGGGGCAAGTTAACCACGCTGAGGTAACTGGGAGTGCCTGGCAATGACTGGTAAAATGTTCAGGGGAACTGGGATATACTGGAAGTGTCTGAAACCATATGGGTGGTGACTGGGACCAAACTGGGAGCAACTGGAAATGTGCTGGGGGAACTGGGAACAAACTGGGGGCAATTGGGAGTGACTGGGGCCCTGCTGGGAGAGACTGGGATCATACTGGGAGTGACTTGGGCAACTGGGAGAACTGGGAACATGCTGGATGAAAGTGGGAGGAACTGGAAGCAACTGGGACCTTGCTGGGGGCAAATTGCATCATCATAGGAAATGACTGGGAGTGACTGGGCTCGTACTCGGAATGACTGGGCTCATACTGGGAGCAGCCACTGCTGGCACCGGCTCCCCCGAGCCCCCTTCCCAGCCATCCCGCCCCTCCAGCCCCAGCACCCCCCATTGCGGGGGTCCCGGCAATCCCAGGGGTCCCCCCCATCTCGGGGTCCCCGCTTTGCCCTTCTGGGGCTCTCCTCTCTCTAGACTCCGCTCAGGGAAGTCGCGGGTCTCCCAAGGCTCCCTAAAACCGGTGTCCCCCCGCTGGTGCCACTGCTCCCTCACGGTCCCCACGTGGCCCTGGCAGAGCCAGGAAGCCCAACCCCCACCGCGGGGGGACCCGCATCCCCCCGATCCCCGCCGGGGCTCTGCCCCCACCCACACCAGGACCCCCCAAAAACACCTCCCGGGGACCGCCAATGTCCCCCCGTGAGCCATCTGCGGCTCGGTTTTGGAGCCCTGCCAGCTCTAAACATCCACCATAAAAAAACCCCACACCCAGGCACCCCCCGGCAGATTTGGGCCCAGCTGCCCCTCCCCGGGCACCTGCGGGATGGGGGCGATGCTCCTGGGGCTTCGGCCACTCCAGGGTTCCCTCTGCCCTGCTCCAGCTGTTTCCTGCTGCCGCTTGGCCTCTTCCTCCCTCCCTCCTCCTCCTCCTCCCGTTCCCGAAGGCTGAACCGTGAGGGGAAAGGGGGCAAGGAAAGGGCCGAACTGTGAAGGGAAAGGGAGCGAGGAAAGGGCGGGAACCGTGAGGGGAAAGGGGGCGGGGAAAGGGCGGAACCATGAGGGGAAAGGGGCGGGGAAAGGGCGGAACCGTGAGGGGGAAGGGGCGGGCTCAGGCCAAGGGCGGGAACTGTGAGGGGACACTCTGGGAGGAAACACTCTGCAAACAGAAGTACAACGGACTGAACATGAATGGGAAAGAAATCAGTAAGTCTGAGAATTTAATTTGCTATCAAATACATCCAAGACAGCCAGCCCCACACAATCCCCATGCCACCCTGCCAAATTGGGATCCCACTTCTCCCAATCTCCTCCCAACCCCATCTTGGCCTGGTGGCTGTGGAATCGAGTGAGTTTGGTGTGGGATTGAGTTTGTGGTGGAAACAAGAAATTTGAGCTGGTGTGGAGCCTTTATGGGTTAAAAATCAGTTGTTTTCAGTGGGATTTGAGTGGTTTTGAGGTCACAGATCCATCCCTCTTAACTTTTGGAGTGAAAAGAAATGGAGAAGAAACATTAAGGTCAAACCAAAAGGAAAACCAGCCAGGTGTGTTCCCAACATGGATCACAGGGAATGTGGGTCACCAGGGCTGTTCCCAAAGTAGCTCCTCCAGTGGGGGATGGAGCTGCAGCCTCTTCCCGCACTCGGGGCACTCGCAGGGCTTCCCTTACCGGTGCCTCCGTTGGTGTTTCTTCAAGTTAGAGCTGCTGGAGAAGCTCTTCCCACACTGGGGACACTCGTAGGGCCTCTCCCCAGTGTGGATGCGCTGGTGGGTGATGAGGTTGGAGTTCTGCCTGAATCCTTTCCTGCAGTCAGGGCATTGGAAGGGCTTTTCATCTGAGTGAATCTGATAGTGCCGGAGGAGTTTGGAGCTGCTCGTAAACCCCTTCCCACACTCGGAACACTTGTAGGGCCTTTCCCTGGTGTGGGTCCTCTGGTGCCTGAGCAGGGTACAATGGTGGCTGAAGCTCTTCCCACATTCCCCACACTCGAAGGGTCTCTCAGCAGTGTGGGTCCTCTGGTGCTTGATCAAGTCAGAGCTCCACCTGAAGCTCTTCCCGCATTCCCCACACTCGTAGGGCCTCTCCCCAGTGTGGATCCTCTGGTGGCCGATCAGGTGGGAGTTTAGTCTGAAGCTCTTCCCGCATTCCCCACACTCGTAGGGCTTCTCTCCAGTGTGGATGCGCTGGTGTTGGATGTGGTTGGAGTTCTGCCTGAATCCCTTCCCGCAGTTGGGGCAGCGGAAGGGCCTCTCCTCTGTGTGAATCCTCTGGTGCAAGAGGAGATGGGAGGTTGTCTGGAACCTCTTCCCACACTCCCCACACTCATGTGGCCGTTCCCCAGTGTGGCTGCTCTGGTGCTTGATCAGGGTGGAGCGCTGGGTGAAGCTCTTCCCACACTGCCCACACTCATAGGGCCGTTCCCCAGTGTGGATGCGCCGGTGCAGGATCAAGCTCTCTTTCTGTCCAAAGCTCTTCCCACATTCCCCACACTCATAGGGCTTTTCCCCATTATGGATCACCTGGTGCCTGATCAGATGCGTGCTAGACCTGAACCTCTGTCCACACTCCCCACACTCATATGGCCTCTCCCCAGTGTGGATCATCTGATGCTTGATCAGGTTGGAGCTCCACCTGAAGCTCTTCTCACATTCCCCACACTTGTACGGCCTCTCTCCAGTGTGAGTCCTCTGGTGCTGGATCAGGTGGTAGCTCCGGCTGAAGCTCTTCCCACACTCCCCACACTCATAGGGCCGTTCCCCAGTGTGGGTCCTGTGGTGCTGGATGAAGTTGGAGCTCCACCTGAAGCTCTTCCCACACTCCCCACACTCGTACGGCCGTTCCCCAGTGTGGATCATCTGATGTTCGATGAGCTTGTAGTTCCACCTGAAGCTCTTCCCACACTCCCCACACACGTGGAACTTCTCCCCATCATGGAGCTGCTCATGCAGCACCAGCTCTGAGCTCTGGCTCCAACTCCGGCCGCCTTCCCGGCCCAGGCTGGCTCTTTCCCCCTCACATCCCCGCCATCTGCGTTTGCAGCCCCTCCTCGTGCGGGATCTCCGGGGCTTTTTCTCCCCGTTGGATTCCTGCGCCGTGGAGCCGCTCAAAACGGCCTCTTCCACCAGGTTCTGCTGTGGGGATTTGTCCTCCCTGCTCTCCATGTTCAGCTCCTGCTCTGGGGGAGGAAGGACAAGGACAGGATGGGATTTGCCTCCATGCCACAGGCAAGGGGAAGGAGATCCCCCCAGGGCTGTCCTGCAGCTGGGGCTGTGCTGGGCTGGGAGATGGAGCAGCACAGAGGGGAAAGGGGCACTGACTTCCTCCTCACCTGCCTCAGTGTCCCGGGACATCTGCCTCTTCCTCACAACCTCCCAGGGGTTGGCAATGGAAAATCCTGGCCTGGGGAAAACAAGGGATGAACACACTGAGTTTGAAGGTCCCTCTGCCCAAGTCCATCTCTACAAGTCACCGGCCATCTGGGCTCCAGAAAAACTTTCCAAACACCAAGATTCAGCCCTGAAAAAGCCTCCCAGGAGTTCCCCATCCCTGGTCCCTCCTCTTTGGTGTTCAGGGGTTCCCCCCTGTTCCAGCTGCTGGGGCTCACACTTGGATTGGGGGTCCCCCTTCTCCTCGGTGCCTGCCCTGCCCAGGCTGCTGGCAGTCCCAGCAATCCCGAAAGCTCCCCGCTCTTCGCTCTCCCCATTTTGGGATGCCGGGGCTGTTTGGGCTCCCGGGCTCCCTTCTCCCCTCATTCTCTGCTCTGGGCTGCAGCGGCTCCAAGGAGTCCCCACTGCCCCTCTCCAGGCTCTTGAGGCTCCCGCCCATTGCGGCGCTCCCCCCTCTCTGGGCTTCCCACTGTGAAATACAAAGTTGTGTTTCATGTCAGGTACATACAGGTAACATGTGTATTTGTGATTGCAATATGTGTGGAAACCGACCATGAGACAGGTGTAAGGACGAATTCTAATAATAACTGAGAAAAGTAAAGCATGGAAGAAGGCCTTTGAACCTATCCTTTGTTTGCAATTAACCTTTATAAGTCTTAAGTTGATTTACAAACATTTAAATTAAAGCTTTAAGGATGTTGGGTTTTTTTGACAAGAATTTTCTGCTTGTAGTTAAGCCTTAAAGAGTTTTGCAATAGTAACCTTTTGAAGTATAATTTTAGAACATTTCTTGTAGTAAGGATCTTTGAAACTAAAGCTTTAGAATGTATAAAAAGGAAACATGCAGCTTGAGAAAGCAAGATGAACATCAACTCAAGGATTAATAGCCTCGACCAAGGGAAGCTGGACATCACTGTTATGAGATTTATAGCCCTTGCAATCAAAAGTTGGACCCACATCTGGAGACTTGACCTCACCATCTGGGAGACTTCTTCCTTTGTACGGAAATCTGACCACCACCACCTGGGATACTCCTTTTTCTGGGATACATCCTGAGAAAAACTAAATCACGATAGTGTATAGAATTGTGACGGAAAAATTGGGAATAGAAACTGCTGAGAAAGCTTATGAGTACCCCTATAAATACCTGTGAGCCCCAACTATCGGTCTGCAGTTGGAGGGAAAACTTCCCCCACTGTACCCAGCGCTGTATTGCTCACACTTTACCATAATAATTAATTAATTGATTGTTGCTTGAATATTGGCCTAGTCAAGCTTCTTATTTATAACAAAGCCCACCCTAACCCTGCCCAGCCTGGCCCCAAATGCCCCCGAGGGG
The DNA here is from genome assembly GCF_963513975.1 of Fringilla coelebs. Classification (NCBI taxonomy): domain Eukaryota; kingdom Metazoa; phylum Chordata; class Aves; order Passeriformes; family Fringillidae; genus Fringilla; species Fringilla coelebs. The sequence continues at coordinate 297,377 of NW_028167209.1, read as the reverse complement.
CCGAGCCTGAGGCCCGGCCCGGGATGGGCTCCGGGCTCGCTCCGGGCCCTCCGCGCTCGCTCTGGGGAGTTTTGGCCGCGGCCCCGGACGGGCCCGGGTGGGACTGGGAGGGACCAGGGAGGGCTGGGGAGGGCTGGGGCATCTGGGGCTGCTGGGGCTGGGGAGTCTGTTGGGAGTTTGGGGCAATTATTGGGGTTTGGAGAGAATGATGGGGGTTGGGGGAGTTGGGGATTTTGGGGGTTTTGTGCATTTTGGGGGGTTTTATTGGCTCTTTGTGGGAGGTGTCATTTCGGGGGATTTGTGGAGGTTTATTGAAATTTATTGGGGTTTGTTTTGGAAGGGATTAATTGGATTTTTTGGGATTATCTGGAATTCTATGGTTTTTTTAGGGATTTTTAGGGGATTTTGGATGTGTGGTCCAGTTTTATTGGAATTGTGGGGGTATTTAGTAGGATTCTTTGGGGGTTTGGGTATTTTTGGAACTTTTGGGGATTTTTGTACAGATTTGGGGGGAGGTTGTTGGCTTTTTTGGGTGTTGCCAGGATTTCTTTCAGTCTTGGGGGGGATTTTGTGAGACTTTTAATGGTATTGGGAACATCTTTTCAGGGATTTGTGGGGTTTAATCAAGATTTTTGGGATTTGTTAGGATTTCAAAAGCTTTTGTGGGGTTTTATTGGGATTCTAGGGTGTTCTAAGAGGACTTTCTGAGATTTAATTGGGATGTTGTGGGTTTATTGGGATTTTGGTGCCTCTCAGCCCTTTTCCATATGTGGGGATAACCCCAAAGGCCCCTCAGACAACCCAAGGGCCCCAAAAATTCCACTAATAGCCCTCAACCCCCCCTAAAAATTACAATAAGACCATTGAAAACCCCAGAGAATCCCACTAAATCCCAGTGGAACCCTTTAAAATTTAAAAAAACTCCCAAAAATTCCAATAAATCCCCTCCAATGAAACCCCCTGCAAAACCCCAATAAAATCCCTCAAAATCCAAAACCCCTCAAATCCACAACCCCTCCCCCCAGCCCAATAATTCTCCCCAAACCCAATAACACCTCCCTAAACAACAAAATCCCCCACAGCCCAAAAAAGCCACCCCCAAATCCCCAAAAACCCTCCCAAAATGCCCAAAACTCCCCCAAAATCCCCCCAGACTCACTGGGGCCATCTGGGATCAGGGGTGGAACAGGAGCCACTTCAGGGGGCCCTTGGAGCTTTTTGGGGAGGGGGTGTTGAGAGTTTTTTGCAGGAAAATGGACATATACAGCATATGCACAATCCAGCCCACATAGAAACTGGGTAAGGTCACCATGCCCTTGAAGGACACGAAAGGAGAAGAACACGCTCAAAAGCAGACAGTTCAGGATGCAAAGGCAGACAAGAAAACCGCAGCGAGACACATGAAGAAGGAAGACTAACTAAAATTAACTAAAATATTAAAATGCATGCGTAAAAAGGATTTAACCAATCATGTATTAGCTTGAGGCGTGAACAATAGAGAACAGTATAAAAATGGCTTGCTTTTTGTAATAAATTGGCTTCACTTGATCATATTGATCACGGCGTGATGTCCCGTTACTGTTCCTCCGCAAAGGGGCTCCCCAAAACCCGGGGGGGGGGGGAACACCGGCTGTGCCCCTCCTCCTGAAACCCCCAGACCCAAGTTCAGAGTGGGCCTGGGACCCCCCGGGACCCCCAAATCTCCCCCAGGACCCCTCCAGGAACCCCGAAAATCCCCAGAGCCCCCCAAGGTTGGCCCAGGACGCCCTGAGACCCCGCCAGACCCTTCCCAAGACCCCACCCAGGACTCTGCCAGGACCCTCCAGACCCCTCCCCAAACCCAGCTCAGGCTCCCCCAGCCCCTCCCCAGATCCCCCCAGGACCTCTCCCCAAAACCCCCCAAACCCCCCCCAGGCCCTCTCCCAAAACCCTTCGAGACCTCCCAAAGCCCCTTCCCTAAACCTCCAAAACCCTCCCAGTACACCCTCAGGACCCCCCAGAGCCCTCCCCAAACACTCCCAGGACCATCCCAACACCCCCAGACCCTCCCCAGACCTTCCCAAGACCCCTCCACAAAACCCCCCCAGACCCTCCCACGACCCCCCCTCGAGACCCCTCTTAGGACCCATCCACACCCCCCAGGTCCCCCCACAATGCCCGAGGACCCTCCCCAGACCCCCCAAACCCCCGGACCCCTCCTGAAAGCCCCCCCAGAACCCCCGATCCCCTCTCGGGCCCCTCCCGCACCTGTCCCGAGCCCGGCGGGTCCCGGCGGCAGCGGGGAAGCGGGCGCCGCTTCCGGCTCGCCTCTGATTGGCTGGGGCGGCGCGGGGAGGCGGGCGTTGCTGAGGAGAGCCGCGCAGTGACTGGTTAGTTTGGGAAATGCAGCGCGGTCATTGGTTGATGGGGGCGATGCGCGCCGCTATTGGCTGGGAGCCCGCGCACACGGCGGCCGTGGGAGATTGTGAGGGGAGAGCGGCAGAGGAGCGGAGCTGAGCTGAGGTGGGACCGGAGAGAAATTGGGGGGGTTTGGGGCGGGTCTGAGGCGGGTTTGAGGAGAAACGGGGCATTTTTGGGGGCATTGACCGGAAATAGGGGGGTGTGCGGTGAGTTTGGGGGGGAATGAGAGGGTGTGAGGGGGCTTTGGTGGGTCTGAGGGGGCTTTCGGGAGCTTTGGGGGGAGTTTGAGAGGGTCTGGAGCGTTCTCAGGTGGGTTTAGGGGGATCGGAGGGGAATTGGGAGGGTCTGCGGGCAGTTTGGGGGATTGGGAGAGGATCTGGGGGGCTCTGAGGTGGATCTGGGGGAATTTGGGGCAGTCTGAGGGGATTACATAGGGTTTGGTGTGGATTGAGGGGACTGCGGAGGATTTGGGGCAGTCTGATGGATTTCAGGGGAGTCTCAGGTGGGTCTGGGGTGAATTTTGGGGAGAACTGGGGTCGTGTGAGGGTCCTGGGGAGGTTTTGAGGGTCTTGGGGAGGATTTGGGGGTCCGGAGTGATCCTGAGCCACCCTTGAGGGTCTCTGGGGGTCCTGGGGGAGATTTGGGGGTCCCGGGGTATCCCAGGCCCACCCTGACCCGGGGTCTGGGGGTTTTGGGGGGTTTCAGGTACAGCAGGGGTTCCCCCCTGGGTTGTTGGGGGGTCTCCCATGGTGCCCCCTCCCCAAAAAGCTCCGAGGGCCCCCTGAAGTGGCTTCTGTTCCACCAGCCGGTGCCCCCTGATCCAGGATGGCCCCAGTGAGTCTGGGGGGTTCGGGGGGGATTTTGGGTGGCTTTTTTGGGGATTTGGTGGTGGCTTTTTTGGGCTTTGGGGGATTTATTTGTTTAGGGGGAATTTTTGAGGTTTTTGTAGAGAATTATTGAGTTCTGGGTGGGGGTGGTGGATTTTGGGGGTTTTGGATTTTGGGTCATTTTATTGGAGTCTTTAAGGAGTTTTCTTGGGGGGAGAGGGATTTATTTAAATTTTTGGGAGTACTTTTTAATTTTTTGAGGTTCCACTGGGATTCTTTGGGGTTTTCTGGGGTTTTGGAGGATCTTATTTCAGTTTTTCCTGGGATTTTAGGGGGTTTTAGTGGAATTTTGGGGGGCCTTGGGTGGCGTGAGGGGGCTTTGGGGTTGTCCCTAGGTGTGGGGAAGGGCTGAGAAGCACCAAAATCTCCTTAAAACCCCCAAAAGTCCCAATAAAACCCACGACATCCCAACTAAATCTCACAAAATCCTGTTAGAACACCCTAGAATCCCAATAAAAGCCCACAAAACCGCTTGGAATCCCAACAAGCTCCCCCAAAAAATCCCAATTCAGCCCCAAAAATCCCCCAAAAATGTCCCCAAAACCATAGAAAGCCCTACAAAATCCCCCCTAAGACACAAAGGAATGCTGGCAAAACCCCAAAACCCCCAAAATCCCTCAAAAATCCCCAACCAACCCCCAAAATTTTCTTAAAATACTTAGACCTCAAAAGAATCCTACTAAATGGTTCCAGAATTCCAATAAAACCCCACAAAAATTTCAGAGACTCCCACAAAATCCCAGTAAAACCCCACAAAATTATAAGAAAATCCAAAAAAATTTAATAAACACCAAACACACCCAGAAAAACACCCCCCCCCAAGCACCAATAAAACCCCCCAAAACCCAAACCCCCAAAATCCACAAAACCCCCCAGAATTCCCCAACCCCCATCATTCTCTCCAAAACCCCAATAGTTGCCCCAAACTCCCACCAGACTCCCCCAGCCCCAGCAGCCCCAGATGCCCCAGCCCTCCCTGGTCCCTCCCAGTCCCGCCCGGGCCCGTCCGGGGCCGCCGCCAAAACTCCCTGGAGCGAGCGCGGAGGGCCCGGAGCGAGCCCAGAGCCCATCCCGGGCCGGGCCTCAGGCTCGGCCCCTCGGGGGCATTTGGGGCCAGCCTGGGCAGGGTCAGGGTGGGCTCAGATCCCTGGCAGGGATTCCCAGACTTTACGGGTGGATTTTAGGCCCCTTTGGCTGATTTTGGGCCAAATCTGGTGGAGTTTGGGGGGGATTTTGGATCCCGTTGGATGATTTGAGGCCCACGTGGGTGAATCTTAATCCTGCGTGGATGATTTTAGGTCCCTTTTTTTGGTGATTTTGAGACCATTTGATAGGTTTTTTGCTTCTTTGGGTAATTTTAGGTCAAACCAAGTAATTTAGGATGATTTTAGGTCCTCCTGTGTTGCTTTCAGGCACGTTTGGCTGATTTTAGGTCAATTGAGGTGATTTTTGGCAAAGCGGGATGGATTTTAGGCTCCTTTGGGAGTTTTTAGGCCAAAGCAGGTACTTTCAGGGTGGATTTGAAGCCCATTTTGGGGATTTAAGGATGCTTTTAGGTTAACTTTAAAGAGGTGTAAACCAGTTTGGGCAATTTTAGCCCCATTTGGTTGGATTTTAGAGCCCTTTGGATAATTTTAATGCTGTTAGGCTGATTTTCAGCTAAACCTGGTGGATTTGTGCTGCATTTGAGGCCCTTTTGGGTTATTTTAAACCAAACTGGGCCCTGTTAGGACTGTGCCTCCCCTTGGCCCCGCCCCCTTTCCCCTCAGGGTTTGGCCTTGGGAACGGGGGAGGAGGAGGAGGGAGGGAGGAAGAGGCCAAGCAGCAGCCGGAAACAGCTGGAGCAGGGGAGAGGGAACCCTGGAGAGGCTGCAGCCCCCGGGAGCATCGCCCCCCATCCCGCAGGTGCCCAGGGAGGGGGAGCTGGGCCCAAACCTGCCGGGGGGTGCCTGGGTTTGGGGTTTTTTGGGGGGATGTTTGCAGCTGGCAGGGCTCCAAAGCCGAGTGGCAGATGGCCCTCGGGGGGACATTGGGATCTCTGGGAGGTGTTGTTGGGGGGTCCCGGGGCCTGCAGTGGCTGCTCCCAGTATGAGCCCAGGTGGTCCCCTGTGTGCTTCCAGTTTTCTTGGTCCTCCCAGTCTGATGCCAGTAGCCCCCAGTGTGATCCCAGGTGCTCCCAGCATGGGCCCAGCTGTTCCCAGTGTGCTTGAATCATTTCCCTATGGTTACAGAAACTCCCAGTATGGTTCTAGTTGAACCCATTTGCTCCTGCTCTAGTCCCAGTCACTCCCCAGATGATCCCAGTCCCTCCCAGTACGGTCCCACTCACTCCCAGTTGCCCCCAGCATGGTCCCAGTTGTTCCCCGTGTGGTTCCAGTCCCCCCAGTATGGTTACAGACACTCCCAGTATATCCCAGTTTTCCCCAGCATGTCCCTAGTAATTTCCAGGCACTGCCAGTGGCCCCAGTAAGGTGTTAGTTATCCCAGTATGATTCCCCAGAATATCCCAGTTGTCTCCAGCGTGCATCCAGTCCTTCCCAGTTCCTCCAGTTTGCTTGCTGCATGGTCCCAGTTTCTTTCAGTTGCTCCCAGTAGCCCAAAGTGGGATCCCAGTTGCTCCGTTTCAACCCCAGTATGATCCCAGTAAGCTCCAATTTGATCCCAGTCACATGCCAGCCTCTCCCAGTGTGGTCCCAGTATAATCCCAGTTGCTTCCAGTCTCTCCCAGTATAATCCCAGCTGCCTCCAGCATGGTTCCAGTTGCTTCCTAGGTCAACCCAGTCAGTCCCAGTCTGATGCCATTTGCTCCCAGCATGCTCCCAGTTGCTCCCAGTCAGGCCCAGTATGGGGGAGTATGTGCAGTGTGTGTTCCCAGTCGCTCTCAGATATTCCCAGTATTAGTCCAGTCCCTCCCAGTATGCTCCCAGTCCCTGCCAGTATGAACCAGTTGTGCCCCACACAGTTCCAGTTGCTGTCTCACCCTCACTTTCATTCCAGTCATTCCCAGTATCTCCCAGTGTATGCAAGTTTTCTCCAGCACCTTCCCAGTAACTCCCAGTTCCCTCCAGTCTGATCCCATTTCCTCACAACTACTCCCAGTCAGCCTCAGTGTAGTGGCACTCATTGCAAGTCTATTCCCAGTCAGCTCCAGCATGCTCCCAGTCACTCCCAGTTGATTCCAGCTGCTCACAGCTGCTCCCAGTCACCCTCAACATAATCCCAGTCACTCCCAGTACGATACCAGTCAAGCCCAGTCCCTGGCAGTGCTGCCTCTGTTGGGATCCCCCAGCCCTCTGTGCGTTCCCCCTTCCCGGATGTCCCAAGAGGAGCCCCAGGGGTTGGCAGTGCCCAGGCAGGGTCCCCAGCAAGGCCCAGTTTGGATGTGAAGCCCCCAGTTTTCCCAGTTTGCCTCTCCTTTGGCCCAGGCCGGGTGTCGCTGCTGCTGGGAGAGGAGGAGGAGGGAGGGATGAAGGAGAAGAAGGAGGTGGGCTTGGGGAGGAGGAGGAAGGTCAGGAGGACTGGAAGAAGAGTGATGAAGGTGGAGAGAGAGCAGAGTGATGGAAGGAGGAGAAGGAGGTGGGGTTGGGGGGAGGAGGAGGAGAAAGGATAGAAGGGGAGGGATAGAAGAGGAGAAGGAGGTGGAGATAAGACAGAAGAGGAGGAGGGGGGATGGAAGAGGAGAAGCAGGAGGAAGAGGAAGCGGTGGGACAAAGGCAGATCAAGGCTGAGCAGAGGGAACCACGCAGCCGAGCCCTCCCTGAATTCGCAGCCCCCACCTGTGGGATCATCGCTCCTGCATCGCATGGGTCAGCGGGGAGGGGGAGCTCGGCCCAGATATCCTGGGGGCTCCCTGGGTTAGGTTTTTGGGGCGATGTTTGGGGAATGAAGAACTCCAAGGCTGAGTGGAAAAGGCCCCTTGGGGGTGATTTGCGGGGAGCAAGCATACCTCTACAACTTTCTGAAAGTTGTAAAGCTGATATGTTTATTACAATGCTGGACGCATGTGGGAATCGTTCTCTTAAAGACACATGTGTACCTCTGGGAACTCCAGATCTCTTTTTATCTTTTTCTCAAATACATGTGCGTCTAATTTCACAATAGGTTCGTACATACTAATTCTACGGATTACACATCGCACTGGCCTCTAATTCTTCTTTATCAGAAAGAACTCTTGGGTGAGGTTGCTTTGCTCTGTTTGCTTCTTTCCTCCCCCCTTATCTCTAGTCTTCTGCCTGAAGCAGTCCTTCTAAGCACAGGCTTTTGGTGAGAACAGGTAGTCAGACTAAACACCAAACTACAGACTAAACTCAAAGATGTACATTTCACTGAAATCAAAATGGATTTCTATTCTGCAAAATTTCTACTCTGCTTCAGGGGGACACTGGGGGTGCCGGTGGCGGCTGCCGGCAGAGGCAGCCTGGAGGAGCAGAGCCCTGTGTCCCCCAGGAGCCCAAAGTGGGGAGCCCAGAGACAGGGGAGCACTGCCATTGGCGGGACCCTCAAGAGCCTAGAGAGGGGTGGGGGGACTCCTTGGAGCCCCTGCAGCCCAGGGCAGAGAAAGAGGGGAGAAGGGACCTGGGACCCCAAAAAGCCCCAGCATCCCAAAATGGGGAGAGCAAAGAGGGGGGAGCTTTTGGGATTGCTGGGACTGCCAGCAGCCTGGGCAGGGCGGGCACCGAGGAGAAGGGAGACCCCCAATCCAAGGGTGACCCCCAGCAGCTGGGACAGGGGGGAACCCCCAAACACCAGAGGGGAGGGACCAGGGATGGGGAACTCCTGGGAGGCTTTTTCAGGGCTGAATCTTGGTGTTTGGGAGGTTTTTCTGGAGCCCAGATGGTCAGTGACTTCTAGAGATGGACTTGGGCAGAGGGACCTTCAAACTCAATGTGCGCATTCCTTGTTTGCCCCAAACCAGGTTTACCCATTCCCAACCCTTGGCAGGCTACGAGGAAGATGAAGATGCCCCAGGACACTGAGGCAGGTAAGGAGGAAGTCAGTGCCCCTTTCCCCCTCTCTCCTGCTCCATCTCCCAGCCCAGCACGGCCCCTGGCTGCAGGACAGCCCTGGGAGGATCTTCTTCCCCTTGATTACGGCACGGAGGCAAATCCCATCCTGTCCTTGTCCTTCCTCCCCCAGAGCAGGAGCTGAACATGGAGAGCAGGGAGGACACATCCCCGCAGCAGAACCTGGTGGAAGAGGCCATTTTGAGCGGCTCCACGGCGCAGGAACCCAACAGGGAGGAAAAGCCCCGGAGATCCCGCACGAGGAGGGGCTGCAAACGCAGATGGCGGGGATCTGAGGGGGAAAGAGCCAGCCTGGGCCGGGAAGGCGGTCGGAGATCAAGCCAGAGCTCGGAGCTGGTACTCCATGAGCAGCTCCGTGATAGGGAGAAGCCCCACACGTGCGTGGAGTGTGGGAAGAGCTTCAGGTGGAGCTCTGAGCTGATCGTGCACCAGAGGACCCACACTGGGGAACAGCCCTACGAGTGTGATCAGTGCAGGAAGAGGTTTCCGAGCAGCTCCAGTCTCCTCAAGCACCAGCGCACGCACACAGAGGAGAGGCCCTTCCGCTGCCCCGACTGCGGGCAGGGCTTCAGGCAGAACTCCTGTCTTGTCGTGCACCGGCGCATTCACACTGGAGAACGGCCCCACAAGTGTGGGGAGTGTGGGAAGAGCTTCAGCCTCAGCTCCACCCTGATCGAGCACCAAAGGACCCACACTGGGGAACGGCCCCACAAGTGTGGAGAATGTGGAAAGAGCTTCAGGCAGCGTTCCGCCCTGACCCAGCACCAAAAGATCCACACTGGGGAGAGGCCCTACGAGTGTGATAAATGCGGGAAGAGGTTTAAGACCAGCTCAGATCTCCTCCAGCACTATCAGGTTTACACAGAGGAGAGGCCCTTCCAATGCCCCGACTGTGGGAAGGGATTCAAGCACAAGTCCAACCTCGTCAAGCATCGGCGCATCCACACCGGGGAGAGGCCCTACAAGTGTGACGAGTGTGGGAAGAGCTTCTCCTGCAGCTCTACCTTGACCCAACACCAATGGAGGCACCTGTGAGGGAAGCCCTGCTTGTGCCCTGAGTGCAGGAAGAGCTTCGTGCGCTGCTCCAGCTCCATCCCTCACTGGAGGAGCCACTTTGGGCACAGCCCTGGTGCCCCACATTCCCTGTGATCCATGTTGGGAGCACACCTGGCTGCTTCTCATTTTGGTTTATCCTTAATTTTCTTGTGCCTCATCTTCATCCCTTAAAATCTGCCAAAACAGGGTTAAATGAAGGAATTTGATCAAAAATGTCTAACGTCCCACCATTTCACAGGTGTTTGAGGTGGAATTTAGGATTTGGGAACACATTCTGTGTGGAGTGCCCCTGTTGCTAAGAGGCAGGAATTTGATCTCACCTGTCACCCTGGGTTTTTGAGATTTCTAGAAAAGCCTTCTGATATTGACATTCTTGTAAAGAACTTTCCCACACACTTTCCTGTAAACAACTCATAATTTACATTCTTGTGAAAACGGACACTGTTGACGGACTGTTGGTTAAGCCAGTGTCTGTGGAGAGGTGGCACTGTCATCCTCCAATCCACTGTTACCTTTGTAAAACTATAAATTATGGAGTCAGAGAATAAACGCCCTCTTTTCCTTCTCACCTGGAGAACGGTGCGTGTGTGCGTTCTTTCGTGTCCTACAGCGACATCTGGTGACCGCCGAGTGTACTGCAGCCCGGGCTGGGATAAGATACTGTGGTGAGGTTGTGTCTTCCCTTTCGGTGTTAGCTTACTGTTTTTTGGGGTGATGGCGACCTCTGTGCCTTCTGAGGAAGACTTCCTCGTTTTAGACCTATGGAAGTCTCTCCTGGAATGGAAACAGTTTTCTGTTTCCTGGGATAGTCTTGTGAGGTTGTTTTTATGGGCCCGGGGACAAGGGGTTTTTTTCGGTCCCTACGAAGGCGTTTTCCAGGCAGGAGTGGTCTTTCCTGGGGGATCGCCTTATGGAGGCTCTCCTCGATGATTGTACCACCGATGTGGCACCGCTTTTAATACAGTGGAAAATATGCCAAACTGTTTGGCTCGGTTCTGGTTCTTGTAGTCCTTGTAGACTGCAGGGGTCCCCCTCTGTCTCAGACGTGGATGACGAGGAGTTTGAGTTTTTGCCTGAGGTGGCCCCCCCCCCCCTCCCTGCCGCGGGACGGTGTCCTCGGGGGTGGTGGTTGCTCCCCCGGGGTGGACTGGGCTCCTGGCCAGCTGGTCTCGGGTTTGGGGGCTTCTGGGGAGTCAGCGGTCTGTCCTCGCCCCACCCCGCCCTGCGCGGGCGGCGGGGAGGGGGGCGGGACGCCCTCTCTCTATGCCTTCCCGGCTCTCGAGAGCCAAGACTCACCCCCGCCTGGATCGGGAACGGTGACGGCTCTATGCCCTAACTGCGGTGTCTCTGTGAGGTTTTCCCCGAGTGTGATGGGGACGGGGTCTCCCGCCCCCGGATGGGACCCTTCGGAGCAGTGGGAGGTTCCCCCCGTCTCTGAGCCGGCTGGGCATGCGCAGTCGGTGAAGATGGACGGGGGCGGAGTGCCGGAAGGCGCCTCGCCCGGCCCGGCCCCGATGGGCGGGCTGTTCCCCTCCCTCCCGGCGGGGGGCGGAGTGTCAGTCGGCGCTCCGCCCGGCCCGGCCCCGGTGGGCGGGCAGGCTCCCCCTCTCCCGGCGGGGGGCGGAGTGTCAGTCGGCGCTCCGCCCGGCCCGGCCCCGGTGGGCGGGCGGGCTCCCCCTCTCCCGGCGGGGGGCGGAGTGTCAGTCGGCGCTCCGCCCGGCTCGGCCCCGGTGGGCGGGCGGCCCGCCCCTCTCCCAGCAGGGGGCGGGACGCCGATCGGGGCTGTGCCCGGCCCCGCTCCGGGGAGCGGGCGGCCCGTCCCGCTCCGCACGGTGGGGGCGATACCCACTGTGGTCTCGGGTGGGCCGAGATGGACGCTCATAGGCGGCCTGCCTGGTTCCCTTGTGCCACCCCCCGAGGGAAATGTCTCACAGGTTGCATCATTCTCGGCGCCCCGCCCCCCTCCCGTGCCAGGGGAGGGGGGCCCTGCGCGGGGTGCATCCTGGTCAGAGACAGATGAGAGGGCTGTGCCGGTACCCGTGTGCAGCGCAGCGACTCCTAGTGGGGCTGCGGCACAGCAGGGCGCTGGGGTGTTTACCTTTGGTGCAACTGCTGACACGGCTGGTGGGAGGCCGGTGGGGGCCAGGAGCCGGGGTGTTTCCTCGTCGAACCTTTGGACCCTTCCTGAATGTCAGGTGACAGTTCGTCCAAGGCACCCCGAGCGTTTTTGGCGTGATACAAAAACAAAAGCCGATGAGATGACCGAACCTGCCTCTGCACGGCATTGGCAGGGTCACCCAGTGGACCCTTTTGGCTCTGCCGGTGCTGCAGGGGGCGCGGGGATGAGAGACGTTGACTTGGCTTTCGGCCGCTCGTCCTCTCTTGTCCCTGACCGGGACACAACAGGTGCAATGGCTCTGCCAGGGGCTCCCCAGGTTTTCCCTGTGCTCAGGGGTGTTGCTCAGAACACCTATGAGCCCATTTCATATAAGCTGGAGAAGGAACTCCGGGAGGCAGTTGCTAAGCATGGTTTGGGATCTGCAGAAGTTATGCAGACTCTTCGCAGGATTGTTTCAGATGTGTTGACACCTCATGATCTTCGTTGTGTGGCACATTCTCTCTTTGACCCTGTGCAGTTTGGTGTTTTCGAGACCAAGTGGGGCCGGTTGGCGGCTCAAGCAGTGGCACAGAACGCAACGCTGAGCCCACAGGACCCCAGGCACAGAGTTGAAGCTGACATGCTGATGGGAACAGGACGGTATGACAATGTTCAAGGGCAAGTTGGATACGATCCCCTTGTGCTGGATCAGTGCCGCACGCTGGGCATGGCGGCAATTGTTCAAACTATGGAAATGGCTGCTCCAAGGCAGCCGTTTTCGACCATTGTCCAGGGGGACGATGAGCCTTTCATGACGTTTGCGGCAAGGCTGACTGCATCCATAGAGAGGCAGTTGCCTGATCCTGTGGTAAGGACTGCTACGATTGCAAACCTTGTCAGGTACAATTGCAATGAGGCTTGTAAGAAGGTCATAGCAGCCATGCCTGGTGATCCTACCGTTTGGGAGATGGCGGAGGCCTGTGCTAGAGTCGTTCCTCCGAGTCGGAAGCTGGCTGCCGTGGCTGCTGCTGCGCAGCCGGTTTGGGCATCGCCACAAGGCAGGCAGCCACAGCAGGGGACTGCGCAGGCTGGGAAGAAGAAGGGGAAGAAAGCGCAGAAGGCCAAATTCCTGATGTTCTTGTGCGGTCGGTGTGGTAGGCCGAATCACATGTCCAACGTGTGTAAGGCGACGGTTCATGTTAATGGCCAGGCTTTACCGGGCTCGTTAAACCCCCAGCAAAGCGCGCAGAAGGGGGGGCGCGCTCAGACACAAGTTCCTCCCCAGACCCTCGAGCCGATGGTGGTCTCCTTTGCCGGCTTGCAGCCAGCACCCGCGGATCCGCAGGCGTGGATGTCTGCACCGCAGCAACAGTTGTCTTAGAGTCTTCTGAGATACACAAGGTTCCCCTGGATGCCTTTGGTCCTTTGGGTGGGGGCATGAGTGCTCTCCTTATGGGGAGGTCTAGTGCCACCCTTCAGGGCATCATTGTTCACCTGGGGCTCATTGATGCGGATTTTACAGGGCAGATTTGTGCCATGGTTTCCACACCCACCCCCCCTGTCATGATCCCGAAGGGGACACGGATTGCTCAACTTGTACCTTTTAAGTCCTCTGTTCGCAGGACGGCTGACCAGTCACGTGGAGCTGGTGGCTTTGGATCCACTGGGCCGCCTCAAGTTCACTGGACTGCTGTTCTGACCAAGGACCGTCCTGAGATGCTGTGTACCCTGTCTGTTCCTGGCGCAACGCCGTCGGAAATCCACCTCCGCGGGCTTCTTGACAGCGGTGCTGATGTCACGGTTCTCTCCCTTGCCGCATGGCCCCCGGAGTGGCCTTTGGACCCGGTGGGGACATCTGTCGCGGGCCTGGGAGGGACGGCGCAATGTTATGTGAGCCAGCGGCCGGTACTTGTCGTGAACCCGGAGGGACAGACGGCCTGGGTTAGGCCTCATGTTACTTCTACTCCTGCCAACCTTTGGGGGAGGGATGTTCTGTCTGTCTGGGGGTTGCGCATCGGGACGGATTTTTGATGGGGGCCACTGCAGTGAAGGGCACAGGGTGTCCCACGCCTCCTATACGGTGGCTGGTGGACAAACCTATTTGGGAAAAGCAGTGGCCCCTTCCTCGAGATAAACTGGACGCCCTTCGGAATCTGGTGCAGGAGCAGTTGGACCAGGGTCATCTGGAGCCTTCTACCAGTCCCTGGAACACTCCTGTCTTTTGTATAAAAAAGAAATCTGGTAAATGGAGGTTGTTACAAGATCTCCGAAAGGTCAATGCCGTGATGGAAAGCATGGGGACGTTGCAAACAGGCATGCCGTCACCTACCATGCTTCCCGCAGACTGGCCGGTCCTTATTGTCGACCTAAAGGACTGTTTCTTTTCAATTCCTTTGCATCCTAATGACAGGCCGAAATTTGCTTTTTCGGTGCCAGCAATTAATGAGGCTGAGCCCGCACAGAGATATCAATGGACGACATTGCCTCAGGGCATGCGCAATTCCCCGGCCATATGCCAGTGGTATGTGGCTCGTGCCTTGTCTGGAGTTCGCAAGCAGTTCCCTGATGCACGTCTGTATCATTATATGGACGACATTTTGGTGGCCGCGTCCACCCAGGGTGAGCTGCTGAGGATTCAGCCTCGGCTGCTCGATGCCTTGCATGCTCATGGACTGCAGGTAGCTCCAGAGAAGGTTCAACAACAACCACCTTGGAAGTACTTGGGGGTCAAGATTCTGGAACGAACGATCTGTCACCAGGAGGTACAATTTGTGCATTCCGTGAAGATGCTGAATGATGCTCAGAAACTAGTAGGCGTCATCACTTGGTTGCGTCCGTACTTGGGACTGACCGATGCACAGCTGTGTCCTCTGTACGATTTGTTGAAGGGAGACTCTGATCTAAAGTCACCTCGCACATTGACCCATGAGGCGCATAAGGCGTTGGAGGTGGTTCAGCAGGCTGTTTCGGCTTGCCAGGTCTATCGCATTGATCCCTCCGTTGATATCACTGTGTTTGTCACCACTCCAGATTCGTACCCCACAGGCATTATTGGCCAATGGAGTGACGAATGGTCTGATCCCTTGCACGTTCTGGAATGGGTTTTCCTGCCCCATCAGCCGCGGAAGACGGCAACTGCGTTGTTTGAGCTGATTGCTCATTTGATACTCAAATGCCGGCAACGGTGTTTGCAATTGATGGGTGCGGATCCTGCAAAGATCATACTCCCGGTGTCACGGGAGGATTTTGACTGGAGCTTTGCAAACAGTGTGTCCCTGCAGAGTGCTCTGGAAAATTTTTCAGGGCAGATTTCTTATCATCTGCCCAGCCATAGGCTACTGCATATGGCAAAATGCACACAGATCTCTTTGCGGCCTAAACATAGCCAGGACCCCGTGCAAGGACCCACCGTCTTCACTGACGGTTCAGGAAGGACAGGAAAGGCCATCGTTACCTGGAGGGACGGATCTGAGTGGCAGGTGTTGGTAGGCCGTGAGGAAGGGTCAGCCCAATTGGTTGAACTGAGGGCTGCTGTCATGGCATTTGAGAAATTTTCCCAGGAACCTTTCAACTTGGTCACGGATTCCGCCTATGTGGCAGATATTGCACAACGGCTGGGTCATTCGGTTTTGAAGGAGGTCAGTAATCCTGCCTTGTTTCATTTACTGAAGACCCTGTGGTGTGCCATTCAGGCTCGGGTTCATCCATTCTATGTTCTGCATGTGAGGAGTCACACCAATTTGCCAGGCTTTATAGTGGAAGGTAACGCGAGGGCTGACAAGTTGGCTAACCCGGCGTGGGTAGCGCCTCAGCCTGACACACTCGCGCAGGCCAAGGCATCGCATGGGTTTTTCCACCAAAACGCACATACTCTGCAGAAGCAGTTTCACCTGACGCCGACTGAGGCTCGTGACATTGTTGAGTCATGTGATGACTGCCATGCACTTGCTCCGCCTTTGCCAGCAGGGGTAAACCCCAGAGGCCTTAGGGCCTTGGAGCTGTGGCAGACTGATGTCACCCAGATTGCCGAGTTTGGCCGGCTCAAGTATGTGCATGTCACGGTGGACACGTTCTCCTCTGCGATGTGGGCTTCGGCTCACACTGGGGAGAAGGCCCGTGATGTCCTTGCCCACTGGAGGCAGGCCTTTGCTGTTCTGGGCATACCTTCTGCTGTGAAAACCGACAATGGTCCTGCTTATGCATCACAAAAGGTGCGGCAGTTCCTGCAGTTGTGGGGGGTCTCGCATAGGTTTGGTATCCCACATTCTCCAACTGGTCAAGCTATTGTAGAACGCGCTCATGGTACTCTGAAGCAGGTTCTACAAAAACAAAAACGGGGAATGCAGGGTGAAACCCCGCACAGTCGGTTGGCAAAAGCTTTGTGCACAATCAATCATCTCACAGTGCCGCAGAACTCAAATAATCCTGTCATTTTGAATCACCATCTCTCGTTGCAGGCTGCGGACGAGGCACATCAGCCTCGGGCGAAGGTTCGGGTGCGGAATTTAGTCACCAAACAGTGGGAAGGTCCCTATGACCTGATCGCTTCGGGGCGCGGGTATGCTTGTGTATCCACAGATACTGGGGTACGCTGGGTACCTTCAAAATGTGTTCGCCCTGACCTACGACCGCAGAGACAGAATCCAGCCAATGAACAAGATGGAAACCGTGACCAACCTGAAAGGCAGCAAGCGGGTGAATCATTGAGTGATGACTCTGATGCAGATGATGAGAGCGGTCACTCCGATGATTCCTCCGCAAGCGAACACTGAGCATTGTTCATTTTTCTTTTCCTTTTTTTTTCTTTTAAACAAAAAAGGGTGAGATGTCACCCTGGGTTTTTGAGATTTCTAGAAAAGCCTTCTGATATTGACATTCTTGTAAAGAACTTTCCCACACACTTTCCTGTAAACAACTCATAATTTACATTCTTGTGAAAACGGACACTGTTGACGGACTGTTGGTTAAGCCAGTGTCTGTGGAGAGGTGGCACTGTCATCCTCCAATCCACTGTTACCTTTGTAAAACTATAAATTATGGAGTCAGAGAATAAACGCCCTCTTTTCCTTCTCACCTGGAGAACGGTGCGTGTGTGTGCGTTCTTTCGTGTCCTACAGCGACACTCACCCTTCTTGCATTGCTAAGAACTCCTCCCTTGACCCAAACCCCAACTCCACCCCTGGGATACCCTATAAAAACCCCACGACCCTGCCTTTGCCCTGTCTTTCAGGGGTCAGAAATGGACTCTGGAGCTTTCTGACACCCAGCACCATCTCGTTTGTCCCCGGCACTGGCAGCTGCCACCTCCCTGGACACCATGAACTCAGCTGCAGCAATTCTGGAGGATTTGTGGGTTCTGGGAGGATTTTGTGCCGTCTGCTCCATTTCTTTGCACTCTAAAAGCCAAGAGGGATGGATCTGTCACCTCAAAACCACTCAAATCCCACTGTAAACAACTGAATTTTAGCCCATCAAGGTGCCATAGCAGCTCAAATTGCTTGTTCCCTCCTCAGAAATTCCCAATCCCAGGACAAACTCACTCCATTCCACAGCTGCCAGGGTGAGATGGGGTTGGGAGGGGATTGGGAGAAGTGGGATCCCAATTTGGAGCGGTGGGATGGGGATTGTGTGGGGCTGGCTGGGTGGGATGTATTTGATAGCACATAAAACTTTGAGAGTTACTGATTTATGTCCTATTCATTTTCAGTCAGTTCTGTTTGCAGAGTGCTGCCTTCTAATCTGAATGAATTCCTTAAACCTCCCATTTTTTGAATAATCTAACCCAAACAATCTGAAAACAATATCCAAATAAGACCACTCACCCACAGTTAAATTAAAATAATTTTAATATTTTTAGAGTACTTAAGGATATTATTAAAGTTTAATTGTTTGGATAAAATGTATGAGAAATTATAGTGGTGTTTGGTTTTGTGTTTAGTATATCCCCCTCCTCCCTGCTCTCCCGCCACTTCCCCATCATTCCCCCAATCCCCAATCCCCTCCCCGTGCTTGGTTTTGGGGGTTCCAGGCCTCCCCTCTTTGGGAGTCTCGACCCCCCTTTGGTTGAATTTGTGCCCCCGCCCCCCTTCTCACCGCGCCCCCCGCTCCCCCCGTGGCCGGGGGGGCTCCCAGCACCCCCAGTGCCACCAGTGCAGCCCCAGCTGCCCCCGCACGCCCCATCCCCATCCCCAGGGTCACCTCCCCCCTCCCCAAATTCTGCTCCTGCACACTGATGAGTCATCAGCGCCACGCGCTCTGATTGGCCAGGATCTGTTTTGGGGTGGGAATGGGAGGAACTGGGCACCCCCAGGAGCCCCTCGGGTTTGGGGCTTTCGATCCCCCCTTGGCCCTCGGGGCGGCCCTGGGGCCACCCCAACACCCCCAAAATGAGGAGGGTCCGCAGGGCCCTTTGGAACCCCCAGGAATGGGCGGGAAGCGGCAGGAGCCGCCCCAAAAAGGGATTGAAGGGTCCGGGCCGGGAATGGGGGAGGCTCTGGGCATGGCTCTGGTCCGGATTGGGGTGGGCTGGGATTGAGGGAGGGTCCGATCAGCGGCTGGGGAGGGGCTGGGACTGGGGAGGGGTCCGGGATTGTGGAGATGGGTCCGGGATTGTGGGGATGGGTCCAGGATTGTGGGGATGGGTCCATTGCGGGACTGGGGCAGGATCTCTCCCTGTGACTGGGTCCGGGACTGCATCAGGGTCTCTCCTCG
The DNA here is from genome assembly GCF_963513975.1 of Fringilla coelebs. Lineage (NCBI taxonomy): Eukaryota > Metazoa > Chordata > Aves > Passeriformes > Fringillidae > Fringilla > Fringilla coelebs. The sequence continues at coordinate 279,201 of NW_028167209.1, read as the reverse complement.
ATCCCATTCCTGATCCCGTTCCCAATCCCGATCCCGTTCCTATTCCTGTTTACAATCCCAATCCCGCCACTGTTTCCAGGGAATGGCTCCGATCCCAAGCCTGACCCCAAATCCTGGGGTCAACTCCCCCCGATTCCAAATCCTGGGGGTTGAAACACTGGCAGGGGTTGGGGGGGGGGGGGGGGGTAGGGGAGGTTGAAACACCTCCAAAGCCAAACTGGGATACTGGGATCCCCACCTCCCCTCCCACTTGCCCCAAACCTTCAAACTTCAAATTTTAGGATCAAACCCCCCCAAATCCCAGATCCTGGGGTGTCAAACACTCCCCAATTCCCAAACATTGGGGTTAAATCCTCCTGACCCCAAATCCTGGAGTTGGAAACATTTGGGGTGTCCAACATCCCCAATTCCTAAAGTCTGGGGTCAAACACCCCCAAATCCCAAATCCTGAGGTGTCAAACACCCCCAGACCTCAAAGTCTGGGTTTCAAACCCCCAATCCCCAACTCCTGGGGTTTGAAATGTGTGGGGTGCCCAACCCTTCTCATCCCCAAAGTTTGTGGCCAAAGGCCCCCTGATCCCAAACTCTGAGGTGTCCAATCCCCCTGATCTCCTACTTCCTACTTTTGGGTAAACCCCCCCAAATCGTGAGGTCAATCCCCTCAAATTTCAAACTTTGGGCTCAAAACCCCCTGATTGCAAATCCTGGGGTTTGAAACATCTGGGGTCTCCAGCTGCTCTGATCCTAAAGTTTGGGGGTCAAAAACTCCCAAACCCCGAGGGGTGAAATCCTCCCAAACCCCAAATCTTAGGGTCAAACCCCACCAGTCCCCAAAGTTTGGGATCAAGACCCCCCCAATCCCCCAAGCCCCCCAAAACCCACTCCAGGCCTGGGGGGCACAGTGGGGTTTGTTTGGGGTTATTTGGGGATATTTGGGGTTTTTTTGAGACAGCTCCAGGTGCAAGGTATGCAGAGAGACCCTGGGTACAATGCTGGGAAAAAAAAAGGGGGATTGGTGTGGGAATTGGGGGATTCAGGATGGGGAAAGTTCGATTTTTTTTGGATTTTGGGGTATTTCAGGCCCTTTTTTGGGGGGTTTGGGAGTCCTTTGGAGGCTTTTGGGATGTTGTGGGTCCCTTTTTGGCAAAGGAGATCTTCCTGGCGCTGCTCTGGGTGATCCTGGAGCCCTGCAGGGCCTCGCGGGCGGCGCCCGCCTGCACCTCGGTGTCCAACCGCACCCAGGCGATGTCGCGGCGCCCGGCACCAGGGCAGCTCCTGGAACCCGGGGAACCTGGGATGGGAACGGGGCCAGGAGAACCCCAGACACCTGGGAATGTTCCCCCCAAAACACCCGGGAATGTTCCCCAGAAAACCTGGGAAGGTTCCCCCCAAATGAAGAAATGTTCCCCCAAAAAATCCAGAAATGTTCTCAAAAAGAAATCCTGAAACATTCCTCCAAAAATTCAGAAATGTTCCCCAAAGAAATCGAGAAATGTTTCTCTGAAAAATTGTGGAACGTTCCCAAAAAATGAGGAACTTTTCCCAGAAAATCCAGAAATAGTCCTCCTCAAAAATTCCAAAACCAACCTGGTTCCCCATCCAGAAACATTCCCAAAAAGTAAAGAAAAGTTCCCAAAAATCCAGAAAATCCCCCCCCCTTCAAAAATCCAGAAACATTGCTCCAAAAATTCTGAAATTCCCTCTCAAAAAAAATCCAGAACCTCCCAAAAAAATCCAGAAATCTCCACCCCAATTCAGAAAGTCCCCTCTAGAAAATCCTGAAATTCATCCTCCCAAAAAATCCAGAAATTCCCCCTCAAACACCAGAAATTCACCCTCAAAACTCCAGACATTTCCCCCAAACTCCCGATACTCCCTCCAAACAATCCAGCCCCAGGCCCCCCTCACCCCTCTCACCCCCCAAGCCCCACAATCCCCCAATGCCCAAAGGCTGCCCAGAATCCCCGGGATGCTAGGATTGCCCCAGATCTCCCTGGGGGCAGAGCATGGAGAGCATCAGCTCCTGGGGCTCTTCAGGAGCTGGGGCAGGAACAGGATGTGCTTTGGGGCTTTGCCCACAGCTGGGCAAACGGGAGAAAAACCCCAACATCAGCAACAGATCTGCCCCAAATCTGCCCCAAGCAGGCCCCAAATCTGCCCAAAGTCACTCTGGATACACACCAAACCATCTGCCCAAAATCCCACCAAAATCCTCCATGCTGTGACCCAGTGCTGTCTCATCATTTGTAAGGATTTCTCACAGTTCCAAGAAATGATATCTCAGCTCTGGGGGAAGCCTCCTCTAACCTGATGGTGTTGTGCCATCTCCTCAAGGAATCAGCTGCAGTCCCAATTATTATTACAGAACCACTCCAACAGTTTGCTGGGTTTAAAGCATCTCTGTGCTGAGGGAATTTTGGAGGAGACAGCTGTTGGATGGTTCATTAGTCTGTCACCCCCAGACCTTCACTCCTAAGTGCCATTCTCAAGAGCCTTGTTTTAAATTCCATTTAGGGAATTCTCTCCCACTTAGAGCCTGGGTGGTGGCCAGGCCTCAGCTCTGCCTGGATGGGAATTTGCCAACAGACCCAGATGTTTTCTGCACCAAAACTAGATTTTGATTGCTTTGACTGGGCAATCTGACCTTCTAGACATGACAGTTGGACTAATTTTAAAGGGAGCTTAGGAATTATTATCTGGAAATAATTATCTAAGTCCCCCCTGAATGGAGGTTTGTCAGCTGTTTGCAGACTCTGGGAAGATGGTACATTATTTCAGAAATTGCTATTTACCTAATTCCACCTATGTTGTTAGCTTTGTCTGCTATTTGAAATATTCCCAATTGTTGTATCCAAATTATTTCTAATTGCTGTAAGGTTCTTGTCCACTGCATGTATTATTTTACTATGATGTTGCTTCATGCTCATAACAAAAGATATGCATCTCATTCTTAAAAAACAAAAAAGAGGAGGAATGAATGCCTTAAGAACGTTCAAGAAATGCAAAATGTACATGAGAAATCTGGATGACTAATCATTCTGAATGATGCAATATTTACATGAGAAATTTGGAAAAAAGATCATCACCTCTAAATCCCAACTGAGTGTACCACAGTGAAGCCCAATTGATTCTTTACCTTCAGGAGAAGATGTGCCTGTGTTTTATCATCAGCAGCTCAAAGCAGTCACCTACCTGTTCATTCCATCAGACACTGAGCAGCTCTGAAAAAATGAGGCCCAGTGGAAAGAGAAATCACCTCATCACCTTGCAGCCTCTGTGGCCAGAGCAGGAGCAGGAGGAGGACTGCCAAGACATGGCTGTGTCTGGAAACTGACAGAGGCAATTTGCCTACAAAAGCCTCAGGGCATCCTCATGGTACAGTGCTCCTACTGCCCTTCCTCAGTTATTCCCTGTTCCAGCTCCCAGGAGGACATTCAGGGATGGCAAAGATCAACATTTCCAGCTAATAGATGTTCTCACACTTCTCAACTAATTGGAAACAATGGTCATTTCTTTCCATTTCCCTAAGAGAAATTGGACATTATTCCTTTGTTTTCTCATGCTGCAAAACCTTGTGTCAATGACTTGATGGAATTTGGTAAGTTTTGTTGATTGTAATTGCTCTTTTATCTATCTTATCCCATATCTAATAGATAACCAGTGAGAATTGTAATGAGATAATACCCTCACAAGAATGAGCAGTTTCAACATCAGAACATAGGAGCCTTTTTTAAATGAACAAAAAGGGGGAGATGCCATAGACAGGTAGGCTAATGATAAAAGAAAGGCCTTATGAAATCAGGCCTTGCTCTGCTCTATTAATAGCTGGCCTGCCATCTCTTCTGAGTGCAGCTGAGCAGTTACAAGTTCCCATCTGAAGCTGTTTTGAGAGTGAGACTTTGTGAACAATCTGTTCTGAGGGTGAGAAACAAATGCACCTGCAACAGCAAGGGATTTGTCCCATGAGAATCAGTGAGGAGAACAGGCAAATGATACAATAGAGATTTGATGCACAAGTAAAATCTATTTCATTAACCAATAATAGAGTAAGTGCTAAGAAATTTCTTAACAGACTAAAGTTGCACATGAGGTCTGTCAAAGTGATTAAAATTAGCTGTGTGGATAAAGAATAAAGAGCTCTTCTCCATCCCAGGTGGGTCCTCTGGGATTTCAGCTCCCCCCCTTCTTCTGGGCCTTTGCTTCCCCCTTGTTTGGGGCTTTGGCTTCCTTCTTTTCTGGTGCTTTGGTTTTCTTCCCTGGGATTTTGGTTTCCTTCCTCTCTGATGCCTTGGTCTCATTCTTCTCTGGGGCCTTGGTGTTCTTCTCTGTGGCTTTTTCCTTCTCAGGAGATCTGGTTTCCTTTTTTGGGATTTTGGTTTCATTCTTCTCTGGTGGTTTGTTCTTCCCCTTCTCTGGTTTTGAAGGTTTCTTCCTCACAGAGACTCCCTTCATTTCCTTTTTCCACCTCTCTTGCTCCTTCCGCCTCTCTTCCTCCTCTGAGGCTTTTCCCTCCTCCTGAATCTTTTGAGCTGGCTGCTTCAGCTCCCTTCTGCAGACAAAACAGAAAACATGGCTGAGAGTCCCCAGCAGAAACTTGGGCTCACCAGTCCTGTCTGGCCCCGCACTTCATTCCTTGACCCTGAGGCCATTTCTGTGAATTCTCCTCAGCCCACACAGGCTGGGAACATCCCCAGTGAGGGCATTGCTGGAAGGAGACCTCCAGGAGCAGCCAGACCTGAGCTTTGCCATCATAAGCTCTTGGCTGTGCACGCTCCCTCTCAAGGCAGAGCCAGAGCCCTCCAGCCCAGTGCCAAAGGCTGATCCACCAGCTCTCTGTGCTGATGCTGAAAATGCCCTTTGTCTCTTGGCTTCCCAGGTGAGAGCAGAGCACAGATTGCCAACATCTGCTCATCTCTCCTACAATTCTTACTCAGCTCATTCAGCCCCCTTCTCCCTGGGCATGGCTGAAGCATGATTTTAAAGAGTTAAGATTTCAGCTGAGGGTTAGAAGCAATTCACGTGGATCAGGATGTAAGGTAGATAGGCAGACCATAGGTTAATGATTATGAGATGCTGAAGCTGGAGCTGATTGTTCTATTGTTTACCATTAGCAGCTTCTTTCTAGAAAGAAGTGGAGTAAGTGAACAGTTATAAGAACAAATTGAAACCAGGAGAAATATGTTTAGCACCTGGGCTTGATGTCAATCAGTCACTAAGCAGGGGACCTTGGATCCTGCCAGAGGGTTACAGAAACCTGATGAAGACATTCCTGACTTCATCCCTTAAGACCAGGGACCCAATTCGAGACCACTGACCCAATTCAAGGGAAGAATTGCACAGGTGTGAAGAACCAATGACCTCATTTGAATGCAGAACAGGGATGGGAGGTGCTGGGGCTGTGCAGATGTATTGTATGTAAGATCTTGGGAAATAAAGGGCAAAGAACCTTGGACAGTGTGGTCACGCCTGTTAGGGATGGCTCTGGTGCCGCCCGCCGGTGTTAATAAACACACCACTGTCTAACTTTAATTAGTTAGAGAGTCTCTGCCCGTCATCTTCGGGTTTAACGACTCCTAGCCTGCTCCTTAATGAGAACAATCCTATCAGTCAGAAAGCAAAGGCTGCAGGAACTCCTCTCCTGCCAGACAGGCTCTTGGCAGCCAGATTTCCTCCTGGAGCCCAGCTGTGACCAAGCAAACCAGGGCTGGCTGCCATGGAAACCATTTGAAGCAGCCTCGTCCCTCTCCTCCCTGTGAAACCAACTCCAGCCTGGCCTGGAGAAGTCCTGATGCACGGGCTTGCTTTAAGCAGCCTCCACTCCCAGCTCCACACTTTGCCTGTGTGTCCTGAGCTGGGCTGCCCTGCTGGAGCTGAGCTTCTCCTGGGCTTGCCTACTGCTGCAGCTGAAGGGGAGCCCAAAGGACATGAGCTTTTCTGGGGGCTGTCCCACCACAAGGAGAACCCTGGCAGATCAGCACTGCAAGGACTTCATCTGGGGCAGGAGCAGGACCCAAAGCAAGGTTTGGTCTGTGCCCCACGCCTGCCCATACCACAATCCCACTGCTTTGGTGAAGAAGGGAGATGATGAAGAAGATGCCACTCAACACCATGGACTTCAAGACACCTCTAGAGGCAGTGCCAAGGCCAGCCCAGAGCCCAGCTCCCTGCAGGCAGCAGCTAAGCCAGGAGGGCTCAGCACTCCAATAGAGAAGATGTTCTGTGTCAGCAGAAGAAGGTCCTTCCTCTCTTGGGAGCCAGGGAGCTCAGAGTGGCCATCCCTGGGCTGCTTCTGGCCTTTGCTATGCAGCACCTCTGAGCTCAGTCCTTGGAGCAGGGCAGCCCTGCAGGGACAATAACCCCTGGCAGAGCAGTGACCCATGGAAGGCTCACTCACCTTTCTCTGAGAGGGGCCTGAGAGCCACAGTTGATCTCCTGGGGGCTCAGGGAGGAGCTGACACCTGAGGCCTCCCTGCTCACCAGCACCTCAGAGGTGGGGGCCTCCCTCCACGGGGCACAGCTCCCTGACATTGGAGGGGCTGCCGAGGTGGCCAGAGAAGGTGGAGGAGACCTGCTGGCTCTGTCCTGGCTGCAGCACACCTGACAGTGGCAGGACACTGAAAGCCTGGATGGAATGATAGTGGAACCCTGGAAAATGTTAAAGATAGAATCTGAAAATATTAGGCTTTGTGTTTTCCCAGATCAACTGCACCTGCATAAGCAGTATGATAAATGATATAATTGTTAGATGTGATGATTGTTTAGTAATTAAATATAATTATTATATAACTATAAGAAGAATCATGAGAAACTATGCTGGAAATTTAAGGGGGGGCTTTGCTTAGCTGAAATCTATGTATACAATAGAACAATATAAGTTTATTAATTAACATGAAAGTTATATAACGATAGAATATAAAAACATGTTCATCTCGACTGTATGGTTGGAGTCAGATTTGGGTTTGTACCCCTGACACCCAGAGCTCTTCAATAAAAGCACCTGCAAATAATCATTCTCGTGATTATGTGCTCCTGAACGCTAACAGGAAGACAGGAGAGATTGAGGTGTTGAGCATGGGAATGGATGCAGAAGAGCATCTTGGAGCAAAGTGCAGCTGTAGCTGGAGGGGCCTATTCCCCAAACACTGCCAGAATCACCCTCACCTCATCCTGCATCCATGCCACTGACCAGTGCAGGGACCATGGCGAAAATCTTCTCCCGCACTCATGGGACAATGCATTAATTAGTACATTACATGAAAGTGAACTGGGATGTCTCCTGGCAGTAGAAATTTTCTCTGATGCAAAAATTGCCTTAAAGAAGTTGAAAAACTTCCTGCTTTTAGAGAAGGAGGAGACACAGAGTGAGAGCTCTTGGAGCTGAGGGAAGGAGTCCAGCCCAGCTCATCTGACTCCTGAGGCTCTTCCCCTCTCTCTCTGAATTAAATGCTGCTTTCTCAAGGTGCTACAGCAAAAGCTCCTGCAAAAATTTCCTGTGGACCACCTGAGGAGTTCCAGGGGGAGCAGTGCCCTCCACAGGTGCTGCACAGCGTCCTTGGGCAGCCCCACAACGTGTCCTGCATGGCCTCTCCAACAAGCAGCTGCTCCAGCAGCACTTTGGGATGGCCTGGAGGGATGGGAGGCCCCTCTGTGGCCAATGCTGAGGGCCCCCAGTGGCACTGGGAGCTCCAGCCCTGCTGGCCACACTGACAATGGGCAAGTGAGACAGATTCCCTCTTGCCTTCTCTGCTTCCAGGGGAGTGTGTGCTACATCCAGGGAGCACCTGAACCCCTCCAAGCCTCGTGGGAGGTGAGGGTTTTCAGGAGTTTGTGCTGGCACCTGAAAAACAAGTCATTTTCTGTGCTGGGAGGAAGAGACAGCCACTCTGCAAAGTCTCTGTCTGTAAGAGAGCTTCAGGGCCAGCAGTGCAATGGCAGCTCTGGGCTGAAAGCAGAGCCCTGCACACAGGGAGTCTGGCTGGCTTGGCAAGAGGCTCCATGGAGATCAGGACTCATCCCAGCTGGCTCTGGGAAGGAAGCTGCAGGTCTGACCATGATGATGCAGATAAAAGCCTCATCTTACATTGGGAAGGAAAGAAGGAAAAAAATCCCACACTCAGCACAGGCCTGTAGGCTCTGAGTCAGCTTCTCCAAGGAAAACTCTCCTATTTCTCCCTCCCACTCACCCCATGTCCAGCCACTGGCCCTGCTGCCCAGCCCACTGCCCGGGCACAGGACAGCAGGGCAGCAAAAAGGGAGGTCAGCACGAGCATGACTTGGTGCTGGCAGGCTGGGGAGGCAACACAAGCACTGGGTGTACAACAAAATCTACCTCTGCTCCTGAAGAGTGGCTAAAATCCTGCACTTCTTTCAGGGCTCTGGCTGCCTCCTCCTCCTTTCTGATCTTGAAGTGCCTCCATCGAGATGCTGAGGAAGCCAAACTGCTTCTCTTCTCCTCTGGTGGATGGGGTATGAATTTAGGTTGGTAAAGCTCATCTCTGGAAAATAAGATAATTGTGAACAGGGACCTGCAGTGGGAGGGAGGGACACCTGCACCAGCAGCTCCTGGCCAGGATGCAGCCCCTGGGTGATGCTGGGCACGTTGAACTGAGAAATGGTTTGATCCAGCCCTTCCCAATGCAGGCTGGAGCAGCTCTGCTCTAAAGGCAGCCCAGGGATGGCACTGAGCTGCTGCAGCAGCTGCAACTGCTTGCACTGAGGAACTACAGAGGACAGGCACTAACACCTTGTGGGGATGCCAAAAGCACAGGGGGAGAGGAAAAGACAGAGAAGGCAGCAAAAAGGTGAGATCTGAGGCACCCAGGGGCAGACCCAGCCAGTGCCCAGCCAGCACAGCCCCGCCAGGGCCCAAGACCAGAAACTCTGCGGCTCCAGCAGGGATTTATCAGGAATGATCCCTGACACTGCTGGGGGATTGGTTGACATTTTCCAACACTCCCAGGTGACTCAGGTCGCATTCCCCATCCATCCATCCATCCATCCATCCATCCATCCATCCATCCATCCATCCATCCATCCATCCATCCATCCTCAGGCTGTGGTGCTGGGATCCTGCCAAGCTCTGTCACCCTTGGCCTTGGGGAGGTTTCTGCCGGCCGTCCTGAGCTCCGTAATTGTGCTCTCTGTGCCAGGAAGCAAGCAAGAAAGATTTAAAAAAACCCAAAACAAACCACAACAGGGAAACCTCAAAAAACTTCAACAGCTCAACCCTGCTCAAGTTATTTCTTTAGGGACACCTACCACTGTCCAGCTGAAATGCTGGGCTTTTGGGGGAAAAGAAAATTACATGTTCACCTCCAAATTGAAAAGGATTAAGGTAAGAGAACTTTTCAAAATACAAATTATTGGCCCAAAGGTAAAAGCTTTGCAAGAAATCTCTAGTTAAGATCAGGCTGACAGTTAAACCACTGGTTCTTCTGGTGGGGAGAAACCCTCCCCTTTAAGGGAAGCAACCTGAGAGTTGAAAGCAACTCTTTTGTCAACCTTCAGGCTGCCTGGCACAGCCTGCACTGCCTGTCCTTCCTGTTCACTGATTTACAGGCAGTGCCACAATGGCCCAGGTTCAGATGTTTGGTGCCATCCAGGGAATTTGGCATCATCACTTCCATATGTCTTAATATAAGTTTCAATCCTTGCAACCACTCTTCAAATGCCAGCTTTCCTTTCTTTTACAGAAAGCTCAAGGTTCCCAGAAGTCTTCTGTCATCCTCTTTTGTGCTCAGAGAGATGACATTTTAATCCAGATGCTTCCAAAGTTAGCAGCATTTTAAAGAAAACTGAACTAAAATGACCCTGGATCCCACCTTAGCCCAACTCTATTCTGTGCCAGACACTGAGATTCCCACCTCTAAGGCACGAGCTGTGTGTGCCACCCATCCCTCCTGTCCTTCCCACAGCAGCCTGTGCCTGTTTTCCCCGGCAGAATCCCTGTGCCCCGTGCACCCTGCCAGGAGCAGTTGCACACAGGCACACAGCTCCCTGTCCCTGTGAACTCTGCCAGGAGCAGTTGCACACAGGCACACAGCTCCCCGTGCCCTCTGCACCCTGCCAGGAGCAGTTGCATACAGGCACACAGCTCCCCGTGCCCTGTGCACCCTGCCAGGAGCAGTTGCACACAGGCACACAGCTCCCTGTGCCCCCTGCCAGGAGCAGTTGCACACAGGCACACAGCTCCCCGTGCACCCTGCCAGGAGCAGTTGCACACAGGCACACAGCTCCCTGTGCCCCCTGCCAGGAGCAGCTGCACACAGACACACAGCTCCCCGTGCCCTGTGCACCCTGCCAGGAGCAGTTGCACACAGGCACACAGCTCCCCGTGCCCTGTGCACCCTGCCAGGAGCAGTTGCACACAGGCACACAGCTCCCCGTGCCCCGTGCCCCCTGCCAGGAGCAGCTGCACACAGGCACACAGCTCCCTGTCCCTGTGCCCCCTGCCAGGAGCAGTTGCACACAGGCACACAGCTCCCTGTGCCCTGTGCCCCCTGCCAGGAGCAGTTGCACACAGGCACACAGCTCCTGGTGCCCTCTGCACCCTGCCAGGAGCAGTTGCACACAGGCACACAGCTCCCTGTGCCCTGTGCACCCTGCCAGGAGCAGTTGCACACAGGCACACAGCTCCCTGTGCCCTGTGCACCCTGCCAGGAGCAGTTGCACACAGGCACACAGCTCCCCGTGCCCTGTGCACCCTGCCAGGAGCAGTTGCACACAGGCACACAGCTCCCCGTGCCCCGTGCCCCCTGCCAGGAGCAGCTGCACACAGGCACACAGCTCCCTGTCCCTGTGCCCCCTGCCAGGAGCAGTTGCACACAGGCACACAGCTCCCTGTGCCCTGTGCACCCTGCCAGGAGCAGTTGCACACAGGCACACAGCTCCTGGTGCCCTCTGCACCCTGCCAGGAGCAGTTGCACACAGGCACACAGCTCCCTGTGCCCTGTACACCCTGCCAGGAGCAGTTGCACACAGGCACACAGCTCCCCGTGCACCCTGCCAGGAGCAGTTGCACACAGGCACACAGCTCCCCGTGCCCTCTGCACCCTGCCAGGAGCAGCTGCACTCAGGCACACAGCTCCCCGTGCCCTCACCCGTGGGTTTCTCTCATCCCCGAACATGCCGATGAGAACATTGGTGCGATGCTCACCCAGCACCTGCACTTCCACCACAACGGGGATCTCTGCTGTGCTCTGGGGCTGGACAATCCCACAGGGCTTGGAGCTGGAGTAGAACACAGCAGAGTCCTCCTTGCGTTTCTGGAAGGGACAAAATGAAATGCAGCTTCAGAGGCACCTCTGAAGAAACTTTAGACTCCTTAACATCCACCGACACAGCAACTTACACACACATTTAAAACTCCCCAGGACAAAGGTAAAAGGCACAAACAAGATGCAAGAATTGGAGGCTCAGCATTCCCAGGGGATCCTGCAAGGAGGCTGCCAGCACAGGAATTGCTGTCTGTGGATGCAGCAGCTTTTCACAACCCTCTAAGATCTCCCACAAGAAAACATCCTGAAGACTTGAACATCAACTGTTTCCTCAGGAGCTTCAACTGCCTCCTCAGGTTTATATTCGGGTAGGATCCTGTTCTCAGCAGATCTTTAAAACTGAGTAGAAACCAGCAAGGTCTTATCCAAAGCCTTTTTCCCCCTAATAATCTCCTCAATAATATTTGACAGGAGGAGGTGGATGTGATGCCAAACCTGGGGAATAAGCCCGTAGCAGCCAGGAAGGTGGCTGGGATTCCTAATGAGGATCTTCCTCTCATAGGGCACCTTCAGCTGGCACTCATCGTACTGGAGCACATGGGTGGACACTTGGAGCTCAGGAACGAGAAATCTGGGCAAAGAGATGACCCCAGGGGAATCAGAGGTACTGAGAGAATAGAGAACATTTACCCCCAAAGATTGGGAAATGGAGCAGAACACATTGGTCACTGTCAAATGGACATTCAACAGCCCTACAGGGATAAATTGCCTTCTACCTCTTCCTACTCCAACGGGTCTTGTCAAGGAGGGCCAAACCCTGAGAGGCAGCACCCAGAGGCTGCCAAGTGCCCCAGGCAGAGCACTTGATGCCACAGCTGCCTCAGCCCCTCCTTCACCCAAGGAGGCTTGCAAGGACTCCTGTCACAGTCCCAGTGATCCACAAGCTCTGGGGAGACCCTTCCCAACAAAGATCAGGGCTCACTAAGGCTCAAGGAACACACAGCTCCAGTGTCTCAGTAGAAATGACTCCCTTCTCTCCCATGGTGCAGCTGCCCTGCCTGAGAACTCAGCTCTTTGCCCCAGCCCTGTAGGGCACAGACACCAGCTGCCCTCCAGAGGGGCTGATCACCCCTCCCAGGCCCTGCAGCTCCCTCGCTCCTTCACTGCACAGCTCCAGGCACTGACTGGCCCCAGCTCCACCTGCTGTACACAATGGCAGCCCAGGCACTGACTGCATGGCTCTGCCTGGGACAGGGAACAGCACCAGGGAGCTGCAGCCCTCTGGCCATTCAGCTGGCACCCACAGCAGCACAGCAGGATGCAATTCTGCTGCAGCAACAACGACTTTTGGTCTCAACTCTGAGAACATTCAAGCTCCAAATGGGAAGCAGAGGGAAGGAGAAAAACTGAAGCTGACCTGCCACATCCAGGGCTGCTTTTCCCTCCTAAGACCTTGCCCTCAGCACTTGTTGGGAGCCACTTGGCCCCTGCCATGTGCCCTCATGAACAGAAGCAGACCCTGACTCTCAGCCGGCTGCTTGCTGTGGCCCAAACCAACGCACGCTGCTCACAACCAGCACAACTCCACCTCTTGCAGCAAGAAGCAGAGGAGGCCCTCGGGAAATTTGTCCCACCTCAAGCACCAAAACCCAGGCCCATAAATGAGATCATTCCTGCTCTCTTTAGAAGAGGCCCAGGGCCGTGCTGGGCTGTGAGCAGGGCTGCTTTTCACCACAGGCTGCTGTCCAAGCCCTGCTGTTCTCATGTCCAGCTGGCACAACATGAGGCCATTCAGCAGCACTTCTCCTGGGCAGCTGCAGCCAGCAAAGCCTGTGTAAGGCAGTGCCTGGGGGAGGCCAGGCAAGGGCTGATACCGGGCTGTGATGATCAGTGTTACCACTCCCTTGCCAACACACTCCAGATCCACCAGCATCCTCCTGTAGAACTCCATCACCGTGTTGGAACACAGGGTCACCTGGTGGAAAAGAAGAACAGGAAATTCTTCCTTACAAAACCTCATTACCCACGTGTGATATCCTCCAGCTCTTGAGGGTCGATTTGGCCTTAATTCTTCTGCTGCTCCATGTAGAGAGCACAGTCTCAGAGGAACAAAAGCTTTCTGCCAATACCAGATTTGTTAAACACACCTTGCTATCAGGACACAGGTCAGCTACATTAAAACATCAGATTAAAGCTCTCTGCACCACTGCATTCAAATTAAGGGGCTAATTTCTCATCTGACTACAATGATATTCATGCAGAGGAAATCTGACTTGAACACAATGAGTTCAGCTTCACAGCAGGAAGCTGAGGGCAAAGGGTGGCCCAGCAGGTGCTGGGCACTTCATGGCTGCAGAGTATTTTGTCTCCACTGGAGATTCCTGCAGTGAACACAAATCATTCCGCTCCCCAGGAGGGGGGAAATGAGACCAAGAAGAAAAGCTAATTGCTTTATACAATGACATCTCTCTAACAGCCACCTTCTACCCTCATCCTTTCTCTGCCCACTTGCAATCAGATCAATTTCTCTCAAAACACAAGAATGGCTTCAGGCCTTGGCCATAAGGTATGTGACCTCAGCAGATGATTTTGGAAACCAAACAGTGCTCATTGAGGAGCATCCCGAGTAAGGCAGCTAGCAGAGGCCTCCCAGCAGTGCAGATCTCTCACTCCCAGCATGCTCACAGCCGGCACCAGAGCTGAAGCCCTCCCACACTCCAGTGCAGCTTCAGCCCTTCTGCTGCAGTGTCTGTGGCTGGACTCTTGCCGTACCTCGATGTCCTGGTGTCCCTGGGGGAGGATGGTCCCTTGGCTGGGATTGACGCTGAACTCCCTGGGCTCCACATAGAAATGGATTCCCTTCCTCCAGGCTGGGTCGCTGTCCCTGCGGATCTGATCCACGCTGTCCACAGCCGGCTGCGTGCCATCGTCCGACATGCGGAGCTGGAACGTCAGGGGCACTGGGGGGGAGCTGTTGGTGAGGCGACAGCGCTGGGTGTAGGGAAAGCCTGGCAAAGGACACAAATATCCAGTCAGGCACCCATTATGGCCTGATCCTGGGGTGAATATCCTGCCAGGATAAAAGTGGGATTGGAGTTCAGCTCTTTATGATCTGAACTACAGATCAGCGAGAAGCTGCGTGAGGAATTAATCGTCACTTAGCTCCCTCTGGCACAGATTCCAGACTGCAGCCCTGAAAATGCCCACTCCTAGCCCTGCTCAACACTGCTATCTTCTCTGGGATGGGGACGAGCTCCCTCACCTGCCCCAAACCAGCACCACTTATCTCTCAGTGATGAGTGTGCACCTGTTGAGGTCGGCTGTCTGTCTCTGCCCAGACACGCGCAGGGTGGTTCTGTTGCAGGCCGAGCTTCAAAGGACGAGTCTGGGCTCTTTGGTTTTTTGTCTTTGGACTTGTTTATTATTTCTTATCTACAGGATTTTCTCTCTGCCCAGCCAGGATCTGACCAACAAGGCAGCCAAAGGCACTCTGACTGCCTACGGGACGGCCGTGTCTTTTTATAGTAAGAACTATGTATAACATATTTACATTTTATTCCAAATACCTTTTACCCTTATTGACAAGTGTACCTTCACCATGAAATAATCTACAAGTGCTAACATCACACAGAAAATGGATTACAAGAAGAGGAAAGAAGAACCATGAGGCAGGCCCCAATTCCTCCTGTACCAAAGCCCCATAACCCCCTGTACCAAAGCCCTAAAATCTATATTTTTCCCTGTAAATATATCATTCCTGCACCATTCAAACCCGAGTGACTCTCATGTCCTCATACACAGGTGGCACATCCCTAGAAGGGTCCAAGTCAAGCCACCAAGCGCTTTTGACAACATTCCAGAACCTCCGAGCCCCCCAAGGGTTCTCTCAGTAGCTCTGGACATCCAGAGTGATGTGCTGAATTCCCACATCTCCCCCTTCTGTTTGCACAAAAAGCACTTCTTTTGCAGCTGGATTCATGACACGCCGTACACATAAAAGGATGCATGGTACAAAAAATATGAGGACTATGAAAACTATTAAAACAATGAATCCTATTCTTAAAAGTTCTCTCCATAAAGGAGAAAGGTCAAAAAACTTTGCTAAGTCATCAATCTAAGACCTAGTGATTTCGCTAAGTTTCTGTATACTGTCTTCTATTCTTTTGATATTTTCATGAATTGACTTTGAATGATCAGAGAGATTCATGCAACACATTTCCTCAAACTCTTTATATCTATGTCTATGAGCCAGCAACAGATAACTGATCGCCGCTCTGTTCTGAAGAGTTGCCTGTCTTACACTGTCCATGTCTGTCAACATGTCACTCAGTGCAAGAGAGACTGATTGAGCATGCTTGCTCAACTAACAACTCACGTGGTCCAGTTGAGTCAAGGCCACCCCCGACGCTGTCTGAGGTGAGAAGATTGCTGTCACAATTCTCCTTGCCTTGTCCCAAGTGTACACTTTGTCGTTACAATTTGCACTATAGTGTTGTAAGGATCTTTTTTTTTTATGTTTTTGCTCTCTCAGCAATTTCAAATCTGGTGACAGCATTGAAATCTTTCTGATGCTGCATGGACTTCTCTTGACATTCGCAGAAATACCGTGTCAAATTCTGTCTCTGCAAATTAAGAAGAATCTTCTTGGCAATTGCACTGGAACCTGGAGCGACCCTCCGGCTGTCATCATAGTGTTTTTGCACTAAGCCGATGCATTTTTATAAAATTCATGATTTGGAGTGACATCGATGGTTTTGTTTCTTTTTGCTACATCTGGAATTTTAAACTGCATACATAGCCCCATTTTCACGGATCTGAAAATTTCCAATTCTTGAGGTTCAGTAGATGCCACAGGAAGGGGATGTGTCTAAGCATACTTGCATTTCATAGCTCTACTATAATAGTTTTGCTTATAATTTGCTGTTCTTGCTGGCACTTAGCATTGCTATATTACAACACAGCAACTTGATGCTGTGAAGGCTCAGTCAGTGAAAAACGCATAAATCACATCTGACAATAATTACAAGTCATTGTTCAAAAAACTCTTGTCGATTCCAGGGTCTTAACTCAAATCCTTCCTCCATTTCTATAATTTCATCCATCATCTCCATAAGATTTTAAACACTTTCTGTGATTCCACTTACTTCTTTCTCTTGTATGACAAAAACTTCTCTGACCGTTTTGTTCATCATTCATCTCACACACTGAAGTATGCAGGGGATTACTATCAGTATCACTACCAAAACACCCAATACCAACATACAACTTGCTTTTGCTTCATCTTTTTCATGAGCTAAGTTTTGGCAAAATCTTCACATATATATCAGGGTTAAAACTTTGCTTTTAGCTGTAAGATAAAATTTGATTTTGAAAATCTAATAGAGGGGATCTATAACCTAACAAAAACTTAAACTTTTGCCAAAAATCAGCTCTACAAAACAAACCTTTGACATACAATTGACACACTTATAAATAACATTAATACAAAATCACAGTTTGCAAGTTCCACCGATGCACAAGGAACGTCAGGTGTCACCCGGCATCTCTCTGCTCGGCTCATGTCTGCGTACTTGCTCCCTCGGTTCTGGACCCGTCAACACGTTCTGGGGTGCGATATGGTTTGACGTTTTTGGCTGGGACCCACTTCATTCCTGCACCTGTAGAGACAGAAGCATACTTTTTGCTTTAGGTTATTAATTGGAAAGGACCTTCAATTTGTCCAGACTCAGGGTTTCTAATTAAAACAAGAGGATTTTCTTTCAGTTTTGCCTGTGTGTTATTTGAAAAGTGCTTAAAAATTGGTGGATCAGGTTCTGAAACCGAGCTGTTTAAAAAATTAAAAACATACAAAGCTTTGTTCAGCCTCATCTGTGGTGTGACCTCTACTCCTCCTCTCTGTTGATCTAAAATACCTTTTAATGTTTGATGTGTCTTCTCAATAATTGCCTGACTTGTGGGAGAGTGAGGAATACCAAAGATGTGATGAACACTATTCTTTTTAAAATGTGGCTAATTTTTGAGATGTATATGTGGGACTATTACCAGTTTTTACTTGGGGCACACTCAATGAAGCAAAAGCTTGCAGAAAATGATGACAGGCATGATTGCCTGTTTCACCTGTGTGAAGAGAAGCAAAAACTGCACCAGAGAACGTGTCCACTGGAACATGAATATTTTTAAATTTACTAAAGGAAGGGTATTTAGTGACATCTGTTTGCCATAACGGCAGGCTTTGCAAACCTCTTGGGTTGATTGCTCTTGTAGAAACAGGAGGCTGCACAAGGTGATAGTCAGGGCAAGTAGTGATGATAGCCTTAGCTTGATTCTTGGAAATTTGAAATATTTGCACAAGTGCTTGTGCATTCTGATGAAAGAAGGCACGACTCAGTTTTGCTTGTTTAAAAATGTTTGGCAAAGTGTTTGAAATAACCATTGTCAGTTTGTCTGCTCTCATTTTTCTTTCTACTAAAAATCCAGGAAGCGAAGAATGAGCTCTGATGTGAGAAACAAAATATGGATTAGTTCTATATTGCAAAGTTGTATAAAGACATGAAAGCTAACAATATAAAGTATCATCACTAGCATCTTTCAAAATTGATTCTTCTAATCTCTTAACTACATTAGCAACATAAGCAGAATCTGTGATTAAATTAAGAGGTCGTGGAAAGAGCTGGAAAGTCCGAATTACAGCAGCATGTTCAACAATCTGAGGAGACTCTTCTGTTATTTGAATGTCAGATTCTCAAGCATCAGTTCTTTGGTTCAACCAAGTTACGACTGATTTATGACTTTTGCCAGAGCTATCAGTGAAGAGAGTGATTGCATTTAAAGGGACTTCACTTAATTTAGGTTTCTCTCTAAAACTCAATTTTGCTTGCAATAATTTGTGAGCTGGGTAGTGAACAGAACAAACACCTAGGAAGTCCAACAATGCATACTGTAAATCATCAGAATTTTGCATTGCCCAATTAAGATAATTTTTTTCAATGGCAAATAGATAACTGCAAATTCTTGACTTGCTAAAGTTAGCAATCTGGTTCTGGCTTTAATTACAATTTGTGCTATCATTTCTAAAACTGTGAAAATAGTCTTTGGAAACCTGTAGGGAAAAAAAATCCATTCTATTATCAACAAAGGATTTATCTCAGAAGGGTCCCACTGAAAAATGAGACCACAAAGTTGCATTTTTTCTCCTAAAATTGCAAAAAAGAAAGGCTTTTCTGGAACGCAACAATGAGCTTGTCTTTTTTGAAGAGCTTCCATGACCTTGTCGAGGGCTGCACAAACTTCAGGTTTTAAGGTTCTTGGAGAGGTGATGTCACAGCTTCTTCTTATTAAATCAAAAAGTGGACCCAGTTCATCGTTGGTGATTCCCAAAACAGGTCTGACCCAATTGATTTCTCCCAAAAGTTGTAAGTCTTGCAGGTTGTTGACACTGGTCCGGATATGTATCTTCTGCGGTGTTATTATCTTCTCAGTCATCTTCCATCCCAGATACTTCCAGGGTGGAACCTCTTGGATTTTTGTTGCAGAAATTTTAAGTCTAGCATTTTGGATTTCAGCGACAACACTATCATGGGTTTGCTCTATTTCTGCTTGTGTTGGAGCTGTGATGAGCAAATCATCCATGTAGTGTAGAATCATGGATCTTGGAAACTTCTGTTGAACAGGAGACAAAGCTTGGGCAATGAAATATTGACAAATTATAGGAGAATTCTTCATTCTTTGTGGCAATGATTTCTAGTGATATCTCTGTACGGGTTCTCTTCGATTGATGATGAGAACTGAAAAAGCAAATCTTGGAGTGTCATCAGTATGAAGTGAAATGTGGAAAAAACAGTCCTTCAAATCAATGACGACAAGAGCCTAGTGTTTTGGGATCATCAATGAAGAAGGGAGTCCAGGTTGAAGAGGTCTCATGTCTTCAATCACTTCATTGATCTTCCTCAGGTTATGAAACAACCTCCAGGAGTCCGATGTCTTCTTGTGGATGACGAACACTGGTGAATTCCAGGAACTATTTGTGGGAATGATGTGACTTTGCTGTAATTGTTCTTTTACCAATTTATTAAGGATATTTAATTTTTTCTCTGTTAAAGGCCACTGATCAATCTATATAGGATGATCGGTTTTCTAGGTCAGTTTTAAAGTGGCAGGTTTTGGTGTGGGTTCCATCACAGACCCACCTCCAGTTTTGCTCCCCATTGTGACAGGACGTCTCTCCTCTAGACGGTGAGAGGCTTCTGAACAACAAAAGGACGCACCGTTGCTGTCTTTCTTTCAGGACCTGCAATGTTAATCATGGATGCACTTTGCAAACACATAGTAGCACTTCTAATCTTAGTGAGGGAACTTGAAAGAGCTACTTAATCTTAATCATTAGACTAGAACATGTGAGAAATTACAGTGACATCTGTGCCAGTATCCGGCATGCCTATAACATAAATTGTTTTACCACAGTGAGTCAGGCTACAAGTCAGTTGCAGTCAGTCACGGTCTAAACATTGCACTCAAAAGACTTCTGGACTTGAGGTACTATAAGGCACAGACACAACTGAATTTTTTGGAAAGTTGTTTTGCTTGTGTGTATTCATAGGTGACAAAAATGCAACAGCAATAGGTGTTTTTGGTGGAATTACCATAGGGACATCGAGTGCGAGAGCTAAAATCATTAGCTCTTCATTTGAATTTACTGAAATAAGAGTAGGAAGGATTGAGAGTTTAAGAAATTTGTTGTTGGCTTTGCCTAGAATTAAAAAATCTTGTCTTTGTTGAAAAGGATTGAGAATTCCAGTAGGAATGTTCACCCAACACAAATTATTTAATAGATGAATTAGTTTTGAGGAGGCCAATTCGAACTTTGTACTTGAGGGTACTGGGCCGGAGCTATTTGAGGATTGGTTGACTGAGGCACTATCATCACTTGGCTGGGTAACTGGTTGCCAGGGGTACCACTACTTGTGTCTGAACGTGATGGTAATTCGCGCTGTTTTTGAAGTTTAACGACAGAGGCCTGCCATCAATGTCAAACAGAGAATGACAATGCTTAGCAAGATGCCTCCCTTTTCGACATCGAGGGCAAACAGAAAGCTGTTTTGGTTGGGATGTTTTCACACGACAATCCTTTTTGACATGACCTGGTTTACCACAAGCAAAGCAACAAGGCTTTTTATCAGAGTCCAACTGCACAGTGCTAATAGAATTTTCTTAATTTTTCCCTTGTTTTTCTAGGAGCTTTTAAAATTTATCCAATTGTTGTATCAAATTATCTTCCAATGTTTTTCTTAAAGCATTGACTTGTAAATTAGCAAGGTGTGGACCAGTGAGCCTACTGCAGGCTGTTAGCATCTGTGTAACAGTTGGAGGCTGATCAGGCAAAGTTAAAATAATTTTTCTTCATTCATCATTGACGTTCACAAAAGCGAGATTTTGAACAATATAAGAACGAGCTTGTTCATCGGGACATTGCTTTTCAACTGCTTGTGTTAATCTATCTAAAAATGAACCATAGGATTCTGTTTCACCTTGTCTAATGGTTGTATAAGCATTTACATGGGTACGAGCTGGCTCAACTGAAAACAAAGCTTTTCTAGCAGCGTCTTTAATGTCTGTTAATACAGTCCGAGGCAATTCTACAGCTTGATTTTTTGGTCTATGGTAAGGTGGATCACCTGCTAATTGGGTAACATCTAAATTTTCATAAGCAGTGTTTGCATATTTTGCAACTAATTTATTAAGGAGTTTTTTCTATTGTAATTCCTATAAAAGATATTGTGGATTGGTAAAAATCAGGGAAGCCACATTTCGACAATCAGCAGGGACTAAATCATAAGAATTAAAAATACTTTTCAGCACATTATTAAAAGAAGGAGAAGAGAACCCACTTTCTTTTAAAGCTTGACACAATTCTTTTATATCATGATGAGAGAGACTCTCAAATCTTGGATTTACATCATTATGACCATATCTTACAGGTAACTCAAGGAATTGTTTCTTTGAATCCAAATCTTTTTCTAAATGTTGATTAATATTAGACTAATTAGGTAACACTAATGGAGGCTCCATATCTAATCTAGGTTGCATCCTAATTTTTTCTCTCATAATTGCTGTCTTTGGTGTGGAAGGGGTAAAATTCTCATTGACCACAGCTGTTTCGGGAGTTTTGCCAAGCTGCAAGATCAGCCCCTGCTCTGCTGCTCCTTCCTGTCTGCCCCAGGGCCCTTGCAGAGCACCAGCCATGCTGTTTGCCCCCAGCCTGCCCACGGCCACCCTGGGGCTGCTCACGGGGCTTTTCTGTGCTGAGCATTGGCCTGGGCGTGTCCTTGAGAGAGCCTGGGCAAGGGGCCTGGAGCTCCCAGAGCCTGGCCTGAGGTGTCAGCACTGCCCCAGCAGTGCCCATGGCCTGTCCCTGCTGCAGCCCCAGCACTGCCACCCCAGGACTGTGCCCAGCCCCGAGAGCACTCAGGCCCTACAGCAACACCAGGGCCACCAGGGCAGTGGGGCAGGGCCACGGGAGCTGCACTGGCAACACCAAGTGCTGCTGCTCCTGGGCACAGCTGCTGTGCCAGCCCTGATCTGCCCCCAGCTCTGCACAGAGACATTGATGCTGCATTTCTAGAGAAGGCAACTGTAGAAATAATTAGCAATATATGTCCAGATGGGGCTTTGTCTGGACTTGCCTAGCCTCTGCTGCTTGACCGAAAGGTGGCAACTGCAATGTATTCACCTCAGAGACAATCTAGCTGGTGGATGCTGAAGCTGGTTCTGGACACATACCCAGACATGCAAAGCTCCAGTTTACCACTGTTGCAGATGCTTTAAGGCAAGATGAAGGAAAGGAGTGGATTCTGCCAGAGAGTTCGATCCAGAGTTTATTCTGATGGCAGGCTTCTGAATCTCGTAGCTGTTCTAACAGAATCCCAAACTATGTGGTTGCTGTCTCTTTTAAGCCCAGGGAGAGGGGGAGGGGCAGGGATCCCACCAACCAGGTGCACGGCGGGCAGGTCTCAGGTTCAAGGGACACCTGGGTGGGCCAATGACCCTTCAGGGATGCAGGGCATCTTTTGAACTCTGCCAATCACTCGATGCCCCTCTGGAATGCCAGGATTGACAGACAGCACTGTCACGATCCGACTTTGCAGACAGGTTTTGTGATGGTTTGCGATCTCGGAGTGCAAAAAGAACCGGCAAGGGTACAAGGGGGTTTGCAGCAATAATCAAAACAAATGCACTTTATTGAAATAAACACAGCAAAAATGCATTGGGTAAGGATTGTGAAAAGGGAAAGATAAGGAAAAGGGGAGGAAAAGGAAAGGGTCCTTAGCTAACAAATGTGGGAATGGCGAAGGTCCTTTGGTGTCCATCCGATGAGTTCACAGTTCACATCCGGGGAGATCTCAAAGATGCAGCATATCAGGATCCTAATTATACAGTTTTTGTTGGGGAAAGGGAATGATTTCGAAACTGAATCTATTGTATTGGGGAAAAAAATGATATTTGGAAGGAAGGTACACAGACCCATATCTTAGTGGGTGAGAGACATTATTTTCGTGGTTGGTTGCTCGTACCTGCAACATCCATCTTGCTTTGGTTGGCTCGCCTCCCCCGCGCACCTCCCCCGGGCTGGGGGCTTCAGTCCCAGTCCTTGGAAAGTGTGGGAGAGGCCTTTTCACATGGGGATTTCATGTCTCAGCTTTTCTTTGGTGAGGTGGCTTCCTACATCTCAGTTTGTCTGTCACAGTGGGTGCAAACGAACAGAAGGGGTCTTCTTTGAGGGACCACAGGAAAAGTCCAGCCAGGCCAGGAATCGGGAGAGGAGAAGTCTCAGAGCTATTGTTGCAAAAGGGCTAGAATGTCCTTTCTTCTTCTCCTCCTGAAGCGCAGTGTAAACATACCTGTGGAGTAGCTTAGCAATGCTCTCCGGTCATCATGCCCTCCTGGCTAACAAAGCCAGAGGCCTGCGGACAGGGGGGATCTTCAGTGGTCTCTCAATGATGGTCCTGGGGGAGTTGAAGGATATTTCGGACAGATTCTCACACAACCCCGTGATTCACGACTGTCTTAAAGAGATCTTCATCTCGATCGTTGTCTTCAGGACCCACCGTACGTTGGTAGCATAACCCAGGAAAAGTAGAAATGGCAGCAAGAGGGAGAGAGAAAGAGAGAGAGAAAGAAGGAAAAGAGTTTAGGGAAAAGAGGGGGAAAAGGGAGACAACAAACATAATTAATATCAATCACAACACCATCATAATTTTTTAATAACAATTTTTAAATGGTTGATTAATCAAAATAGTATCAACTTTATAACAATTTTCAAATGGTTAATACAGATCACAAATAATCAAAGCAAGAACAAGAAACAAATCATAATACAAATGTTAATTCGAAAAAATTTCCTAAAGCAATCTACTAAAAATTATAAATGATTTCTTCTAAATCATATATTAAAATCAAGAATTACTCTAAAACACATGTTCTCAATTCATAATTGCTTTGTGCCAAATGCCTTGGGGATGTCCACAGTGTAGAGGATATCAGCCAAGTTGTGTGCATTGACTATGGATGTCAATCTAGTTAGCCGTTTCATCATTCTCCAATTCATGATGAATAGAACTGCTGATAAAACAAAACCAAGCAAAATTAGAATTAAAAGGATAACAATGGGATGACACACACTGTTCAGGACACCTGTGGCAGTAGGGGCCACCCAAAAAGAGTATCCCACCACCTGTACTCAGCATCTTCCTTCACTCTTTCCATGACACGGTGTATCTGTGTCACGTTGTGATGAACAGTCACCAGGGTTTTTTGTCCATTTCTCTTAATCTTCTCCAGGATCTCAACCAGGTCTTGATGGAGCAGCAGTTATCTCACCAAAGTGAGGTTCATCCCGATGGAGTAGGCATCAGCTTGTGAATCAATGTGTAGTTAGATTGCAATAGGTAATGAGAGGTAACTGGAGCTTCCTAAGAGAAATCACATCCTATGATCTTAGTAAAGTTACAAGCACAAAAATTTGAATGATTTTTAGTGTCTACCACAATGTCTTCTACAAATACAAAATCACAAGCAGTTCTAAAGCATGCACATCTATTGCCTATGTATATCAGAACTGTTTCAGAAGCCTTCTTAGGATGGATTTCAAAATGACAGATATTTTGCTCAGTGTCTAAACAAATGTCTTGAGCTATGATTGCATTGCTTTCACAGATGAACCCTCGTTGTTCTCGGACAATACAAGATTCCAGACTGACAGTTTGCCATTTGTTATTGAACTGACAGGCCCATTCTCTATGTTCAGAAGGATTGCGAACAGCTCTGTCGTGGTTCAGCCCTAATGCAATAACAGGAATAATCAAATGTACAGAGGCATTGCATATGGTTAACACAAAAGCAGTGGCTGTGTTTGAAATGGGGTCATAGGTAAAATTCACCAAATTCCACCAGGATTGGAATTCTCTTTCAAAGTCATTGGCACTATACCAGATTATTTTCCGAATTTCGGTGGGAAAAGTGCCTTCTTCACCTTCTCTAATGATTGAGGCAGCAACTGACTGCATCCACAA
The DNA here is from genome assembly GCF_963513975.1 of Fringilla coelebs. Lineage (NCBI taxonomy): Eukaryota > Metazoa > Chordata > Aves > Passeriformes > Fringillidae > Fringilla > Fringilla coelebs. The sequence goes on along the minus strand of NW_028167209.1, from coordinate 254,420 downwards.
TTGAGCCTGGATGCAACTGAGAGCCAATGAAACGTTGTTTTGTGTAGCACCAAGTGCATCAGGTACTAATTTGTGGTCATTTACATTTACTCTTTCCCAATTTGGTAAAATGTTTGATAGCAACCTCTGGTGTGTTCCTAGGGCCAATAAGGATGACTTCAGTGGCTGCAGCAATTTGGTTAAATCTTTAGCCATGGCTGCCAATTTGTTCATTAACACCTCTGAATCAATACTGTTCAGAATTCCTAATCCTGTTCCCACAACACCGGTCACATCTCTTGGTGTTCGTTTTTTAAAGGAGCTTCGTTTCCGGAGCCAGGTGGTCCAGCCTTCAAAAGAGTAAGTAAGGAGAGCAAGCAGGCTGAATGTCTGAGACATTGTTTTGCATTACCAATTTGACTTGTTTGAGGGACCACGCCGGATTGAACAATATTTGTTGTTGACCAGTTTTCCTGATTATATAGGGTACAATTTCAAAAATTCTTGGGATGAGTATGACCGGTAGTTGGGCTGGAGTGGCAACAGTAGTGAATTGGGCTTTAGCATTTATTACAAATTTAAAAGAAAGGCCTTCAGCGTCTTTGGACCAGAGACAAACTACTTCTGTAGTGTTAGTTAATGTAAAACTGTGCCAGCAGTCTTGTACGCTTGGGTGCATACAGACTTACTCGCTCTTGTCTGCCTGATTTGTGGAAACACTGATTGCAATTCTTTGCTATAGGTAGCAAAGCAATTGCAATTTGACACTGCATCATTAACCATTCAACATCCTATGCTAATTTCTTCTCCCACCACTCCTTGAAGCTGCCAGGTTTTCTGTTTCTCCCATTCTTGTCTAGTGTACAACTTGTTTTCATGTATAACTACTGTTGCTAAATTCAAACCTCTGACGTTTCCCATGGACCCAGTGAATTGCACAAAAGCCTGAGACCAAGGCCATTCGGTAAAAGGGCTTTCGGTCTCTTCTACTTTGGACGTGGCTGTTGTGGTGTTTAATGTGAGGTTCATTGTCACATTCTCTTTCTGCTGAGAAGTCATCATGGTGCTCAGTGTCGCTGTGCTCAATGTAAACTTTGTGATGTTTACGCATTGAGATGTGACTGTTGCACTCCGTGTGGACTCTGTGGTGTTTGCCCATTGAGATGTGACCGCTGCACTCAGCGTGAACTCTGTGGTATTTGCCCATTGGAATGTAATAGGTGTAACTACTGAATTTTGTGTGGGCTGTGTGCTTACTGAATTCAGTGTGGGCTGTGTAGTGTTTTCTGTCCATTGGAACATACCTAGTGTAGGCCCCATACTCTCAGTCTCTCCCACCCACGGGGGCGTAACTATGGCACTCAGTGCGGATTTAGATACGACATTTATCTTAAACTTATAAACTGAGCCTCTTAATCCTAAAGGTTCAGCCATGTCATTTTGCCAGTGACATGTCACATAAGTCGGTTTACTTAAAGAAAAATTGTGCCAGCATTCAAAAGGTTCATCTTTACAATTCTTGGTAATTGCAAGATTGTTAGTTTTGAGACTCAGAGTATAATCACCAACATATTCCTGGTGGCAACACACAATGAGGGAATTTTTTAGTTTGGTGCACCCCCATTTCTTTGTGGGGCACAATCAGGCTGAAGGGATATCTAGATAATTTTTCCCACCTGATTCCATAAAGTTTCCAGCAATTGTGATGGCTGTGGCTTTCTCATAGAGGGTCCCTTCTACTTTTCTGCATGCCACCACAATTGACTCACCAACTGCTCCTGTTAGGGTTCTGATCCAATCGTTCTGGTCCCATCCCCACTCACTTGGATGATATACCTTGGAGTCATGCAGCACTATGGTTGCCAAGTTTGGCTGGCGACCCCGGGGATACGATCCCAGAACATTGGTCTGATGGATGGTGGCTTCAGACCACGTCCACTCAGCAGGATGCTGCCCATGGAGTTGTGGTAGGATGCAGAAAAGTATTAGTAGCGTTATCATGGTTCAGATATTTCTCATGTCCCTCGGGGTTGCTCTGCAAAAGCAAAAACAGCAGAAAATCCTGCCACTGAGAGGCAGAAGAGTTAAAACAAAGGGGTTATCCAGCGTGTATGTATCCGATGCTCTTTCCCTAGAGCATCAGAAGCTAGCCATGCATATTTATTCAGAGGGGTTTTCAGCACCATTGGTACCTCTCCCACGGTGGGGAGGTCCACTAGGACAGGTTGTCCAGGGTAATGTGATGGATTTTTTGCATTATCAGGAGCTTGGAGGGAAGGGATGATGCTTGGAGGTGTTGGGTAAAAAGCAGTGACTTTGGGGCATCCGTTCACTCCCCATCTTTTGTTTACTCCCTTAACAGATTCCCATAGCCGACAATCCCAATTTGCTGTTTGTGGCTTAAGGAACCATTTCAACAGGCCATTTGTCCTTTCTATGATCCTGTTAGCCTGAGGGTAATAAGGAGTATGAAAAGTCCACTTAATACCTTCATTTTTTGCCCAATCTTGTACAACTTTTGCAGTAAAATGTGATCCGTTGTCAGATTGAATTTCTTGTGGCTTTCGAAAAGTTCTAAACCAGCCTTGCAAAGATTTGACTGTATTATCACCAGTAGCTCTTTTAAAAGCATCAGCTTGAACCAACCCAGATACAATTTCTACTCCTACTAGCACAAAGTGCTTACCTCCTGATTTCTTAAAGGGACCGATATAATCTATATGCCACGCATCCCACAAGCCTTTACCTTTCCTCAGATGCAGAGGGTTATCCTCTAAAAGATGCCTCTCCAGTCGTTTGCAACACTGCTCGCAGGCAGATATGCATGTTTTACACATTTCTCTGGTAACTGGCTAACCACAGGCATGTGTTTCTTTGTACAAATCTTTCATACCTGAATGTTGCCTTTTTATATGTACCCATTCTAACAGTTGATCCCAATCCTCTGTGATTTCTTCCTTTGTCAGGGGGCTTATCCTTGCTAGTTCATCAGCTTTGTTATTCCATTCCCCTGCTAAGTTCCTGTCTGTTTGGTGAGAGGCCACCCACCCAATGGCAAAATTCCCTTTACTAGCAATTTCTAAGATTAATTGCCACTTGTCCTTTTGCCACACCAGGATTCTATTAACTTCCCAGTTATTTTGTTGCCAGAAAGAGAGCCACTCAGTACAACCTTTGTATACTGCATAAGAGTCAGTGAAAATGTAAATGAGAGAAGTGTTCTGTGCCTCACGTTGGAAGACTGCTGTGAGTTCTCCAACCTAAGCGCTTCCTTCTCCCTCAGTAATGATCTTTTCACCAGACGAAATATGCAAAGCTGCTGCTCTGTACCTCCAAGTTTTCCCTTCTTGTTTTGCAGAAGCATCTGTAAACCAAGAATTTGCTGCTAGTTCAGAGGAGAAGGGGGGTGCTACCTTTATTACAGAAGCAGGTTGATCCTGGCTCTCTGTCAGGCTTTCAGTGTCTTGAATTGCTAAGGATTTTGCAGCACCTTCTGTTACTGGGAACGTGTTACAGTAGTGCTCAGTCTGGGCATACCACTTTCTTACTGATGATTTCTGTGCTCTGCCATCAGGTGGAGAGGTTCCATTTGTGACAGCTTTAATTACTTTGAAAGGACCCCTTAATATAATAGCTTGTTGACGTGCAATTTTTTCCACTTCTGTAAGAGCTAAACTAACAACAAACAATCCTTTTTCCCATACAGTGTATCTTTTCTCAGCATCTTTGAAACCATGGGAAAAGAAGCTAACAGGCCTTGTTGGACCCTCAGGACCCCGCTGCCAAATGTGTACCAATAGCCCTGAGGAAGCAAAGCCCCATTCAACCTGAAATGGGTCTGTAGGGTGGATAGGCCCCAATGCTTGATGGGCTGTTGCCTCAAAAATTAGTAATTGCAATGCTTCTTCCTGAGAGGGGGGTCCAATCCCACTTCACTCCTTTCCTCAGTAAGTTATAAAGGGGCCTAGCAATGATTGAGAAGTCTGGGATATGCTTCCTCCAAAATACTAGTAATCCTAGGGCTTGCTGGAGGTCTTTCCTGTTTTCAGGCATTTTAATCTGCTCTAAAGAGGTGAGGGTATCAGGTGGGATACATGTCATGCCAGCTTGCCACCAAATTCCCAAAAACTTCACTTCCTGAGAAGGCTTTTGAATTTTCTCTGGGGGAATTTTTAGGTCCAGGCTTTCTAAATGAGAGACTATCTTCTGCTGGTGTTCCCCCACCTCCTGAAATTCTTCTCCCTCTACTAAAATGTCATCAATGTATTAATAAAAAGCTACAGTATCAGGTTTGAGTATTTTTTCTAATTCTTGAGCTAAAGCATGGTGAGCTAGTGTTGCGGAGTGTTTGTAGCCTTGGGGAAGCCTGGTGAATGTGTACTGTTGTCCTTCCCATGTGAAAGCAAAACGATCCATGTCCTCTGGCTGTATAGGTATCATAAAGAACATGTCTTTGACATCTATAGTTGCCATGATTGGGTGAGCTTTTTCTTGTACTGATATTATTAACTCAGCTAAGTTTGGAACAGCTGCTGTGAGAGGGTCAGTGTTGGCATTAAGCCGACGGTAGTCCACCGTCAATCTCCACTTTCCGTTTGGCTTTCGAACTGGCCACACTGGCGAGTTAAAAGGGGAATGTGTGTCAATTATTACTCCTTGGCTGCGCAGATCTGAAATTACTGGCTTGATGCCCTCCCTGGCTCCAGAAGGTAGTGGATATTGTTTAACATTTATTGTTTTGCTGTAAGACAATGCGGGTGCAGTCTGGAGCAAGTTTATATTAAGTGGTGGTGTGCCAAAAGACCACAGAAAACCTTCAGTCTTCCCACTGCCTTCCTGTAAGGACATCCATCCCTAACAGATTATTTGGAATGTCCCCAATTACCATTTTTACAGTTAATTGGTTTTCTTCTCCAGGGAGTGTGATTTTCACTAAAGCAACATGTCGGGAGGCGAAGGGGAGACGTGCACATCTTAGGGGTGATGATCATTGGTCTCCAATTTATTGATCAGGTTACATACTTTTATAATAGTGTTAATAAGCTCATACATATTCTGTAACCTAAGCATTCTATTCGTTAAGCTAAACATCAACTCTTCTTCATTTTTTCAGTCTTGCATTCCACTTTCCCACGTCTCTCTGACTCCTTGTTATCACATTTAGAGATGTCCAAGGACACAGTATTTTCGCAGGTGCAAGAACTCAGATCAGAAGGCTAAACACAGTACTTTTTCAGCTTCTAATAATTAGAATTCCCACATATCCCCTGTTTTCTTTTAAATAAACAAAGCTTCATCAGTTAATTACACTACACTCTCTAAAATATAAAAATAAGCAATTCTAATAACTATTATAAACAATATTTCTTAACTAATAAAGTTTTCTATTATAAGGAATTTAAGCTAGGGAGACAAACTGACAAAACTTATTACAATCTATAAGATATGCTACGAAATAAACACAAAAAAAATTTTATGCTGTTACAAAGCTTAAACAAACTTAGGTGTGCTAATACAACTTATAAAAATAAGCTAAAAGAGCAACATGTGTGCAAGTTTCATCTGCATTGATTGTTTGATAAGCTTGTTTCCCATTTTTAAACAACAAATATCTTTTAAACAAAAATGGCTTTATTTACAAATGCTTCCAATTATCTTTTATAATTAAAGTTTCTCTGATGTTCGTGGTGACACCTTGCACACAAGTATAAAATAAACATCCAACATAAATTTATTCAACATCACTTAGACTTAAAAACACTTAGACTTAAAACACTTAGACTTAAAACACTTAGAATACTTAAACTTAAAATACTTAAACTTAAGATACTTAAACTTAACAGAACTTAAACTTAACAGATTTTCAAATCAACAAAACTTATATGTGACGTCACTTAAATCTAACAGAACTTAACAGAATTCAATTGACTTTAAATTTTACATAACTTAAACTTAATATAAATTAAACATAATAAAATGTAACTTCACTTAAACTTAATAACACTTAAATTAACAAAAATGAAACTTAACAGCACTTAAACCTATCAAAACATAAATTTAAAACCACTTAACTTTAAGAATATTTAACATTTAATAGCACTTAATAGACAATTTAACTTAAACTATTTAACAACAAATAAAATTTACTATAGAAATAAAATATAAAATTTACTATAACTTACTTACAGGCCTGACTCTAAAATATTAAGCTAGTGTGTTTGCTACAGCATTTTCACACTTACATGCACACAAACATAAAGAGTCTGTTCAAGGTATACCTGTGGAAAAGTCTCTTTGGATTCAGTGGAGTACTCACTTTGTATGACTTTGCATCTTTTCAGTTGGCTTAAGGCTGGACCTTGAGGAGTGGGGTGTGAGCTCAGAAATGACCACTGTTGTTTTGAGCTTGTCCTCTGGAGTTGGCAAGCTTGAGTGTTCTCTGGCTCAGAGCGAGGTGCTCATCACAGCCCCTGTGGTGCAGCCCCTGAGAGCTCAAAGAGTCCCCCTTTGGACCACTTTTTATAAAATCACAAGAGAGGCAGCCTAATTCGTAGCAGTTTTCCATCCTGACCTCAATTCAGTCTAGTAACTTTCTTTGAAAGCTCAACAATAAAAATGCTGTCCCACTTGTTTGGTTTTGTTTTGTTTTTTTTCCAGCCAAGAAAGATAAGATTCCAAGGCTGTTGGTTAAAAAGCTGGAGCTCATTAGACAGCAGCAGTTCCTGGGAACTGACAGATTGGCAGTCTGGTCACCTCTTGCCTCTTTGCCTATAAACAAAAATATATCCTGCTCCAATTTTAAATTGATGGAAATTGTTGATGAGGTCACCTAAATAATGTGTTTTTTTAAGATTGTTTTGAACATAATAAAACAATATTATAGGTGAGTAGGTCTATGCCACAGCAGTAAATATCTAGCTAGTATACACACTCTAACATATAGAACTATATTCAACAATAAGAATAATACAGCATAAATCACAAAAATTGCAATAAAGAGCAACATTGTGTCTCGAATTCCTGTAGCAGTTGATGACAACCCAAACCAAATGTCCCACTAGTGATGTTCTCCAATTTTCATCGCTCTTTCCAAGATTATTTCTGTGCTATGTATCTTTTCTGTACTGTGGTGAACAGTGATTAGGGTTCTGTGTCCATTGCTCTGGATGCATTCCAGCAGTCAACTCAGGTCATCTTGCTGCAGAGATTTTTTTCACTAGTGTACAGTTCATCCCAAAGGGGTTGGTCAGTAAATCTCAACAGTATGTGTAGGTAGATTGGAGTAATTCCTGTGTTGTTACAGGAGCTGTATAATTAGTCACATTCCCTGATATTGGGTGCTTATTTCTATAAGACTAATGAGCATTTGTCAGATCACAGTTCACCTGCATAGTTACAAAGGCATGTTTGACATTTCTGTGGTGGAAAAGAAGTTCATGTGGAAAAAATGTTTAATCAGAGAAATTTTTTATGTACACACAACACCACGAGTTCAACTGGATGAGTGAATATTTGCCTGCAAGGAGGTGAATAAATTCCAGGCAGCACCTAAAAGTGCATGGGTTCTCTTCATAGAACAGTTTCTTGCCAATGTGGTGCAGACACTCCCTCCCTGGTACTCAGTTTACACAGAATGTTTCCAAGTAGGCAGTTTTTGCACATATTGCAAGTCATGATGCTTGCATTTGGGCAGATGTGGAGCTGTTTCAGCATAACTAGATACCAGCAGTTTATCTGATAGAGGAACAAGGCCGCTGGGTCCAATATTAAAATAAGTGTCCACCTACTAAAATTTAGAAAACATCTGTATGAACAGCTGCCTTCAGACTGCCCTAATTCTGCTCCTCCTCATCCTGGCACGCTCCAGTGAGTGCTCTGGGACCTGTGGAGCCAAGTGGAGGGGTTGCAGGGGCTGCTCTGTAGGGCCTGTGGGCGGCTCTGGCACCTGCTGATGGAGAAGCAGGAGTGGGAAACTGCAGCAGTGGCTGGAGGGGCTCCAGAGGGAGCAGCAGGGGCAGGAATGCCAGGGCAACAACCTCGGTATTTGGGTGGGCTCCATGGATTTGGAGCTGTTGGAATTTCAGCTGGAGCTGGAGCAGAACAGGGGCAAGTCTGTAACTTCGGTAGATGAGAACTGGCGGCTGCAGGGCGGAGGAGGGGGAAGTAGTCACGCTGGGAAGCTGTTTAGGTCCCGGGGCCGCCGCTGGACCTGCGGTGGTGTGCGATGGGTTCACTCAGCTCCTGCCGCAGCAGCACGGCGCTCTGGGGCGCGAGTTGCGGCCCCTGCGGGGGAGCCCCCCGGCCGCGCCGCTCCCTCTTTGCTCTGTCGCTGCCGCCGCCTCGGGCACCAGCAGGGGACCCCGGGCCCCGCCGCGGGACTCGCTCGCCGCCGCGCCCCGCGCACCCTGCCCCGCCGGCGCGCACCGCACCGCGGGCACGGCGCTGCCTGCCCCGCTCGGGCTCCGTGGCTGTTTGTATTTGTTACGAGCCGCTGCTTCAGGAGAGCCGTGAGCCACGAACAGCCGAGCCGGGGCTGCCGTTTCCATGTGAGCACAGCCGCTGACTTACAACTCTATATGCATTTCAAAGGCTCAATGTAAATTCCTACCAATTAGTCTAAAACAACAACAAGTCCCAAACATGCTAGCAACTTAGCGTCTGACGCAGCAAACTCTTTAACTGTTGCCTGGACACGCTGCTGCTTGCAGTCTGTTTAAAGCACAGTCCATTGAGGATGCCAGGCTCAAACTAAGGTTTTTGCTGGTTGCTGGGTGTTAACAGCGCTCCAAAAACAACAGCGAGGACCATGCGCTCCGGAACCAAGCACGCCGGAAGTGGCTGCAGGAGCCACGCGCACCAACAAACTGCGGAAGCCTTTTCCCCAAGTTTATAGCCTATAGTCCGCTTTTCTACGCCGCTTGTTGATAACCTCATCATTTCCTTTCTCTATGGCTTTTCTGGCCAGGTCAGCCCAAGCTGTACGGCGTTCCCTTGCAATAGCTTCTGCTAGGTTGTTTTCTGCCTCAGGGATTAGCTCACTGTGAACTACCCTCCATAATTTACTTAACTTCTTGGCAGTTTTACTGTCGTCCAAAGTGGCCTCCCATAATAAATCACCAAATTCACGACATCCTGTTAACTCGTAAACCGTATGGGGCTTAATAAAAACTCCCTTAGCATATCCATAGGTCAAAAACCCTTGTAGATTCTCCGTTTTTGTAAAAAGGCAGTAAATAAATCATATGCTGCTTGCCTTTCCATACCTACAATCGTCAGCGCTGTTGCAGCTCTTCAAGGTCACCGTGCAGCACGTATCAATCAAGCTCGTCTATACGACACTTGAGGCCCGGCGCGTCCAACTCGTATCACTTTGTCCCCCTTTTTCCTTTCTCCGCGCTTATTGCCGTCCTGGCTGCTTTCAGGACTTGACCCGGTTCTTCACCTCCTCCGTGGTGCATCGCAGTATCACGATCAGGGGTCACCAATTGTTAAAAGAAAAGTCACCATTTAAGGAGAAATACACCATTTAAGGAAATACTCCATTTAAGGAATGTAGTCACCATTTGAGGAGGCGAAGGGGAGACGTGCAGATCTTAGGGGTGATGATCATTAGTTTCCAATTTATTGATCAGGTTACATACTTTTATAATAGTGTTAATAAGCTCATACATATTCTGTAACCTAAGCATTCTATTTGTTAAGCTAAACATCAACTCTTCTTCATTTTTTCAGTCTTGCATTCCACTTTCCCACGTCTCTCTGACTCCTTGTTATCACATTTAGAGATGTCCAAGGACACAGTATTTTCGCAGGTGCAAGAACTCAGATCAGAAGGCTAAACACAGTACTTTTCCAGCTTCTAATAATTAGCATTCCCACAGGTGCCCATGGGTGGGGACCCCCAGTGCCCCCCAGTGCCCCCCAGTGTCACAGCACATTCCCGGGTCGCCCCCCAGTGTCACCGGGTTCCCGCGGTCGCTCCTGGGGTCCCCGCAGCTCCGCGTAGGTCACCTGAGGATCCTGGAGGGTGGTGGCACAGGGGGACGCTGCGAGAGACACAGGCTGTGGGATCTGGGTGGGGTGACACTCGTGGGTGACGTGTCCTTCTGCGTGTGTCCTCCCCATACTCACCCCCTGCCCTCTTGGTTTTCATGACGCGAGTGTATAGCACCTCCCCCTCCTCTGGTGGGGCTGGGCAATCCGGGGGGGCCCTGAGGGAATAAAGGGGATGTGGGGAAGGAATGGGAGATCTTGGGGGTTTGGGTAAAAGGGGAGAGTGTGGTTTGAGCCCTCCCTCTCACCTTTCCTGGTTCTTCCTGGATGCTGCAGAGGAAAGAGGGGAGGGATGATTGTGGGGTCCCAGGATCCTGACCCCTCTCAGGATTTCTGAACCCCCATGGGACCCTCAGTTTCTCAAAGGACCCCCAAGCATCCCTGAAGCCCCCTAGAATTCAGGAACCTTCCCATTGCCTCTGATCAACTCAGCCTCAAGAACCCAAAGCCCACCAGGGACAGAGACCCCCCTGGAAGAACTCCCAACATCCCTGCAGGACCCTCCAGCACCTCCCCAAAGGCTACCGGGCCAACAGCCAAGGTCACAATTCTGGGGCTGTGTGCCGCCTTATCACTCCCCAACTCTGGGGGTCTCTACAGTTCCCTGGGACCCCCATCCCCCCATTGTCACCCACTGTGGCAGTGCCACCGGAGCCAGGCCACAATGACACCCACGAGCAGGAGCAGGAACAAAAGGGCCCCACCGACCCCTGCGGCCACTGTAAGGAGCAGAGGGGGACACATCAGGGTCACCCAACACCCCAGGGGTCCTGAACCACACAGTGACGCTATGGGATCCCCACCTGTATCCGTGTGAGTCCTTGTGTCGCGTGGTGTCACCTCCAGGGCCAGCTCATGGCTGAGTGCCTGGAACACGCGGTGCCCGTCCTGTCCCAGCTGGTTGGTGGCCACGCACTGGTCGGTGCCCGAATGTCCCACATCGATGTCCCCGAGCTCCAGGAGGGGACCCCGGGCCACCTCCTGCCCGTTGTGCAGCCAGGTGAAGGTGACAGGGGCTGAGCCCACCTGCACCGAGCAGCGCAGGGTCACGTTGTCACCTGCGTGCACTGGGTGTGACAGGGGACCGGGGGTGATGGTGGCATTGGCCACGGGCACTGTGGGGACACAGATGGGGCTGGCACTGGGCGAGGTGGGATGGGGCTGCCATGGGTGGGGTCACAACCAGCCCGAGGGTCCTGCTCACCCAGGACCGTGACATTCAGTGGGTCACTCTCAGCCATGCTGTCCCCGTCGCTGACCCAGCACCGGTACTGGCCGCTGTCATTGTCCCCAACGTGGCGCAGCTCCAGGTAGGGGTCAGTGTCCAGCAGTGCCCCCGAGCCCTCCCGGTACCAGGAGAAGGACAGGGGACCTGTCCCCTTGGCCACCGCACACCTCAGCACCAGGCTGTTCCCGAGTGCCACCTGTCCCCCGGGGGGCTGTGCTGACAGGGACACTCCTGAGGGCGAGACCCCTGCGGGAGGAGGGGACAGCAGGGGACAGTGAGGGACCCGGGGGGCTTGGGGAAGGGCAGGGGGACACCAGAGAGAGAGGGGGGGGTGCAGTGATTGGTGGGGGCTTGGAAAGGAACCTGGAGGGAGGATGAGGAGTTCAGGGAGGGGACACCTGGAGAGTGAGAGGGGTGAAATAAGGAAGGGGACCCAGGAACCCAGGGAGGGACATGGAGAATTTGCAGGGACCACAGAGAGGGGTGGGGGGACACAGAGATGGATGAGAAGGCCCAGTGAGGGATGGGGGGATGCGGGCCAGGAATGGGCAACCTGAGGCGGGACCTGGGGCAGGGATGGCAGGACATGGAAAAGGTGTCAGGGAAGGGTGGGGGTTCCCATGTAGGGCGGGGGGACTCAGTGAATTATCTTGGAATTGAGGGGGGGGGAGCCAGGGAGGAATCCAGGAAAGCTTGGGGATCCCAGGGCAGGTGTCAGGAAGGACCTGGGATCCCCAGCCAGGGCTGGGGAACCGGAAGGGCCTCTGGGGGCTCCCCGGTCCCATCCCCGCACTCACTGCGCACTGTGACGTGGAGCTGGGCGCTGCTCTTCCGCACAGTCCCGTCCTCGGAGCGCACCTGGCACCTGTAATTCCCCGAGTGGGAGACCCCCACGGCAGGCACCAGCAGCTGCGGGGACCCTTGCGGGGCCCCCACCACCTGCCCGTCTCAGTAGAACTCGTACAGGAGGGGGGCTGGGGGCCGCAAAGGGCTGGGGGTGCTGAGGAAGCTGAGAGTCAGGGGGGATCCCTCGGTGGGCTCAGGGGAACCCTCCAGCACCGGCACCGAGAAGAACTCTGGGAAGGAGAAGGGGAGGGGGATTTGTGAGCCTGAGTCCCTGGGGAGGGGCTGTGGGGGTGTCGGGGTGGTGGCTGGTGGGTGCTCACCGTGCACTGTCACTGTCACTGCTGCTGACCACGACATAAAGGACCCCACCCAGCCCTCGCGGCTGTAGCGACCACTGTGGTGCAGCTGCAGAGGGGGCAGGGACAGCTCGGTTCCTCTAAGGGACCCCCCCAGATCCTTCTTGTCCTGGTAGAATCGCACCCTGGTGACCGGCTGGTCCTGCCGGCCCCGGCAGCGCAGTTTCAACCTGTCCCCCTCCAGCAGCGCCCGTGCTGGCACCTGCAGCACCAGCCGGTCTGTGGGACAGGAGAGTCCCATCTCACAGAGGGGCTCGAGACAGCTCCGAGGTGGGTGCCCATGGTGCTGGGGACAACTGGGATTCTCTGGGATGCACTGGGATGTCTCTGTGTGCAGGGCACAGGCTCTCGCCCCTTGAGAGCTGTGAGGCCACCCATGGAGAGGAGCCATCCCAGACCTGTCAGGGGCCACCCAGATCATTTAAGGTTCCCCCTCACCATCTGAGACAGTCACAGGGGGCTGCACCCAGTTCCGGGTGTGTCACACTGGTAGGTGCCACTCTTGGTGACAGTGAAGTGGTCACGTCCCTGCTGCCCCCATTGCTGCCCGTTCCTGTACCAGGTGGTGGCACCGGCGGTCCCCAAGCCCTGGCAGGTCAGTGTCACTCGGTCCCACAGCACCGGCGGACTCCAGGGGGGCTGCACGAGGAGCTGGGTGGTCTCGGCACCTGCGGGTGACAGGGGACACCAGCCTGCCAGGGCCAGCATGGGGCTGGGGACAGCAGGGTGGGGCCATGGCATCTGCCGAGGAATCACCAGAGAGGCCGAGGGTCTGGGCTGGAAGGGAGAAGGGACAGGGCTGGGTGGGGGTGGCACTGTGGGGAAAGCAGCAGGGGGGCACAGGGTGTGAGGGCTGTCCCCAAACTGTCCCCGTGGGGACAGCAGTTCTTGTGAGAAAGTGTTTCTAGGTGGTCTTCAAAAGATTTGACGAGGCAGGGGGACATGTCTGTGTCACAGCCACCCATGCAGCACATCCCTGTGGCACAGACACCTTGGGAACAGGGACACCCAGGCTACCCTGGACTGAGGCAGAGCATGGGGACACTGCGGGTACCCCAGGCACGAGGACACCACGGACAAAGCCCATGCTGGCCCAGGTCACCCCCACCAGCTCATGGTGCCATCCCCATGATCCCATCCCCATGGCCACATCCTCACCGTTCTTGTCCCCTTCTGTCCCTGCATCCCAGGTCCCTTGTCCCCATCCCCAGAGCTACCTGAGCCCAAAGGTGCCAGTCCCCACATTCCTGTCCCCACAGCCCCATCCCCAAATTCCTGCCCCCTGTTCCTGTCCCCAAGGCCACCCCACATCTCCAGTCCTTGGGGTTTCCGGCCCATGACTGGGGCACTCACCCCACAGGAGCAGTGCCACCTTCCCGGCTATCCCGGTGTCCCCAGCCATGTGGACTGGCTGTCACTGGCTGCTGTGGCCACCGCTCCCCTGGCTGGCGGCTCTTCGGATGGAGGGGAAGGAAGCGAGGTCACATCCGTCCCCACGTGTAGGTGGCCCTTGGTGGGGGTAGGGTGGCCACAAGCTGGGGACAGGATAGGGACAAAGCTGGGGGGACAAGGTGGGACATGTGGTTCACAGGTGTGGGGGGTTCAGTGAGTTTGGGGAGCCAGGGATAGGTGTCCAGGGAAATGGGGGGTCCCAGGGATTGGGTCCATGGGAAATGGGGGTCCTGAAGAACGGGAGTCACTGGGAGTAGGGGCCCATGGGAATGGGGGTGCCCAGCGTTTGCTTGTGGATAACACAGAGTGTGGAATGTCCCTGAGTGTCCAACAGCTCCATGAGATTGTTCCCTGCCTGCTGGGCACCAACCCAGCCCTAAGGAAGCCTTTTCTTGGGCCACATTTAGGAACTCTTCCCATTTTTCTCACTCCCACCCTGAAATTTGATTGACTTTCCGTGGAGGAAGGGGAGAAGCTCTGTCCATCCTTGGGACAGTGCACAGGAATCTGTGGAAATGTCCTTGTGTGCCTCAGGGTCTGCTTCCCTGGTAAATCCATTCCAGCCTGCCCTGAATTCCCCTGCCTGGGCACTTCCTGCTCCTGCTGTGACACCCCTGTTCCCCAGCCCCACGTGTGCTCAATATTTCCACACTTTTCCCTCTCTTCTGGTCTACACATCCTGAGCCCAAACATTCTTTGTGGAATGTTCCAAAGGGTTGCAGATTTTGTTCAAGAACGAGGGTCCAGTTCCAGTTTTTGAGCAGATTGCTGTTGTCTTTGCAGAACTTTTGTGGTTTTCTCAGTCCCCTGGGCAAAGGGACAAAATGATCAATTCCTGCCTTTCTGGACTGGTTCCTTCACAGCTGCCCCTGCAGGAAGGGTCTCCAGCCAGCCCTGCTCTGAAAACCGTCAAAGGCCCTCACAGAGCCACTGCTTGGGCTCCCTTTGGGGTTTGTGCTTCTTGCAGGGCTGAACAAACCACAGGCAGGCCTTTTCCCCACACAGAATTCTCACCTCTGCAGCAGCTCTAAAGCTGCCAGAATCAAAGGCAAGGGGGCAGGGGGGACCCTGAGGTGCTGGCTGCCACCTGGGGCTGGGCAGAGCAGGGCTGAGCAATGGCCATCCCTGTGCAGTGGGGCTGGGCCCTGGCTGGCCCCACCCTTGGGTGGCCATTTAACATCAGCCACTCCACAATATGTATCACTGTCCCAACACTAACATCACGATATTTAATCAACAATAGAATCATTAATGTAATATCAATTCATATAATATCCAGCAAAAGTCAACTTCCATTAACTTGTTTCTCACAATGCATACCAGTAAAGAATTGTTATTCCTGTTCCCACATCTTTGCCTAAAAGCCCTGTAATTTCAAAGTTAAAATAGTTCAGAGAGAAGGGTTAGGGTCGTATTTTCCATTCCGAGGGAGGCTCCCACCTTGTTCAGCTTCTTTGACAGAGCTCAACAAAGAAACACCATTTCTGCCAGTCTAACCAAAGAGCTGCATTTTTTTCCCAGGAGCAGGGAACAGGGTCCTGTGCCCCCTTGGTACTGGGATGGGCAACAGTAAGCCACCTTACTGGGAGCACTGGGAGGGGGATTGCAGAGCCACTAAGCACATGGGGGTTCAGAGGAACAAACCTGATTTGGATTTATGTCTCAACATATGCTACACATGAGGTGAAAAATGACTCTGTGGGTTGTACATGTGCTGGGAACCCTGTCCCCGGTGAGGCTTCATGAAACAGATGATCAGGGGAGAGAAAGCTTCCATGATGGGGCTGTGAGTGAGCCCCACTGGCTGGTGGGACAGATTCCCAAGAAAAATGTCTGGGAAAAAACGCCCATGAAAATCGGGCTGTGGCAGGAGCATTTGCAAATAAAAGCAGCTCACTGTGACCCAAGAGGAGCATTTGACTTTGGGTTCCTTGGAGGGATCAGGGGCTCACTCGGAGGGTCAGCTTGGCCCTCCTCCCCTGTGGGATTCACATTCTCTGGACCTGGGAGAAGCAGTGAGAGAAGCAAAAAATGATCCAAACAATTCTTATCTCATTTACTGCTGCTGTGTTGTTCACAAGTGGAATGCCTTGTGCACGATTGTTTACCTGAAGGGAATTGATAATTGGATTCTGGTGAGGGTGTTTTGATTCTCTGACCAATTGAATCCAGGTGTGTTTGTGTCGGGACTGTTGGCTGACAGTCATGAGATTCTGTGCAGTGGAGTGCAGTGGAGTGCTTAGCAGATTCAGTTTAGGTGTAATGTAATACGATATAGACTAATATAGTACAATGAATTAATTAATTAGCCTTCTGAAAAGATGGAGGCAGATGCATCATTCCTCCTGGTCGGAAAAAAATATCACCGATGCTCCCCGCTCTCGCCTTTTCCTCCTGGTGGTTCTTCTTCCCTGTCCACACCCGTTCTTCCCTGCTTTGCTGCTTCCCTGATGCAGCTCATTCCTGCTCATCCTGGACTCCTCCATTGCTTCACCGACAAAAGCGGATCCTGCCTGCACCCACCCCCTTCCTCTGCTGCGTTTCCCGTGCTGCCCACAGCACCGAGCCTGCTGCACCTGCCCACCACAGCACCAGCCCGCAGCAGCCAGCCCGCAGCCATCGCTCGCCGATGCCAGAGACACGCAGGTGCCGTCCTTGGAGATCACACCCAGCCACTCACAAAAGCCATGTGGGCTCGCCCTGGCTCGCAGCACACACACTCCATCTGCTGAGCTGATGCCCACAGAGTGCCCGGGCTTCTTGTGGTAACGCTGTCCCTGTGTTCTGTTTCTCTCTCTATCCTTTCCCCTTTCTACTCTCTTCTCTCCCCCTTCGCTACAACACTTACCCTACTTTGTCAATAAACAGTTCTCAGATATAACATAGCCCCATTTGTGCTTCGTTTTAATCCGAGAAACCTTTCAGAAAGAATCCTCATCGACTCCCCCTTTTACAGCGGGATGGGACAGGGGTAGTGGGAGGGGGAATGGGGAAGCCCTGGGTGTCCTGCCAGCAGTGTGGGGAGAGAATGGGGCAGTCACTGAGGGTTCTTGGGCACTTGGAGGGGGCTGGGGAGCCCCTGTAGGTGCAAGGGAAGGGAAGGGGGAGCCCTTGGGGGTACCTGGAGAGCAAATGGGGAGCACAGGTTGCATCCCCCTGACCCATGACCACCTCCCTTGGAAGGATGAGCGACCACAGGAGCCATGGAGGGAGCACCCCCAGTGTCACCCAGCGCCTCCCGCTTCCCAGAGCGTCACAACTTTTGGTGTAGGCTGTCATAGATGTCAGTGGGTTCCCACGGTTGCCTTTGCAGCTCTATGTACGTCGCCTGAGGATCCTCCACTGGGGGTGCCAGGGGGTCTGGGGGTGCCCTGTGAGAATGAGGGGGTGCGTGGAAGGGGATTGGAGGTCCTGGGGCTTTGTGTAAAAGGTGGATCATGGCTGGAACCTGCACTCACCTTTCCTGGTGCTTCCTGGCATCTGCAAAGGAAAACTGGAGGGGTGACTTTGGAGATCCAGGGGCCTCCATCCACCCTTGGGAATGCTGAACCACCACCAGACACACAATTCTCCACAGCCCGCCTCCCCGTATCCCTCATGCCCCCCCTGTATCCCTGATGCCCTCCCAGTATCCCTGACCCACCCCACTCACACCAACACCCTGAGCCCCCAGAACTCTGAGCCTGGCAGGGAGGGGGACCCCTGATAGAACCCCCAACATCCCTGCACAACCCCCCAACCCTCCCCAGGGCTCTGAGCCATGGTCACTGGGGGCTCAGCCCCTCCCAAATAAGGGGCTGTGGGTGCTGCCCTATGGCCCCTCTTCTCTGGGGGCCTTCCCACCCCTCTCCATGACCCCTGTCCCCTCATTGTCACCCACCCACACGGTGCCACAGGTCCCACAGCACAATGACACCCCCAAGCAGGAGCAGGAACAAAATGGCTGCACCGACCCCTACAGCCACTGCAAGAAACAGAGGGGGACACAATGGGGTGAACCTAAACGGCAGGGGTCCTGCACTCCCTGGTGACCCTGTGTGACCCCACCTGTGACCCAGGGTGAGCCAGTTGTCACCTCCAGTGCCAGCTCAGGGCTGAGTGCCCGGAACACGCGGTGCCCGTCCTGTCCCAGCTGGTTGGTGGCCATGCACTGGTAGGTGCCCGAATGTCCCACATCGATGTCCCTGAGCTCCAGGAGGGGACCCTGAGCCACCTCCTCCCCGTTGCGCAGCCAGGTGAAGGTGACAAGGGCTGAACCCACCTGCACCGAGCAGCGCAGGGTCACGTTGTCACCTGTGCGCACCGGATGTGACAGGGGACCGGGGTTGATGGCAGCATTGGCCACGGGCACTGCGGGGACACAGACAGGGCTGGCACAGCGTGAGGTGGGATAGGGGTGCCGTGGGTCGGGTTACCCCCAGCCCGAGGGTCCCGCTCACCCAGCACGGTGACATTCAGGGGGTCACTCTCAGCCACACTGTCCCCGTCGCTGACCCGGCACTGGTACTGGCCACTGTCATTGTCCCCAGCATGCTGCAGCACCAGGTGGGGGCCGGTGCCCAGCAGTGCCCCCGAGCCCTCCCGGTGCCAGGAGAAGGACAGGGGACCTGTCCCCGCAGCCACTGCACAGCTCAGCACCAGGCTGTCCCCGAGTGCCACCTGTCCCCCGGGGGGCTGTGCTGACAGGGACACCCCCGAGAGCGGGACCCCTGCGGGAGGAGGGGACAGCAAGGGACAGTGAGGGACCCGGGGGGGTCGGGCAGGGGCAGGGGGACACCAGAGAGAGAGAGGGGTGCAGAGATTGGGGGGGATTGTAAACGAACCCCAAGGGATGATGGGGACTTCATGGAGAGGACACCTGGAAAAGGAGGGGGGTGACACAAGGAAGGGGACCCAGGAACCCAGAAAGGGGATGGTGGGAACTGGGGAATGTGCAGGGACCTCAGAGATGGGTGGGGGGACACAGAGAGGGGTGAGAAGACCCAGTGAGGGATAAGGGACACAGGCCAGGAATGGGGGACCTGGGGTGGGACCCAGGCAGGGATTGCAGGACACGAAAAGGGTGTCAGGGAAGGGTGGGGGTTCCTATGTAGGGCTGGGGGACTCAGTGAATGACCTGAGAAAGGAGCAGGGGGGAGCTAGGGAGGGATCCAGGAAAGCTTGGGGGTCCCAATGCAGGTGTCAGAAAGGACTTGGGATCCCCAGGCAGTGGTGGGAGACCCGAGGGGTCTCTGGGGGCTCCCCCTGCCCATCCCTGCACTCACTGCGAACCGTGACGTGGAGCTGGGTGCTGCTCTTCCACACGGTCCCATCCTCGGAGCGCACCTGGCAGCTGTAATTCCCTGAGTGGGAGACCCCCACGGCGGGCACCAGCAGCAGTGGGGACACCTGCGGGCCCCCCACCACCTGCCCATCCTGGTAGAACACGTACAGGAGGGGGGCTGGGGGCCGCAGGAGGCTGGGGGTGCTGAGGCAGCTGAGAGTCAGGGGGGACCCCTCAGTGGGCTTGGGGGGACCCTCGAGCACTGGTGTCGAGAAGAGCTCTGGGAAGGAGAGGGGAGGGGGATTTGTGAGCCTGAGTCCCTGGGGAGGGGCTGTGGGGGTGTCGGGGTGGCGGCTGGTGGGTGCTCACCGTGCACTGTCACTGTCACTGCTGCTGACTGTGGCGTTAAGGACCTCACCCAGCCTTCGCAGCTGTAGCGGCCGCTGTGGTGCAGCTGCAGAGGGGGCAGGGACAACTTGGTTCCCCTGAGGGACCTGCCCAGATCCTTCTCGTCCTGGTAAAATTGCACCCAGCTGACCGGGCTGTTCCACTGGCCCCGGCAGCGCAGTGTCACCGTGTCCCCCTCCAGCAAAGTCCACGATGGCACCTGCAGCACCAGCCGGTCTGTGGGACAGAAGGGTCCCATCTCACTGATGGGCTCGAGACCGGTCCAGTGTTGGTCCCCATGGCCCCGAGGACATTTTGGTGCTCTGAGATTCACTGGAATGCACTGGGATGTCCCCAGAGCAGGGCACAGGCTCTCACCACACAAGCGGTGTGAGGCCACCCAAGGAGTGGAGCCCACCCAGACCTGTCAGACACCACCCAGATCACTTAAGATCCCCGCTCACCATTTAAAACTCTCAAGGCAGAGCTTAGCCCACTGTTGGGTCTGTGACACGTGTAGGTGCCACTCTCGGTGACAGTGAGGTGTTCACGCCACTGCTGCCTCCAGATCTGCTCATCCTTGTACCAGGTGGTGGCACCGGCGGTCCCCGAGCCCTGGCAGGTCAGTGTCACTCGGTCCCACGACACTGCCGGCCTCCGGGGGGCTGCACAAGGAGCTGGGTGGTCTGGGCACCTGCAGGTGACAGGGACACCAGCCTGCCAGGGCCAGCGCGGGGCTGGAGACAGCGGGATGGGGCCATGGCATCTGCCGAGGACTCACCAGCAAGGCCGATGGTCTGTGCTGGAAGGGAGAAGGGACAGGGCTGGGTGGGGTTGTCCCCATTGAACAGCAGGAGGGGGGCACTGGGTTGAGGTGCCATCCCCAAACTGTTCCCATGGGGACAGCGGTTCTTGTGAGAAAGTGTTTCTGGGTGGTCCCCAAAAAATTTGGTGGGGCAAGGGGACATGTCAGTGTCACAGCGACCCGTGCACCACATCCCTGTGGCACAGACACCTTGGGAACAGGGACACCCAGGCCACCCTGGGCTGAGGCAGAACATGGGGACACTGTGGACAGCCCAGGCAAGAGGACACGGACACAGCCCAGGCTGGCCCAGGTCACCCCCACCAGCTCATGCTGCCATCCCCATGATCCCATCCCCATGGCCACATGCTCACGATTCTTGTCCCCTTCTGTCCCTGCATCCCAGGTCCCTTGTCCCTATGCCCAGAGCTACCTGAGCCCAAAGGTGCCAGTCCCCACATTCCTGTCCCCACTGCCCCATCCCCAAATTCCTGCCCCCTGTTCCTGTCCCCAAGGCCACCCCACATCTCAGTTCCCACCAAGGTCCCCTGTGGGTAACAGGGACTGGCACTGCTGGCCTTGGGGACCTCAGGGCACCCCACAGCTCCCCTGTGCCCCCTCCCCATCCCCAGGGTGTCAGGCCCATGCCCAGAGCACTCACCCCACAGGAGCAGCGCCACCTTCCCGGCCATCCCGGTGTCCCCAGCCATGTGCACTGGCTGTCACTGGCTGCTGTGGCCACCGCTCCCCTGGCTGGCGGCTCTTCGGATGAAGGGGAAGGAAGCGAGGTCACATCCGTCCCCATGTGTAGGTGGCCCTTGGTGGGGGCAAGGTGGCCACAAGCTGGGGACAGGAAGGTGATGAGCGTGCGTGTGTAAGGTGGGGCATGGGGTTCCCAGGAGTGGGGGGTTCAGGGGGTTTGGGGAGGCAAGGATGAGTGTCCAGGGGAATGGGGGGTCCCAGGGATGGGGTCGCTGGGGAATGGGGCTCCTGAAGAAGCAGAGTCATTGGGAATGGGGATGCCATGGGAATGGTGGTCCCCAGGGCTGGGGGGACTCAGGAATAGGAGTCCCAGAGGAAGATGGGCCCCAGGGATTTGGGGTCATGGGATGGGGGCATGGAGCGTCCTGAGAGAACCAAGGTCCTGGGGGAAGGAGGATTGCAGGGATGGAATGAACAAGAGAGGATTCCTTGGGAAAGGGGTGCTGGGCCATGGAGATCCTGGGGAATGTCAGTACTGGGTTGGGAGACCCAGAGATGGGGGGACCTAAGGAATGGGGGTGCCATGGTTTGTATCCCAGAGGAAGGGGGGTGCCAAGAAATGGGCAGCATTTGGGTGAGGCAGTGGCTCTCATTTCCTTCCCTGGGTGCCCCAGATTTTGGGGAGACCCAGAGCCCAGCACAGCCCCCACAAGGTGCCTGTGGTGTGGGGGGGGGTCACCGCAGGTTGATTCCAAGAAGTCTGGGTCTGTGTCCCCACATACCCAGTGACTTTTCCCTCCCTTTATTTCCATTTCCATAATTTCATCCCTCAATTTCACAACCCCTTCCAGTTTGTGCCTTGATGATCCTGGGGGGCACCTGAGCAGGGAAGGGGTTGGGGGAAGCCCAGGGTGGGGGAAGCAGGGCTGAGGGGTCTGCAGGGAGGGCTGGGGAGGCTTTGGGGGATGGGGATGTCCACTTTCCCACACCAACACTTTCACTTTCTCTCTCCTAGAGAAGAAGGAAGAGGCCGTTTGACACCTTGGTCACACGATGGGGGCAGGTTCTGTCCTGGACAGAACACATGCTGGACAAGGGGGTCCTGTCCTGGGCCATGGCAGCTCCAGGAAGGTCCAGACTTCTCCATTCTTGCTCGTTCCCTGCAGGATGTGAGCTGGCAAGAGCAGCAGGGGAATGGAGCCCTGGACAGGAAGGAGCTCCCAAAGTCCTGCTCCTTGAAGCCAGTGGCCACCCAAGGGTGGGCCCAGCCATGGCCCAGCCCCACTGCACAGGGATGGCCATTGCTCAGCCCTGCTCTGCCCAGCCCCAGGTGGCAGCCAGCACCTCAGGGTTCCCCCTGCCCCCTTGGCTTTGATTCTGGCAGCTTTAGAGCTGCTGCAGAGATGAGAATTCTGTGGGGGAGAAAGGCCCCGCCTGTGGTTTGCTCAGCCCTGCAAGAAGCACAAACCCCAAAGGGAGCCCAAGCAGTGGCTCTGTGAGGGCCTTTGATGGTTTTCAGAGCTGGGCTGGCTGGAGACCCCTCCTGCAGGGGCAGCTGTGAGGGAACCAGTGCAGAAATGCAAGAATTGATCATTTGTTTCTCTTGGTAAGGGTTTGAGAGAACCAGAAACTGCTGCAAATCCCACAACAATCAGCTCAACAACATGACTTGGACCCTTCTTCTTGAAAAAACTTGCAGCCTTTGGAACCTTCCAGAAAGAATGTTTGGGCTCAGAATGGGGCTATCATATAAGAGAAAAAAGTGTGGAAATATCGAGCAGGGGCTCTGCCTGTGGCCACGTTGGGGCTGTGGGGATTGAGCCTGTCTGGGTTCCAGGTGTCCCCAGAGCTGCTCCATCCCTGCCCTCCTCCCCTGAGTGAAAGGCTGAGGGTTTGCAGGAATTGTGATGTAAAGCCACCAGAGGAGCTGCTGTGGACCCGAGACCTGCCTGGGGTCAGGCGCTGCCTTCCTTCCATCCGGGATCATGGAGAGCGGTCGCGGGTGATTCTCAGGGTGTGTGCCTGGCCCCGGGACACTGCTACGCTGCCAGTGGGCACTGGGATCCAACCTGCTGCCTTGGCGGCTTCTGCCCGCTGCCGGTGGTGGTGCCGGGAGCGATTGGTGACCGTGAGTTTGCAAAAGGAGCGATTTCCCCTCCTGCCTCCCGCCCGAGGCCGCCATGGCCCCTGAGGGGATGGAGCTGGACCGGGGCGCCCCCTGCTGGCCGGGAGTGCTCCCTGCAGCGCCCCCTGCTGGCCACGGTTATCACTGCCACAAACACCAACAGCGCTGAGAGGGAGGGAAAGTTCTGGGTTTGTGTTGTTTGTTCTGTTCTGGTTTATAAATTTGCAAGTATAGAGCTTTTATTCCTTTTCCTACACTTTGGCCTGGAAGCCCCATCATCTTTAAAATTAAAAGAAGTTTTAGGCCTGAGTCTTCTTTCCATTCCAGGAATATTCCCGCTTTCCTTGGCAGATATTTGTGATTTAAATGAGTTGCCAACTCCTGGGTTTCAGCATGGATAGGACAGACTCCCCAAGAGGAGACAGGGTCAGCAACTTGGCCACCTCATGCTCTGCCTTTTATGCCACTTTGGCCACCAAGGGCCCTCTCTCCACGTGGCACTTCTGGTCATCCAGCCATTCAGGTGCTGGCTTTGGCAGAGTGTCACACTGTCCCCAGTGTGCCATGGCTGACAGACTGATGGACAGACGGGGCCTCGTTTCACCAAAAGCAAGGCCTGATCCACCCCTGCCACACACAGCTGTTCCAAAATGTCTCCAGACATCAAACTTTTCCTGTCTCTGACACCCCACCCTGTGCCATGGCCTGAGCCCACTGCCCTGGCAAAGGGGGAGGCTCCGGAACCCCCACAGGGTCTTTGTGACATGCTGGTGTGGGGAACAGGGCAGAGGAGGGGTTTGGGACAGGGGACAAGAGAATCCAGAGCCTCCTGAAGGCCGCTCTCTGAGGTTTGGGAAATGTCTGGGGTTTGTTCATTTTTGGTGGCTTTTCCTGGAAATTGTTCCTTGTGTGACAAGTTGGACTCTGAACCTTCTTGCTGTTGCTGTTGGTTTTATTCTCTCTCATTATGATTGCAGGAAATTGTTCTTCTCTCAGCCCTTTGGGATCTTTGTGCCTCCACGGGAAGGGAGTCGGGTGGTTTTTAGTGGCAGCACACACACGAATGGGTGCCCATGGGTGGGGACCCCCAGTTCCCCCCAGTTCCCCTAAGTGTCACAGCACATTCCCGTAGATGTCACCGGGTTCCCACGGTTGCCCCTGGGGTCCCCGCAGCTCCGCATAGGTCACCTGGGGATCCTGGAGGGTGGTGGCACGGGGGGACGCTGCGAGAGACACGGGCTGTGGGATCTGGGTGGGGTGACACTCGTGGGTGACGTGTCCCTCTGTGTGTGTCCCCCCGATACTTACCCCCTGCCCTCTTGGTTTTCATGACACGGGCGTACAGCACCTCCCCCTCCTCTGGTGGGGCTGGAGGATCTGGGGGGGGCCCTGAGGGAATAAAGGGGATGTGGGGAAGGGAATGGGAGATCTTGGGGGTTGGGGTAAAAGGGAAGAGTGTGGTTTCAGCCCCCCACTCACCTTTCCTGATGCTTCATGGCAGCTGCATGAAAAAACAGGGGAGGAGTGACGGTGGGGTCTCAATGCCCTGACCCCTCTCAGGATTCCTGAACCCCCACGGTACCTTCAATTTCCCACAGGACCCCCAAGCATCCCTCAACCCCCCAGAATTAAGGAACCTCACCTGTGCCCCGACAAACTCAGCCTCAAGAATCCAAAGCCTAGCAGAGAGAGAGACCCACCTAACAGCCCCAAAAACCTTGAAAGAACACCAACACCCGTGCAGGACCATCCAGAGACTCCCTAAACCTTGCAGGGTCACAGTTATGGAGGCCTCTAAATCTGCTTGGGACCCCCATGCCCCATTGTCACCCACCCAGGCGTTGCCACCAGTGCCAGGCCACAATAACACCCACGAGCAAGAGCAAGAACAAAAGGGCCCCACCGACCCCTGCGGCCACTGCAAGAAACAGAGGGGGACACATCAGGGTCACCCATCAGCCCAGGGGTCCTGAACCACACAGTGACCCCATGTGACCCCTACCTGTATCCATGTGTGTCCATGTGTCCCGTGGTGTCACCTCCAGTGCCAGCTCAGGGCTGAGTACCCGGAACACACGGTGCCCGTCCTGTCCCAGCTGGTTGGTGGCCACGCACTGGTAGGTGCCCGAATGTCCCACATTGATGTCCCTGAGCTTCAGGAGGGGACCCCGGGCCACCTCTGTCCCGTTGTGCAGCCAGGTGAAGGTGACAGGGGCTGAACCCACCTGCACCGAGCAGCGCAGGGTCACGTTGTCACCTGCACGCAGCGGGTGTGACAGGGGACCGGGGGTGATGGTGGCATTGGCCACGGGCACTGCGGCGACAGAGACAGGGGCTGGCACTAGGTGGGGTGTGATGGGGGTGCCATGGGTAGGGTCACCCCCATCCCGAGGGTCCCGCTCACCCAGCACGGTGACATTCAGGGGGTCACTCTCAGCCACGCTGTCCCCGTCGCTGACCCGGCACCGGTACTTGCCGCTGTCATTGTCCCCAACGTGGCGCACCTCCAGGCGGGGGCCGGTGCCCAGCAGTGCCCCCGAGCCCTCCCGGTGCCAGGAGAAGGACAGGGGACCTGTCCCTGTGGCCCCCATGCAGCTCAGCACCAGGCTGTCCCTGAGTGCCACCTGTCCCCCGGGGGGCTGCGCTGACAGGGACACCCCCGAGAGTGGGACCCTGCAGGGGAACACAGGAGGGATTGGGGACCCAGAAGGGGCAGGGGGACCGTGGAGGGGAAAGAGGAGGATTGGAGGGGAGCAGAGAGGATCCCAGTGAGCACAAGGAGACCCTGGGAGGCATGCTGGGATCTGCGGACAATGGCGAGACCCTGTGGAAAGGCGGAGAGACCCAGGCAGGGATGGGGAACCACAAGGGAGGCTGAGGAGACTCAGGGAATGATTTGGGGTTTAGATATAAGCCCAGGGAGGACCCAGGGATGGAAGGGAGAGCAGAGGGTGGAACACAGACCTTGGAAGGGGTTGGGAATCCAGGGAGGGCTGGGGAGGACCAAGAGAGGGATGAGGGATGTTCAGGGGGAACTGGGCAGTCATGGGGGAAACCAAGAGGGACTTGGGCAATTCTGAGTGAGCCAGGGAGGAGTAAAGGGAGGGATGAAGGATTCAGGCAGTGGTGGAGAAACCCTCAGAGGATGCTGGGCTTCCCTGTCCCCATCCCTGCACTCACTGTGCACTGTCACTGTCACCCGCTTCGACTTGCTCCACTTCGACACCACATTGCTCACCGAGCCCCCACAGTAGTAGCTGCCACTGAGGCTCAGCTGCACAGGCGACAGGGACAGCTCGGTCCCATCAGAGCTCCACTTCAGATTAGTCTCTTCATGGTAGAAGTACACATCTGTGAACCGTCTGTTCTGCCAGCTCCGGCAGCGCAGTGTCACCGTGTCCCCCTCCAGCAGCGCCCGTGCTGCCACCTGCAGCACGACCAGGTCTGGGGGACAGAGGGGACCTGTCACACCAGGGGCGTCAGGAGGGTCATGATGGCACCAGGAGACACCAGGGGCCACCCATTGTGAGAGAGAAATCTCCTGGCAGTGGAATGCTCTTGGATGTCCCCAGAGCAGGGGACAGGCTCTGGTCACACCAGGAGGTGACCCATGGAGTGGAGCCCACCCAGAGCCCTTGGGATCCAGGCAGGTGCCAGGGTGGGGACATGAAAACCTGCCTCACCATTTGAGACTGTCAATGGGGGGCTGCGCCCTGTGTCGGGTCTGTCACACTCGTAGGTGCCACTCTCGGTCACATTGAGGTGATCGCTTCTCTGCTGCCACCAGCGCCGCCCGTCCTTGTACCAGGTGGTGGCACCGGCGGTCCCCGAGCCCTGGCAGGTCTGTGTCACTCGGTCCCAAAGCACCGCCGGCCTCCATGGGGGCTGCACAAGGAGCTGGGTGGTTTGGGCACATGTGGGTGACAGGGGACACCAGCCTGCCAGGGCCAGCGTGGGGCTGGGGAAAACGGGGTGGGGCCATGGCATTCCCTGAGGACTCCCCAGCGAGGCCGAGGGTCTGGGCTGGAAGGGAGAAGGGACAGGGCTGGGTGGGGGTGGCACTGCAGGGACAGCAGCATTGGGGCACGGGGTGTCGGGATTGTCCCTAACTGTCTCTGTTGGGTCACTGGTGTGGCACAGATGTCTCATGGACAGGGATACAGCAGCCAACTCCTGCTCAGGCATGGGGACACTCTGCTGGCACAGGTCACTCCTGCCGGCCCCACAGCCACATCCCCATGGCCCTGTGCCCATGATCCCATTCTTCTGGCACCTGTCCCCATGGCCCATCAACATAGGGCCTTTCCCCTTGTCCCTGTCCCTGCATCCCTGTGTCCCTGTCCACACAACTGCCCCAGCCCCAAGGTTCATTCTGCCACATCCCTGTCCCCACATTTCCATGCCCCTGTCACTGTCCCCACATCCCAGTTCCCACATTCCTGTCCCCCTGTTCCTGTCCCCTTGGCCACCACACAACTCTGGTCACACTGGGCTCCATGCCCTGCTGGCTATGGGGAGCTCAGGGCACCCCACCAGTCCCCTGTGCCCCCTCCCCATCCCCAGGGTGTCAGGTCCATGCCCTGGGCACTCACCCCACAGGAGCAGCGCCACCTTCCCAGCCATCCCGGTGTCCCCAGCCATATGGACTGGCTGTCACTGGCTGCAGGGGGTGGCTGTCCCCTCGTTGGTGGCTCTTTGGCCAAAGGGGAAGGAAGCAAGGTCAGGTCTCGCCTGTTGTGCGTAGTTGGCTCTTGGTGGGGGCAGGGTGGCCACAAGCTGTCGGCTGGGTGGGGACAGGATGGGGACAAGGCTGGGTGGGACACGGTGTGATACGAGTTCCCAGGAGTGGGGGGCTCAGGGGTTTGGGGAGCCTGGGATGGGTGACCAGGGGAATGGGGTGTCCCAGGGATGGGGTCCCTGGGAATGGGGTGCTGAGGAGGGGGAGTCACCAGCGATGGGGCCATGGGAATGGGGGGTCCAAGGTCTGGGGGGACTGAGGTTTGGGAGTCCCAGGGGAAGGTGGGCTCCAGGAATTCGGGGTTACGGGATGTGGTCATCCTGCTAAGGATGGGGTGCAGGGGCTATGGGTGTTCCTGGGAGAATCAGGATTCTGGGGAAAGGAGGATTGCAGGGGATGGAATGAACAGTAGAAGGTTCCTTGGGAATGAGTTTCTGGGCCTTGGAGTTCCTGGGGAATGTCAGTACTGGGATGGGGGTTACAGAGAGGGGGTGACATAAGGAATGCGGGTCCATGTTTTGGTTCCCAGGGAAATGAGTGTGGCAGGGATGGGCAGGGGCTGGGTGAGCCCGTGGGTCTCAGCTCCTTCCCTGGGTGCCTCAGATTTTGGGGAGACCCAGAGTACAGCACAGCCACCATAAGGTGTAGGTGGCCTGGGGGTCACCCCAGACAGATTCCGAGGGTCTCCAGGTCTGTGTCCCCACAGCCCCTGTGACTTTTCCCTCCCTTTATTTCCATTTCCATAATTTCATGCCTCAATTTCACAACCCCCCAGTTCGTGCTTTGATGATCCTGGGGGGCACCTGAGCAGGGAAGGGGTTGGGGGAAGCCCAGGGTGGGGGAAGCAGGGCTGAGGGGTCTGCAGGGAGGGCTGGGGAGGCTGTGGGGGATGGGGATGTCCACTTTCCCACACGAACACTTTCACTTTCTCTCTCCTGCAGAAGAAGGAAGAGGCCGTTTGACACCTTGGTCACACAAGGGGGGCAGGTTCTGTCCTGGGCGGGCACATCAGGGGGGCTCCTGTCCTGGGGGGATGCTGTCCCAGGGGTGACACATGTGGGACAAGGGAGTCCTGTCCTGGGCCATGGCAGCTCCAGGGGCGTCCAGACTTCTCTATTCTTGCTCGTTCCCTGCAGGATCTGAGCTGGCAAGAGCAGCTGGGGAATGGAGCCCTGGACAGGAAGGAGCTCCCAAAGTCCTGCTCCTTGAAGCCAGCACTTCAGAGTCCCTTGGCTTTGATTCTGGCAGCTTTAGAGCTGCTGCAGAAGTGAGAATTCTGTGGGGGGAAAAGGCCTGCCTGTGGTTTGCTCAGCTCTGCAAGAAGCACAAACCCGAAAGGGAGCCCAAGCAGTGGCTCTGGGAGGGCCTTTGATGGTTTTCAGAGCCGGGCTGGCTGGAGACCCCCACTGCAGGGGCTGCTGTGAGGGAACCAGTCCGGAAATGCAGGAATTGATCATTTTGTCCCTTGCAGCAATGTTCTGAGAGAGCTCAAAAACCCAGCAAAGACAACAACACTCTGGTCAACAACCCGACCGGGTCCCTCCTGCATTCTGTCTGAAACTTGCTGATTTCTGGAACAGCCTGGGAAAAATGTTTGGGTTCTGACCGTGTCCGCCAGACAAGAGGGAAAAGTGTGGAAATATCGAGCAGAGGCTCTACCAGCAGCCACGTTGGGGCTGTGCGGATTGATCCTGGCTGGATCCCAGAGCTGCTCCATCCCTGCCCTCCTCCCCTGAGTGAAAGGCTGAGGGTTTGTAGGAATTGTGGTTTAAAGCCACCAGAGGAGCTGCTGTGGACCCGAGACCTGCCTGGGCTCAGGCGCTGCTTTCCATCCATCCGGGATCATGGAGAGCGGTCACGGGTGTTGCTCAGGGTGTGTGTCTGGCCCCAGGACACTGCTACGCTGCAAGTGGGCACTGGGATCCAACCTGCTGCCCTGGCGGCTCCTGCCCGCTGCCGGTGGTGGTGCCGGGAGCGATTGGTGACCGTGAGTTTGCAAAAGGAGCGATTTCCCCTCCTGCCTCCCGCCCAAGGCCGCCATGGCCCCTGAGGGGATGGAGCTGGACCGGGGCGCCCCCTGCTGGCCGAGAGTGCTCCCTGCAGCGCCCCCTGCTGGTCGGGAGTGCTCCCTACAGCGCCCCCTGCTGGCCGGCAGTGCTCCCTTCAGCACCCCCTGCGTGCCGCTGTTATCACTGCCACAAACACAAACAGCACTGAGTGGGAGGGAAAGTTCTGGGTTTGTGTTGTTTGTTCTCTTCTGGTTTAGAAATTTGCAAGTAAAGAGCTGTTATTCCTTTTCCTGCACTTTGGCCTGGAAGCCCCATCATCTTTAAAAGTAAAAAAAGTTTTAGGCCAGGGTCTTCTTTCCATTCCAGGAATATTTCTACTTTCCTTGGCAGATATTTCTCATTTAAATGAGTTGCCAAATCCAGGGTTTCAGCATGGATGGGACAGACACCCCAAGAGGAGACAGGGTCAGCGACTTGGCCACCTCATGCTCTGCCTTTTAATCCAGTTTGGCCACCAAGGGCCCTCTCCCCACGTGGCACTTCTGGTCATGTGGCCACTCAGGAGCTGGTTTTGGAAGAGTGTCACACTGTCCCCAGTGTGCCATGGCTGACAGACTGATTGACAGACGGGGCCCTGTCTCACCAAAAACAAGGCCTGACCCACCCCTGCCACACACAGCTGTTCCAAAATGTCTCCAGACATCAATCTTTTCCTGTCTTGGCCACCCCGCCCTGTTCCATGGCCTGATCCCCACTGCCCTGGGAAAGGGGGAGGCTCTGGAACTCACACAGGGCCTTTGTGACATGCTGGTGTGGGGAACAGGGCAGAGGAGGGGTTTGGGATGGGGGACAAGAGAATCCAGAGCCTCCTGAAGTCTGCTTTGCCCATCAGAGCAAGGGAGGCCCAGGGAGGTTTGTCTGGTGGAGGAAACGAGCTCGGGGAAATGTCTGGGGGTTGCTCCTTGTTGTGGCTTTCCCTGGAAATTGTTCCTTGTGTGACAATTTGGAGTCTGAACCTTGTTGCTGTTGCTGTTGGTTTTATTCTCTCTTGTTGCTGTTTCAGGAAATTGTTCTTCTCTCACCCCTTTGGGATCTTTGTGCCCAAACCGGGAGGGGCAGTTTTTTGTAGCACAACACACACGAGTGGTTCCCTATGGGTGGGGACCCCCAGTGTCACAGCACATTCCCGTAGATGTCACCGGGTTCCTGCGGTCGCCCCTGGAGTCCCCGCAGCTCCGCGTAGGTCACCTGGGGATCCTGGAGGGTGGTGGCACAAGGGGACACTGCGAGAGACACGGGCTGTGGGATCTGGGTGGGGTGACACTCGTGGGTGACGTGTCCCTCGGTGTGTGTCCCTCCCATACTCACCCCCTGCCCTCTTGGTGGCCACGACGTGGGTGTACAGCACCTCCCCCTCCTCTGGGGGGGCTGGGGGACCAGGGGGGGCCCTGAGGGAATAAAGGGGATGTGGGGGAGGGAATGGGAGGTGTTGGGGTAAAAAGGGGAGAGTGCGGTTTGAGCCCCCCACTCACCTTTCCTGGTTCTTCGTGGCAGCTGCTGAGGAAAGAGTGGAGGGGTCACTGTGGGGTGCCAGGGCCCTGACCCCTCTCAGGATTCCTGAACCCCCATGGGACCCTCAATTTCCCACAGGACTCAAAAGCATTCTTGAAGCCTCCCACAATTCAGGAACCTCACCAGTGGCAAAACCAACTCAGCCTCAAGAACCCAAAGCCCAGCAGTAACAGAGGCTGCGCAAACACCCCCAAGCCTCCTAAAAGAACTCCCAGTATCTCTGCAAGACCCTCCAGTATCTCTCTACACCCTACAGGGTCGCAGTTCTGGGGGCCTCTAAAGCTCCCTGGGACCCCCATCCCCCCATTGTCACCCACCGTGGCGGTGCCACTGGTGCAAGGCCACAATGACACCCACGAGCACGAGCAGGAACAAAAGGGCCCCACCGACGCCTGCAGCCCCTGCAAGGAACAGAGGGAGACACATCAGGGTCACCCATCACCCCAGGGGCCCTGCACTCCCTGGTGACCCCGTGTGACCCCACCTGTGACCCAAGCTGAGCCAGGTGTCATCTCCAGGACCAGCTCAGGGCTGAGTGCCCGGAACACGCGGTGCCCATCCTGTCCCAGCTGGTTGGTGGCCATGCACTGGCAGGTGCCCCAATGTCCCAAATCGATGTCCCCGAGTTCCAGGAGGGGACCCCGGGCCACCTCCTCCCCGTTGCGCAGCCAGGTGAAGGTGACAGGGGCTGAGCCCACCTGCAC
Source organism: Fringilla coelebs (assembly GCF_963513975.1). Lineage (NCBI taxonomy): Eukaryota > Metazoa > Chordata > Aves > Passeriformes > Fringillidae > Fringilla > Fringilla coelebs. Next base: position 222,201 of record NW_028167209.1, on the reverse strand, counting down.
CGAGCAGCGCAGGGTCACGTTGTCACCTGCACACAGCGGGTGTGACAGGGGACCGGAGGTGATGGTGACATTGGCCACGGGCACTGTGGGGACAGAGACGGGGATGGCACTGGGCGAGGTGGGATGGGGGTGCCATGGGTGGGGTCACCCCCGGCCCTAGGGTCCCGCTCACCCAGGACGGTGACATTCAGTGGGTCACTCTCAGCCACACTGTCCCCGTCACTGACCCAGCACTGGTACTGGACGCTGTCATTGTCCCCAACGTGGCGCAGCTTCAGGTGGGGGCCGGTCCCCAGCAGTGCCCCCAAGTCCTCACGGTGCCAGGAGAAGGACAGTGGACCTGTCCCCATGGCCACCGTGCAGCTCAGCACCAGGCTGTCCCCGAGTGCCACCTGTCCCCCGGGGGGCTGCACTGACACAGACACCCCTGAGGGTAGGACCCCTGTAGGGGGACACAGGAAGGATTGGAGACTGACGAGGGGAAGAGGGACACTGGAGGAGAAAAAGGAGGATTGGACGAGAGCAGAGAGGATCCCAGTGAGCAGAAGGCGACCTTGGGAGGCATGGTGGGACCTGGGGACAATGGCAAGATCCCGTGGAAAGGGGGAGAGACCCAGGCAGGGATGGGGAACCAGACGAGAGCCTGAGGACACTCAGGGAATGATTTGGGGTTTAGAGATGGGCCCAGGGAGGACCCAGGGAGCCAAGGGAGACCAGAGGGTGGAGCAGGGACCTTGGAAGGGGTGGGAATGCAGGGAGGGCTGGGGAGGACGAAGAGAGGGATGAGGGATGTGCAGGGGGAACTGGGCAGTCATGGGGGAAACCAAGAGGGACGTGGGCAATTCTGGGTGAGCCAGGGAGGAGTAAAGGGAGGGATGAAGGAATCGAGCAGTGGTGGGTAAAGCCTTGGGGGATGTCTGGCTTCCCTGTCCCCATCCCTGCACTCACTGTGCACTGTCACTGCCACCCGCTTCGACTCTCTCCAATGTGATGCCACCCAGCCCTTGCAGTGGTAGCGGCCGCTGTGGTGCAGCCCCAGGGACGACAGGGACACCTCGGTCCCACCATGGGGCCCCCTCAGAGGCTTCTCCTCATGGTAGAACTACACGTCTGTGAGCCGTTTGTTGTCCCTGCTCTGGCAGCTCAGTGTCACGGTGTCCCCCTCCAGCAGTGCTCATGCTGGCACCTGCAGCACCAGATTCTCTGTGGGACAGAGGGGTCCTGTCACACCAAGGCCATCAGGAGGGCAAAGATGGCACCAGGAGGCACCAGGGACCACCCAATGTGAGAGAGAAGTCACCATGCACAGGGATGCTCTGGGATGTCCCCAGACCAGGGGACAGGCTCTGGTCACACCTGGAGGTGACCCATGGAGTGGAGCCCACCCAGAGCCCTTGGCGTCCCTGCAGGTGCCAGGCTGGGGACATCCAAACCCCCCTCACCATTTAAGACTGTCACCGGGGGGCTGCGACCGGTTCCAGGTCTGTCACACTCGTAGGTGCCACTCTCAGTGACAGTGACGTGGTCACGTCCCTGCTGCCCCGAGGGCCACCCGTCCCTGTACCAGGTGGCGGCACCGGCGGTCCCCGAGCCCTGGCAGGTCAGTGTCACCCGGTCCCACCGCCAGCTTCCAGGGGGGCTGCATGAGGAGCTGGGTGGTCTGGGCACTTGCGGGTGACAGGGGACACCAGCCTGCCAGGGCCAGAGCATGGCTGGGGACAGCAGGGTGGGGCCACGGCATCCCCCGAGGACTCACCAGCGAGGCCGAGGGTCTGGGCTGGAAGGGAGAAGAGACAGGGCTGGGTGGGGGTGGCACCGTGGGGACAGCAGCAGACAGGGTACAGGGTGTGGTGGCTGTCCCCATCTGTCCCCGTGGGGACAGCAGTTCTTGTAGGAATGTACATGGGGGTGGTCTCCAAAAGATGTGGTGAGGCAGGGGGACATGTCTGTGTCACAGCCACCCGTGCACCACATCCCTGTGGCACAGACACCTTGGGAACAGGGACACCGAGGCCACCCTGGGCTGAGGCAGAACATGGGGACACTGTGGACACCCCAGGCACGAGGACACCATGGACACAGCCCATGCTGGCCCAGGTCACCCCCACCAGCTCATGCTGCCATCCCCATGATCCCATCCCCATGGCCACATCCTCATCATTCTTGTCCCCTCCTGTCCCTGCATCCCAGGTCCCTTGTCCCTATGCCCAGAGCCCAAAGTTCCCAGTCCCCACATTCCTGTCCCCACAGACCCATCCCCAAATTCCTGCCCCCTGTTCCTGTCCCCAAGGCCACCCTATATCCCCAGTCCAACCAAGGTCCACTGTGGGTAACAGGGACTGGCACTGCTGGCATTGGGGACTTCAGGGCACCCCAAAGCCCCTTTTGCCCTTTCCCCTCCCCATCCTCGGGGTGTCAGGCCCGTGCCCAGAGCACTCACCCCACAGGAGCAGCGCCACCTTCCCGGCCATCCCGGTGTCCCCAGCCATGTGCACTGGCTGTCACTGGCTGCTGTGGCCACCGCTCCCCTGGCTGGCAGCTCTTCGGATGGAGGGGAAGGAGGCGAGGTCACATCCGTCCCCACGTGTGGGTGGCCCTTGATGGGGGCAGGGTGGCCACAAGCTGGGGACAGCATGGGGACAAGGCTGGGTGGGACAAGGTGGGATGTGGGGTTCACAGGTGTGGGGGTTTCAGTGAGTTTGGGGAGCCCAGGATGGGTGTCCAGGGAAATGGGGGGTCCCAGGGATTGGGTCCATGGGAAATGGGGGCCTGAAGACGGGGAGTCTTTGGGAATCGCGGGGCCCATTAGAATGGGGGTGCCCAGCGTTTGCTTGTGGCTAACACAGAGTGTGGAATGTCCCTGAGTGTCCAACAGCTCCATGGGATTGTTCCCTGCCTGCTGGGCACCAACCCAGCCCTAAGGAAGCCTTTTCTTGGGCCACATTTAGGAACGCGGAAATTTGATTGACTTCCCATGGAGGAAGGGGAGAAGCTCTGTCCATCCTTGGGACAGTGCACAGGAATCTGTGGAAATGCCCGTGTGTGCCTCAGGGTCTGCTTCCCTGGTAAATCCACCCCAGCCTGCCCTGAATTCCCCTACCTGGGCACTCCCTGCTCCTGCTGTGACAGCCCTGTTCCCCAGCCCCTCATGTGCTCAATATTTCCACACTTTTCCCTCTCTTCTTCTGTGCACATCCAGAACCCAAACATTCTTTCTTGGAGGTTCCAGAAGGCTGCAGTTTTTGTTCAAGAAGAAGGGTCCAGGTCAGGTTGTTGAGCTGATTGCTGTTGTCTTTGCAGATCTTTTGTGGTTTTCTGAGTCCCTTGGGCAAAGGGTCAAAATTATCAATTCCTGCATTTCCAGACTGGCTCCCTCACAGCTGCAATTGCAGGGGGTGTCCCCAGCCAGCCCTGCTCTGAAAACCATCAAAGGCCCTCCCAGAGCCACTGCTTGGGCTCCCTTTGGGGTTTGTGCTTCTTGCAAGGCTGAGCAAACCACAGGCAGGGCCTTTTACCCCCACAGAATTCTCACCTCTGCAGCAGCTCTAAAGCTGCCAGAATCAAAGGCAAAGGGGCAGGGGGGACCCTGAGGTGCTGGCCGCCACCTGGGGCTGGCCAGAACAGGGCTGAGCAATGGCCATCCCTGTGCAGTGGGGCTGGGCCCTGTCTGGGCCCCACCCTTGGGTGGCCACTGGCTTCAAGGAGCAGGAGTTAAGGAGCTCCTTCCTGTCCAGGGCTCCATTCCCCAGCTGCTCTTGCCAGCTCAGATCCTGCAGGGAACGAGCAAGAATGGAGAAGTTGGGACGCCCCTGCAGCTGCCATGGCCCAGGACAGGACTCCCTTGTCCCACATGTGTCACCCCTGGGACAGCATCCCCCCAGGACAGGAGCCCCCCAGATGTGCCCGCCCAGGACAGAACCTGCCCCCCTCGTGTGACCAAGGTGTCAAACGGCCTCTTCCTTCTTCTGCAGGAGAGAGAAAGTGAAAGTGTTCGTGTGGGAAAGTGGACATCCCCATCCCCCAAAGCCTCCCCAGCCCTCCCTGCAGACCCCTCAGCCCTGCTTCCCCCACCCTGGGCTTCCCCCAACCCCTTTCCTGCTCAGGCGCTCTCCAGGATCATCAAGCCACAAACTGGGGGGGTTGTTAAATTGAAGGGTGAAATTATGGAAATGTAAAAAAGAGAGGGAAAAGTCACTGGGTATGTGGGGACACTGACCTGGAGTCTCGGAATCTGTCTGGGGTGACCCCAGGCTGCTGGCACCTTATGGAGGCTGTACTGGGTTCCGGGTCTCCCCAAAATCTGAGGCACCCAGGGAAGGAGCTGAGACCCACGGGCTCACCCAGCCCCTTGCCCATCCCTGTCACACTCATTTCCCTGGGAACCAAAACATGGAACCCCCATGCCTTATGTCCCCCCTCTCTGTAACCCCCAACCCAGTACTGACATTCCCCAGGATCTCCATGGCCCAGCTCTCCATTCCCAAGGAACCCGCTCCTGTTCATTCCATCCCCTGCAATCATCCTTTCCCCAGAACCTTGGTTCTCCCGGGAACACCCATACCCCCTGCACCCCATCCTTAGGAGGATGACCACATCCCCTGACCCCAGTTCCTGGATCCCACCTTCCCCTGGGACTCCCAACCCTCAGTTCACCATGCCCTGGGACCCCCATTCCCTTGGCCTCACCGCTGGTGACTCCCCCTCCTCAGCACCCCCATTCCCTGGGACCCCATCCCTGGAACACCCCATTCCCCTGGACACCCATCCCAGGCTCCGCAAACCCCTGAGCCCCCCACTCCTGGGAACCCGTATCACACCATGTCCCACCCAGCCTTGTCCCCATCCTGTCCCCACCCAGCCCACAGCCTGTGGCCACCCTGCCCCCACCAAGTGCCAGCTATGCACGAGGGGCGAGACCTGACCTTGCTTCCTTCCCCTTTGGCCAAAGAGCCACCAACGAGGGGACAGCCACCCCCTGCAGCCAGTGACAGCCAGTCCACATGGCTGGGGACACCGGGATGGCCGGGAAGGTGGCGCTGCTCCTGTGGGGTGAGTTCCTGGGGAATGGGCCTGACAGCCCGGGAATGTGGAGGGGGCACAGGGGGGCTGCGGGGTCCCCTGAGGTCCCCAAGGCCAGCAGGGCATGGAGCTCAGTGTGACCAGAGTTGCGTGGCGGCCATGGGGACAGGAACATGGGGACAGGAATGTGTGAACTGGGATGTGGGGACAGGGAGTGGGGGATGGAATGTGGGGACAAGGATGTGGCAGAAGGAACCTTGGGGTTGGGGCAGCTGTGTGGACAGAGACAGGGACACAGGGATGCAGGGACAGGGACAAGGGGACAGGCCCTATGTTGATGGGCCATGGGGACAGGTGCCAACAGAATGGGATCATGGGCACAGGGCCATAGGGCTGTGGCTGTGGGGCCGGAAGGGGTGACCTGTGCCAGCACAGGGTCCCCATGCCTGAACAGGAGTTGGCTGCTGTGTCCCTGTCCACGAGACATCTGTGCCACACCAGTGCCCCCGCAGAGACAGTTAGGGACAATCCTGACACCCCCTGTCCCCGTGCTGCTGTCCCTGTAGTGCCACCCCCAGCCAGCCCTGTCCCTTCTCCCTTCCAGCCCAGACCCTCGGCCTTGCTGGTGAGTCCTCGGGGGATGCCGTGGCCCCACCCCACTATCCCCAGCTCTGCTCTGGCCCTGGCAGGCTAGTGTTCCCTGTCACCCACAGGTGCCCAGACCACCCAGCTCCTTGTGGTCCCCCCTCGGTGCTTTGGGTCCGGATGACACTGACCTGACAGTGCTCGGGGACCGCCGGTGCCACCACCTGGTACCAGGATGGGCAGATCTGGGGGCAGCAGGGACGGGATCGCCTCACTGTCACCGAGAGTGGCACCTACACATGTGACAGGCCTGGCAGTGGGTGCACCCCCCTATGACTGTCTCAGATGGTGAGGGGAGATCTTAAGTGATCAGTGTGGCCCACGACAGGTCTGGGTGGGCTCCACTCCATGGGTAGTCTCACACCCCTGAAGTGGCGAGAGCCTGTGCCCTGCACACAGGAACATCTCAGTGCACCCAGTTGTCCCCAGCACCATGGGCACCCACCTCGGAGCTGTCTCGAGCCCCTCAGTGAGATGTGACCCTCCTGTCCCACAGACCAGCTGGTGCTGCAGGTGCCAGCACGGGCACTGCTGGAGGGGGACAGGTTGAAACTGCGCTGCCGGGGCCGGCAGGACCAGCCGGTCGCAAGGGTGCGATTCTACCAGGACAAGAAGGATCTGGGGGGGTCCCTTAGAGGGACCGAGCTGTCCCTGCCCCCTCTGCAGCTGCACCACAGCAGCCGCTACAGCTGCGAGGGCTGGGTGGGGTCCTTTATGTCGTGGTCAGCAGCAGTGACAGTGACAGTGCACGGTGAGCACCCCCACGGCAGAAACTCCAATCTCCTGACACCCCCAAAGCCCCTTCCCAGCACACTCAGAGTCACAGTCCTCACCTCCCCTTCTCCTTCCCAGAGCTCTTCTCGATGCCAGTGCTCGAGGGTCCCCCCGAGCCCACCGAGGGGTCCCCCCTGACTCTCAGCTGCCTCAGCACCTCCAGCCCCCTGCGGCCCCCAGCCCCCCTCCTGCACGTGTTCTACCAGGACAGGCAGGTGGTGGGGGGCCCGCAGGTGTCCCCGCAGCAGATGGTGCCCGCCGTGGGGGTCTCCCACTCGGGGAATTACAGCTGCCAGGCGCGCTCCAAGGACGGGACCGTGCGGAAGAGCAGCGCCCAGCTCCACGTCACGGTGCACAGTGAGTGCGAGGATGGACCGGGGTGGCCCCAGAGACCCCTCGGGTCTCCCAGCACTGCCTGGGGATCCCAAGTCCTTCCTGACACCTGCTCTGGGGCCCCCAAGCTTTCCTGGATCCCTCCCTGGCTCCCACCCGCTCCTTTCTCAGGTCATTCACTGAGCCCCCCAGCCCTACATGGGAACCCCCACCCTTCCCTGACACCTTTTCCATGTCCTTACATCCCTGCCCGAGGTCCCACTTCACATCCCCCATTCCTGGCCTGTGTCTCTTATCCCTGACTGGGTCTTCTCACCCCTCTCTGCGTCCCCCCACACCTCTCTGAGCTCCCTGTACGTTCCCCAGGTCCCACCATCCTTTCCCTGGGTTCCTGGGTCCCCTTCCTTGTGTCACCCCACTCCCTTTCCAGGTGTCCTCTCCCTGAAGTCCCCATCATCCCTTGGGGTTCGATTACAATCCCCCCCCAATCTCTGCACCCCTCTCTCTCTCTGGTGTCCCCCTACCCCTGCCTGACCCCTCCAGGTCCCTCACTGTCCCCTGCTGTCCCCTCCTCCCGCAGGGGTCCCGCCCTCAGGGGTGTCTCTGTCAGCGCAGCCCCCCGGGGGACAGGTGGCACTCAGGGACAGCCTGGTGCTAAGCTGTGCGGTGGCCACAGGGACAGGTCCCCTGTCCTTCTCCTGGCACCCGGAGGGCTCGGGGGCACTGCTGGGCACTGGCCCCCACCTGGAGCTGCGCCACGCCGGGGACAATGACAGCGGCCAGTACCGGTGCCGGGTCAGCGACGGGGACAACGTGGCCGAGAGTGACCCCCTGAATGTCACCGTGCTGGGTGAGCGGGACCTCGGGCTGGGGGTGACCCCACCCACGGCACCCCCATCCCACCTCACCCAGTGCCAGCCCCGTCTGTATCCCCACAGTGCCCGTGGCCAATGCCACCATCACCCCCGGTCCCCTGTCACACCCAGTGCATGCAGGTGACAACGTGACCCTGCGCTGCGCGGTGCAGGTGGGCTCAGCCCCTGTCACCTTCACCTGGCTGCACAACGGGACAGAGTTGGCCCGGGGTCCCCTCCTGGAGATCAGGGACATCGATGTGGGACAATCGGGCACCTACCAGTGCGTGGCCACCAACCAGCTGAGACAGGACGGGCTGCGCGTGTTCCAGGCACTCAGCCATGAGCTGGTCCTGGAGGTGACACCACAGGACATAAGGACACACATGGATACAGGTGGGGGTCACATGGTGTCACTGTAGTTCAGCACTTCTGGGGTGGTGGGTGACCCTGATGTGTCCCTCTCTGTTCCTTGCAGTGGCCGCAGGGGTCGGTGGGGCCCTTTTGTTCCTGCTCCTGCTCGTGGGTGTCATTGTGGCCTGGCTCCGGTGGCACCGCCACGGTGGGTGAATATGGGGGGGATGGGGTCCTAGGGAACTGTAGAAACCCCCAGAGTTGGGGAGTGATAGGGTGGAACCCACAGCCCCAGAATTGTGACCTTGGCTGTAGGTCCGGTAGCCTTTGGGGAGGTGCTGGAGGGTCCTGCATGGATGTTGGGAGTTCTTCCAGGGGGGTCTCTGTCCCTGGTGGGCTTTAGGTTCTTGAGGCTGAGTTGATCAGAGGCAATGGGAAGGTTCCTGAATTCTAGGGGGCTTCAGGGAGGCTTGGGGGTCCTTTGAGAAACTGAGGGTCCCATGGGGGTTCAGAAATCCTGAGAGGGGTCAGGATCCTGGGACCTCACAGTCACCCCTCCCCTCTTTCCTCTGCAGCTGCCAGGAAGAACCAGGAAAGGTAAGTGGGGGGGGGCTCAAACCACACTCTCCCCTTTTACCCCAACCCCCAACACCTCCCATTCCCTCCCCCACATCCCCTTTATTCCCTCAGGGCCCCCCCGGATCCCCCAGCCTCCCCAGAGGAGGGGGAGGTGCTGTACACCTACGTCGTGGCCACCAAGAGGGCAGGAGGTGAGTATGGGGGGGACACACGCAGAGGAACACGTCACCCACGAGTGTCACCCCACCCAGATCCCACGGCCCGTGTCTCTCGCAGTGTCCCCCCGTGCCACCACCCTCCAGGATCCCCAGGTGACCTACGCGGAGCTGCGGGGACTCCAGGGGCGACCGCGGGAACTGGGTGACATCTACGGGAATGTGCTGTGACACTGAGGGGAACTGGGGGGAACTGGGGGTCCCCACCCATGGGCACCCACTCGTGTGTGTGCTGCCACTAAAAACTGCCCCTCCCTGTTTGGGCACAAAGATCCCAGAGGGCTGAGAGAAGAACAATTTCCTGAAAGAGCAACAAGAGAGAATAAAACCAACAGCAACAGCAACAAGATTTGGAGTCCAAATTGTCACACAAGGAACGATTTCCAGGGAAAGCCACAACAAGGAACAAACCCCAGACATTTCCCCCAGCACGTTTCCTCCACCTGAGGAACCTGGCAGGGCCCTGGACCTTCTTTGCTCTGATGGCCAAAGCAGGCTGCAGGAGGCTCTGGATTCTCTTGTCCCCTGTCCCAAACCCCTCCTCTGCCCTGTTCCCCACACCAGGATGTCACAAAGGCCCTGTGGGGGTTCCAGAGCCTCCCTCTTTCCCAGGGCAGTGGGGATCAGGCCATGGCACAGGGTGGGGTGTCAGAGACAGGAAAATTTTGATGTCTGGAGACATTTTGAAACAGCTGTGTGTGACAGGGGTGGTTAGGCATTGATTTTGGTGAGACATGGCCTCGTCTGTCCATCAGTCTGTCAGCCATGGCATACTGGGGACAGTGTGACGCTCTGCCAAATCCAGCTCATGAGTCGCCACATGACCAGAAGTGCCACTTGGGGTGAGGGCACTTGGTGGCCCAACTGGCTTAAAAGGCTGAGCATGAGGTGGCCAAGTTGCTGACCCTGTCTCCTCTGGGGGTGTCTGTCCCATCAACACTGGAACCCAGAAGTTGGCAAGTCGTTTAAATGAGAAATATCTGCCAAGGAAAGTAGGAACATGGCTGAAGTGGAAAGAAGACGAAAGTCTTAATTTTTTTTTAAATATTAAAGATTATGGGACTTTCTGGCCAAGTGTAGGAAAAGGAATAACAGCTCTTTATTGGGAGATTTATAAACCAGAACAGAAGAAACAACACAAACCCAGAACTTTCCCTCGAACTCAGTGCTGTTGGTGTTTGTGGCAGTGATTACCGCGGCCAGCAGGGGGCGCTGCAGGGAGCACTCCCGACAAGCAGGGGGCGCTGCAGGGAGCACTCCCGGCCAGCAGGGGGCGCCCCGGTCCAGCTCCATCCCCTCAGGGGCCATGGCAGCCTCGGGCGGGAGGCAGGAGGGGAAATCGCTCCTTTTGCAAACTCACGGGCACCAATCGCTCCCGGCACCACCATCGGCAGTAGGCAGGATCCACCAAGGCAGCAGGTTGGATCCCAGTGCCCACTGGCAGCGTAGCAGTGTCCTGGGGCCAGGCACACACCCTGAGCAACACCCGTGACCGCTCTCCATGATCCCGGATGGAAGGAAGGCAGTGCCTGAGCCCAGGAAGATCTCGGGTCCACAGCAGCACCTCTGGTGGCTTTACATCACAATTCCTGCAAACCCTCAGCCTTTCACTCAGGGGAGGAGGGCAGGGATGGAGCAGCTCTGGGGACACCTGGAATCCAGACAGGGTCACTGCCCACAGCCCCACCATGGCTGCTGGGCAGAGCCCCTGCTCAATATTTCCACACTTTCCTCTCTTATATGATACCCCCATTCTGAGCCCAAACATTCTTTCTGGAAGGATCCAAAGGCTGCAGGTTTTGTTCAAGAAGAAGGGTCCAGCTCATGCTGATGAGCAGATTGTTGTAGAATTTGCAGCAGTTTCTGGTACTCTCAAACACATACCAAGAGGAACAAATGATCAATTCTTGCATTTCTGGACTGGTTCCCTCACAGCTGCCCCTGCAGGGGGGTTTCCAGCCAGCCCTGCTCTGAAAACCATCAAAGGCCCTCCCAGAGCCACTGCCTGGGCTCCCTTTGGGGTTTGTGCTTCTTGCAGGGCTAAGCAAACCACAGGCAGGGCCTTTTCCCCCACAGAATTCTCACCTCTGCAGCAGCTCTAAAGCTGCCAGAATCAAAGGCAAGGGGGCAGGGGGGACCCTGAGGTGCTGGCTGCCACCTGGGGCTGGCCAGAACAGGGCTGAGCAATGGCCATCCCTGTGCAGTGGGGCTGGGCCATGGCTGGGCCCCACCCTTGGGTGGCCACTGGCTTCAAGGGGCAGGAGTTTGGGAGCTCCTTCCTGCCCAGGGCTCCATTCCCCTGCTGCTCTTGCCAGCTCAGATCCTGCAGGGAACGAGCAAGAATGGAGAAGTCTGGACCCCCCTGCAGCTGCCATGGCCCAGGACAGGACCCCCTTGTCCAGCGTGTGTCCCCCCTGGGACAGCATCCCCCCAGGACAGGAGCCCCTCAGATGTGCCCTCCCAGGAAAGAACCTGCCCCCCTTGTGTGACCAAGGTGTCAAACGGCCTCTTCCTTCTTCTGCAGGAGAGAGACAGTGAAAGTGTTGGGGTGGGAAAGTGGACATCCCCATCGCCCACAGCCTCCCCAGCCCTCCCTGCAGACCCCTCAGCCCTGCTGCCCCCACCCTGGGCTTCCCACAACCCCTTTCCTGCTCAGGTGTCCCCCGGGATCATCAAGGCACAAACTGGAAGGGGTTGTGAAATTGAGGGGTGAAATGATGGAAATGGGAAAATATAGAGGGAAAAGTCACTGGGTATGTGGGGACACAGACCCGGAGACTCTCAGAATCTGTCTGGGGTGACCCCCAAACCACAGGCACCTTATGGGGGCTGTGCTGGGCTCTGGTTGTCCCCAAAATCTGAGGCACCCAGGGAAGGAGCTGAGACCCCTGGGATCACCCAGCCACTGCCCATCCCTGGCACTCTCATTTCCCTGAGAACCAAAACATGGGACCCCCATTCCTTATGTCACCCCCTCTCTGTAACCCCCAACCCAGTACTGACATTCCCAAGGATCTCCATGGCACAGCACCCCATTCCCAAGGAACCTTCTCCTGTTCATTCTATCCCCTGAAATCCTCCTTTCCCCAGAACCTTGGTTCTCCCAGGAACACCCATACCCCCTGCACCTCATCCTTAGCAGGATGGCCAGTTCCCGTGACCCCGAATCCCTGGAGCTCACGTTCCCCTGCGACTCCCAACCCTGAGTCCCCCAGACCTGGGATCCTCCATTCCCATGGCCCCATCGCTCGTGACTCCCCCTCCTCAGACCCCCATTCACCTGGACACCCATCCCTGGCTCCCCAAACCCCTGAGGCCCCCACTCCTGGGAACCCGTATCACACCGTGTCGCACCCAGCCTTGTCCCCATCCTATCCCCACCCACCCACAGCCTGTGGCCACCCTGCCCCCACCAAGTGCCAGCTACGCACGACAGGCGAGACCTGACCTCGCTTCCTTCCCCTTTGGCCAAAGAGCCACCAACAAGGGGACAGCCACCCCCTGCAGCCAGTGACAGCCAGTCTACATGGCTGCTGACACCAGGATGGCCGGGAAGGTGGCACTGCTCCTGTGGGGTGAATGCCCTGGGCACGGACCTGACACCCTGAGGATGGGGAGGGGGCACAGGGGGCCTGCGGTGTGCCCTGAGCTCCCCAAGGCCAGCAGGGCATGGAGCTCAGTGTGACCAGAGTTGTGTGGTGGCCATGGGGACAGGAACAGGGGGAGAGGAATGTGGGAACTGGGATGTGGGGACAGTGACAGGGGGCCAAAAATGTGGGGACCAGGATGTGGCAGAAGCAACCTTGGGCTGGGGCCGCTGTGTGGACAGGGACAGGGACACAGGGATGCAGGGACAGGGACAAGGGGACAGGCCCTATGTTGATGGGCCATGGGGACAGGTGCCAACAGAATGGGATCATGGGCACAGGGCCACGGGGCTGTGGCTGTGGGGCTGGAAGGGGTGTCCTGTGCCAGCAGAGTGTCCCCATGCCTGAGGAGGGGTTGGCTGCTGTGTCCCTGTCCTCGAGACATCTGTGCCACAGCAGTGCCCCCAGAGAGACAGTTAGGGACAATCCCTTCCAGCCCAGACCCTCGGCCTCGCTGGTGAGTCCTCGGGGGATGCTTCACCGACAGCCGATCCTGCCTGCACCCACCCCCTTCCTCTGCTGTGTTTCCCGTGCTGCCCACAGCACCGAGGCTGCTGCACCTGCCCACCGCAGCACCAGCCCATGGCAGCCAGCCCAGAGCCACCAGTGCCACAGCACCAGCCCATGGCAGCCAGCCCAGAGCCACCAGTGCCACAGCACCAGCCCATGGCAGCCAGCCCAGAGCCACCAGTGCCGCAGCAGCGGCCCGCAGCAGCCAGCCCAGAGCCACCAGTGCCACATCACCGGCCCGCAGCCATCGCTCACCAGTGCCAGAGACACGAAGGTGCCGTCTTTGGAGATCACACACAGCCACTCACAAAAGCCATGTGGGCTCGCCCTGGCTCGCAGTACACACACTCCATCTGCCGAGCTGATGCCCACAGAGCGCCCGGGCTTCTTGTGGTAACGCTGTCCCTGTCCTCTGCTTCTCTCTCTATCCTTTCCCCTTTCTACTCTCTTCTCTCCCCCTTTGGTACGAACACTTACCCTACTTATCAATAAACAATTCTCAGATATAAAATTGCCCCATTTGTGCTTCGTTTTAATCCCAGAAACCTTTTAGAAAGAATCCTCCCCGACTCCCCCTTTTACAGCAGGATGGCACAGGGGTAGTGGGAGGGGGAATGGGGAAGCCCTGGGTTTTCTGCCAGCAGTGTGGGGAGAGAATGGGGCAGTCACTGAGGGTACTTGGGCACTTGGATGGGGCTGGGGAGCCCCTGCAGGTGCGAGGGAAGGGAAGGGGGAGCCCTTGGGGGTACCTGGAGAGCAAATGGGGAGCACAGGTTGCATCCCCCTGACCCATGACCACCTCCCTTGGAAGGATGAGCGACCACAGGAGCCGTGGAGGGAGCACCCCCAGTGTCACCCAGCGCCTCCCGCTTCCCAGAGCGTCACAACTTTTGGTGTAGGCTGTCATAGATGTTACTGTGTTCCCACGGTTGCCTTTGCAGCTCCATGTACGTCCCCTGAGGATCCTCCACCGGGGGTGCCAGGGGGTCTGGGGGGGCCCTGTGGGAATGAGGGGGTGCGTGGAAGGGGATGGGAGGTCCTGGGGGTTTGGGTAAAATGTGGATCATGGCTGGAATCTGCACTCACCTTTCCTGGTGGTTCCTGGCATCTGCAAAAGAAAACTGGAAGGGTGACTTTGGAGATCCAGGGGCCCCCATCCACCCTTGGGAATGCTGAACCACCACCAGACACACAATTCTACCCATGCCCGACCCCCCACCCCCCCCCCCACCGTATCCCTGGTGCACCCTCCCCCATATCCCTCACGCACGCCACTCACACCAAAACCCTGAGTCCCCAGAACCCCGAGCCTGGCAGGGAGGGGAACCCCTGATAGAACCCCCAACATCCCTGCACAACCCCCCAACCCTAGCCAGGGCTCTGAGCCATGGTCACTGGGGGCTCAGCCCCTCCTAAATCAGGGGCTGTGGGTGCTGCCCTATGGCCCCTCTTCTCTGGGGGCCTTCCCACCCCTCTCCAGGACCCCCTTCCCCTCCTTGTCACCCACCCAGGCGGTGCCACCAGTGCCAGGCCACAAAGACAGCCAGGAGCGCGAGCAGGAACAAAAGGGCCCCACCGACCCCTGCGGCCACTGCAAGACACAGAGGGGGACACATCAGGGCTAGTCATCACCCCAGGGGTCCTGCACTCCCTGGTGACCCCGTGTGACCCCACCTTTGTTGCAGTGCCCCTGCAGCATCACCTCCAGAGCCAGCTCAGGGCTGAGTGCCCGGAACACGCGGTGCCCGTCCTGTCCCAGCTGGTTGGTGGCCACGCACTGGTAGGTGCCCAATTGTCCCACATCGATGTCCCTGAGCTCCAGGAGGTGACCCTGGGCCACCTCCGTCCCGTTGTGCAGCCAGGTGAAAGTGACAGGGACTGAGCCAATCTGCACCGAGCAGCGCAGGGTCATGTTGTCACCTGCATGCACCGGGTGTGACAGGGGACCGGGGGTGATGGTGGCATTGGCCACGGGCACTGCGGGGACACAGACGGGGCTGGCACTGGGCGAGGTGGGATGGGGGTGCCGTGGGTGGGGTCACCCCCATCCCGAGGGTCCCGCTCACCCAGCACGGTGACATTCAGGGGGTCACTCTTGGCCACGCTGTCCCCGTCGCTGACCTGGCACCGGTACTGGCCGCTGTCATTGTCCCCAACGTGGCGCAGCTCCAGGCGGGAGCCGGTGCCCAATATTGCCCCCGAGCCCTCCCGGTGCCAGGAGAAGGACAGTGGACCTGTCCCCGTGGCCACCGCACAGGTCAGCACCAGGCTGTCCCCGAGTGCCACCTGTCCCCCGGGGGGCTGCGCTGACAGGGACACCCTCGAGGGTGGGACCCCTGTAGGGGGACACAGGAAGGATTGGGGACACAAGAAGGGGCAGAGGGACATGGGAGTGGAAAGGGAGGGACTGGAGGGGAGCAGAGAGGATCCCAGTGAGCAGGAGGGGACCCTGGGAGGCATGGTGGGACCTGGGGACAATGGCGAGACCCCATGGAAAGGGGGAGAGACCCAGGCAGGGATGGGGAACCAGATGAGAGGCTGAGGAGACTCAGGGAATGATTTGGGGTTTAGAGATGGGTGGGATGTGACCCAGGGATGGAAGGCAGACCAGAGAGTGGAGCAGGGACCTTGGAAGGGGTGGGGAATCCAGGGAGGCCTGGGGAGGACCAAGAGAGGGATGAGGGATGTGCAGGGGGAACTGGGAAACCAAGAGGGACTTGGGCAATTCTGGGTGATCCCGGGAGGAGTAAAGGGAGGGATGAAGGAATCGGGCAGTGGTGGGGAAAGCCTTGAGAGATGTCGGGCTTCCCTGTCCCCATCCCTGCACTCACTGTGCACTGTCACTGTCACCCGCTTCGACTCACTCCAATGTGACGCCATCCAGCCCTTGCAGCTATAGTTGCCGCTGTGGCTCAGCTGCAGGGGGGACAGGGAGAGCTCGGTCCCACCATGGGGCCCACTCAGCTGTTTCTCTTCATGGTAGAAGTACACGTCCGTGAGCTGTTTGTTATCCCTGCGCCGGCAGCGCAGTGTCACCGTGTCCCCCTCCAGCAGTGCTCGTGCTGGCACCTGCAGCACAAGTGGGTCTAGGGGACAGAGGGGTCCTGTCACACCAGGGGCGTCAGGAGTGTCATGGTGACACCAAGAGGCACCAGGGGCCACCCAACATGAGAGAGAAGTCTCCTCACACAGGGATGCTCAGGGATATCCCCAGAGCAGGGGACAGGCTCTGGTCACACAGGAGGTGACCCAAGGAGCAGAGCACACCCAGAGCCCTCGAGATCCCCATGGGTGCCGGGCTGGGGACACCCAAACCCCCCTCACCATTTAAGGCCCTCACGGAGGGGCTGATCCAAGTGTCAGGTCTGTAACACGTGTAGGTGCCACTCTCGGTGACAGTGAAGTGGTCACGTCCCTGCTGCCCTCAGATCTGCCTGTCCTTGTACCAGATGATGGCACTGGCGGTCCCGGAGCCCTCGCAGGTCAGTGTCACCCGGTCCCACAGCACCGGCGGCTTCCAGGGGGGCTCCACGAGGAGCTGGGTGGTCTGGGCACCTGCGGGTGACAGGGGACACCAGCCTGCCAGGGCCAGCGCGGGGCTGGGGACAACAGGGTGGGGCCATGGCATCCACCGAGGACTCACCAGCGAGGCCGACGGTCTGGGCTGGAAGGGAGAAGGGACAGGACTGGCTGGGGGTGGCACTGCAGGGACAGCAGCATGGGAATACGGGGTGTCGGGATTGTCCCTAACTGTCTCTGTGGGGCCACTGGTGTGGCACAGATGTCTCGTGGACAGGGACACAGCAGCCAACCCCTCCTCCGGCATGGGGACTCTCTGCTGGCACAGGTCATCCCTACCGGCCGCACAGCCACATCCCCATGGCCCTGTGCCCATGATCCCATTCTGTTGGCACCTGTCCCCATGGCCCATCAACATAGGGCCTTTCCCCTTGTCCCTGTCCCTGCATCCTTGTGTCCCTGTCCCTGTCCACACAGCTGCCCCAGCCCCAAGGTTCCTTCTACCACATCCTTGTCCCCACATTTCTATCCCCCTGTCCCTGTCCCCATGACCCAGTTCCCACACTCCTGTCCCCCTGTTACTGTCCCCATGGCCACCACACAACTCTGGTCACACTGAGCTCCATGCCTTGCTGACCATGGGGACCTCAGGGGACCCTGCAGCCCCCCAGTGCCCCCTCCCCATTCCCGGGCTGTCAGGCCCGTGCCCAGGGCACTCACCACACAGGAGCAGCGCCACCTTCCCGGCCATCCCGGTGTCCCCAGCCATGTGGACTGGCTGTCACTGGCTGCAGGGGGTGGCTGTCCCCTCGTTGGTGGCTCTTTGGCCAAAGGGGAAGGAAGCGAGGTCAGGTCTCGCCCGTCGTGCGTAGCTGGCACTTGGTGGGGGCAGGGTGGCCACAGGCTGTGGGCTGGGTGGGGACAGGATGGGGACAATGCTGGGTGGGACACGGTGTGATATGGGTTCCCAGGAGTGGGGGCTCAGGGATTTGGGGAGCCTGGGATGGGTGTCCAGGGGAATGGGGGGTCCCAGGAATGGGGTCCCTGGGAATGGGGGAGCTGAGGAGGGGGAGACGCTAGAGATGGGGCCATGGGAATGGGGGTTCCCAGGGCTGAGGGATGGGAGTCCCAGGGGAACGTGGGCTCCAAGGATTTTGGGTCACGGGATGTGCTCATCCTGCTAAGAATGGGGTGCAGGGGGTATGGGTGTTCCTGGGAGAAGCAAGGTTCTGGGGAAAGGAGGATTGCAGGGGATGGAATGAACAGGAGAGGGTTCCTTGGGAATGGGGTGCTGGGCCATGGAGATCCTGGGGAATGTCAGTACTGGGATGGGGGTTACAGAGAAGGGGTGACATCAGGAATGGGGGTCCCATGTTTTGGTTCTCAGGGAAATGAGTGTGGCAGGGATGGGCAGTGGCTTTGTGAGGCAGTGGGTCTCAGCTCCTTCCCTGGGTGCCTCAGATTTTGGGGAGACCCAGAGCCCAGCACAGCCATTATAAGGTGCCCAAGGTCTGGGGGTCACCCCAGACAGATTCTGAGAGTCTCCGGGTCTGTGTCCCCACATACCCAGTGACTTTTCCCTCTCTTTTTTTCCATTTCCATCATTTCACCCCTCAAATTCACAACCAGCCCTGTTTGTGCCTTGATGGTCCTGGAGTGCGCCTTAGCAGGGAATGGGTTGGGGGAAGCCCAGGGTGGGGGAAGAAGGGCTGAGGGGTCTGCAGGGAGGGCTGGGGAGGCTGTGGAGGATGGGGATGTCCACTTTCCCTCCCCAACACTTTCACTTTCTCTCTCCTGCAGAAGAAGCAAGAGGCCGTTTGACACCTTGGTCACAGGAGGGGGGAAGGTTCTGTCCTAGGCAGGCACATCTGGGGGGCTCCTTTCCTGGGGAGATGCTGTCCCAGGGGGGACGCACGCTGGACAAGGGGGTCCTGTCCTGGGCCATGGCAGCTGCAGGGGGGTCCAGACTTCTCCATTCTTGCTCGTTCCCTGCAGGATCTGAGCTGGCAAGAGCAGCAGGGGAATGGAGCCCTGGGCAGGAAGGAGCTCCCAAAGTCCTGCTCCTTGAAGCCAGTGGCCACCCAAGGGTGGGGCCCAGCCATGGCCCAGCTCCACTGCACAGGGATGGCCATTGCCCAGCCCTGCTCTGGCAAGCCCCAGGTGGCAGCCAGCACCTCAGGGTCCCACCCTGCCCCCTTGCCTTTGTTTCTAGCAGCTTTAGAGCTGCTGCAGAGGTGAGAATTCTGTGGGGGGAAAAGGCCTGCCTGTGGTTTGCTCAACCCTGCAAGGAGCACAAACCCCAAAGGGAGCCCAAGCAGTGGCTCTGTGAGGGGCTTTGATGGTTTTCAGAGCAGGGCTAGATGGAAACTCCCCTGCAGGGGCAGATGTGAGGGAACCAGTCCAGAAATGCAGGAATTGATCATTTGTTCCTCTTGGTAAGGGTTTGAGAGAACCAGAAACTGCTGCAAATCCCACAACAATCAGCTCAACAACATGACCTGGACCCTTCTTTTTGAACAAAACCTGCAGCTTTTGGAACCTCCCAGAAAGAATGTTTGGGCTCAAGATGGGGCTATTATATAAGAGAGAAAAGTGTGGAAATATTGAGCAGGGGCTCTGCCCAGCGGCCATGGTGGGGCTGTGGGGAGTGACCCTGTCTGTATTCCAGGTGTCCCCAGAGCTGCTCCATCCCTGCCCTCCTCACCTGAGTGAAAGGCTGAGGGTTTGCAGGAATTGTGCTGTAAAGCCACCAGAGGAGCTGCTGTGGACCCGAGACCTGCCTGGGCTCAGGCACTGCCTTCCTTCCATCTGGGATCATGCAGAGCGGTCGCGGGTGTTGCTCAGGGTGTGTGCCTGGCCCCGGGAAACTGCTACGCTGCCAGTGGGCACTGGGATCCAACCTGCTGCCTTGGCGGATCCTGCCTGCTGCGGGTGGTGGTGTCGGGAGCGATTGGTGCCTGTGAGTTTGCAAAAGGAGCGATTTCCCCTCCTGCCTCCCGCCCGAGGCCGCCGTGGCCCCTGAGGGGATGGAGCTGGACCAGGGCGCCCCCTGCTGGCTGGGAGTGCTCCCTGCAGCGCCCCCTGCTGGCCGCGGTTATCACAAACACCAACAGCACAGAGCGGGAGGAAAAGTTCTGGGTTTATGTTATTTGTTCTGTTCTGATTTATAAATTTGCAAGTATAGAGCTTTTATTCCTTTTCCTGCACTTTGGCCTGGAAGCCCCATCATCATTAAAATTAAAAAAAGTTTTAATCCTGGGTCTTATTTCCATTCCAGGAATATTCTCGATTTCCTTGGCAGATATTTCTCATTTAAATGAGTTGCCAACTCCTGGGTTTCAGCATGGATGGGACAGACACCCCAAGAGGAGACAGGGTCAGCAACTTGGCCACCTCATGCTCAGCCTTTTGAGCCAGTTTTGCCACCAAGGGCCCTCTCTCCTCATGGCACTTCAGGTCACATGGCCACTCAGGAGCTGGCTTTGGCAGAGCGTCACACTGTCCCTGGTGTGCCATGGCTGAGAGACTGATGGACAGACGGGGCCCTGTCTCACCAAAAGCAAGGCCTGACCCACCCCTGCCACACACAGCTCTTCCAAAATGTCTCCAGACTTCAAACCTTTCCTGTCTCTGACACCCCGCCCTGTTCCATGGCCTGATCCCCACTGCCCTGGCAATGGGGGAGGCTCCGGAACCCCCACAGGGCCTTTGTGACATGCTGGTGTGGGGAACAGGGCAGAGGAGGGGTTTGGGACAGGGGACAAGAGAATCCAGAGCCTCCTGAAGGCCTCTTTGCCCATCAGAGCAAGGAAGGTCCAGGGCCCTGCCAGGTTCCTCTGGTGGAGGAAACGTGCTGTGGGAAATGTCTGGGGGTTGCTCCTTTTTGTGGCTTTCCCTGGAAATCGTTCCTTGTGTGACAATTTGGACTCCAAATCTTGTTGCTGTTGCTGTTGGTTTTATTCTCTCTCATTGTGTTTGCAGGAAATTGTTCTTCTCTCAGCCCTCTGGGATCCTTGTGCCTCCATGGGGAGGGAGTCAGACAGTTTTTAGTGGCAGCTCACAGACGAGTGGGTGCCCATGGGTGGGGACCCCCAGTGCCCCCCAGTTCCCCCCAGTGTCACAGCACATTCCCGTAGATGTCACCGGGTTCCCGTGGTCGCCCCTGGAGTCCCCGCAGCTCTGCGTAGGTCACCTGGGGATCTTGGAGGGTGGTGGCACAGGGGGACACTGCGAGAGACATGGGCTGTGGGATCTGGGTGGGGTGACACCCATGGGTGACACGTCCCTCTGTGTGTGTCCCCCCCATACTCACCCCCTGCCCTCTTGGAGACCACAACGTGGGTGTACAGCACCTCCCCCTCCTCTGGGCAGGCTGGGGGATCCAGGGGGCCCCTGAGGGAATAAAGGGGATGTGGGGAGGGATTGGGAGGTGTTGAGGGTTGGGGTAAAAGGGGAGAGTGTGGTTTCAGTCCCCCGACTCACCTTTCCTGGTTCTTCCTGGCAGCTACAGAGAAAAGAGCGGAGGGGTGACTGTGGGGTCCCAGGGCCCTGAACCCTCTCAGTATTCCTGAACCCCCACGGGGCCCTCAATTACTCAAAGGACCCCCAAATGTCTCTGGAGCACCCCAGAATTCAGGACACTTTCCAGTGCCCCCGAGCACCTCAGCCTCCAGAACCCAAAGCCTACCAGGGGCAGAGACACCCAACCAACCCCAGGGCCCTTGAAAGAACCCTCAACATTTCTGCAGGACGCTCCAGCACCTTCCCAAACCCTTCAGGACCCACAGACAAGGTCACAGTTCTTAGGCTGTGGATGCTGCCCTATCACTCCCCAACGCTGGGGGTCTCTACAACTCCCTGGGACCCCCGTCCCCCCATTGTCACCCACCCAGGCGGTGCCACCGGTGCCAGGCCACAATGACACCCACAAGCAGGAGCAGGAACAAAAGGGCCCCACCGACCCCTGCAGCCACTGCAAGAAACAGAGGGGGACACATCAGGGTCACCCAACACCCCAGGGGTCCTCAACCACGCAGTGACCCCATGTGACCCCCACCTGTGTCCATGTGTGTCCTTGTGTCCCGCGGTGTCACCTCCAGTGCCAGCTCAGGGCTGAGTGCCCGGAACACGCGGTGCCCGTCCTGTCCCAGCTGGTTGGTGGCCATGCACTGGTAGGTGCCCGATTGTCCTACATCGATGTCCCCGAGCTCCAGGAGGGGACCCCAGGCCACCTCCCGCCCATTGTGCAGCCAGGTGAAGGTGACAGGGGCTGAGCCCACCTGCACCGAGCAGCGCAGGGTCACGTTGTCACCTGCATGCACCGGGTGTGACAGGGGACCGGGGGTGATGGTGGCATTGGCCACGGGCACTGTGGGGACACAGATGGGGCTGGCACCGAGTGAGGTGGGATGGGGGTGCTGTGGGTGGGGTCACCCCCAGCCCGAGGGTCCCGCTCACCCAGGACGGTGACATTCAGGGGGTCACTCTCAGCCACGCTGTTCCCGTCGCTGACCCGGCACCGGTACTGGCTGCTGTCATTGTCCCCAACGTGGTGCAGCTTCAGGTGGGGGCCGGTGCCTAGCAGTGCCTCCGAGCCCTCCTGGTGCCAGGAGAAGGACAGGGGACCTGTCCCCTTGGCCACCTTGCAGCTCAGCACCAGGCTGTCCCCGAGTGCCACCTGTCCCCCGGGGGGCTGCGCTGACAGGGACACCCTTGAGAGTGGGACCCCTGCAGGGGGACACAGGAGAGATTGGGGACCCACGAGGGGCTGGGGGACTCTGGAGGGGAAAGAGGGGGATTGGAGATGAGTGGAGAAGATTCTAACGAGGAGGAGGGGACTCTGGGAGGCATGGTGGGACCTCGGGACATTGGTGAGACCCCATGGAAAGGGGGAGAGGCCCAGGCAGGGATGGGAAAACAGACTGAGGAGACTCAGGGAATGATTTGAGGTTTAGAGATGGGCCCAGGGAGGACCCAGGGATCGAAGGCAGACCAGAGGGTAGAACAGGGACCTTGGAAGGGGTGGGGCATCCATGGAGGGCTGGGGAGGATAAAGAGAGGGATGAGGGATCTGCAGGGGGAACTGGACAGTCATGGGAAAAACCAAGAGGGACTTGGGCAATTCTGGGTAGGCCAGGGAGGAGTAAAGGAGGGATGAAGGATTCAGGCAGTGGTGGGTAAAGCCTTGGAGGATGTTGGGCTTCCCTGTCCCCAGCCCTGCACTCACTGCGCACTGTCACTGTCACCCGCTTCGAATTGCTCCACTTCGGCACCACATCGCTCACAGAGCCCCCACAGTAGTAGTTGCCACTGAGGCTCAGCTGCACAGGCGACAGGGACAGCTCGCTCCCAACATAGCTCCACTTCAGACAAGCCTCTTCATGGTAGAAGTACACGCTTGTGAGCTGTTTGTTCTTCCTGCTCCGACAGCGCAGTGTCACCGTGTCCCCCTCCAGCAGTGCCCGTGCTGGCACCTGCAGCACAACCAGCTCTGGGGGACAGAGGAGATCTGTCACACCAGGGGTGTCAGGAGGGTCATGATGGCACCAGGAACCACCAGGGGCCGCCCATTGTGAGTGAGAAGTCTCCTCACAAAGGGATGCTCTGGGATGTCCCCAGTGCAGGGGACAGGCTCTGGTCACACAGGAGCTGACCCATGGAGCCCTTGGTGTCCCCGTGGGTGCCAGGCTGGTGACACCTGAACCCCCCTCACCATCTGAGACTCTCATGGGGGGGCTGCGCCCAGTGTCAAGTCTGTCACACTCGTAGGTGCCACTCTCGGTGACAGTGAAGTGGTCACGTCCCTGCGGCCCCCATTGCTGCCCATCCTTGTACCAGGTGGCAACACCGGCGGTCCCCGAGCCCTGGCAGGTCAGTGTCACCTGGTCCCACAGCACCGCCGGCGTCCAGGGGGGCTCCACGAGGAGAAGTGTCGTCTGGGCATCTGCGGGTGACAGGGGACACCAGCCTGCCAGTGCCAGCATGGGTCTGGGTACAGTAGGGTGGGGCCATGGCATCCCCTGAGGACTCACCAATGAGGCCGAGGGTCTGGGCTAGAAGGGAGAAGGGACAGGGCTGGGTGGGGGTGGCACCATAGGGCAGCAGCAGGGGGGCACAGGGTTGGGGTGCCGTCCCCAAACTGTTCCCATGGGGACAGCAGTTCCTTTGAGAAAGTGTGCTTGGGTGGTCCCCAAAAGATTTGGAGACTCCAGGGGACAAGTCTGTGTCACAGCCACCCGTGCAGCACATCCCTTTGGCACAGACACCTTGGGAACAGGGACACCCATGCCACCTTGGGCTGAGGCAGAACATGGGGACACTGTGGACAACCCAGGCACGAGGACACCACGCACACAGCCCAGGCTGGCCCAGGTCATCCCCACCAGCTCATGGTGCCATCCCCATGATCCCATCCCCATGGCCACATCCTCACTGTTATTGTCCCCTTCTGTCCCTGCATCCCAGATCCCTTGTCCCTATGCCCAGAGCTACCTGAGCCCAAAGGTGCCAGTCCCCACATTCCTGTCCCCACAGACCCATCCCCAAATTCCTGCCCCCTGTTCCTGTCCCCAAGGCCACCTTACATCCCCAGTCACACCAAGGTCCCCTGTGGGTAACAGGGATTGGCACTGCTGGCATTGGGGACCTCAGAGCACCCCACCAGCCCCCCTGTGCCCCTGTCTCCTCCCCATCTCTGGGATGTCAGGCCCGTGCCCAGAGCACTCACCCCACAGGAGCAGTGCCACCTTCCCAGCCATCCTGGTGTCCCCAGCCATGTGGACTGGCTGTCACTGGCTGCTGTGGCCACCGCTCCCCTGGCTGGCGGCTCTTCGGATGAAGGGGAAGGAAGCGAGGTCACATCCGTCCCCATGTGTAGGTGGCACTTGGTGGGGGCAGGGTGGCCACAAGCTGGGGACAGGATGGGGACATGATGGGATGGTCTGGGGACATGGTGGGGGATTGTGTTGCCTAGAGTGGGGGGCTCAGGGGATGTGCGGAACCAAGGATGGGCGACCAGGAGAATTGTGGGTCCAGGGGAATTGGGGTCTCCATGCCTGAGGGGATTCAGTGATGGGGGTGCTGTGGGAAGATGGTCCCCAGGGATTTGGTGTCATGACATGTGGGTGCCTGGGTTGGGGGTGCAGGGGGAAAAAGGGGACCCTCGGGAATCGGGGGTCTGGGGGAAGAAGCAGCCGATGGGATGGGATCAAGGCAATGGTGGTGCTGGGCAATGGCAGCCCTGGGATGGGGGTCCAAGGGAGGAGAGACCAAGGCCATGGGGGTGCCATGGTTGGGGTGCCAGGAGAATGGGGGTGCCAGTGGTGGGGAGTGGCTGGGTGGGTATGGGGATTGCAGCTCCTTCCTGGGGTGCCTCAGATTTTGGAGTGACCCAGGGCCCAGCACACCTCCTCTGGGGCGCTCGTTTGCTGTGCAGGCATCACATGCGGGTCCTGGATGGCTCTGATTCTGTGCACTCCCTTGCCCCCCTTGACTTTTTCCTCTCTTTATTTCTCTTTGTTTCTTATTTTCCTCACTATTCTGTCATGTCCCCTCTCCCTCTGTTCCTGCAGCAATCCAGGGGAGCACCGCAGCAGGGAAGGGGTTGGGGGGACTCAGGGGTAGGGGAGAATGAGGTGTGGGGTTGCAGGGAAGGGTGTGGAGGCTGTGGGGGATGGAGGTGTTGGGCTGCGCCCCGTCAACACTTTCACTTTCCTTTTCCTGGACAAGAAGGAAGAGGCCATTTGTGCTGAGAGTCAGATGGGAAAGGGGGAAACTTCTGTCCTGGTGGGCACATCCAAGGGGGTCCTGTCCTGAGGTGATCCTGTCCCCGGGGTGGCACATCCTGGGGACCCCTGTCAGTTCAAGGGTGGGACCCAGCCATGGCCCAGCCCCACTGCACAGGGATGACCATTGCTCAGCCCTGCTCTGCCCAGCCCCAGGTGGCAGCCAGCACCTCAGGGTCCCCCCTGCCCCCTTGACTTTGATTCTGGCAGCTTTAGAGCTGCTGCAGAGGTGAGAATTTTGGGGGCGGAACAAGGCCCTGCCTGTGGTTTGCTCAGCTCTGCAAGAAGCACAAACCCCAAAGGGAGCCCAAGCAGTGGCTCTGGGAGGGCCTTTGATGGTTTTCAGAGCAGGGCTGGCTGGAGACCCCTCCTGCAGGGGCAGCTGTGAAGGAACCAGTGTGGAAATGCAGGAGTTGATCATTTTGTCCCTTTGCCCAAGGGACTGAGAGTGCCCTAGAGCTACTGCAAATCCCACACCAATCTGCTCAAGAGCCTGATCTGGACCCTTCTCCTCCTCCCTGCGTTGCTGTGGATGGACAGTGGCCGGATGCCCTTCACCCACCACAGCCACTCTCTTACTGCCCTCCACACCTGGATGGGGAGAGAAAATTGAGCAAAGGGTTCCTGGGTTGAGACACAGACCAGGACAGATCCCTCATCAAATCCTGTTACGGGTAAAACTGCCTTGGATTTAGAGATATGAATTGAATTTATTGCTGACAAAATCAGAGCAGGGTAAGGAGAAGTCAAATAAACCCTTCAATACACCTTCCCCCTGTTATGAATGACTATGCAGCCTTTGGCTTTCACTATTGGGTTTTGCAAATTATTTTGGTATAATTCTGTTTGTAATCACTTCTCAACTGCTTTTGATATACTACGATTTGTCAGCCTTTTTACCCTAATCCGTGTGTAGAATATATATTTCAGTGTGATAAATATATTATAGTTTAGGCTCTCCCAAAATATCAGGATAGAGACAATGTGCTGTGTATTACAACATTAACTGTTGCAGAAATATCTAATGCCTTTATTTGTGCAACTAAGGGACAATGGTGAGAATAACTCAGATAATTGTGTGAAATAGCTAATGTTGATTTAATGTACTGCTGGAGTATCTCACCTGTATGAGAAGAACACATTGAAATGTAGCAAGTAAATAAACAACAAAAGAAATACTGAAAAGTGGGATTTGCCACTGACCCTTTGGTTATCAAGAGCTGTAAAACCACAGAATAGGGCGGGGCTTGTGAGCACATAAAATATATAAATTTAATCTGCAGGATGGTGTGCACTTTATGAAAATGAATCAAGGGTCAAATACAGCAAAGGAATTCCCAGAATATTTAGACAATAAAGAATGTTTGCATATGCATAACCCTCCTGAGTGTGTATTTAACCAAAACAATGAAAAGATGTGTAGGAAGAATTGTTGTAGTTAACTGTGTGCCTCTGGCAGCTGCCAAGCACCCAGCCTGCTGTTCACTGACCTTATTATTATTTTTATCCCTTACTAAACACTTAAAAATTTTAAAGAGTGAGCCTTGTTTGTCACAGAGTTTGACCAAAAAACTGAATTTTGGGTACAATAAGAGAGAAAAACCTCATGTGAACCCCCAGCACTGGGAGGGGGAATGAGGAGCCCCGAGGGGTGCTGGGAAGAGGAAGAAGAGCCCCATGACGGGAATCGATGCACCCCAGTGTCCCCAGTGTCACAGCACGTCATCGTAGTCACGGGGGTCCCGCTGTCCCTTGTAGGGCCCCTAGAGCTCCATGTTGGTCACCTGTGGATCCCGAGGTGGGGCAGGGCTGGGGGACACCTGTGGGGGCCCTGAGACTGACACCGGTTTTAGGGACCTGGCTGGGCGGTGACACCTGTAGGTGACAGGGCCCAGCGTAACCCACTGCACTCACCCCCTGCACCCTTGGTGCCCACGAGGTGGGTGTTGAGCACAAGCCCCTCATCCAGGGGTCCTGTGGGGATAAGGGGAGCCCTGGGGGTGTCTGGGGAGGGGGAAAGGGGAGTCCCAGCCCAAGCCCACCACTCACCTGTCCTGGGGCTTCCTGGCAGCTGCAAGGAAAAGGGGAGGGGGTGACCGAGGGGACGCTGGGACGCCTGACCCTTCCTGGGACTTCGGCAGTTCCAACCACCCATGGACCCCCAAGTCCCCGCTGCAGCCCCGATTCCCACTGGATCCCTGATCTCTGCCCCCACTCTGGGGGCTCCCTCTCACTCCAGGACCCCCATCCCCTCCATTGTCACCCACCCTGGCAGTGCCACCAGTGACAGCCCCCGATGACAACCAGGAGCAGGAGCAGGAACAGGAGGGTTCTGCCGACATTCACAGCCACTGCAAGGAACAGAGGGGACACACTGGGGTCTCCCTGAACTTCAGGGGTCCTGAACACCCCGGTGAACCCGTGTGACCCCACCTGTGACCCAGGGTGAGGCAGGTGCCACTGTCAGTGCCAGCTCAGGGCTGAGTGCACGGAACACGCGGTGCCCATCCTGTCCCAGCTGGTTGGTGGCCATGCACTGGTAGGTGCCCGACTGTCCCACATCAATGTCCCCGAGTTCCAGGAGGGGACCCCGGGCCACCTCCTGCCCATTGTGCAGCCAGGTGAAGGTGACAGGGGCTGAGCCCACCTGCACCGAGCAGCGCAGGGTCACGTTGTCACATGCACGCAGTGGGTGTGACAGGCGACCGGGGGTGATGGTGGCATTGGCCACAGGCACTGTGGGGATACAGACAAGGCTGGCACCGAGTGAGGTGGGATGGGGGTGCCATGGGTGGGGTCACCCCAGCCCGAGGGTCCCGCTCACCCAGCACAGTGACATTCAGGGGGTCACTCTCAGCCATGCTGTCCCCATCGCTGACCCGGCACCAGTACTGGCCACTGTCATTGTCCCCAACGTGCCGCAGCTCCGGGCGGGGGTCGGTGCCTAGCAGTGGCTCCGAGCCCTCCCGGTGCCAGGAGAAGGACAGGGGACCTGTCCCCGCGGCCACCACACAGCTCAGCACCAGGCTGTCTCCTAGTGCCACCTGTCCCCCGGGGGGCTGCGCTGACAGGGACACCCTTGAGAACGGGACCCCTGTAGGGGGACACAGGAGGGACTGGGGACCCACGAGGGGCTGGGGGACTCTGGAGGGGAAAGAGGGGAATTGGAGATGAGTGGAGAAGATTCTAACGAGGAGGAGGGGACTCTGGGAGGCATGGTGGGACCTGGGGACAAAGGCAAGACCCCATGGAAGGGGGAGAGACCCAGGCAGGGATGGAGAACCAGACTGCGGAGCCTCAGGGAATGATTTGAGGTTTAGAGATGGGCCCAGGGAGGACCCAGGGATGGAAGGGAGAGCAGAGGGTGGAGCAGGCACCTTGGAATGGTTGGGGAATCCAGGGAGGGCTGGGGAGGACCAAGAGAGGGATGAGGGATCTGCAGGGGGAACTGGGCAGTCATGGGAAAAACCAAGAGGGACTTGGGCAATTCTGGGTGAGGCAGGGAGGAGTAAAGGGAGGGATGAAGGATTCAGGCAGTGGTGGTGAAACCCTCAGAGGATGTCAGGCTTCCCTGTCCCCATCCCTGCACTCACTGTGCACTGTCACTGTCACCCGCTTCGACTTGCTCCACTTCGGCACCACATCGCTCACAGAGCCCCCACAGCAGTAGTTGCCACTGAGGCTCAGCTGCACAGGGACAGCTCGGTCCCATCATAGCTCCACTTCAGACAAGCCTCTTCATGGTAGAAGTACACGCTTGTGAGCCGTTTGTTCTTCCTGCTCTTACAGCGCAGTGTCACCGTGTCCCCCTCCAGCAGTGCCCGTGCTGGCACCTGCAGCACAACCAGGTCTAGGGGACAGAAAGGTCCTGTCGCACCAGGGGTGTCAGGAGGGTCATGATGGCATCAGGAAGCACCAGGGGCCGCCCATTGTGAGTGAGAAGTCTTCTAACACAGGGATGCTATGGGATGTCCCCAGTGCAGGGGACAGGCTCTGGTCACACAGGAGCTGACCCATGGAGCAGAGCCCACCCTGAGCCCTTGGTGTCCCCATGGGTGCCAGGCTGGGGGCACTTGAACCCCCCTCACCATCTGAGACTCTCACGGGGGGGCTGCGCCCGGTGTCGGGTCTGTCACACTCGTAGGTGCCACTCTCGGTGACAGTGAAGTGGTCGCTTCCCTGCTGCCCCCATTGCTGCCCATCCTTGTACCAGGTGGCGGCACCGGCGGTCCCCGAGCCCTGGCAGGTCAGTGTCACTCGGTCCCACAGCACCGCCGGCGTCCAGGGGAGCTCCACGAGGAGCTGGGTGGTCTGGGCACCTGCGGGTGACAGGGGACACCAGCCTGCCATGGCCAGAGCAAGGCTGGGGACAGTAGGGTGGGGCCAAGGCATCCCCCGAGGACTCACCAGCGAGGCCGAGGGTCTGGGCTGGAAGGGAGAAGGGACAGGGCTGGCTGGGGGTGGCACTGCAGGGACAGCAGGACGGGGACACCGGGTGTCGGGATTGTCCCTAACTGTCTCTCTGGGGGCACTGCTGTGGCACAGATGTCTCGAGGACAGGGACACAGCAGCCAACCCCTCCTCAGGCATGGGGACACTCTGCTGGCACAGGACACCCCTTCCAGCCCCACAGCCACAGCCCCGTGGCCCTGTGCCCATGATCCCATTCTGTTGGCACCTGTCCCCATGGCCCATCAACATAGGGCCTGTCCCCTTGTCCCTGTCCCTGCATCCCTGTGTCCCTGTCCCTGTCCACACAGCGGCCCCAGCCCAAGGTTGCTTCTGCCACATCCTGGTCCCCACATTTTTGGCCCCCTGTCACTGTCCCCACATCCCAGTTCCCACATTCCTCTCCCCCTGTTCCTGTCCCCATGGCCACCACACAACTCTGGTCACACTGAGCTCCATGCCCTGCTGGCCTTGGGGAGCTCAGGGCACACCGCAGGCCCCCTGTGCCCCCTCCCCATCCTCAGGGTGTCAGGTCCGTGCCCAGGGCATTCACCCCACAGGAGCAGTGCCACCTTCCCGGCCATCCTGGTGTCAGCAGCCATGTAGACTGGCTGTCACTGGCTGCAGGGGGTGGCTGTCCCCTTGTTGGTGGCTCTTTGGCCAAAGGGGAAGGAAGCGAGGTCAGGTCTCGCCTGTCGTGCGTAGCTGGCACTTGGTGGGGGCAGGGTGGCCACAGGCTGTGGGCTGGGTGGGGACAGGATGGGGACAATGCTGGGTGGGACACGGTGTGATATGGGTTCCCAGGAGTGGGGGCTCAGGGATTTGGGGAGCCTGGGATGGGTGTCCAGGGGAATGGGGGGTCCCAGGAATGGGGTCCCTGGGAATGGGGGAGCTGAGGAGGGGGAGACGCTAGAGATGGGGCCATGGGAATGGGGGTTCCCAGGGCTGAGGGATGGGAGTCCCAGGGGAACGTGGGCTCCAAGGATTTTGGGTCACGGGATGTGCTCATCCTGCTAAGAATGGGGTGCAGGGGGTATGGGTGTTCCTGGGAGAAGCAAGGTTCTGGGGAAAGGAGGATTGCAGGGGATGGAATGAACAGGAGAGGGTTCCTTGGGAATGGGGTGCTGGGCCATGGAGATCCTGGGGAATGTCAGTACTGGGATGGGGGTTACAGAGAAGGGGTGACATCAGGAATGGGGGTCCCATGTTTTGGTTCTCAGGGAAATGAGTGTGGCAGGGATGGGCAGTGGCTTTGTGAGGCAGTGGGTCTCAGCTCCTTCCCTGGGTGCCTCAGATTTTGGGGAGACCCAGAGCCCAGCACAGCCATTATAAGGTGCCCAAGGTCTGGGGGTCACCCCAGACAGATTCTGAGAGTCTCCGGGTCTGTGTCCCCACATACCCAGTGACTTTTCCCTCTCTTTTTTTCCATTTCCATCATTTCACCCCTCAAATTCACAACCAGCCCTGTTTGTGCCTTGATGGTCCTGGAGTGCGCCTTAGCAGGGAATGGGTTGGGGGAAGCCCAGGGTGGGGGAAGAAGGGCTGAGGGGTCTGCAGGGAGGGCTGGGGAGGCTGTGGAGGATGGGGATGTCCACTTTCCCTCCCCAACACTTTCACTTTCTCTCTCCTGCAGAAGAAGCAAGAGGCCGTTTGACACCTTGGTCACAGGAGGGGGGAAGGTTCTGTCCTAGGCAGGCACATCTGGGGGGCTCCTTTCCTGGGGAGATGCTGTCCCAGGGGGGACGCACGCTGGACAAGGGGGTCCTGTCCTGGGCCATGGCAGCTGCAGGGGGGTCCAGACTTCTCCATTCTTGCTCGTTCCCTGCAGGATCTGAGCTGGCAAGAGCAGCAGGGGAATGGAGCCCTGGGCAGGAAGGAGCTCCCAAAGTCCTGCTCCTTGAAGCCAGTGGCCACCCAAGGGTGGGGCCCAGCCATGGCCCAGCTCCACTGCACAGGGATGGCCATTGCCCAGCCCTGCTCTGGCAAGCCCCAGGTGGCAGCCAGCACCTCAGGGTCCCACCCTGCCCCCTTGCCTTTGTTTCTAGCAGCTTTAGAGCTGCTGCAGAGGTGAGAATTCTGTGGGGGGAAAAGGCCTGCCTGTGGTTTGCTCAACCCTGCAAGGAGCACAAACCCCAAAGGGAGCCCAAGCAGTGGCTCTGTGAGGGGCTTTGATGGTTTTCAGAGCAGGGCTAGATGGAAACTCCCCTGCAGGGGCAGCTGTGAGGGAACCAGTCCGGAAATGCAAGAATTGATCATTTGTTCCTCTTGGTAAGGGTTTGAGAGAACCAGAAACTGCTGCAAATCCCACAACAATCTGCTCAACATCATGACCTGGACCCTTCTTCTTGAACAAAACCTGCAGCCTTTGGATCCTTCCAGAAAGAATGTTTGGGCTCAGAATGGTGTTATCATATAAGAGAGAAAAGTGTGGAAATATTGAGCAGGGGCTCTGCCCAGCGGCCATGGTGGGGCTGTGGGCAGTGACCCGGTCTGGATTCCAGGTGTCCCCAGAGCTGCTCCATCCCTGACCCCTCCCCTGAGTGAAAGGCTGAGGGTTTGCAGGAATTGTGGCGTAAAGCCACCAGAGGAGCTGCTGTGGACCCGAGACCTGCCTGGGCTCAGGCGCTGCCTTCCTTCCATCCGGGATCATGGAGAGCGGTCACGGGTGTTGCTCAGGGTGTGTGCCTGGCCCCGGGAAACTGCTACGCTGCCAGTGGGCACTGGGATCCAACCTGCTGCCTTGGCGGCTCCTGCCCGCTGCCAGTGGTGGTGCCGTGAGCGATTGGTGCCCGTGAGTTTGCAAAAGGAGCGATTTCCCCTCCTGCCTCCCGCCCGAGGCCGCCATGGCCCCTGAGGGGATGGAGCTGGACGGGGGCGCCCCCTGCTGGCCGGGTGTGCTCCCTGCAGCGCCCCCTGCTGGCTGCAGTTATCACTGCCGTAAACACGAACGGCGCTGAGCGTGAGGGAAAGTTCTGGCTTTGTGTTGTTTGTTCTGTTCTGGTTTATAAATTTGCTAGTAAAGAGCTGTTATGCCTTTTCCTACACTTTGGCCTGGAAGTCCCATCATCTTTAAAATTAAAAAAAGTTTTAGGCCTGGGTCTTATTTCCATTCCAGGAATATTCTCGATTTCCTTGGCAGATATTTCTCATTTAAATGAGTTGCCAACTCCTGGGTTTCAGCATGGATAGGACAGACTCCCCAAGAGGAGACAGGGTCAAGGACTTTGCCACCTCATGCTCTGCCTTTTAAGCCAGTTACGCCACCAAGGACCCTCACCCCAGGTGGCATTTCTGGTCACATGGCCTCTCAGGAGCTGTCTTTGGCAGAGTGTCACACTGTCCCCAGCGTGCCATGGCTGACAGACTGATGGACAGATGGGACCCTGTTTCACCAAAAGCAAGGCCTGATCCACCCCTGCCACACACAGCTGTTCCAAAATGTCTCCAGACATCAAATCTTTCCTGTCTTGGACACCCCACCCTGTGTAATGGCCTGAGCCCAGTGCCCTGGCAAAGTGGGAGGCCCCGGAACCCCCACAGGGCTTTTGTCACATGCTGGTGTGGGGAACAGGGCAGAGGAGGGGTTTGAGACAGGAGACAAGAGAATCCAGAGCCTCCTGAAGGCCGCTCTGTGAGGTTTGGGAAATGTCTGGGGTTTGTTCATTTTTGGTGGCTTTTCCTGGAAATCGTTCCTTGTGTGACAAGTTGGACTCTGAACCTTCTTGCTGTTGCCGTTGGTTTTATTCTCTCTTGTTGTGATTGCAGGAAATTGTCTCTCAGCCCTTTGGGATCTTTGTGCCGTCACGGGAAGGGAGTCGGGTGGTTTTTAATGGCAGCACACACACGAGTGGGTGCCCAAGGGTGGGGACACCCAGTGCTCCCCAGTTCCCCCCAGTGTCACAGCACATTCCCGTAGATGTCACCGGGTTCCTGCGGTCGCCCCTGGGGTCCCCGCAGCTCCGCGTAGGTCACCTGGGGATCCTGGAGGGTGGTGGCACGGGGGGACACTGTGAGAGACACGGGCTGTGGGATCTGGGTGGGGTGACACTCGTGGGTGACTTGTGCCTCTGCGTGTGTCCCCCCCATACTCACCCCCTGCCCTCTTGGTTTTCATGACACGGGCGTACAGCACCTCCCCCTCCTCTGGCGGGGCTGGAGGATCCGGGGGGGCCCTGAGGGAATAAAGGGGATGTGGGGGAGGGAATGGGAGATCTTGGGGGTTGGGGTAAAAGGGAAGAGTGCGGTTTCAGCCCCCCACTCACCTTTCCTGATGCTTCATAGCAGCTGCATAAAAAAGGGGGGAGGAGTGACTGTCGGGTCCCAGGGCCTTGACCCCTCTCAGGATTCCTGAACCCCCACGGTACCCTCAATTTCCCACAGGACCCCCAAGCATCCCTGAACCCCCCTGAATTCAGGAACCTCACCCGTGCCCCGACAAACTCAGCCTCAAGAATCCAAAGCCTAGCAGAGAGAGAGACCCACCTAACAGCCCCAAAAAACTTGAAAGAACACCAACACCCGTGCAGGACCATCCAGAGTTTCCCTAAACCTTGCAGGGTCACAGTTGTGGGGGCCTCTAAATCTGCTTGGAACCGCCCCCCCCCCCCCCCCCCCCCCCCCCGCATTGTCACCCACCCAGGCGTTGCCACCAGTGCCAGGCCACAATGACACCCACGAGCAGGAGCAGGAACAAAAGGGCCCCACCGACCCCTACAGCCACTGCAAGGAACAGAGGGGGACACATGAGGGTCACCCAACACCCCAGGGGTCCTGAACCACACAGTGACCCCATGTGACCCCCACCTGTATCCATGTGTGTCCTTGTGTCCCGTGGTGTCACCTCCAGGGCCAGCTCAGGGCTGAGTGCCTGGAACACGCGGTGCCCGTCCTGTCCCAGCTGATTGATGGCCATGCACTGGTAGGTGCCCGAATGTCCCACATCGATGTCCCCGAGCTCCAGGAGGGGACCCCGGGCCACCTCTGTCCCGTTGTGCAGCCAGGTGAAGGTGACAGGGGCTGAGCCCACCTGCACCGAGCAGCGCAGGGTCACGTTGTCACCTGTGCGCACCGGGTGTGACAGGGGACCGGGGGTGATGGTGGCATTGGCCACGGGCACTGTGGGGACACAGACGGGGCTGGCACTGGGCGAGGTGTGATGGGGGTGCCGTGGGTGGGGTCACCCCCAGCCCGAGGGTCCCGCTCACCCATCACGGTGACATTCAGGGGGTCACTCTCAGCCACACTGTCCCCGTCGCTGACCCGGCACCGGTACTTGCCACTGTCATTGTCCCCAATGTGGCGCAGCTCCAGGCGGGGGTCAGTGTCCAGCAGTGGCCCTGAGACCTCCCGGTGCCAGGAGAAGGACAGGGGACCTGTCCCTGTGGCCACCTTGCAGCTCAGCACCAGGCTGTCCCCAAGTGCCACCTGTCCCCCGGGGGGCTGCGCTGACAGAGACACCCCCAAGAGTGGGACCCCTGCAGGGGAACACAGGAGGGATTGGGGACCCAGGAGGGGCAGGGAGACACTGGAGTGGAAAGACGAGGATTGGAGGGGGGCAGAGAGGATCCCAGTGAGCAGGAGGGGACCCTAGGAGGCATGGTGGGATCTGGGGACAATGGCGAGACCCCATGGAAAGGGGGAGAGACCCAGGCAGGGATGGGGAACCACAAGGGAGGCTGAGGAGACTCAGGGAATGATTTGGGGTTTAGAGATAAGCCCAGGGAGGACCCAGGGATGGAAGGCAGACCCAGAGGGTGTAGCAGGGACCTTGGAAGGTGTTGGGGAATCCAGGGAGGGCTGGGGAGGACAAAGAGAGGGATGAGGGATGTGCAGGGAGAACTGGGCAGTGATGGGGGAAACCCAGAGGGACTTGGGCATTTCTGGGTGAGCCAGGGAGGAGTAAAGGGAGGGATGAAGGATTCAGGCAGTGGTGGAGAAACCCTCAGAGGATGCTGGGCTTCCCTGTCCCCATCCATGCACTCACTGCGCACTGTCACTGTCACCGGCTTCGACTTGCTCCACTTCGACACCACATGGCTCACCGAGCCCCCACAGTAGTAGTTGCCACTGAGGCTCAGCTGCACAGGTGACAGGGACAGCTCGGTCCCATCATAGCTCCACTTCAGACAAGCCTCTTCATGGTAGAAGTACACATCTGTGAGCCGTCTGTTCTGCCAGCTCCGGCAGCGCAGTGTCACCGTGTCCCCCTCCAGCAGTGCCCGTGCTGGCACCTGCAGCACCACCAGGTCTGGGGGACAGAGGGGACCTGTCACACCAGGGGCGTCAGGAGGGTCATGATGGCTCCAGGAGACACCAGGGGCCACCCATTGTGAGAGAGAAATCTCCTGGCAGTGGAATGCTCTTGGATGTCCCCAGAGCGGGAGACAGGCTCTGGTCACACCAGGAGGTGACCCATGGAGCAAAGCCCACCCTGAGCCCTTGAGCTCTGGGCAGGTGCCAGGCTGGGGACATGAAAACCTGCCTCACCATTTGAGACTGTCAATGGGGGGCTGCGCCCTGTGTCGGGTCTGTCACACTCGTAGGTGCCACTTTTGATGACATTGATGTGATCGCTTCTCTGCTTCCACCAGCGCCGCCCGTCCTTGTACCAGGTGGTGGCACCGGCGGTCCCTGAGCCCTGGCAGGTCAGTGTCACCCGGTCCCAAAGCACCGCCGGCCTCCAGGGGGGCTCCACGAGGAGCTGGGTGTTCTGGGCACCTGCGGGTGACAGGGGACACCAGCCTGCCATGGCCAGAGCAAGGCTGGGGACAGTAGGGTGGGGCCATGGCATCCCCCGAGGACTCACCAGCGAGGCCGAGGGTCTGGGCTGGAAGGGAGAAGGGACAGGGCTGGGTGGGGGTGGCACTGCAGGGACAGCAGCATGGCGGCACGGGTTGTCGGGATTGTCCCTTACTGTCTCTGTGGGGTCACTGCTGTGGCACAGATGTCTCGAGGACCAGGACACAGCAGCCAACCCCTCCTCAGGCATGGGGACACTCTCCTGGCACAGGTCACCCCTGCCAGCCCCACAGCAAAATCCCCGTGGCCCTGTGCCCATGATCCCATTCTGTTGGCACCTGTCTCCATGGCCCATCAACATAGGGCCTTTCCCCTTGTCCCTGTCCCTGCATCCTTGTGTCCCTGTCCCTGTCCACACAGCTGCCCCAGCCCCAAGGTTCCTTCTGCCACATCCTTGTCCCCACATTTCTATCCCACTGTCCCTGTCCCCACATCCCAGTTCCCACACTCCTGTGCCCATGTTCCTGTCCCCATGGCCACCACACAACTCTGGTCACACTGGGCTCCATGCCCTGCTGGCCATGGGGAACTCAAGGCACCCCACCAGCCCCCCTATTGCCCCCTCCCCATCCCTGGGGTGTCAAGCCCGTGCCCAGGGCACTCACCCCACAGGAGCAGCACCACCATCCCGCCATCCCGGTGTCCCCAGCCATGTGAACTGTCTGTCACTCACTGCAGGGGGTGGCTGTCCCCTCGTTGGTGGCTCTTTGGCCAAAGGGGAAGGAAGCGAGGTCAGGTCTCGCCCATCGTGCATAGCTGGCACTTGGTGGGGGCAGGGTGGCCACAGGCTGCGGGCTGGGTGGGGACAGGATGGGGACAAGGCTGGGTGGGACACGGTGTCATACGGGTTCCCAGGAGTGGGGGCTCAGGGGTTTGGGGAGCCTGGGATGGGTGTCCAGGGGAATGGGGGGTCCCAATGATGGGGTCCCTGGGAATGGGGGAGCTGAGGAGAAGGAGTCACCAGTGATGGGGCCAAGGGAATGGAGTTCCCAAGGGCTGGAGGGACTCAGGGTTGGGAGTCCAAGGGGAACGTGGGCTCCAAGGATTTTGGGTCATGGGATGTGGTCATCCTGCTAAGGGTGGGGAGCAGGGGGTATTGGTGTCCCTGGGAGAACCAAAGTTCTGGGAAAAGGAGGATTGCAGGGGATGGAATGAACAGGCGAGGGTTCCTTGGGAATGGGGTGCTGGGCCATGGAGATCCTGGGGAATGTCAGTACTGGGATGGGGGTTACAGAGACGGGTGACATAAGGAGTGGGGGTCCCATGTTTTGATTCCCAGGGAAATGAGTGTGCCAGGGATGTGCAGGGGCTGGGTGAGCCCAGGGGTCTCAACTCCTTCCCTGGGTGCCTCAGATTTTGGGGAGACCCAGAGCCCAGCACAGCCTCCATAAGCTGCCGGTGGCCTTGGGGTCACCCCAGACAGATTCTGAAGGTCTCTGGGTCTGTGTCCCCACACCCCCAGTGTCTTTTCCCTCTCTTTTTTTCCATTTCCATCATTTCACCCCTCAATTTCACAACCCCCCAGTTTGTGCTTTGATGATCCTGGGGGGCACCTGAGCAGGGACGGGGTTGGGGAAGCCCAGGGTGGGGGAAGCAGGGGTGGGGGGTCTGCAGGGAGGGCTGGGGAGGCTGTGGGGGATGGGGATGCCCACTTTCCCACCCCAACACTTTCACTTTCTCTCTCCTGCAGAAGAAGGAAGAGGCCGTTTGACACCTTGGTCACACGAGGCGGGGCAGGTTCTGTCTTGGGCGAGGACATCCAGGAGGCTCCTGTGCTAGGGGGATGCTGTCCCAGGGGTAACACATGCTGGACAAGGGGGTCCTGTCCTGGGCCATGGCAGCTCCAGGGGGGTCCAGACTTCTCCATTCTTGCTCGTTCCCTGCAGGATCTGAGCTGGCAAGAGCAGCTGGGGAATGGAGCCCTGGACAGGAAGGAGCTCCCAAACTCCTGCTCCTTGAAGCCAGTGGCCACCCAAGGGTGGGGCCCAGCCATGGCCCTGCCCCACTGCACAGGGATGGCCATTGCCCAGCCCTGCTCTGGCCAGCCCCAGGTGGCAGCCAGCACCTCAGGGTCCCCCCTGTCCCCTTTGCCTTTGATTCTGGCAGCTTTAGAGCTGCTGCAGAGGTGAGAATTCTGTGGGGGTAAAAGGCCTGCCTGTGGTTTGCTCAGCTCTGCAAGAAGCACAAACCCCAAAGGGAGCCCAGGCAGTGGCTCTGGGAGGGCCTTTGATGGTTTTCAGAGCAGGGCTGGCTAGAAACCCCCCTGCAGGGGCAGCTGTGAGGGAACCATTCCAGAAATGCAGGAATTGATCATTTTGTCCCTTTGCCCAGGGGACTGAGAAAACCACAAAACTCCTGCAAAGACAACAGCAATCTGCTCAGCAACCTGACCTGGACCCTCCTTCTTGAACAAAACCTGCAGCCTTCTGGAACCTCCAAGAAAGAATGTTTGGGTTCAGGATGTGCCCAGAAGAAGAGAGGGAAAAGTGTGGAAATATTGAGCACACGTGGGGCTGGGGAACAAGGGTGTCACAGCAGGTGCAGGGAGTGCCCTAGCAGGGGAATTCAGGGCAGGCTGGGGTGGATTTAGCAGGGAAGCAGACCCTGAGACACACAAGGACATTTCCACAGATTCCTGTGCACTGTCCCAAGGATAGACAGAGCTTCTCCCCTTCCTCCATGGGAAGTCAATCAAGTTTCGGGTTGGGAATGAGAAAAATGGGAAGAGTTCCTAAATGTGGCCAAGAAAAGGCTTCCTTAGGGCTGGGTTGGTGCCCAGGAGGCAGGGAACAATCCCGTGGAGCTGTTGGACGCTCAGGGAGATTCCACACTCTGTGTTAGCCACAAGCAAACGCTGGGCATGCCCATTTCCATGGCCCCCCAATCTCCGTGACTACCGTTCTTCAGGACCCCCATTTCCCATGGACCCAATCCCTGGGACCCTCCATTTCCCTGGACACCCATCCTGGGCTCCCCAAACTCACTGAACCCCCCACACCTGTGAACCATATGTCCCAATTTGTCCCACTCAGCCTTGTTGCCATCCTGTCCCCAGCTTGTGGCCACCCTGCCCCCACCAAGGGCCACCTACACGTGGGGACGGATGTGACCTCGCTTCCTTCCCCTTCATCCGAAGAGCCGCCAGCCAGGGGAGCGGTGGCCACAGCAGCCAGTGACAGCCAGTCCACAATGCTGGGGACACCGGGATGGCCGGAAAGGTGGCGCTGCTCCTGTGGGGTGAGTGCCCCAGTCATGGGCCGGAAACCTCAAGGACTGGAGATGTAGGGTGGCTTTGGGGACAGGAACAGGGGGCAGGAATTTGGGGATGGGTCTGTGGGGACTGGCACCTTTGGGCTCAGGTAGCTCTGGGGATGGGGACAAGGGACCTGGGATGCAGGGACAGAAGGGGACAAGAACAGTGAGGATGTGGCCATGGGGATGGGATCATGGGGATGGCAGCATGAGCTGGTGGGGGTGACCTGGGCCAGCCTGGGCTGTGTGCGTGGTGTCCTCGTGCCTGGGGTGTCCACAGTGTCCCCATGCTCTGCCTCAGCCCAGGGTGGCCTGGGTGTCCTTCTTCCCAAGGTGTTTGTGCCACAGGGATGTGCTGCATGGGTGGCTGTGACACAGACATGTCCCTCTGCCTCGTCAAATCTTTTGGGGACCACCCAGAAACACTTTCTCTTAAGAACTGCTGTCCCCACGGGGACAGTTTGGGGACAGCCCTCACACCCCGTGCCCCCCTTCTGCTGTCCCCATGGTGCCACCCCCACCCAGCCCTGTCCCTTCTCCCTTCCAGCCCAGACCCTCGGCCTCGCTGGTGAGTCCTCGGGGGATGCCATGGCCCCACCCAGCTGTCCCCAGCCCCACGCTGGCCCTGGCAGGCTGGTGTCTCCTGTCACCTGCAGGTGCCCAGACCACCCAGCTCCTTGTGCAGCCCCCCTGGACGCCGGCGGTGCTGTGGGACTGAGTGACACTGACCTGCCAGGGCTCGGGGACTGCCGGTGCCACTACCTGGTATAAGGACGGGCAGCTATGGGGGCAGCATGAACGTGACCACTTCACTGTCACCAAGAGTGGCACCTACGAGTGTGACACACCCGGAACTGGGCACAGCCCCCCTGTGACTGTCTCTGCGTCCCCCCACACCTCTCTGAGCTCCCTGTACGTTCCCCAGGTCCCACCATCCCTTCCCTGGGTTCCTGGGACCCTTCCTTGTGTCACCACCCTCCCTTTCCAGGCGTCCTCTCCATGAAGTCCCCATCATCCCTTGGGTTTCGATTCCAATCCCCCCCCAATCTCTGCACCCCTCTCTCTCTCTGGTGTCCCCCTGCCCCTGCCTGACCCCCCCAGGTCCCTCACTGTTCCCTGCTGACTCCTCCTGCAGGGGTCTCGCCCTCAGGGGTGCCCCTGTCAGCGCAGCCCCCCGAGGGACAGGTGGCACTTGGGGACAGCCAGGTACTGAGCTGTGCGGTGGCCGCAGGGACAGGTCCCCTATCCTCCTCCTGGCACCAGGAGGGCTCAGGGGCACTGCTGGGCACCAGCCCGCACCTAAAGCTGCGCCACGTTGGGGACAATGACAGCGACCAGTACCGGTGCCGGGTCAGCGACTGGGACAGCATGGCTGAGAGTGACCGACCCCCTGAATGTCACCGTCCTGGGTGAGCAGGACCTCGGGCTGGTTGTGACCCCACCCACGGCAGCCCCATCCCACCTCGCCCGGTGCCAGCCCCGTCTGTGTCCCCACAGTGCCTGTGGCCAATGCCACCATCACCCCCGGTCCCCTGTCACACCCGCTGCGTGCAGGTGACAACGTGACCCTGCACTGCTCGGTGCAGGTGGGCTCAGCCCCTGTCACCTTCACCTAGCTGCACAATGGGCGGGAAGTGGCCTGGGGTCGCCTCCTGGAGATCAGGGACATCGATGTGGGACAATCGGGCACCTACCAGTGCGTGGCCACCAACCAGCCCTGAGCTGGCAGTGGAGGTGACACCGCGGGACACAAGGACACACATGGACACAGGTGGGGGTCACAGGTTCAGGACCCCTGGGGTGTTGGGTGACCCTGATGTGTCCCTCTCTGCTCCTTACAGTGGCCGCAGGGGTCGGTGGGGCCCTTTTGTTCCTGCTCCTGCTAGTGGGTGTCATTGTGGCCTGGCACCGGTGGCACCGCCACGGTGGGTGAATATGGGGGGATGGGGTCCCAGGGAACTGTAGAGACCCCCAGAGTTGGGGAGTGATAGGGTGGCACCCACAGCCCCAGAATTGTGACCGTGGCTGTTGGATTGGTAGCCTTTGGGGAAGTGCTGGAGGGTCCTGAAGGGATGTTGGGAGTTATTCCAGGGGGGTCCCCCTCCCTGATGGGCTTTGGGTTCTTGAGGCTGAGTTGCTTGGGGGCACTGGGGAGGTTCCTGAATTCTGGGGGGCTTCAGGCATGCTTGGGGGTCCTGTGGGTAATTGAGAGTCCTCTGGGGGTTCAGGAATCCTGAGAGGGGTCAGGGTCCTGGGAGCCCACAGTCACCCTTCCAATCATTTCTCTGTAGCTGCCAGGAAGAAGCTGGAAAGGTGAGTGCGGCGCTAAAACCACACTCTTCCCTTTTTCCCCAACGCCCAAGATCTCCCATTCCCTCCCTACATCCCCTTTATTCCCTCAGGGCCCCCCCGGATCCCCAAGCCTCCCCAGAGGATGGGGAGGTGCTGTACACCCACGTCGTGGCCACCAAGAGGGCAGGGGGTGAGTATGGGGGGGACACACGCAGAGGCACACGTCACCCACGAGTGTCACCCCACCCAGATCCCACAGCCCATGTCTCTCGCAGTGTCCCCCCGTGCCACCACCCTCCAGGATCCCCAGGTGACCTACGCGGTGCTGCGGGGACCCCAGGAGCGACCACAGGAACCCGGTGACATCTACGGGAATGTGCTGTGACACTGGGGGGAACTGGGGGGCACTGGGGGTCCCTACCCATGGGCACCCACTCCTGTATGTGCTGCCACTAAAAACTCCCCCTCCCTCTTAAAGCTCAAAGATCCCAAAGGGCTATGAGAAGAACAATATCTTGAAACTGCAATGAGAGGGAATAAAACCCACAGCAACAGCAACAATGTTCAGAGTCCAAATTGTCACAAAAGGAACGATTTCCAGGGAAAGCCACAAAAAGGAGCAACCCCCAGACATTTCGCCCAGCTCGTTTCCTCCACCTGAGGAACCTGGCAGGACCCTGGACCTCCCTTGCTCTGATGGGCAAAGTGGCCTTCAGGAGGCTCAGGATTCTCTTGTCCCCTGTCCCAAACCCCTCCTCTGCCCTGTTCCCCACACCAGCATGTCACAAAGGCCCTGTGGGGGTTCCGGAGCCTCCCCGTTTGCCAGGGCAGTGGGGCTCAGGCCATGGCACAGGGTGGGGTTGCCAAGACAGGAAAAGTTTGATGTCTGGAGACATTTTGGAAGAGCTGTGTGTGGCAGGGGTGGATCAGGCCTTGCTTTTGGTGAGACAGGGCCCCGTCTGTCCATCAGTCTGTCAGCCATGGCACACTGGGGACAGTGTGACACTCTACCAAAGACAGCTCCTGAGTGGCCACGTGACCAGAAGTGCCACTTGGGGTGAGGGCCCTTGGTGGCCCACCTGGCTTAAAAGGCAAAGCATGAGGCGGCCAAGTCGCTGACCCTGTCTCCTCTTGGGGTGTCTGTCCCATCGATGCTGGAACCCAGGAGTTGGCAACTCATTTAAATGAGAGATATATGCCAAGGAAAGTGGAAATATTACTGGAATGGAAAGAAGACGTATTTCTAAAACTTTTTTTAATTTTAACGATGATGGGACTTCCAGGCCAAAGTGTAGGAAAATGAAATAACAGCTCTTTACTTGCAAATTTCTAAACCAGAACAGAACAAACAACACAAACCCAGAACGTTCTCTCCCGCTCAGCGCTGTTGGTGTTTGTGGCAGGGATAACTGAAGCCAGCAGGGGGCGCTGCAAGGAGCACTCCTCGCCAGTAGGGGGCGCTGAAGAGTGCACTCCCAGCCAGCAGGGGGCGCTGCAGGGAGGACTCCCAGCCAGCAGGGGGCACCCCGGTCGAGCTCCATCCTGTCAGGAGCTTTGGCGGCCTCGGGCGGGAGGCAGGAGGGGAAATCGCTCCTTTTGCAAACTCACGGGCACCAATCGCTCCCGGCACCACCACCGGCAGCGGGCAGGAGCCGCCAAGGCAGCAGGTTGGATCCCAGTGCCCACTGGCAGTGTAGCAGTGTCCCGGGGCCAGGCACACACCCTGAGCAACACCCGTGACCGCTCTCCATGATCCCAGCTGGAAGGAAGGCAGCGCCTGAGCCCAGGCAGGTCTTGGGTCCACAGCAGCTCCTCTGGTGGCTTTACACCACAATTCCTGCAAACCCTCAGACTTTCACTCAGGGGAGGAGGGCAGGGATG
The DNA here is from genome assembly GCF_963513975.1 of Fringilla coelebs. NCBI lineage: Eukaryota > Metazoa > Chordata > Aves > Passeriformes > Fringillidae > Fringilla > Fringilla coelebs. Next base: position 178,297 of record NW_028167209.1, on the reverse strand, counting down.
GAGCAGCTCTGGGGACACCTGGATTCCAGCCAGGATCAATCCTCACAGCCCCAACGTGGCTGCTGGGCAGAGCCCCTGCTCGATATTTCCACACTTTTCCCTCTAATCTGATAGCCCCATTCTAAACCCAAACATTCTTTCTGGAAGTTTCCAAAGGCTGCAGGTTTTTTTCAAGAAGAAGGGTCCAGGTCATGTTGTTGAGCAGATTGTTGTGGGATTTGCAGCAGTTTCTGGTTCTCTCAAACCCTTACCAAGAGGAACAAATGATCAATTCTTGCATTTCCAGACTGGTTCCCTCACAGCTGCCCCTGCAGGGGCGGTTTCCAGCCAGCCCTGCTCTGAAAACCATCCAAGGCCCTCACAGAGCCACTGCTTGGGCTCCCTTTGGGGTTAGTGCTTCTTGCAGGGCTGAGCAAACCACAGGCAGGCCTTTCCTCCCACAGAATTCTCACCTCTGCAGCAGCTCTAAAGCTGCAGAATCAAAGCCAAGGGGGCAGGGGGACCCTGAGGTGCTGGCTGCCACCTGGGGCTGGGCAGAGCAGGGCTGGGCAATTGCCATCCCTGTGCAGTGAGGCTGGGCCATGGCTGGGCCCCACCCTTGGGTGGCCACTGGCTTCAAGGAGCAGGAGTTTGGGAGCTCCTTCCTGCCCAGGGCTCCATTCCCCAGCTGCTCTTGCCAGCTCAGATCCTGCATGGAACGAGCAAGAATGGAGAAGTCTGGACCCCCCTGGAGCTGCCATGGCCCAGGACAGGACCCCCTTTTACCGCATGTGTCCCCTTGGGACAGCATCCCCCCAGGACAGGGGCCCCCCGGATGTGCCTGCCCAGGACAGAACCTGCCCCCACTCGTGTGACCAAGGTGTCAAACGGCCTCTTTCGTCTTCTGCAGGAGAGAGAAAGTGAAAATGTTGGTGTGGAAAAATGGACATCCCCATCGCCCACAGCCTCCCCAGCCCTCCCTGCAGACCCCCCACCCCTGCTTCCCCCACCCTGGGCTTCCCCAACCCCTTCCCTTCTCAGGTGCCCCCCAGGATCATCAAGGTACAAACTGGGGGGGTTGTGAAATTGAGGAGTGAAATGATGGAAATGGAAAAAAAGAGAGGGAAAAGACACTGGGGGTGTGGGGACACATCCCCAGAGGCCCTCAGAATCTGTCTGGGGTGACCCCAAGGCCACCGGCACCGTATGGGGGCTGTGCTGGGCTCTGGGTCTCCCCAAAATCTGAGGCACCCAGGGAAGGAGCTGAGACCCACGGGCTCACCCAGCCCTTGCCCATCCCTGCCACACTCATTTCCCTGGGAACCAAAACATGGAGCCCATTCCTTATCTCACCCCCTGTCTGTAACCCAAAACCCAGTACTGACATTCCCCAGGATCTCCATGGCCCAGCACCTCATTCCCAAGGAACCCTCTCCTGTTCATTCCATCCCCTGCAATCCTCCTTTCCCCAGAACCTTGGTTCTCCCAGGAACACCCATACCCCCTGCACCCCATCCTGAGCAGGATGACCACATCCCATGACCCCAAATCCTTGGAGCCCACGTTCCCCTTGGACTCCCAACCCTTAGTCCCCCAGCCCTTGGGAACTCCATTCCCTTGGCCTCATCGCTGGTGACTCCCCCTCCTCAGCACCCCGATTCTAAGGAACCCCATCCCTGGGACCCCCCATTCCCCTGGACACCCATCCCTGGCTCCCCAAACCCCTGAGCCCCCACTCCTGGGAACCCGTATGACACCGTGTCCCACCCAGCCTTGTCCCCATCCTGTCCCCACCCAGCCCACAGCCTGTGGCCACCCTGCCCCCACCAAGTGCCAGCTACTCACGACAGGTGAGACCTGACCTCGCTTCCTTCCCTTTTGGCCAAAGAGCCACCAACGAGGGGACAGCCACCCCCTGCAGCCAGTGACAGCCAGTCCACATGGCTGGGGACACTGGGATGGCCGGGAAGGTGGCACTGCTCCTGTGGGGTGAGTGCCCAGGGCACGGGCCTGACAGCCCGGGAATGGGGAGAGGAGGGGACACAGGGGGGCTGCGGGGTCCCCTGAGGTTCCCAACGCCAGCAGGGCATGGAGCTCAGTGTGACCAGAGTTGTGTGGTGGCCATAGGGAGAGGAACATGGGGACAGGAATGTGTGAACTGGGATGTGGGGACAGGGAGTGGGGGATGGAATGTGGGGACAAGGATGTGGCAGAATGAACCTTGGGGCTGGGGCAGCTGTGTGGACAGGGACAGGGACACAGGCATGCAGGGACAGGTACAAGGGGACAGGCCCTATGTTGATGGGCCATGGGGACAGGTGCCAACAGAATGGGATCATGGGCACAGGGCCACGGGGCTGTGGCTGTGGGGCCGGAAGGGGTGACCTGTGCCAGGAGAGTGTCCCCATACCTGAGGAGGGGTTGGCTGCTGTGCCCCTGTCCTCGAGACATCTGTGCCACACCAGTGCCCCCACAGAGACAGTTAGGGACAATCACGACACCCCGGGTCCCCGTGCTGCTGTCCCTGCAGTGCCACCCCCACCCAGCCCTGTCCCTTCTCCCTTCCAGCCCAGACCCTTGGCCTCGCTGGTGAGTCCTCGGGGGATGCCATGGCCCCACCCTGCTGTCCCCAGCCCTGCTCTGGCCCTGGCAGGCTGGTGTCCCCTGTCACCCACAGGTGCCCAGACCACCCAGCTCCTCGTGCAGGCCCCCTGGAGGCCGGTGGTGCTTTGGGACCGGGTGACACTGACCTGCCAGGGCTCGGGGACCGCCGGTGACACCACCTGGTACAAGGACGGGAGGCGCTGGTGGCAGCAGAGAAGCGATCACCTCACTGTCACCGAGAGTGGCACCTACGAGTGTGACAGACCCGACATGGGGCGCAGCCCCCCATTGACAGTCTCAAATGGTGAGGGAGCTTTTTATGTCCCCAGCATGGCACCTGCCTGGATCCCAAGGGCTCTGGGTGGGCTCCACTCCATGGGTCACCTCCTGGTGTGACCAGAGCCTGTCCCCTGCTCTGGGGACATCCAAGAGCATTCCACTGCCAGGTGATTTCTCACTCACAATGGGTGGCCCCTGGTGCTTCCTGGTGGCATCATGACCCTCCTGACACCCCTGGTGTGACAGGTCCCCTCTGTCCCCCAGACCTGGTGGTGCTGCAGGTGCCATCACGGGCACTGCTGGAGGGGGACACAGTGACACTGCGCTGCCGGAGCTGGTAGAACAGACGGCTCACAGATGTGTACTTCTACCATGAAGAGACTTGTCTGAAGTGGAGCTATCATGGGACCGAGCTGTCCCTGTCGCCTGTGCAGCTGAGCCTCAGTGGCAACTACTACTGTGGGGGCTCAGTGAGCCATGTGGTGTCGAAGTGGAGCAAGTCGAAGCTGGTGACAGTGACAGTGCGCAGTGAGTGCAGGGATGGGGACAGGGAAGCCCAGCATCCTCTGAGGGTTTCTCCACCACTCTCTGAATTATTCATCCCTCCCTTTACTCTTTCCTGGCTCACCCAGAGTAGCCCAAGTCCCTCTTTGTTTCCCCCATGACTGCCCCATTCCCTCTGCAAATCCCTCATCCCTCTCTTTGTCCTACCCAGCCCTCCCTGGATACCCCACCCCTTCCCAGGTCCCTGCTCCACCCTCTGGTCTGCCTTCCTTCCCTGGGTCCTCCCTGGGCTTATCTCTAAACCCCAAATCATTCCCTGAGTCTCCTCAGCCTCTCTTGTGGTTCCCCATCCCTGCCTGGATCTCTTCCCATTTCCATGGGGTCTCGCCATTGTCCCCAGATCTCACCATGCCTCCCAGGGTCCCCTTCTGCTCACTGGGATCCTCTCTGCTCCCCTCTAATCCCCCCTTTCCTCTCTCATGACCCCAACCCCACCAGGGTCCCCAATCCCTCCTGTGCCCACCTGCAGGGGTCCTGCTCTCGGGGGTGTCCCTGTCAGAGCAGCCCCCCCGGGGACAGGCGGCACTCGGGGACTGCTTGGTGCTGAGCTGCAAGGTGGACGCAGGGACAGGTTCCCTGTCCTTCTCTTGGCACCGGGAGGGCTCAGGGGCACTGCTGGGCACCAGCCCCCACCTGGAGCTGCGGCACATTGGGGACAATGACAGCGGCCAGTACCAGTGCCGGGTCAGCGACGGGGACAGTATGGCTGAGAGTGACCCACTGAATGTCACCATGCTGGGTGAACGGGACCCTCGGGCTGGGGGTGACCCCACCCACGGCACCCCCGTCCCACTTTGCCCAGTGCCAGCCCCGTCTGTGTTCCCGCAATGCCACCATCACCCCCAGTCCCCTGTAACACCCGCTGCGTGCAGGTGACAACGTGACCCTGCGCTGCTCGGTGCAGGTGGGCTCAGTCCCTGTCACCTTCACCTGGCTGTGCAACAGGCAGGAGGTGGCCCGGGGTCCCCTCCGGGAGCTCGGGGACATTGATGTGGGACATTAGGGCACCTACCAGTGCGTGGCCACCAACCAGCTGGGACAGGATGGGCACCGCATGGTTTGGGCATTCAGCCCTGAGCTGGTCCTGTTGGAGACCCCTGCCTCACCCTGGGTCACAGGTGGGGTCACATGGGGTCACCGGGGTGTTCAAGGCCCCCAGGTTTCAGGGTGACCACAGGGTGTCCCCTCTGTCTGCAGTAGTGGCTGTGAATGTTGGCAGGACCCTCCTGTTCCTGCTCCTGCTCCTGGCTGTCATCGCGGGCTGTCACTGGTGGCACCGCCAGGGTGGGTGACAATGGGGGGGATGGGGGTCCTGGAGTGAGGGGGAGCCCCAAGAGTGGGGGCAGAGATCAGGGATCTGGTGAGAATCAGGGCTGAAGTGGGGATTTGTGGTTCCGTGGGTGATTGGAGCTACCAAGGCCCCAAGAAAGGTTCTGGGGTCCCAGAGTCCCTTTGGTCACCCCCTCCCCTTTTCCTTGCAGCCACCAGGAAGCCTCAGGACAGGTGAGTGGTGGGCTCAGGCTGGGACTCCCCTTTCCTCTTCCCCAGATACCACCTAGACCTCCCCCACCCCCCCAGGACCCCCCTGGATGAGGGGGCCATGCTGGATCCTCACATTGTGGGCACCAAGTGGGCAGTGGGAGAATTCGGGGGGGAACAGGGACACCTCACCCACGGGTGTCACCCCCCACCCAGGTCCCTCTTACTGGTGTCAGTCTCAGGGCCCCCACAGGTGTCCCCCAGACCTGCCCCACCTCAGGATCCACAGGTGACCAATGTGGAGCTGTCAGGACCCTACAAGGGACAGCGGGACCCCCGTGACTACGATGACGTGCTGTGACACTGGGGACACTGGGGGCACTCGGGGGGCATCGATTCCCGTCATGGGTCTCTTCTTCCTCTTCCCAGCACCCCACGGGGCTCCTCATTCCCCCTCCCGGTGCTGGGGGTTCACATGAGGTTTTTCCCTCTTATTGTACCCAAAATTCAGTTTTTTGGTCAAACTCTGTGACAAACAAGGCTCACTCTTTAAAATTTTTAAGTGTTTAATAACAAATAAAAGGGTCAGTAAACAGCGGGCTGGGTGCTTGGCAGCTGCCAGAGGCACACAGTTAACTACAACAATTCTTCCTACACATCTTTTCATTGTTTTGGTTAAATACACACTCAGGAGGGTTATGCATATTCAAACATTCTTTCCTGTCTAAATATTCTGGGAATTCCTTTGCTGTATTTGACCCTTGATTCATTTTCATAAAGTGCACACCATCCTGCAGATTAAATTTATATATTTTATGTGCTCACAAGCCCCGCCCTGTTCTGTGGTTTGACAGCTCTTGATAACCAAAGGGTCAGCGGCAAATCTCACTTTTCAGTATTTCTTTTGCTGTTTATTTACTTGCTACGTTTCAATGTGTTCTTCTCATACAGGTGAGATACTCCAGCAGTACATTAAATCAACATTAGCTACTTCACACAATTATCTGAGTTATTCTCACCATTGTCACTTGGTTACACAAATAAAGGCATTAGATATTTCTGCAACAGTTAATGTTGTAATACACAGCACATTGTCTCTATCTTGATATTTTGGGAGAGCCTAAACTATAATATATTTATCACACTAAAATATATAATCTACACACGGATTAGGGTAAAAAGGCTGACAAATTGTAGTATATCAAAAGCAGTTGAGAAGTGATTACAAACAGAATTATACCAAAATAATTTTCAAAACCCAATAAAATAGTGAAAGGCAATGACTGCATAATCATTCATAACAGGGGGAAGGTGTATTGAAGGGTTTATTTGACTTCTCCTTACCCTGCTCTGATTTTGTCAGCAATAAATTCAATTCATATCTCTAAATCCAAGGAAGTTTTACCCGTGACAGGATTTGATGAGGGATCTCTCCTGGTCCGTGTCTCAACCCAGGAACCCTTTGCACAATTTTGTCTCCCCATCCAGGTGTGGAGGGCAGTGAGAGAGTGGCTGTGGTGGGTGAGGGGCATCCGGCCAATGTCCATCCACAGCAGGGCAGGGAGGAGGAGAAGGGTCCAGGTCAGGATGTTGAGCAGATTGGTGTGGGATTTGCAGTAGCTCTGAGGCACTCTCAGTCCCTTGGGCAAAGGGACAAAATGATCAATTCCTGCATTTCTGGAATGGTTCCCTAACAGCTGCCCCTGCAGTGGGGGGTCTTCAGCCAGCCCTGCTCTGAAAACCATCAAAGGCCCTCACAGAGCCACTGCTTGGGCTCCCTTTGGGGTTTGTGCTTCTTGCAGGGCTGAGCAAACCACAGGCAGGCCTTTTTCCGCCCCCCGAATTCTCACCTCTGCAGCAGCTCTAAAGCTGCCAGAATCAAAGGCAAGGGGGCAGGGGGGACCCTGAGGTGCTGGCTGCCACCTGGGGCTGGCCAGAGCAGGGCTGGGAAATGACCATCCCTGTGCAGTGGGGCTGGGCCATGGCTGGGCCCCACCCTTGCATTGACATGGGTCCCCAGGATGTGCCACCCCGGGGACAGGATCCTCCTAGGACAGAACCCCCCTGGATGTTCCCACCAGGACAGAAGTTCCCCTCTTTCCCATCTGACTCTCAGCACAAACGGCCTCTTCCTTCTTGTCCAGGAAAAGGAAAGTGAAGGTGTTGAGAGGGCACAGCCCCACACCTCCATCCCCCACAGCCTCCACACCCTTCCCTGTACCCCCACACCTCATTCTCCCCTACCCCTGAGTCCCCCCAACCCGTTCCCTGCTCAGGTGCTCCCCGGGATTGCTGCAGGAACAGAGGGAGAGGGGACATGGCAGAAAAGTGAGGAAAACAAGAAAAAAAGAGAAATAAAGAGAGGAAAACTTTAAGGGGGGCAGGAGGGGGCACAGAAACAGAGCCATCCAGGACCCCCGGGTGATGCCTGCACAGAAAACGAGCACCCCAGAGGAGGTGTGCTGGGACCTGGGGACCATCTTCCCAGAGCACCCCCATCCCTGAATCCCCCCAGGCATGGAGACCCCAATTCCCCTGAACCCACAATTCTCCTGGACCCCCATCCTTGGTTCCGCACATCCCCTGAGCCCCCCACTCCTGGCAACACAATCCCCCACCATGTCCCCAGACCATCCCATCATGTCCCCATCCTGTCCCCAGGTTCTGGCCACCCTGCCCCCACCAAGGGCCACCTACACATGGGGACGGATGTGGCCTCACTTCCTTCCCCTTCATCCGAAGTGCCGCCAGCCAGGGGAGCGGTAGCCACAGCAGCCAGTGACAGCCAGTCCACATGGCTGGGGACACCGGGATGGCCGGGAAGGTGGCACTGCTCCTGTGGGGTGTGTGCCCTGGGCATGGTCCTGACACCCTGGGGATGGGGAGGGGGCACAGGGGGGCCGCGGGTTACCGTGCGATCCCCAGTGCCAACAGAGCCAGTCCCAGTAACCCGCAGTGGACCCTGGTGGGACTGGGGATGTAGGGTGGCTTTGGGGACAGGAACAGGGGGCAGGAATTTGGGGATGGGGATGGGGGGACAGGAATGTAGGGACTGGCATCTTTGGGCTCAGGTAGCTCTGGGCATAGGGACAAGGGAACTGGGATGCAGGGACAGAAGGGGACAAGAAAGATGAGGATGTGGCCATGGGGATGGGATCATGGCGATGGCAGCATGAGCTGGTGGGGGTGACCTGGGCCAGCCTGGGCTGTGTGCGTGGTGTCCTCGTGCCTGGGCTGTCCACAGTGTCCCCATGTTCTGCCTCAGCCCAGGGTAGCCTGGGTGACCCTGTTCCCAAGCTGTCTGTGCCAACGGGATGTGGTGCACGGGTGGCTGTGACAGAGATTTGTCCTCTGGAGTTCTCAAATCTTATGGGGACCACCTAGAAACACTTTCTCACAAGAACTGCTGTCCCCATGGGGACAGTTTTGGGACGGCACCCCAACCATGTGCCCCCCTGCCACTGCCCTATGGTGCCACCCCCACCCAGCCCTGTCCCTTCTCCCTTCCAGCCCAGACCCTCGGCCTCGCTGGTGAGTCCTCGGGGGATGCCATGGCACCACCCTACTGTCCCCTGCTCTGGCCCTGGCAGGCTGGTGTCCCCTGTCACCCACAGGTGCCCAGACCACCCAGCTCCTTGTGGAGCCCCCCTGGACGCCGGCGGTGCTGTGGGACCTGGTGACACTGACCTGCCAGGGCTCGGGGACCGCCAGTGCCACCACCTGGTACAAGGATGGGCAGCAATGGGGGCTGCAGGGACGCAGCCACTTCACTGTCACCGAGAGTGGCACCTACGAGTGTGACAGACCCAACACTGGGCACAGCCCCCCCATGAGAGTCTCAGATGGTGAGGGGGGTTCAGGTGCCCCCAGCCTGGCACCCACGGGGACACTAAGGGCTCAGGGTGGGCTCTGCTCCATGGGTCATCTCCTGTGTGACCAGAGCCTGTCCCCTGCTCTGGGGACATCCCAGAGCATCCCTGTGTGAGGAGACTTCTCACTCACAATGGGCGGCCCCTGGTGTCTCCTGGCGCCATCATGACCCTCCTGACACCCCTGGTGTGATAGGACCCTTCTGTCCCCCAGACCTGGTTGTGCTGCAGGTGCCAGCACGGGCACTGCTGGAGGGGGACACGGTGACACTGCACTGTAAGAGCAGAAAGAACAAACAGCTCACAAGCGTGTACTTCTACCATGAAGAGACTAATCTGAAGTGGAGCTATGATGGGACCGAGCTGCCCCTGTTGCCTGTACAGCTGAGCCTCAGTGGCAACTACTACAGTGAAGGCTCGGTGAGCGACGTGGTGTCGAAGTGGAGCAAGTCGAAGCGGGTGACAATGACAGTGCGCAGTGAGTGCAGGGATGGGGACAGGGAAGCCCAACATCCTCCAAGGCTTTCCCCACCACTGCCTGAATCCTTCATCTCTCCCTTTACTCCTCCCTGGCTCACCCAGAATTGCCCAAGTCCCTCTGGGTTTCCCCCATGACTGCCCAGTTCCCTCTGCACATCCCTCATCCCTCTCTTTGTCCTCCCCAGCCCTCCCTTGATTCCCCACCCCTTCCAAGGTCCCTGCTCCACCCCCAGGTCTGCCTTCCATCCTTGGGTCCTCCCTGGGCCCATCTCTAAACCCTAAATCATTCCCTGAGTCTCCTCAGTCTGGTTCCCCATCCCTGCCTCGGTCTCTCCCCCTTTCCATGGGGTCTTGCCTTTGTCGCCAGGTCCACCATGCCTCCCAGGGTCCCCTCCTGCTCGTTAGAATCTTCTCCACTCATCTCCAATCCCCCTCTTTCTCCTCCAGAGTCCCCCTACCCCTCGTGGGCCCACCAATCCCTCCTGTGTCCCACTGCAGGTGTCCCACTCTCGGGGGTGTCCCTGTCAGCGCAGCCCCCCGGGGGACAGGTGGCACTCGGGGACAACCTGGTGCTGAGCTGCGCGGTGGCCAAGGGGACAGGTCCCCTGTCCTTCTCCTGGCACCGGGAGGGCTCAGGGGCACTGCTGGGCACCTGCCCCCAACTGGAGCTGCACCATGTTGGGGACCATGATAGCGACCAGTACCGGTGCCGGGTCAGCGACGGGGACAGTATGGCTGAGAGTGACCTCCTGGGTGAGCGGGACCCTCGGGCTGGGGGTGACCCCACCCATGGCACCCTTATCCCACCTCACCAGGTGCCTGCCCTGTCTGTGTCCCCACAGTGCCCGTGGCCAATGCCACCATCACCCCCGGTCCCTTGTCACACCAGGTGCACAGAGGTGACAACGAGACCCTGCGCTGCTCGGTGCAGGTGGGCTCAGCCCCTGTCACCTTCACCTGGCTGCACAACGGGAAAGAGGTGGCCTGGGGTCCCCTCTTGGAGCTCGGGGACATTGATGTGGGACATTCAGGCACCTACCAGTGTGTGGCCACCAACCAGCTGGGACAGGACGGGCTCCACATGTTCCGGGCACTCAGCCCTGAGCTGGCTCTGGAGGTGACACCGCGGGACACAAGGACACACATGGACACAGGTGGGGGTCACATGGGGTCACTGCGTGGTTCAGGACCCCTGGGGTGTTGGGTGACCCTCATGTGTCCCCCTCTGTTTCTTGCAGTGGCTGCAGGGGTCGGTGTGGCTTTTTTGTTCCTGCTCCTGCTCGTGGGTGTCATTGTGGCCTGGCACCGGTGGCACCGCCTGGGTGGGTGACAATGGGGGGACGGGGGTCCCAGGGAGTTTTAGAGACCCCCCAGAGTGTGGGAGTGAGAGGGCAGCATCCACAGCCTAAGAACTGTGACCTTGGCTGTGGGTCCTTAAAGGTTTGGGAAGGTGCTGGAGGGTCCTGCAGAAATGTTGAGGGTTCATTCAAGGGCCCTGGGGTTGGTTGGGGGTCTCTGCCCCTGGTAGGCTTTGGGTTCTGGAGGCTGAGGTGCTCGGGGGGACTGGAGAGTTTCCTGAATTCTGGGGTGCTCCAGAGACATTTGGGGGTCCTTTGAGTAATTGAGGGCCCCGTGGGGGTTCAGGAATACTGAGAGGGTTCAGGGCCCTGGGACCCCACAGTCACCCCTCCGCTCTTTTCTCGTAGCTGCCAGGAAGAACCAGGAAAGGTGAGTCGGGGGACTGAAACCACACTCTCCCCTTTTATCCCAACCCTCAACACCTCCCGTTCCCTCCCCACATCCCCTTTATTCCCTCAGGGCCCCCCCGGATCCCCCGGTCCCCCCAGAGGAGGGGGAGGTGCTGTACACCCACGTTGTGGTCTCCAAGAGGGCAGGGGGTGAGTATGGGGGGGACACACGCAGAGGGACACGTCACCCACGAGTGTCACCCCACCCAGATCCCACAGCCCGTGTCTGTCGCAGTGTTGCCCCGTGCCACCACCCTCCAGGATCCCCAGGTGACCTACGCAGAGCTGCGGGGACCCCATGGGCGACCGCAGGAACCCGATGACATCTACAAGAATGTGCTGTGACACTGGGGGGAACTGGAGGGCACTGGGGGTCCCCACCCATGGGCACCCACTCGTCTGTGAGCTGCCACTAAAAACTGTCTGACTCCCTCCCCATGGAGGCACAAGGATCCCAAAGGGCTGAGAGAAGAACAATTTCCTGCAATCACAATGAGAGAGAATAAAACACACAGCAACAGCAACAAGGTTCAGAATCCAAATTGTCACACAAGGAACGATTTCCTGGGAAAGGCACAAAAAGGAGCAACCCCCAGACATTTCCCACAGCACGTTTCCTCCACCAAAGGAACCTGGCAGGGCCCTGGACCTTTCTTGCTCTGATGGCCAAAGTGGCCTTCAGGAGGCTCTGGATTCTCATAGTCCCCTGTCCCAAACCCCTCCTCTGCCCTGTTCCCCACACCAGCATGTCAAAAAGGCCCTGTGGGGGTTCCGGAGCCTCCCCCTTTCCCAGGGCAGTGGGGATCAGGCCATGGCAAAAGGTGGGGTTGCCAAGACAGGAAAAGTTTGATGTCTGGAGACATTTTGGAAGAGCTGAGTGTGGCAAGGGTGGGTCAGGCCTTGCTTTTGTTGAGACAGGGCCCCGTCTGTCCATCAGTCTGTCAGCCATGGCACGCTGGGGACAGTGTGACACTCTGCCAAAACCAGCTCCTGAGTGGCCACGTGACCTGAAGTGCCACGTGGAGAGAGGGCCCTTAGTGGCCAAACTGGCTCAAAAGGCAGAGCATGAGGTGGCCAAGTTCTGGACCCTGTCTCCTCTTGGGGAGTCTGTCCTATCCATGCTGAAACCCAGGAGTTGGCAACTCATTTAAATGAGAAATATCTACCAAGGAAAGCGGGAATATTCCTGGAATGAAAAGAAGACCCAGGCCTAAAACGTTTTTTAATTTTAAAGATGATGGGGCTTCCAGGCCAAAGTGTAGGAAAAGGAATAAAAGCTCTTTACTTGCAAATTTATAAACCAGAACAGAAAAAAGAACACAAACCCAGAACTTTCCCTCCCTCTCAGCGCTGTTGGTGTTTGTGGCAGTGATAACCGCGGCCAGCAGGGGGCGCTAAAGGAAGCACTCCTGGCCAGCAGGGGGCGCTGCAGGGAGCACTCCCGGCCAGCAGGGGGCGCTGCAGGGAGCACTCCCGGCCAGCAGGGGGCGCCCCGGTCCAGCTCCATCCCCTCAGGGGCCATGGCGGCCTCAGGCGGGAGGCAGGAGGGGAAATCGCTCCTTTTGCAAACTCACGGGCACCAATCGCTCCCGGCACCACCACCGGCAGCGGGCAGGAGCCGCCAGGGCAGCAGGTTGGATCCCAGTGCCCACTGGCAGCGTAGCAGTGTCCCGGGGCCAGGCACACACCCTGAGCAACACCCGCGACCGCTCTCCATGATCCCGGATGGAAGGAAGGCAGCGCCTGAGCCCAGGCAGGTCTCGGGTCCACAGCAGCTCCTCTGGTGGCTTTACACCACAATTCCTGCAAACCCTCAGCCTTTCACTCAGGGGAGGAGGGCAGGGATGGAGCAGCTCTGGGCACACCTGGAACCCAGCCAGGATCAATCCTCACAGCCCCAACGTGGCTGCTGACAGAGCCCCTGCTCGATATTTCCACACTTTTCCCTCTTGTCTGGTGGCCACAGTCAGAACCAAACATTTTTCCCAGCCTGTTCCAGAAAGCAGCAAGTTTCAGACAGAAAGCAGGAGGGAGCCAGGTTGTTGTGCAGAGTGTTGTTGTCTTTGCTGGGTTTTGGGGCTCTCTCAGAACGTTGCTGCAAGGGACAAAATGATCAATTCCTGCATTTCCGGACTGGTTCCCTCACAGCTGCCCCTGCAGGGGGGGGTTTCCAGCCAGCCCTGCTCTGAAAACCATCAAAGGCCCTCACAGAGCCACTGCTTGGGCTCCCTTTGAAGTTTGTGCTTCTTGCAGAGCTGAGCAAACCACAGGCAGGCCTTTTCCCCCCACAGAATTCTCACCTCTGCAGCAGCTCTAAAGCTGCCAGAATCAAAGGCAAGGGGGCAGGGGGGACCCTGAGGTGCTGGCTGCCACCTGGGGCTGGCCAGAGCAGGGCTGGGCAATGGCCATCCCTGTGCAGTGGGGCTGGGCCATGGCTGGGCCCCACCCTTGGGTGGCCAATGGCTTCCAGGAGCAGGAGTTTGGGAGCTCCTTCCTGCCCAGGGCTCCATTCCCCTGCTGCTCTTGCCAGCTCAGATCCTGCAGGGAACGAGCAAGAATGGAGAAGTCTGGACCCCCCTGGAGCTGCCATGGCCCAGGACAGGACCCCCTTGTCCAGCATGTGTCCCCCCTGGGACAGCATCCCCCCAGGAAAGGAGCCCCCCAAATGCAGGAAAGAACCTGCCCCCCTCGTGTGACCAAGGTGTCAAACGGCCTCTTCCTTCTTCTGCAAGAGAGAGAAAGTGAAAGTGTTGGTGTGGGAAAGTGGACATCCCCATTCCCCACAGCCTCCCCAGCCCTCCCTGCAGACCCCTCTAACCTGCTTCCCCTACCCTGGGCTTCCCCCAGCCCCTTCCCTGCTCAGGTGTCCCCCAGGATCATCAATGCACAAACTGGGGGGGTTGTGAAATTTAGGGGTGAAATTATGGAAATGGAAAAAAAGGGAGGGGAAAGTCACTTGGGGTGTCGGGACACAGACCCAGACTTCTTGGAATCAAACTGCAGTAACCCTCCCAAACCACAGGCACCTTGTGGGGGCTGTGCTGGGCTCTGGGTCTCCCCAAAATCTGAGGCACTCAGGGAAGGAACTGAGACCCACGGGCTCACCCAGCCACTGCCCATCCCAGGCACCCCCACTCCCCCGGGAATTAAACCATGACACCCCCATTCCTTAGGTCCCACCTTTCCTGTGACCCCCATCCCAGTACTGACATTCCCCAGGATCTCCATGGCCCAGCACCCCATTCCCAAGGAACCCTCTCCTGTTCATTCCATCCCCTGAAATCCTCCTTCCCCCAGGACCTTGGTTTTCGCAGGAACCCCCATTCCCTTGGCACCCTACTCCTGGCAACTGGCATCCCATGACCCCAAATCCCTGGGACTCCCATCATTGAGCCCCCCAAACCTGGAGACCCACATTCCCACGGACACCATCCCTGGAACACCCCATTTCCATGGGCCCCCCATTCCCATTGATTCCCCCTCTTCAGGACCCCCATTCCCCAGCAACCCCATCCTTAGGATCCCCCATTCCCTTGACACTCATCCCTGGCTCCCCAAACCCACTGAGCTCCCACTCCTGGGAACCCCATGTCCCACTTTGTCCCACCCAGCCTTGTCCCCATCCTGTCCCCAGCTTGTGGCCTCCCTGCCTCCCCAAGGGCCACCTACACATGGGGACAAGGCGTGACCTCGCTTCCTTCCCTTCCATCGGAAGAGCCGCCAGCCAGGGGAGCGGTGGCCACAGCAGCCAGTGACAGCCAGTCCACATGGCTGGGGACACCGGGATGGCCGGGAAGGTGGCACTGCTCCTGTGGGGTGAGTGCATCGAGCACGGGCCTGAAACCCCAGGGATGGGGAGGGGGCACAGGGGGGCTGTGGGGTGCCCTGAGGTCCCCAATGCCAGCAGTGCCAGTCCCTGTTACCCACAGTGGACCTTGGTGGGGCTGGGGATGTAGGGTGGCTTTGGGGACAGGAACAGGGGGCAGGAATTTGGGGATGGGGCAGTGGGGACAGGAATGTGGGGACTGGCACCTTTGGGCTCAGTTGGCTCTGGGCATAGGGACAAGGGACCTGGGATGCAGGGACAGGAGGGGACAAGAACGGTGAGGATGTGGCCATGGGCGGAAACAGGCGGAGCTCCGGAGTCTTGGGGGGAATGAGGGGGTGTGAGGGGGCTTTGATGGGTCTGAGGGGGCTTTAGGGAGCTTTGGGGAAGCTGGGGGGTGTCTGGAGCATTCTCAGGTGGGTTTAAGGGGATTTGAGGGGATTGGGAGGGTCTGAGGGGATTTGGGGGGATTGTGAGAGGAACTGAGGGGTTGTGAGGGGCTCTGGTGGGAATTTGGGGGAGTTTGAGGGGATTTCATAAGTTTTAGGGGAAACTGAGGGTCCGAGCGGGATTTGGGGCAGACTGATGGATTTGGGGAGGGTCTCAGGTAGGTCTGGGGTGAATTTTGGGGAGAAAAGAGGGGGCCTGAGGGTCCTGGGAAGGTTTTGGGCATCTTTGGGAGGGTCTGGGGGGTCCTGAGTGGTCCTGGGCCAACCCTGTGGGGCTCTGGGGGTCCTGGGGGAGATTTGGGGATCCCGGGGGGGTCCCAGGCCCACCCTGAACCGGGGTCTGAGAGTTTGGGGGAGAGGGGGCACAGCAGGGGTTCCCCCCCCCCGGAGTTTTGGGGGTCTCCCATGGTGCCCCCTCCCTAAAAAGCTCCGAGGGCCCCCTGAAGTGGCTCCTGTTCCCCTGGCCGGAGCCCCCTGATCCAGGACGGCCCCCGTGAGTCTGGGGGTATTTGCAAGACTTTTTGGTGGCATTTTGGGAGGGTTTTTGGGGATTTGGGGGTGGCTTTTTTGGGCTGTGGGGGATTTTGTTGTTTAGGGGGGAATTATTGGCTTTTTGGGGGAGAATTATTGGGTATTGGAGGGGGGGTTGTGGATTTCTGGGGTTTTGGATTTTGAGGGATTTTATTGGGGTTTTGCAGGGTTTTTTTTGGGGGGGAACCAGATTCATTGACATTTTTGGGGGATTTTTTTAAGTTTTGGTGGGTTCCACTGGAATTTTGTGGGATTCTCTGGGGTTTTGGTGGCCACAGGGGCGAGCTGCCGGTGCTCTGCTGGGTGTTCAGTCCAGAGCAGGTTTAGGCAGGGCCAAAGAAAAGGGAAAAACCCACAGCCCAGGGAACTTCTGTGCCTCAGCTAGCTAAACTAACTGAAAGCAAAGGAGAGCTCTGTCCTGCTGTCTGTCTGTCCGCAGACAACACAGTCCAGAGCAGGAATGTGGAGGAGGGAGTGCAGTGCCTGAAAACAAACTGCAGCTTTTCCTCTCCCCTTTTCACTCTCTGGAACAAGGCTTAAAGGTGCAAAACTTATTATTCAGCGTAAACATAACAAGGTGATTGGGGATAAAAGCATCATATGGTCAACCTAGGACAGTCAGAAAATCCCAGTAAAACCCCCAAAACCCAAACCCCTAAAATCCACAAAGCCCCCAAAATTCCCCAACTCCCCCAACCCCAATCACTCTCTCCAAACCCCAGGAATTGCCCCAAACTCCCAACAGACTCCCCAGCCCCAGCAGCCCCAGATGCCCCAGCCCTGCCCAGCCCTCCCTGGTCCCTCCCAGTCCCGCCCGGGCCCGTCCGGGGCCGCGGCCAAAACTCCCCGGAGCGAGCGCGGAGGGCCCGGAGCGAGCCCGGAGCCCATCCCGGGCCGGGCCTCAGGCTCGGCCCCTCGGGGGCATTTGGGGCCAGCCTGGGCAGGGTCAGGGTGGGCTCCGATCCCTGGCAGGGATTCCCAGCCTTTCCGGGGGCAGTTTAGGCCCCTTTGGCTGATTTTGGGCCGAATCTGGTGGGTTTGAGGGGGGATTTGAGATCCCTTTGGCTGATTTGAAGCCCATATGGGTGAATGTAATCCTGTGTGAGAGATTTTAGGTCCCTTTATTTGGTGATTGTGAAAAATGCCAATCACTTCTTTTGAAAATTTTAAAGGTTTAATAGTAATAAAATGGTTATAGAAATAGCAATACAGTTAGAGTAATAATAATTTGGACAACTTGAATTAGGACAATATGAGACAACAAAAACAAAGAGTTACAGACGTCCAGGTACCTTTTTCTGGGCAGCAGAAGCCCGAAAAAGGACACCCGATAATCAAGGATTAACCCTTAAAGACAACAGCGTGTTGCATATTCATATACTTCATACATGAGGCATAAATTCCATTCAAACAAAGGATTTGGTCTGGCCATTTTCACCTTCTTCCTCCTAATCCTAACAGCGCCTTCCAGGCGGGAAGAAGTTCCGTTTCTTCAGATAAGAGGGCAATAAATTATTTTTCTCTGAAAGATTGAGGTGTCCTGTGGCTGGTAGCTCGCTGCAATTCCTTTCTTTAAAAAAAAATATCTTACATAGCATAGTTTCTATTTTAACATTTTGTTATAACACAAAACTATGTTTAACACACTACTTAAGAGAATTAATACAGCATTACTTTCCAACACAACACATATAATATTCATTTTAATAATTGCGAAAAGCCAATCATATAATATGCATTTTTCACAGTAATTTTGGGCCAATTTGAGTAGGTGTTTTTGCTTCTTTGTGTAATTTTCGGTCAAACCAAGTCATTTAGGATTATTTATTTTTCTGTTGCTTTCAGGCTGGTTTGGGTAATTTTAGGTCAATGTAGGTGATTTTTAGCAAAACCAGATAGATTTTAGGCTCCTTTGGGAGATTTTAGCCCAAAGCAGGTACTTTCAGGGTAGATTTGAAGCCCATTTCAGTAATTTAAGAGCGATTTTAGGCCATTTTGCGGGGTTTAAACCAGTTTGGATACTTTTAGGGACTTTTGGTTAGATTTTAGACCCATCAGGATACTTTTAATCCTGTTTGGCTGATTTTCGGCCAAACCTGGTGGATTTTGGCTGCATTTGAGGCCCTTTTGGGTGATTTTAAACCAAACCGGGCCCTTTGAGGCCCGCGCGTCCCCTTGGCCCCGCCCCTTTCCCCTCACGGTCCCGCCCTTTCCCCGCCCCCTTTCCCCTCACGGTTCCCGCCCTTTCCCCGCCCCCTTTCCCCTCACGGTTACCGCCCTTTCCCCGCCCCCTTTACCCTCACGGTTCCGCCCTTTCCCCGCCCCCTTTCCCCTCACGGTTCCGCCCTTTCCCCGCCCCCTTTCCCCTCACGGATCCGCCCTTTCCCCGCCCCTTTCCCCTCACGGTTCCCGCCCTTTCCCCCGCTCCCTTTCCCCTCACAGTTCCGCCATTTCCCCGCCCCCTTTCCCCTCACGGTTCCGCCCTTTCCCCGCCCCCTTTCCCCTCACGGTTCGGCCTTCGGGAACGGGAGGAGGAGGAGGGAGGGAGGAAGAGGCCAAGCGGCCGCAGGAAACAGGTGGAGTAGGGGAGAGGGAACCCTGGCGTGGCCGCAGCCCCGGGAGCATCGCCCCCATCCCGCAAGTGCCCGGGGAGGGTGAGCTGGGCCCAAATCTGCCGGGGGGTGCCTGTTTTTCGCGGGCAGCTTCACAGAAACTGGAAAACGTGGGGGTTCCCAGGCGGCGGCACCGCTGATCCAGGGCATCGAGGCGCTGCCTGCAATCGTCCATACCCGCCCCTAAGGAGCCTCCAGGACTTCACCCTTGCTGCAGGCAGATTAGCCATTTGTAGCTCTTCAGAACTCCCTCCCGTGAAAACCGAAAAAATTTAACCATTCATAAATGTGAAAAACACGTTCACTCTTGTGTGGAAAAATAAAAGGTTTAATAAAGGACAATGGGAGACCAGGACCATGGAGCAGAGGTTATTACGGCCGGGTGCACCTTGGCACTCAGCCAGGAGCACCCTGTTACCTTCGGGGATCCCCCTGAAATACCTTTGCCCTTACATCAGCCTGTTGCATATTCATAGACCCTCATGCATATCCATAAATCAGTTTACATATTCCAGCAACTGTTCTACATGGCCCCTCCTCGGGTCTGCCTTTTCAGAGCATGTGTGTTTCTTGGCTGTGCTTTTGGCTCCTTCTCTTTATCAACTCCAGTTTTGGGCCTTGGTCCCCTCTGCCCTCAGACAGTGAGTGCTGATGGTTGGCAGATCTGTACAGGTGTCCTCATCCTGTGTGCATTGGATGTTATCCCATCCCAGCAGGCATTTTAACACAAGCAGCTATTTCACTGAGCTTAATTAACAACAGAAATAAAAACTATATCTTGATATCAAATTCCTTTAACAACAGATATTTAAAATCCATTTCAATACCTGTGAAAAGCCAATATTATAATATGTATCCATAACATTGCCCGTATCTTTCCTTACCCTTTTGTTGCCAAGAGTGCAGCAAGGAGTGAAAACTGCCAGCACGGCACGGGGTTGCTGCTGTCTCTGTGTCCCTCTCCTGTTAGAGCCTGAATGAGAGATGTGGGACTCCAGGCAGCTCTCCAAAATGCAGTTTATTTTATCCAAGATGTTACAGCAGCCCAGGGTCGTGGGTGGCAGTGCCTGTGCCTACAGCTGTCAGCTCCAGCTGCAGACAAGCCTGGAGACCCCTTAGCTTTGCTTACAGTGCATTATATACTCTTCTTTGCTGAGCATCTTAACACAGAAGAACCAATCTGCACCTTTGCTTTTACCTATAGCCTGTCATAACTCCTGTAGTTACCATATTCATGTTATTATTCTCCAATCACTAAAAGTTAGTACATTACAGTTTAAGCTAGAAGTTGTTTTTCAGTTTTCTTGCAGTGGAAAATTCTGAGACCTTTTTTCTACTTACAACATCAACAGCCTTGTTTGCCTGTGGAATCTTTTTGCTTGGTAAAAACATCTTCTGTTTGGGGTGGGTTTATCCTTTGCTCTAAGTCATAAAAACCCCTTGTAACTAACATATCCTTTGCCTTCTTAGTTACCCAGGAAGACTGGCTCAGCAATTCTTTTCTTCTATATCAAAACTTGCTTTCATTTCTATTCTGTCTTCAGATTCTACATTCAAATCTTTCTGCCAAGCACACATATCTGTTAAAAGTTTCCTGTCAAACTTTCATCCTTCCCAACACTCTGTGCCACCCTGTCCCCCTGTTCCTGAGGGCAGAACAAGGGACAGAATCCATACAGAGGTGACACGGGAGCGCTGCCGTCCTCTCTCCGTCCTGTGTCCTTCCCCCCCGTCTTTCCATGTCCCCCCTTCCCTGCCTGTCACTGTTGAGTCAGAAATGACACGGATAAATGAGTGACACACTCCATGCATGCTCAGAAGGCCAATAATCATCTTTATTAGGAAACCCATTTTTTATACTCAGTCCCAATACAGGTGGACTTGATTGGGTATTTTACATTTCACATGATTGGCAAATTAAGAAAACACCCCTTGGGGTAAACAATCCATGAGGCAAACAAGTGTCACAAACACCACCTGTGAGGCTGTTCAGAATTCTTCATCTCCAGCTCCCTAATGTTTCCCAGACGGATCCATGGGAAATCTTACCTGGATTGTGTATCCACACCTACCCGGGAAGGTGACGGCCGCGCCGTCCCAGGCCCTCCCTCTAGAAATGGCGCTTACCACGCTGTTCAAGGTTCCCCTTTTTCCTGCCAGGTCCTTCTTTTCCTGTCACCAACCTCCCCTTCCCCCCTGCTGTTGGAACGCAGGGCACAGGGAATGTGTCCCTGCCTGTCCTGACAAGTCCTGATCCCCAGGAGAACACTGCTTTTAACCTTTGGCCATGGAGAAAGCTTCCAGGACTTTGGGATGAATTGGAATCTACGAGTGTGTGAAATAGAGAGTAGTGTAGTTTATTACAGGGTGAAAAACTGAGAGCTTTGGGCTTTTAGTATGAGGGTGGCTAGAAGACAGGATGGAGGATTTGGGACATTGTCTGATCTCCTCGTTCTTTATCTACTCCATTTTCTGCTGTGTTGGGAGCACAGGGTGATTGGTTGGAAAGAGCTGCAATGCAGATGCTGAGTGGCACACAAAGAATTAGTTACTGGTAGAAAGGTAGAAATAAAATGCCTTCTAAGAGTTAATTGGACAAAATAGTTTTAAAAGACCCTGACCCTGTGTGTTTTGTGACCTTTGGTGCCTTCTCTTTGTACTCTAAATCTGGTGTGCAGACGGCGTGCTGAACTGTTGATAAGAGAAAAATAAATAACAGTCTGAAGACCAAAAAAACCAAAAGTCCTGTTCATTTCTCAATCCTGGCACAGAACTTTTCAGGGGTGTCCCCATCAGGGGACCCTCAAGGGGGTTTCACACCTCCCTCCCTCCCCCCTTCCTGCCCCGCTGCTTAGCTCCACTCCAAGCCCTGCGCCCGGGGCCCTCGCTGCTTCACAAAAGTATCATATTGTTGGAATTTTAGTCTGTGGAAATGTAAAGTTCTCTAAAGGAAAATTGAAACAGTTTGTAAGATGGCTTTTTCTCCAATTCCCTTTGTTTGAGCAAGGCTGTTCGAACTTGCAAACTCCAGAACACGAATTTAGCTGAGGATGTACTGCCAGATTGTCCTAAGCTTATCAGTTCATTTCCTACTTTATCCCAGAATTGAATATTGTGGACTTCTTCAGGGGAAATTGTGGGAAGTGTAGAAAAAGCCATCTTACAAACTGTTTCAATTTTCCTTTAGAGAACTTTACATTTCCACAGACTAAAATTCCAACAATATGATAATACACTCCTCTTTTTTGTGTTGCGCTTAACTTTGAGCCCATGTTAGATGTTAAAAGCACAATACAAAGTCCCGCCGACCAAAAACTAAGCCAAATCAGCTACCGATTCCAAAAAAGACCACGGTTAAGAAGCGATAACGAGCAGACTTTAGCCTTTCCCAATGCAGCTGCTTACACTGCTTTTAAAAATGCCGCCGGCAGCGGCACGAAATCGGAACCCGCCCTGCCGCTGCGAGGGAGAGACAAAGCCTCTCCTGCCGGCTCCGCGTGGCGAAGCTGAAACTGGGGCGGCCCCGCTCCGCGTCTGGAGAGCCGAGAAAGCACCCCCCGCACGCCGCACTGCGAAAGCGAGCCCCCCACACCGAGAGAGAGAGCAGCCCCCCGCGCCACGTGTAGAGAGTCCCCCGTACTGCACCGAGAGAGAGCAGCCCCCCCGGTACCAAGAGAGCTCCGCCTGGTACCGAGAGAGCTCCCCCCCAGTACCGAGAGAGCTCCCCCGCGGTACCGAGAGAGCTCCCCCCCGGTATTGAGAGAGCTCCCCCCCAGTACCGAGAGAGCTCCCCCCGGTACCGAGAGAGCTCCCCCCCTGCTACCGAGAGAGCTCCCCCCGGTACCGAGAGAGCTCCCCTTCGGTACCGAGAGAGCAGCCCCCGGTACCGAGAGAGCTTCCCCCGGTACCGAGAGAGCTCCCCCCCCGGTATTGAGAGAGCTCCCCCCGGTACCGAGACAGCTCCCCGCGGTACCAAGAGAGCTCCCCCTGGTTCCGAGAGAGCCGAGCACGCCGCGCTGCTGAGCCGGGGGGAGGCGCAGGGAGAGCTCTCCCGCTCCTCCACCGGCGCTGCGAATTTAAAAAAGCAGCAAAGCCACGCCGCAGTAAGCTAAATCTAACAGTATCGCTGCCGCTCCGCAGGGCTGCGCAGCCTATAATGCAAGGGCAAAAAGGAACAGAACTCACGGCAGAGACTGTTTTTCGAGCTTCTACCCCCTCCAAGGAGCAGAAATACTCACCGAAATCGAAGCTCTTGCTGGCAAGGTCGGGCAGGGTGTCTTCACCGGAATAGGACCCCACGGGCAGGAGGGGCTCCCCTATTCTCCTCTGAAAAATTTGCTCTCCAGAAAGGAGCTGCACTTTCCAGAGGCACCGAGCCTTCCACGAAACTTTTTGTGAGATCAGTCCCAAAGTCTCTCTGGAGAGCTATGAAGCCAAAGCTCTTCCAGGGGACGCTGAGCTGCCTAAAAGCTTTTCCAAAGTTATGAGGTTCTTCTTGGGGGTGAAGACTCAATCCGACCTACACTAGGATAGTGTAGCTCAAAACCAAAAGGTGACCTGGTAAAGAATTCCTGCAATATAATTATAGGGCCAGCCCTGAATGGGTGGGCGAGGGGTGGTGTGAAAAACGCCAATCACTTGTTTTTAAAATTTTATAGGTTTAATAGTAATAAAATGGTTATAAAGAAAACAATACAATTAGAGTAATAATAACTTGTACAATTTGAATTAGGACAATATGAGGCAAAAACCAAAGAGTTACGGACGTCTGGGTGCTTTTCTCGAGGCAGCACAGGCCCAGGAGAAAAGGACACGCGTTAACAAAGGATTAACCCTTAAAAACAATAACCCGTTGCATATTCATACACTTCATACATGATGCATAAATTCCATTCAAATAAAAGATTCCGTCTGGTCATCGTCACCTTCTTCCTCTTAATCCTAACAGTGCCTTCAAGCCGGGAGAAGTTTGTTCCTACTGATAAGAGGGCAATAAATTCTTTTTCTCTGAAGGATTTAGGTGTCCTGCTAGCTCGCTGTGAGGCCTTGCTTTAAAAAAATATCTTACATAGCATAGTTTCTATTTTAACATCTTGTTATAACCCAAAACTATATCTAACACACTACTTAAGAGAATTAATTCTGCATTACTTTCTAACACAACACATATAATATTCATTTTAATATTTGCGAAAAGCCAATCATAAAATATGCATTTTTCACAGGTGGGTTTTGGTCTGGGTTTTTTTGTTGTTGTTGTTGTTTGCTTGTTGGTTTTTGGGGTTTGTTGGGGTTTTTTTAGTTTATTTGCATGATAGTCTTAAGCAAGGTCATTCTCTTTTCTTAAAGAGAAACACTTTTGCATCTACTGCTGAATTAAGTAGATTGGATTACATGAAAATAGAAATAGTGGCTGACTTTTATCTGCAGTGATATGAGTAAGAAATTTAGATTAAACACTTGACTGGACACAGAGATGATGGCATTAATTCCCCATATACGTTTCTCATAGTTCTTCAGTGTAGTGGATAAAATAGTCCTGGCTGGCATGGAGTGGCAGTTTGTGCCCATTGCTCTTTTCCCTGTGTGGAGGCAGAAGGTCCAGCTGAAGAGCTGCAACTGGAATGTTTAAAGCTAAACTCGAGATTGTCATTGTAAAGGATTAGTCCTTCCCAGTGCTGCCATGTGAAGCATTTGAGTTAGAACAATTTTATAGAGATGTGTTAGCCACAGTTTCCATTATGAAAATAATGCTCTGTGGGTTTGATGATTTTTTTTTTTCCCCCTTTTCTGAAGGGTGAGTTTTCATCAAGCTGTATTCAGGGAGGAATTTATAGTCTAGGAAGTATAAGCAGTGCCCCATTTTCAGAGGGCTCTCCTGCACTCAGTAGTACTCCGGCTTTTCCACCGGAGAAAAACTCCCCTTTTCACGGAAGAAAAACACCCCCCTCAGGTATGGTTTGATTGTGTATGTGTCACCCTGTCACCTTGAGTAATGTATTTTTTATTATAAAAACTCTTAAATTCCTCCTGGAATGCTTTTCTGTTTGGGGATGAGTTTCTGTGCTTGGCGGACCGGCAGTCTCCTGTCCAACACCTCTGCTGCTCAGCTCTGGAATATGTGAAGCCATGAAATGGAAATGCTTGCAACTGGTCAGCTCGGGAAAGTATTTCAGAAGGCGGCACCAAGACCCAATAAGAGTGAAGACAAGTTCAGCTGGTTGATTTCATCGAGTGCAGGGAGGGTTTGACAGCCACGTGCCTGAATTTAGTCAGGTCACGATTCTGCGTTGGCCCAGCCTGAAGCATTTCAGTGTCAATGGGCAAAGCATGTTCAAATGGAGCTCTCAAATCACGCCCTCACGAGGATTATCTGAAATGAAATAATTTTCCTTCTCCCCCATTTTCCTTCCTTCCTTTTGCCCCCGTTTTCCCCTTTTCCTTCTTTTCTTTTTTCCTCCATTTTGCGTTTTTCCCATTTTCCCCCCTTTTACTTTTCCATTTTCCCATTTTCCCCCTTTTTCTCCCCTCCCTTCTTTTCCTTATTTTCCTCCTTTTCCCCCTCATTTTTCCTCCTCCTTTAAAAAACTTGTTCCTTTTTCCTCCTTTTGCCCTCATTTCACCCTCCCACATGTAAAAAACAGCTGGAATTCAGGGATAAAAAGAAAAAAACAACTTCAATTTCACTATGGAAACGAGAAGCTCGGCTGGGATTTCAGAATTTTGGAATTAATTCACAAATAAAATTTTTTTTTTTTTTTTGCTTCAGATTCCGGATGAGAGTTCCCTGCTGGATTTGGCTGAGTTGCTGAAGGAAAAAGGTGTTGAGCAAAGTTTGGATTGATTTTTCCGATTTTTTTTTCCTTCAAAATCCTGGAATTTTGGGATTGAGTTCCTTCGTGGGATGGGGAATGGTGGGATTTTGTTGCTTTTAAAGTGGTTTTTGTTTGTTTTTCCTGATGGAAGTGTTGTGGTTTTGTCTGAGTCCCGTGAGGGGTTTGGGTGGGGGTGGTTTGTGAGTGGGGGGGAAAAACAGGAAAAAAGGAAAAATTAAAAGGAAAAGAAGAGGAAAAAAGGAAAAAGGAAAAGGGAAAAAATGGGGGGGGGGGAAGGGGGAAAACAAGGAAAAAATGGGGGAAAGGAGAGAAAAATGGGAGGGAAAAAAGGACTTTGTACTAAAAAACTTTGTACTAAAGATATAGTTTCTATTTCTGTTGTTAATTAAGCTTAGACATAGTGAAATAGCTGATAGAAGTATGCTTGTGTTAAAATGCCTGCTGGGATGGGATAACATCCAATGCACACAGGATGAGGACACCTGTACAGATCTGCCAACCATCAGCACTCACTGTCTGAGGGCAGAGGGGACCAAGGCCCAAAACTGGAGTTGATAAAGAGAAGGAGCCAAAAGCACAGCCAAGAAACACACATGCTCTGAAAAGGCAGACCCGAGGAGGGGCCATATAGAACAGTTGCTGGAATATGTAAACTGGTTTATGGATATGCATGAGGGTCTGTGAATATGCAACAGGCTGGTGTAAGGGCAAAGGTATTTCAAGGGGATCCCCGAAGGTAACAAGGTGCACCCGGCCGTAATAACCTTTGCTCCATGGTCCTGGTCTCCCACTGTCCTTTATTAAAACTTTTACATTTTCACAGGAGAGAGAATGTGTTTTTCACATTTATGAACGGTTAAATTTTTTCGGTTTTCACGGGAGGGAGATCTGAAGAGCTACAAGTGGCTAATCTGCCTGCAGCAAGGACCATTCCACGGGCTCTTGTCAACTTTCCCGACAGGTCTGCTGCAGCTCATGGAGGGTGAAGCCCTGGAGGCTCCTTAGGGGCGGGTATGGACGATTGCAGGCAGCGCCTCGATGCCCTGGATCAGCGGTGCCCACGCCGGGAACCCCCACGTTTTCCAGTTTCTGTGAAGCTGCCTGCGAAAAACAGGCACCCCCCGGCAGATTTGGGCCCAGCTCACCCTCCCCGGGCACCTGCGGGATGGGGGCGATGCTCCCGGGTCTGCGGCCACGCCAGGGTTCCCTCTCCCCTACTCCACCTGTTTCCTGCGGCCGCTCGGCCTCTTCCTCCCTCCCTCCTCCTCCTCCCCCGTTCCCCAAGGCCGAACCGTGAAGGGAAAGGGGGCGGGGAAAGGGCGGGACCGTGAGGGGAAAGGGGCGGGGACAAAAGCGGGAACCGTGAGGGGAAAGGGGGCGGGGAAAGGGCGGAACCGTGAAGGGAAAGGGGCGGGGAAAGGGCGGTAACCGTGAAGGGAAAGGGGCGGGGCCAAGGGGACGCGCGGGCCTCAAAGGGCCCGGTTTGGTTTAAAATCACCCAAAAGGGCCTCAAATGCAGCCAAAATCCACCAGGTTTGGCCGAAAATCAGCCAAACAGGATTAAAAGTATCCTGATGGGTCTAAAATCCAACCAAAAGTGCCTGATATGCCCAAACTGGTTTAAACCCGGCAAAATGGCCTAAAATCGCTCTTAAATCTCTGAAAGTACCTGCTTTGGCCTAAAATCTCCCAAAGGAGCCTAAAATCTATCTGGTTTCGCCAAAAGTCACCTAAATTGACCTAAAATTACCCAAACCAGCCTTAAAGTAACAGAAGAATACCAAAAATCATCCTAAATGTATTGGTTTGACCGAAAGTTACACAAAGAAGCAAAAACACCTACTCAAATTGGCCCAAAATTACTGTGAAAAATGCATATTTTATGATTGGCTTTTTGCAATTATTAAAATGAATATTATATGTGTTGTCTTAGGAAGTAATGCTGTATTAATTCTCTTAAGTAGTGTGTTAAACATAGTTTTGGGTTATAACAAAATGTTAAAATAGAAACTATGCTATGTAACATAACTCTTTTTAAAGAAAGTAATTGGAGCGAGCTAGCAGCCACAGGACACCTAAGTCTTTCAGAGAAAAATAATTTATTGCCCTCTTATCAGAAGAAACGGAACTTCTTCCCGCCTGGAAGGCGCTGTTAGGATTAGGAGGAAGAAGCTGAGGATGACCAGAGCGAATCCTTTGTTTGAATGGAATTTATGCCTCATGTATGAAGTGTATGAATATGCAACACGCTGTTGTCTTTAAGGGTTAATCCTTTGTTAACGGGTGTCCTTTTTCGGGCTTGTGCTGCCCAGAAAAAGGTACCCGGACGTCCGTAACTCTTTGTTTTTGTTGTCTCATATTGTCCTAATTCAAGTTGTCCAAATTATTATTACTCTAACTGTATTGCTATTTCTATAACCATTTTATTACTATTAAACCTTTAAAATTTTCAGAAGAAGTGATTGGCATTTTTCACAATCACCAAGCAAAGGGACCTAAAATCTCTCACACAGCATTAGATTCACCTATATGGGCTTCAAATCAGCCAAAGGGATCTCAAATCCCCCCTCAAACCCACCAGATTCGGCCCAAAATCAGCCAAAGGGGCCTAAACTGCCCCCGGAAAGGCTGGGAATCCCTGCCAGGGATCGGAGCCCACCCTGACCCTGCCCAGGCTGGCCCCAAATGCCCCCGAGGGGCCGAGCCTGAGGCCCGGCCCGGGATGGGCTCCGGGCTCGCTCCGCGCCCTCCGCGCTCGCTCCGGGGAGTTTTGGCCGCGGCCCCGGACGGGCCCGGGCGGGACTGGGAGGGACCAGGGAGGGCTGGGCAGGGCTGGGGCATCTGGGGCTGCTGGGGCTGGGGAGTCTGGTGGGAGTTTGGGGCAATTACTGGGGTTTGGAGAGAGGGATTGGGGTTGGGGAGTTGGGGAATTTTGGGGGGCTTCGTGGATTTTGGGGGTTTGGGTTTTGGGGGTTTTACTGGGATTTTCTGACTGTCCTAGGTTGACCATATGATGCTTTTATCCCCAATCGCCTTGTTCTGTTTATGCTGAATAATAAGTTTTGCACCTTTAAGCCTTGTTCCAGAGAGTGAAAGGGGGAGAGGAGAAGCTGCAGTTTGTTTTCAGGCACTGCACTCCCTCCTCCACATTCCTGCTCTGGACTGTGTTGTCTGCGGACAGACAGACAGCAGGACAGAGCTCTCCTTTGCTTTCAGTTAGTTTAGCTAGCTGAGGCAAAGAAGTTCCCTGGGCTGTGGGTTTTTCCCTTTTCCCCTTTCCTTTGGCCTAAACCTGCTCTGGGCTGAACACCCAGCAGAGCACCGGCAGCTCGCCCCGGGCCGGGCCGGGGCCGCGGCATTTCCAGCACCGGAGGGACCGATCAGAAAGAGACTGAGTGAGCTGAACTGCCACCCAGGGAGGGGACTTGGTGAGTTTGTCATCTCTTTTAGAACAGCAAAGAGCCTGATTGTTTAATATTGTTTCAGTTTTATTGTTTAACAAACAGGTTTTTCCCACTTTTCTCCAAAGAGGTATTTTCTCCCGGACCCGCTGTGAGGAGGGGCCGATTGAATCTGCTTTCCTAGAGGAGCGCCTTGAGGGGTTCTCTCCCAAATTTGCCCTGAACCAGGACAAATACATCTACTTGTGCCCAACACGTGGCTCCAGAAAGTGGAAAAAAGCTTTATTGATTGCATGTTGGTAGTGCTTGCTCTGTAGTGAGTTAAAGCAGTCAGTAGCCATGTGGCTTGAATTCATAATGTCTCTTGGAGTGGGGGCCTTCATGTGGTTCTGGTCTATAGACCTTTTTGAGGTTTCAATACCTTGCTAGTCACTAGGATTACTGTCCCTAACATGTAATTTTTACAGTAGAGGGGCATGGATTGGAATAGCTATTGTGCTGGCCTTAGTGATAATGGTTTATAAGGCGTTCACAAAGATACTGGAGTCTGCTTATATGTATGGTTTATGGTTTCTTTGTCCTACCCTGCATCCCGGTTCCAGTAGCATGTTTTAAGAATGTATTAGTAATTGCACCCTGTGTGTTAGAAGAGGAGCAGAGGATGAGGCTTTCCAGCCTTTCCTTTCCTTCTCCTTTGAATGTGTTATGTCACTTTATGGAAATGTTCAGTTTCCCCTGAATGTTAAAGAAACCATCTTTCTGGTATTTAATCTAGTAAGCTTTCTCTATATAGTCTGCAGCTTCTCTAGAATGAAGGCTGAGATGTCCAGAGGAGCTGATGAGACCCCTGAGCCAGAAGTAGACTCAGGCGTGGAAAATCCTGAGTGGTATGGAGAAATGGAAAAAAATAGGCCAAACCCCGAAGGAATTTTCTGATCCTGTAGACTGGGATTTTCCACGTGAACAAATTCAGAACCCAGCTGAGGGGGAGAAATACCTGTAAGAAAAGTGCCATGATGACTCTAAAGAGAAAAGGCTCATTGCAATAAGCCAGGCCCTGGCCTACGCTTATGGCACCCTGCTAGAGACTGTAGGGCAGCAGCCAGAGGCAGGGGGCAGGGAGATAAAGCAGCAGCTACCCCAGTCACTCAAGCTGCAGCCAACACCCCAGCTACTCAGGCTGGAGCTGAACCAGACAGTGAGCCTAAGCCACTGGCAGCTGCTGCAGGAAAGAAGCACACAAGAAAAACCAATCGGCCAGTGACCGACGATGATGATGCAGGAGAAAGACCCTCAACACCAATTACTGATAAAAAACCCAAAGTTAATGCAACTGACACAGCATCAGGAGCCACTACTGAGACCTAATCCCTGAAGGACCTTCGTGGCCTAAAGAAAGATTACACTTGAAGACCTGATGAGTCCATAATTAGTTGGTGAGTCCGTCTCTGGGATGCTGCAGGCGAGGCTACAATTCTGGATGGCACTGAAGCGAGGCATTTGGGATACCTGTCACATGATCCTGTCATCGACCAGGGAATGATGAGGGGGGCTAACCCTCACAGCCTCTGGGCACGGGTCTGGGAAGGTGTAGCCCAAAGATACCTGTGTGCAGATGATCTCTATATGCAGCAAACCCAGTGGAAGACCACAGAGCAAGGGATCCAACGTCTGAGAGAAATGGCAGTGGCAGAGATTATCTTCTCAGATGATGTAACAACTAGGAACCCAGACTTGGTACCATGCATGTCTGTGATGTGGCGGAAACTTGTACGACTTGGGCCACATGAATATGCTTCTGCCTTAGCCATAATGACGCGGGATGAGAGGGATGAGACTGTGGTGGATATGGCAAGGAAGCTCCGAGCGTATGCAGACGCTGTGCATGGCCCAGCACATGCCAGAATCACAGCGGTGGAAACACATCTGCAGAAATTAGAGGATAAGATAGAGGAGAATCACAAGAAGCTCAGAGAGGAGATTAAAGAAGACCTTCTCCAAATCTCAGCAGTACAGATCAGAGGTTCTAGTGCCCAACACAGGCGTTCCCCAGATGGAGAGAGAAGGTACACCCCACGAGCTGAGCTGTGGTTCTTCCTGCATGATTGTGGAGAAAACATGAGGAGATGGGATGGGAAATCTACTGCTGCTCTGGCATGATGGGTGCGTGAATTGAAGGAAGACAGGGCTCAGAGAGGGAGTTCCACCAAAAGGAAAGCAGCTCCAGTTGCCTGTAGCCGAACTGCCAGATATGATGATGATGATGACATGTCCAATCCCCTTGAAGGAGTATCCAAGACATATTCCCAGGGAAAGAAGGATGACCAGGCTTAGAGGGGCCCTGCCGCTAGCCAGGTAGAGGCTAGGGAAAATCGTGTTTTTCTGGTCTGTGTGGATTCGTTGGCCTGGCACATTGGAACAACAAGAGTATAAAGCTTTGGTTGATACCGGTGCACAATGCACATTAATCCCATTGAGACATGTGGGGACAGAGTCAGTTTCTATTGCCGGTGTGACAGGGGCATCCCAGGATTTCACTCCGGTGGAAGCAGATGTGAGCCTGACGGGAAATGAGTGGAAGAAACATCCTATTGTGACTGGCCAAGAGGCCCCATGCATTTTGGGCATAGACTACCTTCAGAGTGGGTATTTCAAAGACCCAAAAGAACTCAGGTGGGCATTTGGGATAGCAGCTGTAGTGACAGAGGGCATCCAGCAATTGAACACCTTGCCTGGACTGTCTGAAAATCCATCTGCAGTAGGAATTCTGAAAAGAGAAGAGCAACAGGTGCCAATTGCCACTTTCACGGTGCATCAATGACAGAATAGAACCACTCGAGATGCTGTGATTCCCATCCACAAGATGATCTGAGAGCTGGAGAGCCAAGGGGTGGTCAGCAAGACCCACTCACCCTTCAACAGCCCCATTTGGCCTGTGCATAAATCTGAAAGAGAACAGAGATTGACTGTGGGCTACCGTGCATTGAATGAAGTGACTCCACCGCTGAGCGCTGCTGTGCCGGACATGCTGGAACTCCAGTACGAGCTGGAGTCCAAGGCAGCAAAGTGGTATGCCACTATTGACATTGCCAATGCACTTTTCTCCATTCCTCTGGCAGCAGAATGCAGGCCTCAGTTTGCTTTCACATGGAGGGGAGTGCAGTACACCTGGAACCGACTGCCCCAGGGGTGGAAGCACAGCCCCACCATCTGCCATGGACTGATCCAGACTGCACTGGAAAAGGGTGAGGCTCCAGAACACCTACAGTATATTGATGACATCATTGTGTGGGGGAACACAGCTGCAGAGGTGTTTGAGAAAGGAAAGCAAATCATCCAAATCCTCTTGGGAGCTGGTTTTGCCATTAAAAAGAGCAAAGTAAAGGGACCAGCTTGTGAGATTCAGTTCCTAGGAGTGAAGTGGCAAGATGGACGGCGTCAGATTCCTACAGATGTCATCCACAAGATCACAGCTATGTTTCCACCAACCAATAAGAAGGAGACACAAGCTTTCCTAGGTGCCATAGGCTTTTGAAGAATGCACATTCCTGAGTACAGTCAGATTGTGAGCCCTCTTTACCTGGTCACCCGCAAGAAGAACAAGTTCCACTGGGGCCCTGAGCAACAACAAGCCTTGGCCCAGATCAAGCAGGAGATCGCTCATGCGGTAGCCCTTGGCCCAGTCAGGACAGGACCAGATGTGAAGAACATGATCTACTCTGCAGCCGGGAACCATGGCTTGTCCTGGAGCCTTTTCTAGAAGGTGCCAGGGGAGACTGGTGGCCGACCACTGGGATTTTGGAGTTGAAGCTACAGAGGCTCGGAAACCAGCTATACTCCAACAGAGAAGGAAATCTTGGCTGCCTATGAAGGAGTCCAAGCCACCTCAGAGGTGATTGCTACAGAAACACAACTCCTCCTGGCACCCCGACTACTGGTACTGGGGTGGATGTTCAAAGGCAAGGTTCCTTCCACCCACCATGCCAGCAGTGCTACATGGAGCAAGTGGATTGCTCTTATCACTCAGCGTGCCCGTATAGGTAAACTGAGTCACCCTGGGATTTTGGAAGTAATTACAAATTGGCCCAAAGGTGAGAATTTTGGTGTCACAGATGAAGAACAAGAACCAGTGACACGGGCTGAAGAGGCTCCTCCATAGAACCAACTTCCCCCAGAGTAAACATGCTAGGCTCTTTTCACTGACGGTTCCTGTCGCATCGTAGGGATGAACCGGAAGTGGAAAGCAGCCATATGGAGCCCCACACGACAGGTTGCACAAGCTACTGAAGGAGAAGGTGGATCAAGCCAACTTGCTGAACTCAAAGCTGTTCAGCTGGCCCTGGACATTGCTGAGCGAGAGAAATGGCCAAAGCTCTACCTTTACACTGATTCGTGGATGGTAGCCAATGCTCTGTGGGGCTGGCTGGAGAGGTGGAAAGAGGCCAGTTGGCAGCGTAGGGGAAAACCAATTTGGGCTGCTGATGAGTGGAAAGACATCACTACCAGAGTAAAGAAGCTACCTGTGAAAGTCTGCCATGTAGATGCCCATGTCCCCAAGAGTCGGGCTAATGAGGAGCACCAAAACAATGAGCAGGTAGGTCAAGCTGCAAAGATAGGAGTGTCCAAGATAGACCTAGATTGGGAACACAAGGGAGAGTTGTTCCTTGCTCGATATTCCTGAGGCCCAGGACGCCTCAGGCCATCAGGGCAGGGATGCCACCTCTAAGTGGGCACGAGACCGAGGGGTGGATCTAACCATGGACAGTATTTCTCAGGTTATCCGTGAGACATGTGCTGCCATCAAGCAGGCCAAGCGAATGAAGCCCCTGTGGTACGGTGGGCGGTGGTCCAAGTACAGGTATGGGGGGGCCTGGCAGATTGTCTACATCACACTGCCCCAGACACGCCAAGGCAAGCTCTATGTGCTGACCATGATGGAAGCCACCACGGGTTGGTTGGAAACCTACCCTGTGTCTCATGCTACAGCCCGTAACACTATCTTGGGCCTTGAAAAGCAGGTCCTCTGGAGGCACGGTACTCCCGAGAGAATTGAGTCGGATAACGGAACTAATTTTAAAAACAATCTTATTAATACTTGGGCTAGGGAACATGGCATCGAGTGGATGTACCATATCCCCTATCATGCACCAGCTGCAGGGAAAGTGGAAAGGTACAATGGATTGTTAAAAACCACCTTAAAAGCATTGGGTGGGGGGGTCTTTAAAAAACTGGGAGCAGCATTTGGCCAAGGCTACCTGGTTAGTTAACACTCGAGGTTCCACCAACCGAGCGGGTCCTGCTCAGTCTGAGCTCCTTAATATAGTAGATGGGGATAAGCCCCAGTGGCCCATGTCAGAGGTTTGTTGGGAAAGACAGTATGGATCAACCCTGCCTCGAGTACAGACAAACCCATCCGTGGGATTGTCTTTGCTCAAGGACCAGGTTATACATGGTGGATAATGCAGAAAGATGGAACAACACGGTGTGTACCTCAGGGAGACCTGATTGTAGGATGAGACTCATATATGAATGTCATTGTTTGTTGAATATGAGACAGAAAGAAACTGTAAGTGTCAAAGGTGTGAGCAAGTAAGATGAAAGGAATGCGTAAGTGTCAAAGGTGTGAGTAAGTGAAATGAAAGTTTTTATTGTATGTTCACGATATGGGATAAGGGGTGGAGTGTCGTGGGGTGATAGCCTTTATCCCAATATCGTGTGTTGTGTCTGGCATCTGCGCCTTTCCCCCTCCCTCCCCCGGCCGTCTTGCTGTGGTGGGGCGGGGAGGGAGGGGGTGAGGGTGACCGGGCACCTTGTCTTTTGGCTTGGGGCTGCTAGCTCAGCTGCTTGCTTGCTTGCTCCTGCTGCTTGCCTTGGCCTGCCGCTGCTTGCTTGCTTTCTGCACTGTTCTTTTTTTTCCCCTCCTTTTCTTTCGTTCCCTCTTTCTTACCCTCCTCTGAAGATACGGTACCGGCTCCGGACCTGACCTGGGACGTCCAGGACCCCAGGAGTCTGCGAGAGAAGCTCAGCGCCCTCCACAGCACCGCCTGGTTTCTTTTTCTTTTCTTGTGTTGGGGAGTGTTCCTTTATTATTTGTCAATAAATAGGTTTTGTTTTCCACTTTGCTCCTCCGAGGAATTCCTTCCCGAACCCGGTATTGGGGGAGGGGTGGTTGGAGGTTTGTTTTTTTTAAGGTACTCCCTTTTGGAGATTTCCCCTAACTTGTCCTAAACCAGGACACACCCCAAGAACAGTAGGCTAAGCACCGAAGGGGAAAACACGACCTCACCAAACTCCGTGGTCTATATCTCAGCCCAGGCTGCAGTACACTCGGCGGTCACCAGATGTCGCTGTAGGACACGAAAGAACACACGCACACGCCGCTCTCCAGGTGAGAGGAAAAAGAGGGCGTTTATTTTCTGACTCCATCATTTATAGTTTTACAAAGGTGACAGTGGATTGGAGGGTGACAGTGCCACCTCTCCAAAGACACTGGTTTAGCCAACAGTCCATCAACTCTCTCCTCCTCCACAGAGGAATGCAAAACAATGAGTTGTTTACAGAAAGTGTGTGAGAAAGTTCTTCACAAGAATGTCAATATCAGAAGGCCTCCTAGAAAATCTCAAAAAACCAGGGTGACACCTCAGATTTTGGGGAGACCTAGAGCCCAGCACAGCCCCCACAAGGTGCCTGTGGTTTGGGAGGGTCACCGCAGGTTGATTACTAGAAGTCTGGGTCTGTGTCCCCACACCCCCAGGGACTTTTCCCTCCCTTTATTTCCATTTCCATAATTTCATGCCTCAATTTCACAACCGCACCAGTTCGTGCTTTGATGATCCTGGGGGGCACCTGAGCAGGGAAGGGGTTGGGGGAAGCCCAGGGTGGGGGAAGCAGGGCTGAGGGGTCTGCAGGGAGGGCTGGGGAGGCTGTGGGGGATGGGGATGTCCACTTTCCCACCCCAACACTTTTACTTTCTCTCTCCTGCAGAAGAAGGAAGACGGAATTTGTGCTAAATGTGTCACATGAGGGGGTCAGGTTCTGTCCTGGGCGGGCACATCTGGGGGGCTCCTGTCCTGCGGGGATGCTGTCCCAGGGGGGCCACATGCAGGACAAGGGGGTCCTGTCCTGGGCCATGGCAGCTCCAGGGGGGTCCAGACTTCTCCAGTCTTGCTCGTTCCCTGCAGGATCTGAGCTGGCAAGAGCAGCAGGGGAATGGAGCCCCGGGCAGGAAGGAGCTCCCAAACTCTTGCTCCTTGAAGCCAGTGGCCACCCAAGGGTGGGGCCCAGCCATGGCCCAGCCCCACTGCACAGGGATGGCCATTGCCCAGCCCTGCTCTGCCCAGCCCCAGGTGGCAGCCAGCACCTCAGGGTCCCGCCCTGCCCCCTTGCCTTTGATTCTGGCAGCTTTAGAGCTGCTGCAGAGGTGAGAATTCTGTGGGGGAAAAGGCCCTGCCTGTGGTTTGCTCAGCTCTGCAAGAAGCACAAACCACAAAGGGAGCCCAAGCAGTGGCTCTGTGAGGGCCTTGGATGGTTTTCAGAGCTGAGCTGGCTGGAGACCCCCATTGCAGGGGCAGCTGTGAGGGAACCAGTCCGGAAATGCAGGAATTGATCATTTGGTCCCTTGCAGCAATGTTCTGAGAGAGCCCCAAAACACGGCAAAGACAACAACACTCTGCTCAACAACCCGACCGGGTCCCTCCAGCTTTCTGTCTGAAACTTGCTGCTTTCTGGAACAGGCTGGGAAAAATGTTTGGGTTCTGACCGTGGCCGCCAGACAAGAGGGCAAAGTGTGGAAATATCGAGCAGAGGCTCTACCAGCAGCCACGTTGGGGCTGTGTGGATTGATCCTGGCTGGATCCCAGAGTGGTTCCATCCCTTCCCTCCTCCCCTGAGTGAAAGGCTGAGGGTTTGCAGGAATTGTGGTGTAAAGCCACCAGAGGAGCTGCTGTGGACCCGAGACCTGCCTGGGCTCAGGCGCTGCTTTCCATCCATCCAGGATCATGCAGAGCGGTCACGGGTGTTGCTCAGGGTGTGTGCCTGGCCCCGGGACACTGCTACGCTGCCAGTGGGCACTGGGATGCAACCTGCTGCCTTGGCGGCCCCTGCCCACTGCCGGTGGTGGTGCCAGGAGCGATTGGTGCCCGTGAGTTTGCAAAAGGAGCGATTTCCCCTCCCGCCTCCCGCCCGAGGCCGCCATGGCCCCTGAGGGGATGGAGCTGGACCGGGGTGCCCCCTGCTGGCCGGGAGTGCTCCCAGCAGCGCCCCCTGCTGGCCGGGAGTGCTCCCTGCAGCGCCCCCTGCTGGCCGGGAGTGCTCCCTGCAGCGCCCCCTGCTGGCCGGGAGTGCTCCCTGCAGCGCCCCCTGCTGGCCGGGAGTGCTCCCAGCAGCGCCCCCTGCTGGCTGGGAGTGCTCCCTGCAGCGCCCCCTGCTGGCCACGTTTTTCACTGCCACAAACACGAACGGAGCTGAGAGGCAGGGAAAGTTCTGGGTTTGTGTTGTTTGTTCTGTTTTGGTTTATAATTTTCTCAGTAAAGAGCTGTTATTCCGTTTCCTGCACTTTGGCCTGGAAGTCCCATCATCTTAAAAATTAAAAAAGTTTTAGAAATACGTCTTCTTTCCATTCCAGGAATATTTCTACTTTCCTTGGCAGATATGTCTCATTTAAATGAGTTGCCAAATCCTGGGTTCCAGCATGGATGGGATAGACACCCTAAGAGGAGACAGGGTCAGCAACTTGGCCACCTCATGCTCTGCCTTTTAAGCCAGTTGGGTCACCAAGGGCCCTCTCCCCAGGTGGCACTTCTGGTCACATGGCCACTTAGGAGCTGTCTTTGGCAGAGTGTCACAGTGTCCCCAGTGTGCCATGGCTGACAGACTGATGGACAGACGGGGCCCTGTCTCACCAAAAGCAAGGCCTGACCCACCCCTGCCACACACAGCTCTTCCGAAATGTCTCCAGACATCAAAGCTTTCCTGTCTTGGCCACCCCACCCTGTGCCATTGCCTGATCCCTTCTTCCTTGGCAAAGGGGGAGGCTCCAGAACCTCCACAGGGCCTTTGTGACATGCTGCTGTGGGAAACAGGGCAGAGGAAAGGTTTGGGACAGGCGACAAGAGAATCCAGAGCCTCCTGAAGGCCTCTTTGCCCATCAGAGCAAGGAAGGTCCAGGGCCCTGCCAGGTTCCTCTGGTGGAGGAAACGAGCTGTGGAAAATGTCTGGGGGTTGCTCCTTGTTGTGGCTTTCCCTGGAAATCGTTCCTTGTGTGACAATTTGGACTCTGAACCTTGTTGCTGTTGCTGTTGGTTTTATTCCCTCTCATTGCTGTTTCAAAATATTGTTCTTCTCTCACCCCTTTGGGATTTTTGAGCTTAAAGAGGGAGGGGCAGTTTTTAGTGGCAGCACACACACAGGAGTGGGTGCCTATGGGTGGGGACCCTCAGTGCCCCCCAGTTCCCCCCAGTGTCACAGCACATTCCCGTAGATGTCACCGGGTTCCCGCGGTCGCCCCTGGGGTCCCCGCAGCTCCGCGTAGGTCACCTGGGGATCCTGGAGGGTGGTGGCACGGGGGGACGCTGCGAGAGACACGGGCTGTGGGATCTGGGTGGGGTGACACTCGTGGGTGACGTGTCCCTCTGTGTGTGTCCCTCCCATACTCACCTCCTGCCCTCTTGGTGGCCACGATGTGGGTGTAGAGCACCTCCCCCTCGTCTTTGGGGGCCGGGGGATCCGGGGGGGCCCTGAGGGAATAAAGGGGATGTGGGGAGGGAATGGGAGGTGTTGGGGGTTGGGGTAAAAGGGAAGAGTGTGGTTTGAGCCCCCCCACTTACCTTTCCTGGTTCTTCTTGGCAGCTGCAGAGGAAAGAGTGGAGGGGTGACTGTGGGGTCCTAGGGCCCTGACCCCTCTCAGGGTTCCTGAACCCCCATGGTACCCTCAGTTACTCAAGGGACCCCCAAGAATCTCTGAAGCCCCCTAGAATTCAGGAACCTTCCCATTGCCTCTGATCAACTCAGTCTGAAGAACCCAAAGCCCACCAGGGACAGAGACCCCCCTGGAAGAACTCCCAACATCCCTGCAGGACCCTCCAGCACCTCCCCAAAGGCTACCGGACCCACAGCCAAGGTCACAATTCTGGGGCTGTGGGTGCCGCCCTATCACTCCCAAACTCTGGGGGTCTCTACAGTTCCCTGGGACCCCATGCCCCCATTGTCACCCACCCTGGCGGTTCCACCAGTGCCAGGCCACAGTGACACCCACGAGCAGGAGCAGGAACAGAAGGGCCACACCGACCCCTGCGGCCACTGCAAGGAACAGAGGGGGACACATCAGGGTCACCCATCACCCCAGAGGTCCTGAACCACACTGACCCCATGGGATCTCCACCTGTATCCATGTGTGTCCTTGTGTCCTGTGGTGTCACCTCCAGGGCCAGCTCAGGGCTGAGTGCCCAGAACACGCGGTGCCCGTCCTGTCCCAGCTGGTTGGTGGCCACGCACTGGTAGGTGCCTGATTATCCCACATCGATGTCCCTGAACTCCAGGAGGGGACCCCAGGCCACCTCCTTCCCGTTGTGCAGCCACGTGAAGGTGACAGGGGCTGAGCCCACCTGCACCGAGCAGCGCAGGGTCACGTTGTCACCTGCACGCACCGGGTGTGACAGGGGAGAGGGGGTGATGGTGGCATTGGCCACGGGCACTGTGGGGACACAGATGGGGCTGGCACCGGGCGAGGTGGGAGGGGGGTGCCGTGGGTGGGGTCACCCCCAGCCCGAGGTCCCACTCACCCAGGACCGTGACATTCAGGGCGTCACTCTCGGCCACACTGTCCCCATCGCTGACCCAGCACCGGTACTGGCCACTGTCATGGTCCCCAACGTGGTGCAGCTCCAGGCGGGGGCCGGTGCCCAGCAGTGCCCCTGAGCCTTCCCGATGCCAGGAGTAGGACAGGGGACCTGTCCCCATGGCCACCACACAGCTCAGCACCAGGCTGTCCCCTAGTGCCACCTGTCCCCCGGCGGGCTGCAGTGACAGGGACACCCCCGAGAGTGGGACCCCTGCAGGGGGACACAGGAGAGATTGGGGACACAGGAAGGGCAGGGGGACACTGGAGGAGAAAAAGGAGGATTTGAGGTAAGCAGAGAGGATCCCAGTGAGCACAAGGGGACCCTGGGAGGCATGGTGGGATCTGGGGACAATGGCAAGACCCCATGGAAAGCGGGAGAGACCCAGGCAGGGATGGAGAACCAGACAAGAGGCTGAGGAGACTCAGGGAATGATTTGGGGTTTAGAGATGGGCGGGTGGACCCAGGGAAGGAAGGTAGACCAGAGGGTGGAGCAGGGACCTTGGAAGGGGTTTGGTATCCAGGGAGGGCTGGGGAGGACAAAGAGAGGGATGTGGGATGTGCAGGGGGAACTGGGCAGTCATGGGGGAAACCAAGAGGGACTTGGACAATTCTGGCTGAGCCAGGAAGAGTAAAGGGAGGGATGAAGGAATCGGGCAGTGGTGGGGAAAGCCTTGGAGGATGTTGGGCTTCCCTGTCCCCATCCCTGCACTCACTGCGCACTGTCACTGTCACCGGCTTCGACTCTCTCCAATGTGGCTCCACCCAGCCCACGCAGTGGTAGCGGCCGCTGTGGTGCAGCCTCAGGGGGGACAGGGTTAGCTCGATCCCATCATGGGGCCCCTTCAGAGGCTTCTCCTCATGGTAGAAGTACACGTCTGTGAGCTGTTTGTTGTCTTTACACCGGCAGCGCAGTGTCACCGTGTCCCCCTCCAGCAGTGCCCGTGCTGGCACCTGCAGCACCAGCCAGTCTGAGGGACAGAGGGGACCTGTCACACCACGGCCATCAGGAGTGTCATGGTGACACCAGGAGGCACCAGGGGCCACCCAATGTGAGAGAGAAGTCTCCATGCACAGGGATGCTCTGGGATGTCCCCAGACCAGGGGACAGGCTCCGGTCACACCTGGAGGTGACCCATTCAGTGGAGCCCACCCAGAGCCCTCAAGGTCCCCGTGCGTGCCAGGCTGGGGACACCCAAACCCCCCTCACCATTTAAGACTCTCACGGGGGGGCTGCGACCGCTTCCAGGTCTGTCACACTCATAGGTGCCATGCTCGGTGACAGTGATGTTGTCACGTCCCTGCTGCCCCCATTGCCGCCCGTTCCTGTACCAGGTGGTGGCACCGGCGGTCCCCGAACCCTGGCAGGTCAGTGTCACCGGGTCCCAAAGCATCGCCGGCCTCCAAGGGGGTTCCACAAGGAGCAGGGTGGTCTGGGCACCTGCGGGTGACAGGGGACACCAGCCTGCCAGGGCCAGAGGAGAGCTGGGGACAGCAGGGTGGGGCCATGGCATCCCCCGAGGACTCACCAGCGAGGCCGGGGGTCTGGGCTGGAAGGGAGAAGGGACAGGGCTGGGTGGGGGTGGCACCGTGGGGACAGCAGCAGGGGGACACGGGGTGTAGGGGCTGTCTCCAAATTGCCCTCATAGGGATAGCAGTTCTTAAGAGGAAGTGTTTCTGGGTGGTCCCCAAAAGATTTGGCGAGGCAAGGGGACATGTCTGTGTCACAGCCACCCACGCGCCACATTCCTGTGGCACAGACACCTTGGGAACAGGGACACCCTGGCCACCCTGGGCTGAGGCAGAGCATGGGGACACTAAGGACAGCCCGGGCACAAGGACCCCATGGACACAGCCCAGGCTGGCAGAGGTCACCCCCTACCAGCTCATGGTGCCATCCCCATGATCCCATCCCCATGGCCACATACTCACTGTTCTTGTCCCCTTCTGTCCCTGCATCCCAGGTCCCTTGTCCCTATGCCCAGAGCTACTTGAGCCCAAAGGTGCCAGTCCCCACATTCCTGTCCCCACAGACCCATCCCCAAATTCCTGCCCCCTGTTCCTGTCCCCAAAGCCACCCTACATCCCCAGTCACACCGAGGTCCCCTGTGGGTAACAGGGACTGGCACTGCTGGCATTGGGGACATCAGGGGACCCAGCAGCCCCCCTGTGCCCCCTCGCCTCCCCATCCCTGGGCTGTCAGGCCTGTTCCCGGGGCACTTACCCCACAGGAGCAGTGCCACCTTCCCGGCCATCCCGGTGTCCCCAGCCTTGTGCACTGGCTGTCACTTGCTGCTGTGGCCACCGCTCCCCTGGCTGGCGGCTCTTCAGATGAAGGGGAAGGAAGCGAGGTCACATCCGTCCCCATGTGTAGGTGGCCCTTGATGGGGGCAGGGTGGCCACAAGGTGGGGACAGGATGGGGACATGATGGGATGATCTGGGGACATGGTGGGGGATTGTGTTGCCTAGAGTGGGGGCTAAGGGGATGTGCAGAACCAAGGATGGGCGACCAGGAGAATTGTGGGTCCAGGGGAATTGGGGTCTCCATGCGTGGGGGGATTCAGGGATGGTGGTGCTGTGGGAAGATGGTCCCCAGTGATTTGGTGTCATCACATGTGGATGCCTGGGT
The DNA here is from genome assembly GCF_963513975.1 of Fringilla coelebs. Classification (NCBI taxonomy): domain Eukaryota; kingdom Metazoa; phylum Chordata; class Aves; order Passeriformes; family Fringillidae; genus Fringilla; species Fringilla coelebs. Next base: position 136,175 of record NW_028167209.1, on the reverse strand, counting down.
TGGGGGTGCAAGGGGAAAAAGGGGACCCTTGGGAATCGGGGGTCGGGGGGAAGAAGCAGCCAATGGGATGGGATCAAGGCAATGGTGGTGCTGGGCAATGGCAGCCCTGGGATGGGGGTCCAAGGGAGGAGAGACCAAGGCCATGGGGGTTCCATGGTTGTGGTGCCAGGGGAATGGGGGTGCCAGTGTTGGGGAGTGGCTGAGTGGGCATGGGGATTGCAGCTCCTTCCTGGGGTGCCTAAGATTTTGGGGTGACCTAGGGTCCAGCACACCTCCGCTGGACTGCTCGTTTGCTGTGCAGGCATCACATGGGGGTCCTGGATGGCTCTGCTTCTGTGCCCTCCCCTCTTAACGTTTTCCTCTCTTTATTTCTCTTTGTTTCTTATTTTCCTCACTTTTTTGCCATGTCCCCTCTTCCTCTGTTCCTGCAGCAATCGCGGGGATCACCTGAGCTGGGAAGGGGTTGGGGGGACTCAGGGGTAGGGGAGAATGAGGTTTGGGGGTGCAGGGAAAGGTGTGGAGGCTGTGGGGGATGGAGGTGTGGGGCTGTGCCCCCTCAACACTTTCACTTTCCTTTTCCTGGACAAAAAGGAAGAGGCTGTTTGTGCTGAGAGTCAGATGGGAAAGGGGGAAACTTCTGTCCTGGTGGGCACATCCAGGGCGGTTCTGTCGTGGGAGGATCCTGTCCCCGGGGTGGCACATCCTGGGCATGCCTGTCAATGCAAGGGTGGGGGCCAGCCATGGCCCAGCCCCACTGCACAGGGATGGCCATTGCCCAGCCCTGCTCTGGCCAGCCCCAGGTGGCAGCCAGCACCTCAGGATCCCACCCTGCCCCCTTGGCTTTGATTCTGGCAGCTTTAGAGCTGCTGCAGAGGTGAGAATTCTGTGGGGGGAAAAGGCCTGCCTGTGGTTTGCTCAGCTCTGCAAGAAGCACAAACCCCAAAGGGAGCCCAAGCAGTGGCTCTGGGAGGGCTTTTGATAGTTTTCAGAGCAGGGCTGGCTGGAGACCTCCCACTGCAGGGGCAGCTGTGAGGGAACCAGGCCAGAAATGCAGGAATTGATCATTTTGTCCCTTTGCCCAAAGGACTGAGAGAGCCCCAGTGCTACTGCAAATCCCACACCAATCTGCTCAACAGCCTGATCTGGACCCTTCTTCTCCTCCCTGCGTTGCTGTGGATGGACAGTGGCCAGATGCGCCTCACCCACCACAGCCACTCTCTCAGTGCCCTCCACACCTGGATGGGGAGAGAAAATTCGGCAAAGGGTTCCTGGGTTGAGACACGGACCAGGAGAGATCCCTCATCAAATCCTGTCACGGGTAAAGCTGCCTTGGATTTAGAGATATGAATTGAATTTATTGCTGACAAAATCAGAGCAGGGTAAGGAGAAGTCAAATAAACCCTTCAATGCACCTTCCCCCTGTTATGAATGACTATGCAGCCTTTGGCTTTCACTATTGGGTTGTGCAAATTATTTTGGTATAATACAGTTTGTAATCACTTCTCAACTGCTTTTGATATACTACAATTTGTCACCTCTGTAGAATATATATTTCAGTGTGATAAATATATTATAGTTTAGGCTCTCCCAAAATATCAAGATAGAGACAATGTGTGGTGTATTACAACATTAACTGTTGCAGAAGTAGCTAATGCCTTTATTTGTGTAACCAAGTGACAATGGTGAGAATAACTCAGATAATTGTGTGAAATAGCTAATGTTGATTTAATGTACTGGTAGAGTATCTCACTTGTATGAGAAGAACAAATTGAAACGTAGCAAGTGAATAAACATCAAAAGAGAGAATGCAAATTGGAATTTACTACTGACCCTTTGGTTATCAAGAACTGTCAAACCACAGAACAGGGCGGGGCTTGTGAGCCCATAAAATATATAAATTTAATCTGCAGGATGGTGTGCACTTTATGAAAATGAATCTAGGATCAAACCAAGCAAAAGAATTCCAATAACATGTAAACTGGAAAGAATGTTTGAATATGCATAACCCTCCTTAGTGTGTATTTAACCAATCCCATGAAAAGATGTGTAGGAAGAATTGTTGTAGTTAACTGTGTGCCTCTGGCAGCTGCCAAGCACCCAGCCTGCTGTTTACTGACCCTTTTATCCCTTATTAAACACTTAAAAATTTTAAAGAGTGAGCCTTGTTTGTCACAGAGTTTGACCAAAAAACTGAATTTTGGGTACAATAAGAGAGAAAAACCTCATGTGAACCCCCACCACTAGGAGGGGGAATGAGTAGCCCCGTGGGGTGCTGGGAAGAGGAAGAAGAGACCCATGACAGGAATTGATGCCCCCCAGTGCCCCCCAGTGTCCCCAGTGTTACAGCACGTCATCGAAGTCACGGGGGTACCGCTGTCCCTCGTAGGGCCCTGACAGCTCCACATTGGTCACCTGTGGATCCTGAGGTGGGGCAGGCAGGGGGACACCTGTGGGGGCCCTGAGAGTGACACTGGTTATGGGGACCTGGCTGGGCGGTGACACCCGTTGATGAGGTGTCCCTGTCTCCCCCCAAATTCTCCCCCTGCCCACTCAGTGCCCACGATGTGTGGATCCAGCATGGCCCCCTCATCCAGGGGAGTCCTGGGGGGATGGGGGAGGTCTAGGTGGTATCTGGGGAGGAGGAAAGGGGAGTCCCAGCCCGAGCCCACTACTCACCTGTCCTGAGGATTCCTGGTGGCTGCAAGGAAAAGGGGAGGGGGTGACCGAGGGAACTCTGGGACCCCTGAACCTTCCTGGGGCCTCGGCAGCTCTAATCACCCACGGAACCACAAATCCCCACTTCAGCCCTGATTCTCACCGGATCCCTGATCTCTGCCCCCACTCTGGGGGCTTTTCCTCACTCCAGGATCCCAATCCCCCCCATTGTCACCCACCCTGGCGGTGCCACCAGTGACAGTCCCCGATGACAGCCAGGAGCAGGAGCAGGAACAGGAGGATCCTGCCGACATTCACAGCCACTGCTGGGGACAGAGGGGACACACTGGGGTCTCCCTGAACTCCAGGGGTCCTGAACACCCCGATGACCCCATGTGACCCCACCTGTGACCCAGTGTGAGCCAGGTGTCACTGTCAGTGCCAGCTCAGGGCTGGGTGCCTGGAACATGCGGTGCCCGTCCTGTCCCAGCTGGTTGGTGGCCACGCACTGGTAGGTGCCCCAATGTCCCACATTGATGTCCCCGAGCTGCAGGAGGGGACCCCGGGCCAGCTCCTGCCCGTTGGGCAGCCAGGTGAAGGTGACAGGGGCTGAGCCCACCTGCACCGAGCAGTGCAGGGTCACGTTGTCACCTGCACACAGCGGGTGTGACAGGGGACCGGGGGTGATGGTGGCATTGGCCACGGGCACTGTGGGGACACAGTTGGGGCTGACAGGTGGTGAGGTGGGATGGGGGTGCCATGGGTGGGGTCACCCCCGGCCCGAGGGTCCTGCTCACCCAGTACGGTGACATTCAGGGGGTCACTCTCGGCCATGCTGTCCCCATCGCTGACCCGGCACCGGTACTGGCCGCTGTCACTGTCCCCAAAGTGACACAGCTCCAGGTGGGGGCCAGTGCCCAGCAGTGCCCCTGAGCCCTCCAGGTGCCAGGAGAAGGACAGGGGACCTGTCCCCGCGGCCACCTTGCAGCTCAGCACCAGGCTGTCCCCGAGTGCCACCTGTCCCCCGGGGGGCTGCGCTGACAGGGACACCCCTGAGAGCGGGACCCGTATGGGAGGAGGGGACAGCAGGGGACAGTGAGGGACCCGGGGGGGTCAGGCAGGGGCAGGGGGACACCAGAGAGAGAGAGGGGTGCAGAGATTGGGGGGGGATTGGAAACGAACCTGAAGGGATGATGAGGAGTTCAGGGAGGGGATACCTGGAGAGGGAGGGAGGTGACATAAGGAAGGGGACCCAGGAACCCAGGGAAGGGATGGTGGGAGCAGGGGAATTTGCAGGGACCACAGAGAGGGGTGGGGGGACGCAGAGAGGGGTGAGAAGACCCAGTGAGGGATAAGGGACACGGGCCAGGAATGGGGGATGTGAGATGGACCAGGGGCAAGGATGGCAGGACATGGAAAAGGTGTCAGGGAAGGGTGGGGGTTCCCATGTAGGGCGGGGGGATTCAGTGAATGATCTTGGAATTGAGTGGGGGGGAGCCAGGGAGGAATCCAGGAAAGCTTGGGGGTCCCAGGGCAGGTGTCAGGAAGGACCTGGGATCCCCAGGCAGTGGTTGGGAGACCCGAGGGGTCTCTGGGGGCTCCCCCTGCCCATCCCCGCACTCACTGCGCAGCGAGACGTGGAGCTGGGCACTGCTCTTCTGCACGGTCCTGTCCTCGGACCGCACCTGGCACCTGTAATTCCCCGAGTGGGAGACCCCCACGGCAGGCACCCAGCAGCTGCGGGGACACCTGCGGGCCCCCCACCACCTGCCCGTCCCGGTAGAACACGTACAGGAGGGGGGCTGGGGGCCGCAGGGGGCTGGGGGTGCTGAGGCAGCTGAGAGTCAGGGGGGACCCCTCAGTGGGCTCGGGGGGACCCTCGAGCACTGGCATGGAGAAGAGCTCTGGGAAGGAGATGGGAGGGGGATTTGTGAGCCTGAGTCCCTGGGAAGGGGCTGTGGGGGTGTCGGGGTGGCGGCTGGTGGGTGCTCACCGTGCACTGTCACTGTCACTGCTGCTGACCGTGGCATTAAGGACCTCACCCAGCCCTCGCAGCTGTAGCGGCCGCTGTGGTGCAGCTGCAGAGGGGACAGGGACAACTTAGTTCCTCTTAGGGACCTGCCCAGATCCTTCTCGTCCTGGTAAAATTGCACCCAGCTGACCGGGCTGTTCCACTGGCCCCGGCAGCGCAGTGTCACCGTGTCCCCCTCCAGCAAAGCCCACGATGGCACCTGCAGCACCAGCCGGTCTGTGGGTCAGAAGGGCCCCATCTCACTGATGGGCTCGAGACCGGTCCAGTGTTGGTCCCCATGGCCCCGAGGACATTTTGGTGCTCTGAGATTCACTGGAATGCACTGGGATGTCCCCGGAGCAGGGCACAGGCTCTCACCACACAAGCGGTGTGAGGCCACCCAAGGCGTGGAGCCCACCCAGACCTGTCAGATGCCACCCAGAACATTTAAGATCCCCCCTCACCATTTAAAACTCTCAAGGCAGAGCTTAGCCCACTGTTGGGTCTGTGACACGTGTAGGTGCCACTCTCGGTGACAGTGAGGTGTTCACGTCACTGCTGCCTCCAGATCTGCCCATCCTTGTACCAGGTGGTGGCACCGGCGGTCCCCGAGCCCTGGCAGGTCAGTGTCACTCGGTCCCACGACACTGCCGGCCTCCAGGGGGGCTGCACAAGGAGCTGGGTGGTCTGGGCACCTGCAGGTGACAGGGGACACCAGCCTGCCAGGGCCAGCACGGGGCTGGAGACAGCAGAGTGGGGCCATGGCATCCGCCGAGGACTCACCAGCAAGGCCGAGGGTCTGGGCTGGAAGGGAGAAGGGACAGGGCTGTGTGGCGGTGTCCCCATTGAACAGCAGGAGGGGGGCACTGGGTTCAGGGGCCATCCCCAAACTGTTCCCATGGGGACAGCAGTTCTTAAGAGAAAGTGTTTCTGGGTGGTCCCCAAAAAATTTGGTGAGGCAAGGGGACATGTCAGTGTCACAGCGACCTGTGCACCACATCCCTGTGGCACAGACACCTTGGGAACAGGGACACCCTGGCCACCGTGGGCTGAGGCAGAACATGGGGACACTGTGGACAGCCCAGGCACAAGGACCCCATGGACACAGCCCAGGCTGGCAGAGGTCACCCCCACCAGCTCATGGTGCCATCCCCATGATCCCGTCCCCATGGCCACATCCTCACCATTCTTGTCCCCTTCTGTCCCTGCATCCCAGGTCCCTTGTCCGTATGCCCAGAGCTACCTGAGCCCAAAGGTGCCAGTCCCCACATTCCTGTCCCCACAGACCCATCCACAAATTCCTGCCCCCTGTTCCTGTCCCCAAGGCCACCCTACATCCCCAGTCACACCAAGGTCCCCTGTGGGTAACAGGGACTGGCACTGCTGGCCTTGGGGACCTCAGGTCACCCCACAGCCCCCCTGTGCCCCCTCCCCTCCCCATCCCCAGGGTGTCAGGCCCATGCCCAGGGCACTCACCCCACAGGAGCAGCGCCACCTTCCCGGCCATCCCGCTGTCCCCAGCCATGTGGACTGGCTGTCACTGGCTGCTGTGGCCACCGCTCCCCTGGCTGGCGGCTCTTCGGATGAAGGGAAGGAAGCGAGGTCAGGTCTTGTCCTCATGCGTAGGTGGCATCTGGTGGGGGCAGGGTGGCCACAAGCTGGGCACAGGAAGGTGATGAGCATGCATGCTACAAGGTGGGGCATGGGGCTCCCAGGAGTGAGGGGCTCAGGGGGTTTGGGAAGCCAGGGATGGGGTCCCTGTTGAATGGGGGTCCTGAAGAAGTGGAGTCATTGGGAATGGGGGTGCCATGGGAATGGTGGTCCCCAGGGCTGGGGGGACTCAGGGATGGGAGTCCCAGAGGAAGATGGGCTCCAGGGATTTGGGGTCATGGCATAGGGGAATGGTGGGTCCTGAGAGAACCAAGATCCTGGGAAAAGGAGGATTGCAGGGATGGAATGAGCTGGAGAGGTTTCCTTGGGAAAGGGGTGCTGGGCCATGGAGATCCTGGGGAATGTCAGTAGTCGGATGGGAGACCCAGGGATGGGGAGACAGAAGGAATGGGGGTGCCATGGTTTGATTTCTGTGGGAATGGCAGTGCCAAGAAATGGGCAGTGACTGGGTGAGCCCATGAGTCTCAGCTCCTTCCCTGGGTGCCTCAGATTTTGGGGAGACCCAGAGCCCAGCACAGCCCCCACAAGGTGCCTGTGGTTTGGGAGGGTCACCGCAGGATGATTCCAAGAAGTCTGGCTCTGTGTCCCCACAGCCCCATTGACTTTTCCCTCCCTTTATTTCCATTTCCATCATTTCATCATTCAATTTCACAACCCCCCCAGTTTATTCTTTGATGATCCTGGGGGGCACCTGAGCAGGGAAGGGGTTGGGGGAAGCCCAGGGTGGGGGAAGCAGGGCTGAGGGGTCTGCAGGGAGGGCTGGGGAGGCTGTGGGGGATGGGGATGCCCACTTTCCCTCCCCAACACTTTCACTTTCTCTCTCCTGGAGAAGAAGGTAGAGGCCGTTTGACACCTTGGTCACACGAGGGGGGCAGGTTCTGTCCTGGGCGGGCACATCCGGGGGGCTCCTGTCCTGGGGGGATGCTGTCCCAGGGGGGCCACATGCAGGACAAGGGGGTCCTGTCCTGGGCCATGGCAGCCCCAGGGGGGTCCAGACTTCTCCATTCTTGCTCGTTCCCTGCAGGATCTGAGCTGGCAAGAGCAGCTGGGGAATGGAGCCCTGGGCAGGAAGGAGCTCCCAAACTCTTGCTCCTTGAAGCCAGTGACCACCCAAGGGTGGGGCCAGCCATGGCCCAGCCCCACTGCACAGGGATGGCCATTGCCCAGCCCTGCTCTGGCCAGCCCCAGGTGGCAGCCAGCACCTCAGGATCCCACCCTGCCCCCTTGCCTTTGATTCTGGCAGCTTTAGAGCTGCTGCAGAGGTGAGAATTCTGGGGGCAGAAAAAGGCCCTGCCTGTGGTTTGCTCAGCCCTGCAAGAAGCCCAAACCCCAAAGGGAGCCCAAGCAGTTGCTCTGTGAGGGCCTTTGATGGTTTTGAGAGCAGGGCTGGCTGGAAACCCACTTGCAGGGGCAGCTGTGAGGGAACCAGTGCGGAAATGCAGGAATTGATCATTTGTTCCTCTTGGTAAGGGTTTGAGAGAACCAGAAACTACAGCAAATCACACAACAATCTGCTAAACAACCTGCCTAGGACACTTCTTCTGGAACAAAACCTGCAGCCTTCTAGAACCTCATGGAAAGAATGTTTGGGCTAAGGCTGTGGCCATACGATAAGAGGGAAAAGTGTGGAAATATCGAGCAGGGGCATTGCCCAGCAGCCACGGTGGGGCTGTGGGGATTGAGCCTGCCTGGATTCCAGGTGTCCCCAGAGCTGCTCCATCCCTGCCCTTCTCCCCTGAGTGAAAGGCTGAGGGTTTGCAGGAATTGTGGCGTAAAGCCACCAGAGGGGCTGCTGTGGACCCAAGACCTGCCTGGGCTCAGTCGCTGCCTTCCTTCAATCCGGGATCATGGAGAGCGGTCGCAGGTGTTGCTCAGGGTGTGTGCCTGGCCCTGGGACACTGCTATGCTGCCAGTGGGCACTGGGATCCAACCTGCTGCCTTGGCGGCTCCTGCCCGCTGCCAGTGGTGGTGCCGTGAGCGATTGGTGCCCGTGAGTTTGCAAAAGGAGCGATTTCCCCTCCTGCCTCCCGCCCGAGGCCGCCATGGCCCCTGAGGGGATGGAGCTGGACCGGGGCGCCCCCTGCTGGCCGGGAGTGCTCCCTGCAGCGCCCCCTGCTGGCCGGGAGTGCTCCCTGAAGTGCCCCCTGCTGGCCGGGAGTGCTCCCTGCAGCGCCCCCTGCTGGCCGCTGTTATCACTGCCACAAACACCACCAGCACTGAGTGGGAGGGAAAGTTCTGGGTTTGTGTTGTTTGTTCTGTTCTGGTTTATAAATTTCCCGGTAAAGAGCTGTTATTCCTTTTCCTACACTTTGGCCAGAAAGTCGCATCATCTTTAATATTAAAAAAATTTTAAGACATTGGTCTTCTTTCCATTCCAGCCATGTTCCCACTTTCCTTGGCAGATATTTCTCATTTAAATGACTTACCAACTCCTGGGTTCCAGTGTTGATGGGACAGACTCCCCAAGAGGAGACAGGGTCAGCAACTTGGCCACCTCATGCTCAGCCTTTTAAGCCAGTTTGGCCACCAAGGGCCCTTTCTCCAGTTGGCACTTCTGGTCACTCAGCCAATCAAGAGCTGGCTTTGGCAGAGCGTCACACTGTCCCTAGTATGCCATGGCTAACAGACTGATGGACAGATGGGGCCCTGTCTCAACAAAAGCAAGGCCTGACCCACCCCTGCCACACACAGCTCTTCCAAAATGTCTCCATACATCAAATCTTTCCTGTCTCTGACACCCCACCCTGTGCCATGGCCTGATCCCCACTGCCCTGGGAAAGGGGGAGGCTCTGGAACCCCCACAGGGCTTTTGTTACATGCTGGTGTGGGGAACAGGGCAGAGGGGTTTGGGACAGAGGACAAGAGAATCCAGAGCCTCCTGAAGGCCGCATTGCCCATAAGAGCAGGGAAGGTCCAGGGCCCTGGCAGGTTCCTCTGGTGGAGGAAACGAGCTAGGGGAAATGTCTGGGGGTTGCTCCTTGTTGTGCCTTTCCCTGGAAATCGTTCCATGTGTGAAAATTTGGACTCTGAACCTTGTTGCTGTTGCTGTTGGTTTTATTCCCTCTCATTGCTGTTTCAGGAAATTGTTCTTCTCACAGCCCTTTGCGATCCTCCATGGGGAGGGAGTCAGACAGTTTTTACTGGCAGCTCACAGACGAGTGGGTGCCCATGGGTGGGGACCCCCAGTGCCCCCCAGTTCCCCCCAGTGTCACAGCACATTCCCGTAGATGTCACCGGGTTCCAGTGGTCGCCCCTGGGGTCCCCGCAGCTCCGCGTAGGTCACCTGGGGATCCTGGAGGGTGGTGGCAGGAGGGGACACTGCGAGAGACACGGGCTGTGGGATCTGGGTGGGGTGACACTCGTGGGTGACGTGTCCCTCTGTGTGTGTCCTCTCCATAGTCACCCCCTGCCCTCTTGGTTTTCATGACGTGGGTGTACAGCACCTCCCCTTCCTCTGGAGGGGCTGCCGGATCCGAGCGGGCCCTGAAGGAATAAAGTGGATGTGGGGACGGAATTGGAGATCTTAAGGATTGGGGTAAAAGGGGAGAATGTGGTTTGAGCCCCCCCACTGACCTTTCCTGGTTCTTCCTGGCAGCTGCAGAGGAAAGAGTGGAGGGGTGACTGTGGGGTCCCAGGGCCCTGACCCCTCGCAGGATTCCTGAACCCCCATGGGACTCTCAATTTCCCACAGGACCCCCAAGAATCCCTGAAGCCCCCTGGAATTCAGGAACTCTCCCATTGCCTCTGATCAACTCAGCCTCCAGAATCTAAAGCCCAGCAAGGACAGAGACCCACCAAGACACCCCCAGGGCCCCAGGAAGAGCTCCCAGCATCCCTGCAGGACGATCCAGCACCTCCCCAAACCCTAGAGGACCCACAGGCAAGATCACAATTCTGGGGCTGTGGGTGCCGCCCTATCGCTCCCACACTCTGGGAGTGTCTACAATTCCCTGGGACCCCTATTCCCCCATTGTCACCCACCCAGGCGGTGCCACCAGTGCCAGGACACAATGACAGCCACAAGCAGGAGCAGGAACAAAAGGGCCACACCGACCCCTGCGGCCACTGCAAGAAACAGAGGGGGACACTTCAGGGTCACCCATCACCCCAGGGGTCCTGAACCATACAGTGACCCCATGTGACCCCCACCTGTATCTATGTGTGTCCTTGTGTCCCGCGGTGTCACCTCCAGTGCCAGCTCAGGGCTGAGTGCCCGGAACACGCGGTGCCCGTCCTGTCCCAGTTGGTTGGTGGCCACGCACTGGTAGGTGCCCGATTGTCCCACATCGATGTCCCTGAGCTCCAGGAGGGGACCCCGGGCCAGCTCCGTCCCGTTGTACAGCCAGGTGAAGGTGACAGGGGCTGAGCCCACCTGCACCGAGCAGCGCAGGGTCACGTTGTCACCTGCATGCACCAGGTGTGACAGGGGACCGGGGGTGATGGTGGCATTGGCCACGGGCACTGTGGGGACACAGATGGGGCTGGCACCGGGTGAGGTGGGATGGGGGTGCCGTGGGTGGGGTCACCCCCAGCCCGAGGGTCCTGCTCACCCAGCACGGTGACATTCAGGGGGTCACTCTCAGCCATGCTGTCCCTGTCGCTGACCCGGCACCGGTACTGGCCGCTGTCATGGTCCCCAACATGGTGCAGCTCCAGGTGGGGGCCGGTGCCCAGCAGTGCCCCTGAGCCCTCCCGGTGCCAGGAGAAGGACAGTGGACCTGTCCCCGCGGCCACCGTGCAGCTCAGCACCAGGCTGTCCCCGAGTGCCACCTGTCCCCCGGGGGGCTGTACTGACAGGGACACCCCCGAGAGTGGGACACCTGCAGGGGGACACAGGAGGGACTGGGGACCCACGAGGGGCTGGGGGACTCTGGAGGGGAAAGAGGGGGATTGGAGATGAGTGGAGAAGATTCTAACGAGCAGGAGGGGACCCTGGGAGGCATGGTGGGATCTGGGGACAATGGCAAGACCCCATGGAAAGCGGGAGAGACCCAGGCAGGGATGGAGAACCAGACAAGAGGCTGAGGAGACTCAGGGAATGATTTGGGGTTTAGAGATGGGTCGGTGGACCCAGGGAAGGAAGGGAGGCCAGAGGGTGGAGCAGGGACATTTGAAGGGTTGGGGAATCCAGGGAGGGCTGGGGAGGACCAAGAAAGGGATGAGGGATGTGCAGGGGGAACTGGGCAGTCATGGGGGAAACCAAGAGGGACTTGGGCAATTCTGGGTGAGCCAGGGAGGAGTAAAGGGAGCGATGAAGGATTCAGAGAGTGGTGGGGAAAGCCTTGGAGGATGTTGGGCATCCCTGTCCCCATCCTTGCACTCACTGCGCACTGTCACTGTCACCCGCTTCGACTTGCTCCACTTCGACACCACATCGCTTACCGAGCCCCCACAGTAGTACTTGCCACTGAGGCTCAGCTGCACAGGCGACAGGGACAGCTCAGTCCCATCATAGCTCCACTTCAGATTAGTCTCTTCATGGTAGAAGTACACACTTGTGAGCTGTTTGTTCGGCCAGCTCCGGCAGCGCAGTGTCACCGTGTCCCCCTCCAGCAGCGCCCGTGCTGGCACCTGTAGCACAACAAGGTCTGGGGGACAGAGGGGACCTGTCACACCAGGGGCGTCAGGAGGGTCATGATGGTGCCAGGAGACACCAGGGGCCACCCATTGTGAGAGAGAAATCTCCTGGCAGTGGAATGCTCTTGGATGGCCCCAGAGTAGGTGACAGGCTCCAGTCACACCAGGAGGTGACCCATGGAGTGGAGCCCACCCAGAGCCCTTGGGATCCAGGCAGGTGCCAGGCTGGGGACATGAAAAGCTCCCTCACCATTTGAGACTGTCAATGGGGGACTGCGGCCGGTGTCGGGTCTGTCACACTCGTAGGTGCCATACTCGGTGACAGTGAGGTGATCGCTTCTCTGCTGCCACCAGCGCCGCCCATCCTTGTACCAGGTGGTGTCACCAGCGGTCCCCAAGCCCTGGCAGGTCAGTGTCACCCGGTCCCAAAGCACCGGCGGCATCCAGGGGGGCTCCACGAGGAGCTGGGTGGTCTGGGCACCTGCGGGTGACAGGGGACACCAGCCTGCCAGGGCCAGAGCAGGGCTGGGGACAGCAGGGTGGGGCCACGGTATCCCCTGAGGACTCACCAGCGAGGCCGAGGGTCTGGGCTGGAAGGGAGAAGGGACAGGGCTGGCTGGGGGTGGCACTGCAGGGACAGCAGCATGGGGGCACGCGTTGTCAGGATTGTCCCTAACTGTCTCTTTTGGGGCACTGGTGTGGCACAGATGTCTCGAGGACAGGGACACGGCAGCCAACCCCTTCTCAGGCATGGGGACACTCTGCTGGCAGAGGTCACCCCTGCCAGCCCCACAGCCACAGCCCCATGGCCCTGTGCCCATGATCCCATTCTGTTGGCACCTGTCCCCATGGGCCATCAACATAGGGCCTGTCCCCTTGTCCCTGTCCCTGCATCCCTGTGTCCCTGTCCCTGTCCACACAGCTGCCCCAGCCCCAAGGTTCCTTTTGCCACATCCTTGTCCCCACATTCCATCCTCCAGTCCCTGTCCCCACATCCCAGTTCCCACATTCCTGTCCCCCTGTTCCTGTCCCCATGGCCACCACACAACTCTGGTCACACTGGGCTCCCTGCCCTGCTGGCCTTGGGGACCTTAGAAGACCCCGCAGCCCCCCTGTGCCCCCTCCCCATCCCCATTCCCGGGCTGTCAGGCCCGTGCCCGGGGTACTCACCCCACAGGAGCAGTGCCACCTTCCTGGCCATCCCGGTGTCCCCAGCCATGTGGACTGGCTGTCACTGGCTGCAGGGGGTGGCTGTCCCCTTGTTGGTGGCTCTTTGGCCAAAGGGGAAGGAAGCGAGGTCAGGTCTCGCCCATCATGCGTAGCTGGCACTTGGTGGGGGCAGGGTGGCCACAGGCTGTGGGCTGGGTGGGGACAGGATGGGGACAAGGCTGGGTGGGACACGGTGTGATACGGGTTCCCAGGAGTGGGGGGCTCAGAGGTTTGGGGAGCCTGGGATGGGTGTCCAGGGGAATGGGGGGTCCCAGGGATGGGGTCCCTGGAAATGGGGCTGCTGAGGAGGGGGAGCCACCAGAGATGGGGCCATGGGAATGGGGGGTCCCAGGGCTGGGGGCACTCAGGGTTGGGAGTCCCAGGGGAACGTGAGCTCCAGGGATTTGGGTTCATGGGATGTGGTCCTCCTGCTAAGGATGGGGTGCGGGTGGTATGGGTGTTCCTGGGAGAACCAAGGTTCTGGGGAAAGGAGGATTGCAGGGGATGGAATGAACAGGAGAGGGTTCCTTGGGAATGGGGTCCTGGGCCATGGAGATCCTGGGGAATGTCAGTACTGGGTTGGGGGTTACAGAGAGGGGGTGACATAAGGAATGGGGGTCCCATGTTTTGGTTCCCAGGGAAATGAGTGTGGCAGGGATGGGCAGTGGCTGGGTGAGCCCATGGGTCTCAGCTCCTTCACACGGTGCCTCAGATTTTGGGGAGACCCAGAGCACAGCACAGCCCCCACAAGGTGCCCACGGCCTTGGGGTCACCCCAGACAGATTCTGAGGGTCTCTGGGTCTGTGTCCCCACACCCCCAGTGTCTTTTCCCTCTCTTTTTTTCCATTTCCATAATTTCATCTCTCAATTTCACAACCCCCCAGTTCGTGCTTTGATGATCCTGGGGGGCACCTGAGCAGGGAAGGGGTTGGGGGAAGCCCAGGGGGGGGGAAGCAGGGCTGAGGGGTCTGCAGGGAGGGTTGGGGAGGCTGTGGGGGATGGGGATGTCCACTTTCCCACCCCAACACTTTCACTTTCTCTCTCCTACAGAACAAAGAGGCCGTTTGACACCTTGGTCACACGAGGGGGGCAAGTTCTGTCCTGGGCTGGAACGTCTGGGGGGCTCCTGTCCTGGGGAGATGCTGTCCCAGGGGTGACACATGCTGGACAAGGGGGTCCTGTCCTGGTCCATGGCAGCTCCAGGGAGGTCCAGACATCTCAATCCTTGCTCGTTCCCTGCAGGATCTGAGCTGCCAAGAGCAGCTGGGGAATGGAGCCCCAGGCAAGAAGGAGCTCCCAAACTCCTGCTCCTTGAAGCCAGTGGCCACCCAAGGGTGGGGCCCAGCCATGGCCCAGCCCCACTGCACAGGGATGGCCATTGCCCAGCCCTGCTCTGCCCAGCCCCAGGTGGCAGCCAGCACCTCAGGGTCTCACCCTGCCCCCTTGCCTTTGATTCTGGCAGCTTTAGAGCTGCTGCAGAGGTGAGAATTCTGTGAGGGGAAAGGCCTGCCTGTGGTTTGCTCAGCCCTGCAAGAAGCACCAACCCCAAAGGGAGCCCAAGCAGTGGCTCTGTGTGGGCCTTTGATGGTTTTCAGAGCAGGGCTGGCTGGAGACCCCTCCTGCAAGTGCAGCTGTGATGGAACCAGTGCGGAAATGCAGGAATTGATCATTTTGTCCCTTTGCCCAGGGGACTGAGAAAACCACAAAACTCCTGCAAAGACAACAACAATCTGCTCAACAACCTGACCTGGACCCTCCTTCTTGAACAAAATCTGCAGCCTTCTGGAACTTCCAAGAAAGAATGTTTGGGTTCAGGATGTGCACAGAAGAAGAGAGGGAAAAGTGTGGAAATATTGAGCACACGAGGGGCTGGGGAACAGGGGTGTCACAGCAGGAGCAGGGAGTTCCCAGGCAGGGGAATTCAGGGCAGGCTGGGGTGGATTTACCAGGGAAGCAGACCCTGAGGCACACAAGGACATTTCCACAGATTCCTGTGCACTGTCCCAAGGATGGACAGAGCTTCTCCCCTTCCTCCATGGGAATTCAGGTTGGGAATAAGAAAAATGGGAAGAGTTCCTAAATGTGGCCCAAGAAAAGGCTTCCTTAGGTCTGGGTTACTGCCCAGG
Source organism: Fringilla coelebs (assembly GCF_963513975.1). Classification (NCBI taxonomy): domain Eukaryota; kingdom Metazoa; phylum Chordata; class Aves; order Passeriformes; family Fringillidae; genus Fringilla; species Fringilla coelebs. The sequence continues at coordinate 120,926 of NW_028167209.1, read as the reverse complement.
AGGCAGGGAACAATCCCATGGAGCTGTTGGACACTCAGGGACATTCCACACTCTGTGTTAGCCACAAGCAAACGCTGGGAACCCCCATTCCCATGACCCCCCACTCCCAGTGACTCCCGTTCTTCAGGACCCCCATTCCCCATGGACCCAATCCCTGGGACGCCCCCATTTCCCTGGACACCCATCCCTGGTTCCTCAAACTCACTGAACCCCCCACACCTGTGAACCCCACCATACCCCACCCAGCCTTTTCCCCATCCTGTCCCCAGCTTGTGGCCACCCTGCCCCCATCAAGGGCCACCCACACATGGGGACGGATGTGACTTCACTTCCTTCCCCTTCATCCGAAGAGCCGCCAGCCAGGGGAGCGGTGACCACAGCAGCCAGTGACAGCCAGTCCACATGGCTGGGGACACCGGGATGGCTGGGAAGATGGTGCTGCTCCTGTGGGGCGAGTGCCCTGGGCATGGGCCTGACACCCTGGGGATGGGGAGGGGACAGGGGCAGAGGGCGGCTGTGGGGTTACCCTGAGGTCCCCAAGGCCAGCAGTGCCAGTCCCTGTTACCCACAGTGGACCTTGGTGGGACTGGGGATGTAGGGTGGCCTTGGGGACAGGAACAGGGGGCAGGAATTTGGGGATTGGGCAGTGGGGACAGGAATGTGGGGACTGGCACCTTTGGGCTCTGGTAGCTCTGGGCATAGGGACAAGGGACCTGGGATGCAGGGAAAGGAGGGGACAAGAACGGTGAGGATGTGGCCATGGGGATGGGATCATGGGGATGGCACCATGAGCTGGTGGGGGTGACCTGGGCCAGCCTGGGCTGTGTGCGTGGTGTCCTCGTGCCCGGGGTGTCCACAGTGTCCCCAGGTTCTGCCACAGCTCAGGGTGGCCTGGGTGTCCCTGTTCCCAAGGTGTCTGTGCCACAGGGATGTGCTGCACAGGTGGCTGTGACACTGACATGTCCCCTGAAGTCTCCAAATCTTTTAGGGACCACCCCCCCCACAGTTTCCCACAAGAACTACTGTTCCCATGGGGACAATTAGGGGCTGTCCCCACACCCTGTGCCCCATGTGCCACTGTCCCTGCAGTGCCACCCCCAGCCAGCCCTGTCCCTTCTCCCTTCCAGCCCAGACCCTCGGCCTCGCTGGTGAGTCCTCGGGGGATGCTATGGCCCCACCCTGTTGTCCCCAGCCCCATGCTGGACCTGGCAGGCTGGTGTCCCCTGTCACCCGCAGGTGCCCAGACCACCCTGCTCCTCGTGCAGCCCCCCTGGAGGCCGGCGGTGCTGTGGGACCGAGTGACACTGACCTGCCAGGGCTCGGGGACCGCCGGTGCCACCACCTGGTACAAGGACGGGCAGCAATGGGGGCAGCAGGGACGTGACCACTTCACTGTCACCAAGAGTGGAACCTACGAGTGTGACACACCCGGAACTGGGCGCAGCCCCCCTATGACTGTCTCAGATGGTGAGGGGGAACCTTAAATGATCTGGGTGGCCCCTGACAGGTCTGGGTGGGCTCCTCTCCATGGGTGGCCTCACAGCTCTCAAGGGGCGAGAGCCTGTGCCCTGCACACAGAGACATCCCAGTGCATCCCAGAGAACCCAGTTGTCCCCAGCACCATGGGCACCCACCTCGGAGCTGTCTCGAGCCCCTCAGTGAGATGGGACCCTCCTGTCCCACAGACCAGCTGGTGCTCCAGGTGCCAGCATGGGCGCTGCTGGAGGGGGTGCCATGGGTTGACCCTGGCACAGTGCCAGCGACCCCATGAAAGGTGGATTTCCAAAATGGTTACCGTGAGATGTGACCCAGGAACAGAACAAAACAGGCTCCAACTTGGGAATGGAGGGAAAAAAAAAACCAACATTTTATTAATCTACATAGACACAAAAGGGGAAAAGGGAACAAAACTACACACAACAATCCACAATGGAACATCTTCAAAAAAAACACTTCTCCTCCCCCAACCTCTCCAACAAACAAATCCCCTCTAACACATCAATTCTCAGTCCAATACCCTCCTTCACACACACTCTCCCCAGTTCATCAGGAGAGAGGAGTCTTCCTCTCACACCATGGGCCTCCCCAGGAAAACACTGTAAAGTCCCCAGTGCTTCCATGTCACACACTGCAGCTGCCCGAAGAAAATCTGCCGTGGTGACCATCTTCCTTCCATGTCCAGTGCTCTCACCACTGTCCATGGATCCAAACTGCTCCTTAGGTCCTTTCAAGAATGCTTTGCCCAGTTCCAAGAAGTGGCCGCCTCTCACCATTTGGGACGCCGGTCCCCCCCATATTCTCTCCCCTGGGGCCTGGGGCTCTCAGGAACAGAGATCCTTCGCTGGAGGCAGAGGGCTCCACCACACCCTCCCCCTCAGTCTCTGTTCTCTCCGTTTCTCCTTGCGGCCTTGTCACTCCTGGCTTCTAGCCAGCCGCCTCCCCCAAGGAGCAGTCTCTGTATTATCAGAAGAACTTGGTTTCGCCCGTGGCTGCGTAAGAGAAAAGTCCAGCCAAAGCCACTCCAATCATCTCCTCCACCTAGGGCACTCTCATCTGCAAGCATTCCTTCACCTAGTCAAACTTCTTCTTCTTTCCCATCCTCTTTCCCCTCTCACTCCTCAGCTGAGGAGGATCAGTGGTTTTTTTTTCAGCTTCCAAAAATTAAAAAAAAAAAAGGTTAAAAGCTCGGCCCAGTCTGCTGGCAGCTGGGCACCTGCCACCCCCCCCCACTTTCTCCTCCTGGCTGTGCTCCCAGTACAAAATAACAAATATCCAGCCTGCACAGTCTCTATCATTCTCTCTCCCAGGGGGGGGGCTGCCCAAACCATCCCAGGACTCCTCCACCCCTGCACCTTCCCGGGGCTCCGGCCTCCCTTCTCAGGCCGCATGGCCTCCCCTCCCCCGCCCAGACGCCGCTGGGCAGGGGAGAGGTCAGAGCAACTCACCGGCCGGACTCCAAAGAGGAAGTTCTTCTCTGAATCCTCTGCTTTTAACCCCTGAGTGTGTTCTTGGAGGCGTACCCAAATCCTCAGTGGCCACACCAAATGCCAATTTCACATCTGGCCACTGATTGGTTTGACCATAACTTTCCAAAAAAAAACTCACTTCCGGGTCAAACCATGACAGGGGGACAGGTTGAAACTGCGCTGCCGGGGCCGGCAGGACCAGCCGGTCACCAGGGTGCGATTCTACCAGGACAAGAAGGATCTGGGGGGGTCCCTTAGAGGGACCGAGCTGTCCCTGCCCCCTCTGCAGCTGCACCACAGCGGCCGCTACAACTGCGAGGGCTGGGTGGGGTCCTTAATGCCATGGTCAGCAGCAGTGACAGTGACAGTGCACGGTGAGCACCCCCACGGCAGAAACTCCAATCTCCTGACACCCCCAAAGCCCCTTCCCAGCACACTCAGAGTCACAGTCCTCACCTCCCCTTCTCCTTCCCAGAGCTCTTCTCGGTGCCGGTGCTGAAGGGTCCCCCCGAGCCCACTGAAGGGTCCCCCCTGACTCTCAGCTGCCTCAGCACCCTCAGCCCCCTGCGGCCCCCAGCCTCCCTCCTGCACGTGTTCTACCGGGACGGGCAGGTGGTGGGGGGCCCGCAGGTGTCCCCGCAGCTGCTGGTGCCCGCCGTGGGGGTCTCCCACTCGGGGAATTACAGGTGCCAGGTGTGCTCCAAGGACGGGACCGTGTGGAAGAGCAGTGCCCAGCTTCACGTCTCGGTGAACAGTAAGTGTGGGGATGGGACCGGGGTGGCCCCAGAGACCCCTCGGCTGTCCCAGCACTTACAGGGGATCCCAAGTCCTTCCTGACATCTGCTCTTAGGCCCCCAAGCTTTCCTGGATCCCTCCCTAGCTCCCCCCGGCTCCTTTCTCAGGTCATTCACTGAGTCCCCCAGCTTTACATGGGAACCCCCATCCTTCCCTGACACCTTTTCCATGTCCTGCCATCCCTGCCCCAGGTCCCACCTCACGTCCCCCATTCCTGGCTTGTATCTCTTATCCCTCACTGGGTCTTCTCACCCCTCTCTGTGTCTCCCCACACCTCTCTGAGCTCCCTCTACGTTCCCAGCATCCCACCATCCTTTCCCTGGGTTCCTGGGACCCTTCCTTGTGTCACCCCCCTCCCTTTCCAGGTGTCCTCTCCATGAAGTCAACATCATCCCTTGGGGTTCGATTCCAATCCCCCCCCAATCTCTGCACCCCTCTCTCTCTCTGGTGTCCCCCTGCCCCTTCCTGATCCCCCCAGGTCCCTCATTGTCCCTTGCTGTCTCCTCCTCCTGCAGGGGTCTCGCCCTCAGGGGTGTCCCTCTCAGCGCAGCCCCCCGGGGGACAGGTGGCACTAGGGGACAGCCTGGTGCTGAGCTGCAAGGTGGCTGCGGGGACAGGTCTCCTGTTTTTCTCCTGGCACCGGGAGGGCTTGGGGCCACTGCTGGGCACCGGCCCCCGCCTGGAGCTGCGCCACATTGGGGACAATGACAGTGGCCAGTACCGGTGCCGGGTCAGCGACGGGGACAGCATGGCTGAGAGTGACACCCTGAATGTCACCATCCTGGGTGAGCAGGACCTCAGGCTGGGGGTGACCCCACCCATGGCACCCCCATCCCACCTCACCCGGTGCCAGCCCCGTCTGTGTCCCCGCAGTGCCCGTGGCCAATGCCACCATCACCCCCGGTCCCCTGTCACACCCGGTGCATGCAGGTGACAATGTAACCCTGTGCTGCTCGGTGCAGGTGGGCTCAGCCCCTGTCACCTTCACCTGACTGCACAACGGGCACGAGGTGGCCCGGGATCCCCTCCTGGAGCTCGGGGACATCGATGTGGGACAATCGGGCACCTACCAGTGCGTGGCCACCAACCAGCTGGGACAGGACGGGCACCGCGTGTTCTGGGCACTCAGCCCTGAGCTGGCCCTGGAGGTGATGCTGCAGGGGCACTGCAACAAAGGTGGGGTCACACGGGGTCACCGGGGTGTTCAAGGCCCCCAGGTTTCAGGGTGACCCCAGGTGTCCCCTCTGTCCCCAGCAGTGGCTGTGAATGTCGGCAGGACCCTCCTGTTCCTGCTCCTGCTCCTGGCTGTCACCACGGGCTGTCACTGGTGGCACCGCCGGGGTGGGTGACAATGGGGGGGATGGGGGTCCTGGAGTGAGGGGGAGCCCCCAGAATGGGGGCAGAGATCAGGGATCCAGTGGGAATCGGGGCTGAAGTGGGGATTTTGGGGTCCGTGGGTGATTAGAGCTGCCGAGGCCCCAGGAAGGTTCAGGGGTCCCAGAGTCCCCTCGGTCACCCCCTCCCCTTTTCCTTGCAGGCACCAGGAAGCCTCAGGACAGGTGAGTATTTGGCTCGGGCTGGAACTCCCCTTTCCTCTTCTCCAGATACCACCTAGACCTCCCCCATCCCCCCAGGACCGCCCTGGATTAGGGGGCCATGCTGAATCCACACATCGTGGGCACAGAGTGGGTAGTGGGAGAATTTGGGGGGGAACAGGGACACCTCACCCACGGGTACCAGGCCCCACACAGGTCCCCATAACCAGTGTCACTCTCAGGGCCCCCACAGGTGTCCCCCACCCCGGCCCCAACTCGGGATCCTCAGCTGACCAATGTGGAGCTGTCGGGGCTCTACGAGGGACAGCGGGACCCCCGTGACTGCGATGACGTGCTGTGACACTGGGGACACTGGAGGAACTCGGGGGGCATCAATTCCCATCATCGGTCTCTTCTTCCTCTTCCAGCACCCCACGGGGCTCCTCATTCCCCCTCCCAGTGCTGGGGGTTCACATGAGGTTTTTCCCTCTTATTGTACCCAAAATTCAGTTTTTTGGTCAAACTCTGTGACAAACAAGGCTCACTCTTTAAAATTTTTAAGTGTTTAATAACAAATAAAAGGGTCAGTAAACAGCGGGCTGGGTGCTTGGCAGCTGCCAGAGGCACACAGTTAACTACAACAATTCTTCCTACACATCTTTTCATTGTATTGGTTAAATACACACTCAGGAGGCTTATGCATATGCAAACATTCTTTACTGTCTAAATGTTCTGGGAATTCCTTTGCTGTATTTGACCCTTGATTCATTTTCATAAAGTACACACCATCCTGCAGATTAAATTTATATATTTTATGTGCTCACAAGCCCCGCCCTGTTCTCTGGTTTGACAGCTCTTGATAACCAAAGGGTCAGTGGCAAATCCCACTTTTCAGTATTTCTTTTGCTGTTTATTTACTTGCTACGTTTCAATGTGTTCTTCTCATAGAGGTGAGATCTTCCAGTACATCAAATCAACATTAGCTATTTAACACAATTATCTGAGTTATTCTCACCATTGTCCCTTAGTCACACCCCAGACATTTCCCACAGCACGTTTCCTCCAGCAGAGGGACCTGATAGGGCCCTGGACCTTCCTTGCTCTGATGGCCAAAGCAGCCTTCAGGAGGCTCTGGATTCTCTTGTCCCCTGTTCTAAAACCCCTCCTCTGCCCTGTTCCCCACACCAGCATGTCACAAAGGCCCTGTGGGGGGTCCAGAGCCTCCCCCTATCCCAGGGCAGTAGGGATCAGGCCATAGCACAGGGTGAGGTGTTGGAGACAGGAAAGGTTTGATGTCTGGAGACATTTTGGAAGAACTGAGTGTGGCACGGGTGGGTCAGGCCTTGCTTTTGGTGGTCTGTCCATCAGTCTGTCAGCCATGGCACACTGAGGACAGTGTGACACTCTGCCAAAGCCAGCTCCTGAGTGGCCATGTGACCAGAAATGCCCCCTGGGGTTAGGGCCCGTAGTGCCCCAACTGGCTTAAAAGGCAGAGCATGAGGTGGCCAAGTTGCTGACCCTGTCTCCTCTTGGGGAGTCTGTCCTATCCATGCTGAAACCCAGGAGTTGGCAACTTATTTAAATGAGAAATATCTGCCACGGAAAGCGGGAATATTCCTGGAATGGAAAGAAGACCCAGTCTTAAAACTTTTTTTAATTTTAAAGATGATGGGGCTTCCAGGCCAAAGTGTAGGAAAAGGAATAACAGCTCTTTACTTGCAAATTTATAAACCAGAACAGGACAAACAACACAAACAAGAACTTTCCCTCCTGCTCAGCGCTGTTGGTGTTTGTGGCAGTGATTACCGCGGCCTGCAGGGGGCGCTGCAGAGAGCACTCCCGGCCAGCAGGGGGCGCTGCAGGGAGCACTCCCGGCCAGCAGGGGGCGCTGCAGGGAGCACTCCCGGCCAGCAGGGGGCGCGCCGGTCCAGCTCCATCCCCTCAGGGGCCATGGCGGCCTCGGGCGGGAGGCAGGAGGGGAAATCGCTCCTTTTGCAAACTCACGGGCACCAATCGCTCCCGGCACCACCACCGGCAGCGGGCAGGAGCCGCCAGGGCAGCAGGTTGGATCCCAGTGCCCACTGGCAGCGTAGCAGTGTCCCGGGGCCAGGCACACACCCTGAGCAACACCCGTGACCGCTCTGCATGATCCTGGATAAAAGGAAGGCAGCGCCTGACCCCAGGCAGGTCTCAGGTCCACAGCAGCACCTCTCGTAGCTTTACACCACAATTCCTGCAAACCCTCAGCCTTTCACTCAGGGGAGGAGGGCAGGGATGGAGCAGCTCTGGGGACACCTGGAATCCAGACAGGGTCAATCCTCACAGCGACAACGCGGCTGCTGGTAGAGCCCCTTCTCGATATTTCCGCACTTTTCCCTCTTGTCTGGCAGCCACGGTCAGAACCCAAACATTTTTCCCAGGCTGTTCCAGAAAGCAGCATGTTTCAGACAGAAAGCAGAAGGGACCCGGTCAGGTTGTTGTGCAGAGTGTTGTTGTCTTTGCCGGGTTTTGGGACTCTCTCAGAACGTTGCTGCAAGGGAAAAAATTATCAATTCCTGCATTTCTGGACTGGTTCCCTCACAGCTGCCCCTGCAGTGGGGGGTCTCCAGCCAGCCCTGCTCTGTAAACCATCAAAGGCCCTCCCAGAGCCACTGCTTGGGCTCCCTTTGGGGTTTGTGCTTCTTGCAGAGCTGAGCAAACCACAGGCAGGGCCTTTTCCCCCGAAAGAATTCTCACCTCTGCAGCAGCTCTAAAGCTGCCAGAATCAAAGGCAAGGGGGCAGGGCGGTACCCTGAGGTGCTGGCTGCCACCTGGGGCTGGGCAGAGCAGGGCTGGGCAATGGCCATCCCTGTGCAGTGGGGCTGGGCCATGGCTGGGCCCCACTCTTGGGTGGCCAATGGCTTCAAGGAGCAGGAGTTTGGGAGCTCCTTCCTGCCCAGGGCTCCATTTCCCTGCTGCTCTCGCCAGCTCAGATCCTGCAGGGAACAAGCAAGAATGAAGAAGTCTGGACCTCCCTGGAGCTGCCATGGCCCAGGACAGGACCCCCATGTCCTGCATGTGTCCCCCCTGGGACAGCATTCCCCCAGGACAGGAGCCCCCCTTATGTGCCTGCCCAGGACAGAAGCTGCCCCCCCCTCGTGTGACCAAGGTGTCAAACGACCTCTTCCTTCTTCTGCAGGAGAGAGAAAGTGAAAGTGTTGGGGAGGGAAAGTGGGCATCCCCATCCCCCACAGCCTCCCCAGCCCTCCCTGCAGACCCCTCAGCCCTGCTTCCCCCACCCTGGGCTTCCCCCAACCCCTTCCCTGCTCAGGCCGTGTCCAGGATCATCAAGGCACAAACTGGGGGGATTGTGAAATTGAGGGGTGAAATGATGGAAATGGAAAAAAAGAGAGGGAAAAGACACTGGGGCTGTGGGGACACAGACCCGGAGACCCTCGGAATCTGTCTGGGGTGACCCCCAGGCCACCGGCAGCTTATGGGGACTGTGCTGGGCTCTGGGTCTCCCCAAAATCTGAGGCACCGTGTGAAGGAGCTGAGACCCACTGCCTCACCCAGCCCCTGCCCATCCCTGCCACACTCATTTCCCTGAGAAGCAAAACATGGACCCCCATTCCTTATGTCACCCCCTCTCTGTATCCCCCAACCCAGTACTGACATTCCCCAGGATCTCCATGGCACAGCACCCCATTCCCAAGGAACCCTCTCCTGTTCATTCCATCCCCTGCAATCATCCTTTCCCCAGAACCTTGGTTCTCCCAGGAACACCCATAACCCCTGCATCTCATCCTTAGCAGGATGACCACATCCCGTGACCCCAGTTCCTGGATCCCACGTTCCCTTGGGACTCCCAACCCTCAGTTCACCCAGCCCTGGGACCCCTCATTCCCTTGGCCCCATTGCTGGTGACTCCCCCTCCTCAGCTCCCCCATTCTAAGGGACCCCATCCCTGGGACCCCCCATTCCCCTGGACACCCATCCCTGGCTCCCCAAACCCCTGAGGCCCCACTCCTGGGAACCCGTATCACACCATGTCCCACCCAGCCTTGTCCCCATCCTGTCCCCACCCAGCCCACAGCCTGTGGCCGCCCTGCCCCCACCAGGTGCCAGCTATGCACGATGGGCGAGACCTGACCTCGCTTCCTTCCCCTTTGGCCAAAGAGCCACCAACGAGGGGACAGCCACCCCCTGCAGCCAGTGACAGCCAGTCCACATGGCTGGGGACACCGGGATGGCCGGGAAGGTGGCGCTGCTCCTGTGGGGTGAGTGCCCTGGGCACGGTCTTGACAGCCCGGGAATGTGGAGGGGGCACAGGGGGGCTGCGGGGTCTTCTAAGGTCCCCAAGGCCAGCAGGGCAGGGAGCCCAGTGTGACCAGAGTTGTGTGGTGGCCATGGGGACAGGAACAGGGGGACAGGAATGTGGGAACTGGGATGTGGGGACAGGGACTGGAGGATGGAAATGTGGGGACAATAATGTGGCAGAAGGAACCTTGGGCTGGGGCAGCTGTGTGGACAGGGACAGGGACACAGGCATGCAGGGACAGGGACAAGGGGACAGGCCCTATGTTGATGGGGCATGAGGACAGGTGCCAACAGAATGGGATCATGGGCACAGAGACACGTGGCTCTGGCTGTGGGGCTGGCAGGGGTGACCTCTGCCAGCAGAGTGTCCCCATGCCTGAGAAGGGGTTGGCTGCCGTGTCCCTGTCCTCGAGACATCTGTGGCACACCAGTGCCCCCACAGAGACAGTTAGGGACAATCCCGACACCCCATGCCCCCATGCTGCTGTCCCTCCAGTGCCACCCCCACCCAGCCCTGTCCCTTCTCCCTTCCAGCCCAGACCCTCGGCCTCGCTGGTGAGTCCTCGGGGGATGCTATGGCCCCACCCTGCTGTCCCCAGCTCTGCTCTGGCCCTGGCAGGCTGGTGTCCCCTGTCACCCGCAGGAGCCCAGACCACCCAGCTCCTCGTGCAGCCCCCCTGGACGCCACCGGTGCTGTGGGACCGGGTGACACTGACCTGCCAGGGCTCGGGGACCACCGGTGACACCACCTGGTACAAGGATGGGCGGCATTGGTGGCAGCAGAGATGCGATCACCTCACTGTCACCGAGAGTGGCACCTACGAGTGTGACAGACCCGACACGGGGCGCAGCCCCCCATTGACAGTCTCAAATGGTGAGGGAGGTTTTCATGCCCCCACCCTGGCACCTGCCTGGATCCCAAGGGCTCTGAGTGGGCTCCACTCCATGGGTCACCTCCTGCTGTGACCGGAACCTGTCCCCTTCTCTGGGGCCATCCAAGAGCATTCCACTGCCAGGAGATTTCTCTCTCACAATGGGTGGCCCCTGGTGTCTCCTGGCACCATCATGACCCTCCTGACGCCTCTGGTGTGACCGGACCCCTCTGTCCCCCAGATCTGGTGGTGCTGCAGGCGCCAGCACGGGCACTGCTGGAGGGGGACACGGTGACACTGCACTGCCGGAGCTGGCAGAATAAACGGCTCACAGATGTGTACTTCTACCATGAAGAGACTAAACTGAAGTGGAGCTATGATGGGACCGAGCTGTCGCTGTCGCCGCTGCAGCTGAGCCTCAGTGGCAAGTACTACTGTGGGGGCTCGGTGAGCGATGTGGTGTCGAAGTGGAGCAAGTTGAAGCAGGTGACAGTAACAGTGCGCAGTGAGTGCAGGGATGGCAAAGGGATGCCCAACATCCTCCAAGGCTTTCCCCACCACTCTCTGAATCCTTCATCCCTCCCTTTACTTCTCCCGGGATCACTCAGAATTGCCCAAGTCCTTGTTGGTTTCCCCCATGACTGCCCAGTCCCCCCTGCACATCCCTCATCCCTCTCTTTGTCCTCCCCAGCCCTCCCTGCATTCCCCACCCCTTCCAAGGTCCCTGCTCCACCCTCTGGCCTCCCTTCGCTCCCTGGGTCCTCCCTGGGCCAATCTCTAAACCCCAAATCATTCCCTGAGTCTCTTCAGCCTCTTGTCTGGTTCTCCATCCCTGCCTGGGTCTCTCCCGCTTTCCATGGGGTCTTGCCATTGTCCCCAGATCCCACCATGCCTCCCAGGGTCCCCTCCTGCTTACTGGGATCCTCTCTGCTCTCGTCCAATCCCTCCCTTTCCACTCCCATGTCCCTCTGCCCCTTCCGGTGTCCCCAGCCCCACCTGGGTCCACAATCTCTCCTGTTTCCCCCTGCAGGGGTCCCACTCTTGGGGGTGTCCCTGTCAGTGCATCCCCCTGGGGGACAGGTGGCACTCAGGGACAGCCTGGTGCTGAGCTGCACGGTGGCCACAGGGACAGGTCCTCTGTCCTTCTCCTGGCACTGGGAGGGCTCAGAGGCACTGCTGGGCACCGGCCCCCGCCTGGAGCTCCACCACGTTGGGGACAATGACAGCGGCCAGTACTGGTGCCGGGTCAGCGACGGGGAGAGCGTGGCCGAGAGTGACCCCCTGAATGTCACTGTGCTGGGTGAGCGGGACCCTCGGGCTGGGGGTGACCCCACCCATGGCACCCCCATCCCACCTCGCCCTGTGACATCCCCGTCTGTGTCCCCGCAGTGCCCGTGGCCAATGCCACCATCACCCCCGGTCCCCTGTCACACCAGGTGCGTGCAGGTGACAACGTGACCCTGCGCTGCTCGGTGCAGGTGGGCTCAGTCCCTGTCACCTTCACCTGGCTGCACAACGGGAAGGAGGTGGCCCGGGGTCCCCTCCTGGAGCTCAGGGACATCGATGTGGGACATTGGGGCACCTACCAGTGCGTGGCCACCAACCAACTGGGACAGGACGGGCACCGCGTGTTCCGGGCACTCAGCCCTGAGCTGGCCCTGGAGGTGATGCTGCAGGGGCACTGCAACAAAGGTGGGGTCACACGAGGTCACCAGGGAGTGCAGGACCCCTGGGGTGATGGCTAGCCCTGATGTGTCCCCCTCTGTGTCTTGCAGTGGCCTCAGGGGTTGGTGGGTTCCTGCTCGCGCTCCTGGCTGTCTTTGTGGTTTGGCACTGGTGGCACCGCCTGGGTGGGTGACAAGGGGGGGATGGGCGTCATGGAGAGGGGTGGGAAGGCCCCCAGAGAAGGGGGGCCATAGGGCAGCACCCACAGCCCCTGATTTGGGAGGGGCTGAGCCCCCAGTTACCATGGCTCAGAGCCCTGCCTAGGGTTGGGGGATTGTGCAGGGATGTTGGGGGTTCTATCAGGGGTCCCCCTCCCTGACAGGCTCGGGGTTCTGGGGGCTCAGGGTGTTGGTGTGAGTGGGGTGCGTCAGGGATATGGAGGAGGGTGCACCAGGGATACTGGGGAGGGCATCAGGGATATGGGGGGGGGTGGGGCGGGGCTGTGGAGAATTGTGTGTCTCTTGGTGGTGGTTCAGCATTCCCAAGGGTGGATGGGGGCCCCTGGATCTCCAAAGTCACCCCTCCAGTTTTCCTTTGCAGATGCCAGGAAGCACCAGGAAAGGTGAGTGCAGGCTCTAGCCATGATCCACCTTTTACCTAAAGCCCCAGGACCTCCCATCCCCTTCCACGCACCCCCTCATTCCCACAGGGCCCCCCCAGACCCCCTGGCACCCCCGGCGGAGGATCCTCAGGGGACGTACATGGAGCTGCAAAGGCAACCGTGGGAACCCAGTGACATCTATGACATCCTACACCAAAAGTTGTGACACTCTGGGAAGCGGGAGGCGCTGGGTGACACTGGGGGTGCTCCCTCCATGACTCCTGTGGTTGCTCATCCTTCCAAGGGAGGTGGTCATGGGTCAGGGGGAGGCTACACAGGGCACCCTGTGCTCCCCATTTCCTCTCCCAGTACCCCCATGGGCTCCCCCTTCCCTTCCCTCGCACCTGCAGGGGCTCCCCAGCCCAATCCAAATGACCAAGTACCCTCAGTGACTGCCCCATTCTCTCCCCACACTGCTGGCAGGACACCCAGGGCTTCCCCATTCCCCCTCCCACTACCCCTGTCCCATCCCGCTGTAAAAGGGGGAGTCGGGGAGGATTCTTCCTGAAAGGTTTCTGGGATTAAAACGAAGCACAAATGGGGCAATATTATATCTGAGAAGTGTTTATTGATAAGGAGGGTTCGTGTTCTTACGGAAGGGGGAGAGAAGGGAGTAGAAAGGGGAAAGGATAGAGAGAAGCAGAGGACAGGGACAGAGTTACCACAAGAAGCCCGGGCACTCTGTGGGCATCAGCTCAGCAGATGGAGTGTGTGTGCTGCGAGCCAGGGCGAGCCCACATGGCTTTTGTGAGTGGCTGGGTGTGATCTCCAAGGACGGCACTTGCGTGTCTCTGGCACCGGCAAGCGATGGCTGCGGGCTGGTGCTGTGGCACTGGTGGCTGCGGGCTGCCTGCTGCGGACTGGCTGCTGCAGGCCGGTTCCGCGGCACTGGTGGCTCTGGGCTGGCTGCCATGAGCTGGTGCTGCGGTGGGCAGGTGCAGCAGCCTCGGTGCTGTGGGCAGCACGGGAAACGCAGCAGAGGAAGGGGGTGGGTGCAGGCAGGATCCGCTCTGTCGGTGAAGCAATGGAGGAGTCCAGGATGAGCAGGAATGAGCTGCATCGGGGAAGCAGCGAAGCAGGGAAGAATGGGTGTGGACAGGGAAGAAGAACCACCAGGAGGAAAAGGCGAGGGCGGGGAGTATCGGTGATATTTTTGTCCGACGTCCAGGAGGAATGATGCATCTGACTCCATCTTTTCAGAAGGCTAATTAATTACTTGATTATATGATATTATTCTATATTATGTAACATTACACCTAAACTGAATCTGCCAAGCACTCAGCTGCACTCCACTGCACAGAATCTCATGACTGTCACTAACAGTCCTGACACAAACACACCTGGATTCAATTGGTCAGAGAATCAAAACACCCTCACCAGAATCCAATTATCAATTCCCTTCAGGTAAACAATCTTCCACAATGCATTGCACTTGAGAACAACACAGCAGCAGTAAATGAGATAAGAACTGTTTGGATCATTTTTTGCTTCTCTCACTGCTCCTCCCAGGTCCAGAGAATGTGAATCCCACAGGGAAGGAGGGCCAAGCTGACCCTCCGAGCGAGCCCCTGATCCCTCCAAGGAACCCAAAGTCAAATGCTCCTCTTGGGTCACAGTTTGCTGCTTTTATTTGCAAAGGCTCCTCCTACAGCCTGATTTCCTGGGCGTTTTTTCACATACATTTTTCTCAGGCATCTGTCCCACCAGCCAGCAGGGCTCTCCCCTGATCATCTGTTTCATGAAACCTCACCGGCGACAAGGTTCCCAGCACATGTACAACCCACAGAGTCATTTTTCACCTCATGTGTAGCATATGTTGAGACATAAATCCAAATCAGATTTGTTCCTCTGAACCCCCATGTGCTTAGTGGCTCTGCAGTCCCCCTCCCAGTGCTCCCAGTAAGGTGGCTTACTGTTGCCCATCCCAGTTCCAAGGGGGCACAGGACCCGGTTCCCAGCTCCTGGGACAAAAATGCAGCTCTTTGGTTTGTCTGGCAGAAATGGTGTTTCTTTGCTGAGCTCTGTCAAGGAAGCTGAACAAGGTGGGAGCCTCCCTCGGAATGGAAAATACGACCCTAACCCTTCTCTCCGAACTATTATAATTTTGAAATTACAGGGCTATTAGGCAAAGATGTGGGAACAGGAATAGCAGTTCTTTACTGGTATGTATTGTGAGAAACAATTTAATGGAAGTAAACTTTTGCTGGATATTATATTAATTGATATTACATTAATGATTCTATTGTTGATTAAATACTGTGATGTTAGTGTTGGGACAGTGATATGTGTTGTGGAGTGGCTGATGTTGTTGGGGTGGCCACCCAAGGTTGGGGCCCAGCCATGGCCCAGCCCCACTGCACAGGGATGGCCATTGCCCAGCCCTGCTCTGCCCAGCCCCAGGTGGCAGCCAGCACCTCAGGGTCCCCCCTGCCCCCTTGCCTTTGATTCTGGCAGCTTTAGAGCTGCTGCAGAGGCGAGAATTCTGTGGGGGGAAAGGCCCTGCCTGTGGTTTGCTCAGCCCTGCAAGAAGCACAAACCCCAAAGGGAGCCCAAGCAGTGGCTCTGGGAGGGCCTTTGATGGTTTTCAGAGCAGGGCTGGCTGGAAACCCCCCTGCAGGGGCAGCTGTGAAGTAACCAATCCAGAAATGCAGGAATTGATCATTTTGTCCCTTTGCCCAAGGGATTCAGAAAACCACAAAACTCCTTCATAGACAACAGCAATCTGCTCAACAACCTGACCTGGACCCTCCTTCTTGAACAAAACCTGCAACCCTTTGGAACCTTCCAGAAAGAATGTTTGGGTTCTGTATGTGCACAGAAGAAGACAGGGAAAAGTGTGGAAATATTGACCACACGTGGGGCTGGGGTACAGGGCTGACACAGCAGGAGCAGGGAATGCCCAGGCAGGGGAATTCAGGGCAGGCTGGAATGGATTTACCAGGGAAGCAGACCCTGAGGCACACAAGGACATTTCCACAGATTCCTGTGCACTGTCCCAAGGATGGACAGAGCTTCTCCCCTTCCTCCACGGAAAGTCAATCAAATTTCAGGGTGGGAATTAGAAAAATGGGAAGAGTTTCTAAATGTGGCCCAAGAAAAGGCTTCCATGGGGCTGGGTTGGTGCCCAGGAGGCAGGGAACAATCCCATGGAGCTGTTGGACACTCAGGGACATTCCACACTCTGTGTTAGCCACAAGCAAACACTGGGCACCCCCATTCCCATGGCCCTCCACTCCCAGTGACTCCCGTTCTTCAGGACCCCCATTTCCCATGGACCCAATCCCTGGGACCCCCCATTTCCCTGGACACCCATCCTGGGCTCCCCAAACTCACTGAACCCCCCACACCTGTGAACCCCACATCCCACCTTGTCCCACCCATCCTGTCCCCAGCTTGTGGCCACCCTGCCCCCATCAAGGGCCACCTACACGTGGGGACAGGCATGACCTCGCTTCCTTCCCCTTCATCCGAAGAGCCGCCAGCCAGGGGAGCGGTGGCCACAGCAGCCAGTGACAGCCAGTCCACATGGCTGGGGACAGCGGGATGGCCGGGAAGGTGGCGCTGCTCCTGTGGGGTGAGTGCCCCGGGCACGGGCCTGACACCCTGGGGATGGGGAGGGGAGGGGGTACAGGGGGGCTACAGTGTCCCTTGGGGTCCCCAGTGCCAGCAGTGCCAGTCCCTGTTACCCACAGGGGACCTTGGTAGGACTGGGGATGTAGGGTGGCCTTGGGGACAGGAACAGGGGGCAGGAATTTGGGGATGGGGCTGTGGGGACAGGAATGTGGGGACTGGCACCTTTGGGCTGAGGTAGCTCTGGGGATAGGGACAAGGGACCTGGGATGCAGGGACAGAAGGGGACAAGAACGGTGAGGATGTGGCCATGGGGGGAAACAGGCGGAGCTCCGGAGTCTTGGGGGGAATGAGGGGGTGTGAGGGGGCTTTGATGGGTCTGAGGGGGCTTCAGGGAGCTTTGGGGGAAGCTGGGGGGTGTCTGGAGCGTTCTCAGGTGGGTTTAGGGGGATTTGAGGGGATTGGGAGGGTCTGAGGGGATTTTGGGGGATTGTTAGAAAAACTGAGGGGTTGTGGGGGTCTCTGGTGGGAATTTGGGGGAGTTTGAGGAGATTTTATAGGGTTTAGAGGAAATTGAGGGGTCTGAGGGGGATTTGGGGCAGTCTGATGGATTTGGGGAGGGTCTCAGGTAGGTCTGGGGTGAATTTTGGGGAGAAAAGAGGGAGCCTGAGGGTCCTGGGAAGGTTTTGGGCATCTTTGGGAGGGTCTGGGGGGACCTGAGTTGTCCTGGGCCAACCCTGGGGGGCTTTGGGGGTCCTGGAGGAGATTTGGGGGTCCCGGGGGGTCACAGGCCCACCCTGAACCGGGTCTGGGAGTCTGGGGGGGAGGGAGCACATCAGGGGTTTCCCCCCCCGGAGTTTTGGGGGTCTCCCATGGTGGCCCCTTCCTAAAAAGCTCCGAGGGCCCCCTGAAGTGGCTCCTGTTCCACCGTCCAGAGCCCCCTGATCCAGGACGGCCCCCGTGAGTCTGGGGGTATTTGCGAGACTTTTTGGTGGCATTTTGGGAGGGTTTTTGGGGATTTGGGGGTGGCTTTTTTGGGCTGTCGGGGATTTTGTTGTTTAGGGGGGAATTATTGGCTTTTTGGGGAGAATTATTGTGTTTTTGGGGAGAATTATTGGGTTTTGGAGGGGCGGTTGTGGATTTCTGGGGTTTTGGATTTTGAGGGATTTTATTGGGGTTTTGCAGGGGTTTTTTTTGGGGGGGGAACCAGATTCATTGAAATTTTTTGGAGTGTTTTTAAGTTTTGGTGGGTTCCACAGGAATTTTGTGGGATTCTCTGGGGTTTTGGTGGCCACAGGGGCGAGCTGCTGGTGCTCTGCTGGGGGTGTTCAGCCCAGAGCAGGTTTAGGCAGGGCCAAAGGAAAGGGAAAAAGGGGAAAACCCACAGCCCAGGGAACTTCTTTGCCTCAGCTAGCTAAACTAACTAAAGCAAAGGAGAGCTCTGTCCTGCTGTCTGTCTGTCCGCAGACAACACAGTCCAGAGCAGGAATGTGGAGGAGTGAGTGCAGTGCCTGAAAAAAAACTGCAGCTTCTCCTTTCCCCCTTTCACTCTCTGGAACAAGGCTTAAAGGTGCAAAACTTATTATTCAGCATAAACAGAACAAGGCGATTGGGGATAAAAGCATCATATGGTCAACCTAGGACAGTCAGAAAATCCCAGTAAAACCCCCCATAACCCAAACCCCCCAAAACCCAAACCCCCCAAAATTCCCCAGCTCCCCCAACCCCAATCACTGTCTCCAAACCCCAATAATTGCCCCAAACTCCCAACAGCCTCCCCAGCCCCAGCAGCCCCAGATGCCCCAGCCCTGCCCAGCCCTCCCTGGTCCCTCCCAGTCCCGCCCGGGCCCGTCCGGGGCCGCGGCCAAAACTCCCCGGAGCGAGCGCGGAGGGCGCGGAGCGAGCGCGGAGCCCATCCCGGGCCGGGCCTCAGGCTCGGCCCCTCGGGGGCATTTGGGGCCAGCCTGGGCAGGGTCAGGGTGGGCTCCGATCCCTGGCAGGGATTCCCAGCCTTTCCGGGGGCAGTTTAGGCCCCTTTGGCTGATTTTGGGCCGAATCTGGTGGGTTTGAGGGGGAATTTGAGATCCCTTTGGCTGATTTGAAGCCCATATGGGTGAATGTAATCCTGTGTGAGAGATTTTAGGTCCCTTTGTTTGGTGATTGTGAAAAATGCCAATCACTTCTTTTGAAAATTTTAAAGGTTCAATAGTAATAAAATGGTTATAGAAATAGCAATACAGTTAGAGTAATAATAATTTGGACAACTTGAATTAGGACAATATGAGACAACAAAAACAAAGAGTTACGGACATCTGGGTACCTTTTTCTGGGCAGCACAAGCCCGAAAAAGGACACCCGATAACAAAGGATTAACCCTTAAAGACAACACCTGTTGCATATTCATACACTTCATACATGAGGCATAAATTCCATTCAAACAAAGGATTCCCTCTGGTCATCCTCAGCTTCTTCCTCCTAATCCTAACAGCTCCTTCCAGGCGGGAAGAAGTTCTGTTTCTTCTGATAACAGGGCAATAAATTATTTTTCTCTGAAAGATTGAGGTGTCCTGTGGCTGCAAGCTCGCTGCAATTCCTTTCTTTAAAAAAAATATCTTACATAGCATAGTTTCTATTTTAACATTTTGTTATAACACAAAACTATGTTTAACAGACTACTTAAGACAATTAATACAGCATTACTTTCTAACACAACACATATAATGTTCATTTTAATATTTGCGAAAAGCCAATCATATAATATGCATTTTTCACAGTAATTTTGGGCCAATTTGAGTAGTTTTTTTTGCTTCTTTGTGTAATTTTAGGTCAAACCAAGTCATTTAGGATGACTTTCGGTTTTCTTCTGTTGCTTGCAGGCTGGTTTGGGTAATTTTAGGTCAATTTAGGTGACTTTTGGCAAAACCAGATAGATTTTAAGGTCCTTTGGGAGATTTTAGCCCAAAGCAGGTACTTTCAGGGTGGATTTGAAGCGCATTGCAGAGATTTAACAGAGATTTTAGGCCATATTGTGGGGTTTAAACCAGTTTGGGCATATCAGGCACTTTTGGTTGGATTTTAGACCCATCAGGATACTTTTAATCCTGTTTGGCTGATTTTCGGCCAAACCTGGTGGATTTTGGCTGCATTTGAGGCCCTTTTGGGTGATTTTAAACCAAACCGGGCCCTTTGAGGCCCGCGCGTCCCCTTGGCCCCGCCCCTTTCCCCTCACGGTTCCGCCCTTTTCTCCGCCCCCTTTCCCCTCATGGTTCCGCCCTTTCCCCGCCCCCTTTCCCCTCACGGTTCGGCCTCCGGTAACAGGGGAGGAGGAGGGAGGGAGGGAGGGAGGGAGGAGGAGGAGGGAGGGAGGGAGGAGGAGGAGGGAGGGAGGGAGGGAGGAAGAGGCGGAGCGGCCGCATTAAACAGCTGGAGCAGGGGAGAGGGAACCCTGGCGTGGCCGCAGCCCCGGGAGCATCGCCCCCATCCCGCAGGTGCCCGGGGAGGAGGAGCTGGGCCCAAATCTGCCGGGGGCTGCCTGTTTTTCGCAGGCAGCTTTACAGAAACTGGAAAACGTGGGGGTTCCCAGGCGGCGGCACCGCTGATCCAGGGCATCGAGGCGCTGCCTGCAATCGTCCATACCCGCCCCTAAGGAGCCTCCAGGGCTTCACCCTCCATGAGCTGCAGCAGACGTGTCGGGAAAGTTGACAAGAGCCCGTGGAATGGTCCTGGTTGCAGGCAGATTAGCCACTTGTAGCTCTTCAGAACTCCCTCCCATGAAAACCGAAAAAATTTAACCATTCCTAAATGTGAATAACACGTTCACTCTTGTGTGAAAATGTAAAAGGTTTAATAAAGGACAATGGGAGACCAGGACCATGGAGCAGAGGTTATTACGGCCGGGTGCACCTTGGCACTCAGCCAGGAGCACCCTGTTACCTTCGGGGATCCCCCTGAAATACCTTTGCCCTTACATCAGCCTGTTGCATATTCATAGACCCTCATGCATATCCATAAACCAGTTTACATATTCCAGGAACTCTTCTACATGGCCCCTCTTCGGGTCTGCCTTTTCAGAGCATGTGTGTTTCTTGGCTGTGCTTTTGGCTCCTTCTCTTTATCACCTCCAGTTTTGGGCCTTGGTCCCCTCTGCCCTCAGACAGTGAGTGCTGATGGTTGGCAGATCTGTACAGGTGTCCTCATCCTGTGTGCATTGGATGTTATCCCATCCCAGCAGGCATTTTAACACAAGCAGCTATTTCACTGAGCTTAATTAACAACAGAAACAAAAACTATATCTTGATATCAAATTCCTTTAACAACACATATTTAAAATCCATTTCAATACCTGTGAAAAGCCAATATTATAATATGTATCCATAACATTGCCCATATCTTTCCTTACCCTTTTGTTGCCAAGAATGCATCAAGGAGTGAAAACTGCCAGCACGGCACGGGGTTGCTGCTGTCTCTGTGTCTCTCTCCCGTTAGAGCCTGAATGAGAGATGTGGGACTCCAGGCAGCTCTCCAAAATGCAGTTTATTTTATCCAAGATGTTACAGCAGCCCAGCGTCGTGGGTGGCAGTGCCTGTGCCTACAGCTGTCAGCTCCAGCTGCAGACAAGCCTGGAGACCCCTTAGCTTTGCTTACAGTGCATTATATACTCTTCTTTGCTGAACATCTTAACACAAAAGAACCAATCTGCACCTTTGCTTTTACCTATAGCCTGTCATAACTCCTGTAATTTCCATATTCATGTTATTATTCTCCAATCACTAAAAGTTAGTACATTACAGTTTAAGCTAGAAGTTGTTTTTCAGTTTTCTTGCAGTGGAAAATTCTGAGAGCTTTTTTCTACTTACAACAAAGACAGCCTTGTTTGCCTGTGGAATCTTTTTGCTTGGTAAAAATATCTTCTGTTTGGGGTTGGTTTATCCTTTGCTCTAAGGCATAAAAACCCCTTGTAACTAACATACCCTTTGCCTTCTTAGTTACCCAGTAAGACTGGCTCAGCAATTCTTTTCTTCTATATCAAAACTTGCTTTCATTTCTATTCCTTCTTCAGATTCTACATTCAAAAATCTTTCTGCCAAGCACACATATCTGTTAAGTTTCCTCTCAAACTGAATGTATGCATGAAAGTTTTATGTGTTCTAAACCGACAATTGCTGCGTGACTGGAAATCGTTCTGCCTGCAGGGGTTGGTGGGGACCTCGTTGCCTTTGGCAGTTCCCTCCCAGGGGAAGGCGAGGGGCAGGCAGGGCTCTCTTTTCTCTGGTGGCGCTGCCAGGAGCCGAGGGAACGGCCCGAGGTGGTGTCAGGGGAGCTTTGGCGCGGCTGTCCCAGGGCAGTGGGGCACTGGGAGAGGCTCCCCAGGGCAGCGCTCTCAGCACCAGCCGGGCAGAGTTACAGAAGCGTTTGGCCATTGCTCCGAGGGACACGGGGCCACTCTGGGGAGGTCCTGTGCAGGGCCAGCAGCTGGACCTGCGTGGTCCCTGCGTGTCCCTTCCAGCTCAGGATGCTCTGTGATTCCAGACAGTCTGTGCCTCTCCCAGACACACAGACAGAGCAGTCATTGGTCTTACCAGAGCTGCTGGTGCAGATGCCAGCCAGGTGTCTCAAAGCCTGACCTTGCCCCGAGTGAGGCTGAGCTGTACCTCTGGCTTTACTGTGCCTGACACCACGGTGGCTACTGGAAGTGGTGTGGTGGCAGAAAAGCCGTGACTGCAGAGTGAGGAGGCAGGATCCAAAGGAACTGTCTGATCAGAAGTGCTGCATCAAGCAATTGCTGCCACCTTCCCAGGCGAGGGCACTGGAAGGGCCTGGCCCTGCAGTTCACAGGGGGGAACAGGGGGTACAGCCAGCTCAGAGCATTTTGGCTGCAGGGTCCTGTCCCAGTGCTGAAATTCCGAACCATGACTGTGGGCCAGCAGCACTGATTTATTGCCTTTGGTTTTTGTCTTAACAAATGCTTCCATCAATACATCGTTTGAGAGTTGATGAAAAGTTTCTCCTACGGGGAATATCCAACTAGAATAGAACAAGAGAAGAAAATCTGAAATAATCTGGTAAACCCGAGCCTATTTTAATGAGTTTTAGTTTATGCTTTCCTACTGTTAACAGCTAACTGCTTGTACTTTTCTTCAAGTCTAATCTGGTTTGCCTCTGGATGCATCATGAAGGCCATGAAAGCAGATGGGAGATGCAAAAGAGTCTAGGTTTGGGCAGTAAAATAATCCCTGTGTGACGCCTCAGATGTGAGGAATAGTGCAGTTCTGGAGAAAGATCAATAAGTATAGAGAAGGCAGTAGTTTTTATTTTTTTTAAATTCAAACTTCAGTATTAAGGGATGATAGGCAGAAGTGGAATGACCCATAGCAGACAGAGGTGACTTTTTGTAGGATGACAAGCAATTCTTTGGGATAGGTGCCTAAACAGATTGGTAAATGAGATTAAATGTTTTAATTTAATTATATATGTCTCTGTAATGGAATGTATTTTTTTTCCTGCATTCATATTGGAAACAATTTTGCCCCCACATATCTAGGTGAATATTTCAGAACTGATGAACAAGAGGATGAGTCTGAGGAAAAGCTGATCACTGCGTTTATCAGAAAAAAGCTGTTTCCAGGAGAGGATGGCAGTGAACCTTCATCTTTGTTCCCCTCTCTGCGCAGTCCGTGTGCTGGTCAGCCACTTGGAGTGCCTTGTTCCACAGAATTATCTCCAGTCGGGGGCAGAGGCCCCCTGGACACATCTGGTTCGGTGAGCAGCCTGTTCTGTAGGCTGGTTGGGAAGTACTTTATGGGAGAGTAGGAGCTAGACTAAAACTTGGGGGGTTTTGCCTTCAAATTGTGAAAAAAAAATGTGAACAGAAGTCCTGAAAGAATATATTACTGACTTTTTATTATTTCCAATGATTTTGTTTTGCTGCTCTTCTTTTGTATCGGGAATGACGTTTTAACTTTGTTATGAAAAGGGAGTAGGAATTAAAACATACAAAAGACTTGCTGAAAGCATGTTAAAACCTTTTTTTCCCCATAAAATGTGTCTACAAGAGTCTTGTTTAAATCCATGAATTGTTGCCTACAATAGCAGTTGATATGTTCACGTATGAACGTGTGCTATAATTAGATTTCCTTTAAATCTCCCGGGCTCATTTATGGGGACAGGAAGGACTTGTGGATCTTTGAAGCGCAGTGCCAAGTCTGCCTTTTCCTTTGCCATTGGCCAGGGTTTTCAGATGAATAGACATTGATTAGAACCCAGAACGAAATGGCCATTGTTTAAATTAAACACGATGAACCTTATCCCCACGTGGCCGTAGCCGAGGTGCTTCACGGGATGCATTTTCATCTGGCTGGTAGCTGGAAGTGCATGGAAAAACTGACCTACATTAGGATAGTGTAGCTTAAAAACAAAAGGTGACCTGGTAAAGAATTCCTGCAATATAATTATAGGGCCAGCCCTGATGGGTCGGTGAGGGGGTGGGTTTTGGTCTGGGGTTTTTTGTTGTTGTTGTTTGCTTGTTGGTTTTTGGGGTTTGTTGGGGTTTTTTGAGTTTATTTGCATGATAGTCTTAAGCAAGGTCATTCTCTTTTCTTAAAGAGAAACACTTTTGTATCTACTGCTGAATTAAGTAAATTGGATTACATGAGAATGGAAATAGTGGCTGACTTTTATCTGCAGTGATATGAGTAAGAAATTTAGGTTAAACACTTGACTGGACACAGAGATGATGGCATTAATTCCCCATTTACATTTCTCATAGTTCTTAAGTGTAGTGGATAAAATAGTCCTGGCTGGCATGGAGTGGCAGTTTGTGCCCATTGCTCTTTTCCCTATGTGGAGGCAGAAGGCCCAGCTGAAGAGCTGCAACTGGAATGTTTAAGCTAAACTCGAGATTGTCATTGTAAAGGATTAGTCCTTCCCAGTGCTGCCATGTGAAGCATTTGAGTTAGAACAATTTTATAGAGATGTGTTAGCCACAGTTTCCATTATGAAAATAATGCTCTGTGGGTTTGATGATTTTTTTTTTAATTTTTTTTTTCCCCTTCTCTGAAGGGTGAGTTTTCATCAAGCTGTATTCAGGGAGGAATTTATAGTCTAGGAAGTATAAGCAGTGCCCCATTTTCAGAGGGCTCTCCTGCACTCAGTAGTACTCCGGCTTTTCCACCAGAGAAAAACTCCCCTTTTCACGGAAGAAAAACACCCCCCTCAGGTATGGTTTGACTGTGTATGTGTCACCCTGTCACCTTGAGTAATGTATTTTTTATTATAAAAACTCCTAAATTCCTCCTGGAACGCTTTTCTGTTTGGGGATGAGTTTCTGTGCTTGGTGGACCAGCAGTCTCCTGTCCAACACCTCTGCTGCTCAGCTCTGGAATATGTGAAGCCATGAAATGGAAATGCTTGCAACTGGTCAGCTCGGGAAAGTATTTCAGAAGGCGGCACCGAGACCCAATAAGAGTGAAGACAAGTTCAGCTGGTTGATTTCATCGAGTGGAGGGAGGGTTTGACAGCCCCGTGCCTGAATTTAGTCAGGTCACGATTCTGCATTGGCCCAGCCTGAAGCATTTCAGTGTCAATGGGCAAAGAATGTTCAGCTCGAGCTCTCAAATCACGCCATCACGAGGATTATCTGAAATGAAATCATTGTCCTTCTCCTCCATTTTCCTTCCTTCCTTTTGCCCCCGTTTTCCCCTTTTTCATTCTTTTCTTTTTTCCTCCTTTTTCCCCCCGTTTTGCCTTTTTTCCCATTTTCCCCCTTTTACTTTTCCGTTTTCCCATTTCCCCCCTTTTTCTCGCCTCCCTTCTTTTCCTCATTTTCCTCCTTTTTCCCCTCATTTTTCCTCCTTATTTAAAAAACTTGTTCCTTTTTTCCTCCTTTTCCCCTCATTTCGCCCTCCCACATTTAAAAAAAAGCTGGAACTCAGGGATATAAAGAAAAAAACAACTTCAATTTCACTATGGAAACGAGAAGCTCGGCTGGGATTTCAGAAGAATTTTGGAATTGATTCACAAATAAATTCTTTTATTTTTTGGGTTTTTTTTTTGCTGCAGACTCCGGATGAGAGTTCCCTGCTGGATTTGGCTGAGTTGCTGAAGGAAAAAGGTGTTGAGCAAGAAGTTTGGATGGATTTTCCCAGGTTTTTTCCTTCAAAATCCTGGAATTTTGGGATTGAGTTCCTTTGTGGGATGGGGAATGGTGGGATTTTGTTGCTTTTAAAGTGGTTTTTGTTTTTCCTGATGGAAGTGTTGTGGTTTTGTCTGAGTCCCGTGAGGGGTTTGGGTGGGGGGGCTTTGTGGCAGGGGGAGAAAATAGAGGAAAAAAGGAAAAAATGAAAAGGAAAAAAAGGGCAAAAAAAGAAAAATGAAAAGGGAAAAAATGGGGGGAGGGAAGGAGGTAAATAGAGAAAAAATGGGGGAAAAGTAGGGAAAAATGGGAGGGAAAAAAGGACTTTGTACTAAAAAAATATGTACTAAAGATATAGTTTTTATTTCTGAGGTTAATTAAGCTGAGACATAGTGAAATAGCTGATAGAAGTATGCTTGTGTTAAAATGCCTGCTGGGATGGGGTAACATCCAATGCACACAGGATGAGGACACCTGTACAGATCTGCCAACCATCAGCACTCACTGTCTGAGGGCAGAGGGGACCAAGGCCCAAAACTGGAGGTGATAAAGAGAAGGAGCCAAAAGCACAGCCAAGAAACACACATGCTCTGAAAAGGCAGACCCGAGGAGGGGCCATGTAGAAGAGTTCCTGGAATATGTAAACTAGTTTATGGATATGCATGAGGGCCTGTGAATATGCAACAGGCTGATGTAAGGGCAAAGGTATTTCAGGGGGATCCCCGAAGGTAACAGGGTGCTCCTGGCTGAGTGCCAAGGTGTACCCGGCCGTAATAACCTCTGCTCCATGGTCTTGGTCTCCCACTGTCCTTTATTTAACCTTTTACATTTTCACAGGAGAGTGAATGTGTTTTTCCCATTTATGAATGGTTAAATTTTTTCGGTTTTCACGGGAGGGAGTTCTGAAGAGCTACAAGTGGCTAATCTGCCTGCAACAAGGACCATTCCACGGGCTCTTGTCAACTTTCCCGACACGTCTGCTGCAGCTCATGGAGGGTGAAGCCCTGGAGGCTCCTTAGGGGCGGGTATGGACGATTGCAGGCAGCGCCTCGATGCCCTGGATCAGCGGTGCCGCCGCCTGGGAACCCCCACGTTTTCCAGTTTCTGTGAAGCTGCCCGCGAAAAACAGGCACCCCCCGGCAGATTTGGGCCCAGCTCCTCCTCCCCGGGCACCTGCGGGATGGGGGCGATGGTCCCGGGGCTGCGGCCACGCCAGGGTTCCCTCTCTCCCTGCTCCACCTGTTTCCTGCGGCTGCTCGGCCTCTTCCTCCCTCCCTCCTCCTCCTCCTCCCCTGTTACTGGAGGCCGAACCGTGAGGGGAAAGGGGGAAGGGAAAGGGCGGGAACCGTGAGGGGAAAGGGAGCGGGGCCAAAAGCGGGAACCGTGAGGGGAAAGGGGCGGGGCCAAAGGCGGAACAGTGAAAAGAAAGGGGCGTTGAAAGGGCGGAACCGTGAGGGGAAAGGGGGCGGGGAAAGGGCGGAACCGTGAGGGAAAGGGGGCGGGGAAAGGGCGGAACCGTGAGGGGAAAGGGGGCGGGGAAAGGGCGGAACCATGAGGGGAAAGGGGGCGGAGAAAAGGGCGGAACCGTGAGGGGAAAGGGGCGGGGCCAAGGGGACGCGCGGGCCTCAAAGGGCCCGGTTTGGTTTAAAGTCACCCAAAAGGGCCTCAAATGCAGCCAAAATCCACCAGGTTTGGCCGAAAATCAGCCAAACAGGATCAAAAGTATCCTGATGGGTCTAAAATCCAACCAAAAGTGCCTAAAAGTGCCCAAACTGGTTTAAACCCCACAATATGGACTAAAATCTCTCTTAAATCCCTGAAATGGGCTTCAAATCCACCCTGAAAGTACCTGCTTTGGGCTAAAATCTCCCAAAGGACCTTAAAATCTATCTGGTTTTGCCAAAAGTCACCTAACTTGACCTAAAATTACACAAACCAGCCTTAAAGCAACAGAAAAAAACCCAAAAATCATCCTAAATGACTTGGTTTCACCTAAAATTACACAAAGAAGCAAAAAAACCTACCTAAATTGGCCAAAAATCACCAAACAAAGGGACCTAAAATCTCTCACACAGGATTACATTCACCCATATGGGCTTCAAATCAGCCAAAGGGATCTCAAATCCCCCCTCAAACCCACCAGATTCGGCCCAAAATCAGCCAAAGGGGCCTAAACTGCCCCCGGAAAGGCTGGGAATCCCTGCCAGGGATCGGAGCCCACCCTGACCCTGCCCGGGCTGGCCCCAAATGCCCCCGAGGGGCCGAGCCTGAGGCCCAGCCCGGGATGGGCTCCGGGCTCGCTCCGGGCCCTCCGCACTCGCTCCGGGGAGTTTTGGCCGCGGCCCCGGACGGGCCCGGGCGGGACTGGGAGGGACCAGGGAGGGCTGGGCAGGGCTGGGGCATCTGGGGCTGCTGGGGCTGGGGAGTCTGGTGGGAGTTTGGGGCAATTCCTGGGGTTTGGAGAGAGTGATTGGGGTTGGGGAGTTGGGGAATTTTGGGGGGTTTTGTGGATTTTGGGGGGGTTGGATTTTGGGGGGTTTTACTGGGATTTTCTGACTGTCCTAGGTTGACCATATGATGCTTTTATCCCCAATCGCCTTGTTCTGTTTATGCTGAATAATAAGTTTTGCACCTTTAAGCCTTGTTCCAGGGAGTGAAAGGGGGAGAGGAGAAGCTGCAGTTTGTTTTCAGGCACTGCACTCACTCCTCCACATTCCTGCTCTGGACTGTGTTGTCTGTGGACAGACAGACAGCAGGACAGAGCTCTCCTTTGCTTTAGTTAGTTTAGCTAGCTGAGGCAAAGAAGTTCTCTGGACTGTGGTTTTTTCCCTTTTCTTTCGCCCTGCCTAAACCTGCTCTGGGCTGAACACCCAGTAGAGCACCAGCAGCTCGCATCTGTGGCCACCAAAACCCCAGTGAATCCCACAAAATTCCCGTGGAACCCACCAAAACTTAAAAAAAACTCCAAAAAATTTCAATGAATCTGGTTCCCCCCCCCAAAAAAACCCTGCAAAACCCCAATAAAATCCCTCAAAATCCAAAACCCCAGAAATTCACAACCCCCCCTCCAAAACCCAATAATTCTCCCCAAAAACACAATAATTCTCCCCAAAAAGCCAATAATTCCCCCCTAAACAACAAAATCCCCCACAGCCCAAAAAAGCCACCCCCAAATCCCCAAAAACCCTCCCAAAATGCCACCAAAAAGTCTCGCAAATACACCCAGACTCACTGGGGGTGAGTCCTGGATCAGGGGGCTCCGGCCGGGGGAACAGGAGCCACTTCAGGTGGCCCTCGGAGCTTTTTGGGGAGGGGGCACCATGGCAGACCCCTCCCAAAACCCGGGGGGGAACCCCTGCTGTGCCCCCTCCCCCCAAAACCGCCAGACCCCGGGTCAGGGTGGGCCTGGGGCCCCCCGGGACCCCCAAATCTCTCCCAGGACCCCCAGAGCCCCCCAAGGTTGGCCCCGGACCACTCCGGACCCCAGACCCCTCCCCAAGACGCCCAAAACCTCCCCAGGACTCTCAGACCCGCCCTGTTCTCCCCTAAATTCACCCCAGACCTACCTGAGACCCCCTCCAAATCCATCAGACTGCCCCAAATCCCCCTCAGACCCCTCAATCCCCCCAAACCCTATGAAATCCCCTAAGACTCCCCCAAATTCCCCTAGAGTCACCTCAGAACCCCCAGAGGCCCTCACAACCCTACAGTTCCTCTCACAATCCCCCAAAAATCCCCTCAGACCCTCCCAATTCCCCTCAGAACCCCCTAAACCCACCTGAGAACGCTCCAGACCCTCTCAAGCTTCCCCCAAACTTCCCTAAAACCCCCTCAATCCCCCAAAGGCCCCTCACACCCGCTCATTCCCCCCAAACCCACAGCACACCCCCCGATTTCCCGTCAATGCCCCCAAAAATCTCCCGTTTCTCTTCAAACCTGCCTCAGACCCGCCCTAAACCCCCCCGCCCCAGTTTCCCCCGGGCCGCACCTCAGTTTCTCCTCTGTCGCTCTCCCCTCACAAACTACCGCCTCCTTCGCGTGCGTGGGCTTCCGACCAATAGCGACGCGCCCTGCCCCGATTCAACCAATGACCGCGCTGCATTTCCCAAACTAACCAATCACAGCGCGGCTCTCCTCAGCAACGCCCGCCTTCCCCGCGCCGCTCGGACCAATCAGAGGCGAGCCGGAAGCGGCGGCCCCTTCCCCGCCGCCGCCGGGACCCGACGGGCTCGGGACAGGTGCGGGAGGGGCCCGAGAGGGGATCGGGGGTTCTGGGGGGGCTTTGGGGAGGGGTCCGGGGGTTTGGGGGGTCTGGGGAGGGTCCTGGGGCATTGCGGGGGGACCTGGGGGGTGTGGATGGGTCCTAAGAGGGGTCTCGAGGGGGGGTCGTGGGAGGGTCTGGGGGGGTTTTAGGGAGGGGTTGTAGGAAGGTCTGGGGATGGTCTGGGGGGTGTTGGGATGGTCCTGGGGGAGTTTGGGGAGGGCTCTGGGGGGTCCTGAGGGTGTCCTGGGAGGGTTTTGGAGGTTTAGGGAAGGGGCTTTGGGAGGTCTGGAAGGGTTTTGGGAGAGGGTCTGGGGGAAGTTTGGGGGGTTTTGGGGAGAGGTCCTGGGGGATCTGGGGAGGGGCTGGGGGAGCCCGAGCTGGGTTTGGGGAGGGGTCTGGAGGGTCCTGGCAGAGTCCTGGGTGGGGTCTTGGGAAGGGTCTGGGGGGGTCTCAGGGCGTCCTGGGCCAACCTTGGGGGGCTCTGGGGATTTTGGGGGTTCCTGGAGGGGTCCTGGGGGAGATTTGGGGGTCCCGGGGGGTTCCAGGCCCACTCTGAACTTGGGTCTGGGGGTTTCAGGAGGAGGGGCACAGCAGGTGTTCCCCCCCCCCGGGTTTTGGGGAGCCCCTTTGCGGAGGAACAGTAACGGGACATCACGCCATGATCAATATGATCAAGTGAAGCCAATTTATTACAAAAAGCAAGCCCTTTTTATACTGTTCTCTATTGTTCACACCTCAAGCTAATACATGATTGGTTAAATCCTTTTTACGCATGCATTTTAATATTTTAGTTAATTTTAGTTAGTCTTCCTTCTTCATGTGTCTCGCTGAGGTTTTCTTGTCTGCCTTTGCATCCTGAACTGTCTGCTTTTGAGCGTGTTCTTCTCCTTTCGTGTCCTTCAAGGGCATGGTGACCTTACCCAGTTTCTATGTAGGCTGGATTGTGCATATGCTGTATATGTCCATTTTCCTGCAAAAAACTCTCAACAATTCCCCTGTCTTATTTTTGCACAAGCCAGACTGAATTAATAGCATGTTCAGTTATTCTTTGCACACACTGTAATAAGCAAGGTACAATAAGCAAAATTGCTAAAATAATGCAAAAAACCATAATGCCAAAGCGAACTGTCTTTAAGCCGCCCAGTAATGCCCCAAGATTTTAACCACTCATCAAAAGAGTTATTAACAACTGTAAGTTTCTTCATGGTTTCCTTAAGTTGCGAAAGTTTCTTGTGAGTTGATTCAGAGTGATCAGAGAGGTTCATGCAACACATCCCTTCAAAATCTTCACACCTGTGCCCTTGTGCTAGCAATAAAAAATCTGTTGCAGCCCTGTTTGGTAACACAGCATGGCCTACGCTATCAACATCAGTGGTCAGTTCATCTAGCACTGTGGACGTGATGTTAATTTGTTTCCCTGCCCAACACGCTAGTTGCCTTAATTGTGTGAGGGCCTGTGCCGAGGCTACTCCTGGCATGAAAAATGATGCCAATATAACTGATGGTGAGTCCCATAATTGTACTTCATCTCTACATTCAGGGCCCAACTGATGCACACTACGTTTCAAGCGCTGGGACTTGTGACTGATGTTAAGCATCTGATGGATGTTAGGAGCAAATAATGTTAGCTTGCCAAAATAACATGGTCCTCCCAATGCTTTCTGGGGCCCTGCAGGCCAAGCTCTATCTCCACAAATGAGGAAAACCCCAGGAGGTAGCACTTTTGCTCCGCCTTGCTTTGTTGGTAAAGGCTTTATCCAATTGTTACAATAATCTGTTGTATTATAGTACCATGAGGAGCCAGGGGATATCCCAGTGCTATCATTTTTTGGTCGTCCTTCTTTCATGCTAAACTAATCTGAGCCTACAGAATAATACCCAAAAAATAAACAGTAATTGCCTGGCATAGAACCCAGTATGTCTAGCTCTTGTGGCTCCATGCCAGTGATATTAAATCCCTGGGCAATTTTAAAAGCTTGTGCTCCCAGGGGGTTCACTGAAATCCCAAAAGTGTTACACCAATTTGCAGAGGTTGATCCACTCTCAATACTCCACCATTGAACCGTGCACCAACTTAACCAAGCATCATTTAAATTTTTGTGCACTGTGGCTTTAGTCCAAGGTCCAAATTCTTCCATAGAATCTAATGGAACTCCAATTAAACAAGTAGGAAAAGGATCAGAAGGTGTAGCCAATGATAAACAAATTGATTCTTGCCCTGTTTGATTAGCCCATGTAACCCACGTTTGTTCGCTGATCAATGTTATGCAATCCCTGAGTTTTCCTTATTATCGTAATGATTATCATCAATATTATTTGCGGGACAATTGCCATTGTTGCCACCTTTGCTGATCCTGTGTTTCAATGAGGGCTAAATCCTGGTTAAAATTCCAATGTTGTAAAAATATCCTTCTAAGGGGTTCAGGGGATGGCTGTTTTCTATAACCAAGCCTTAAAAATATTTCTAATGCACACTCAACATTAAGCATATTAAGTATACTAAAGCATTTATTACAAGCTAAGTTAGCAGAGCTAAATTTTTGCTTTTTCCTGCAAGCTATAAAAAGATTATATGACTTTTTGCCATCACTTCAGTTTGCATTTAACACACTGGACCCTGATCCATGGTTTGCAAAAATAGCTGTGAACAGAACAAGCTCGTTCAATTTGGTTTAAGACCCGTATTGGAAGTGGTGGTAAGCTGTCGTTACTGGTTACTGTGACCCCAGGTCCAGCTAGTTGGCCCGCATCTGTTAATAGCTGTGGAAGAAAGTTCAATCGTTGTTCAACCGTCAGGTGCTGAAGTATCGGGTTCAGCTGCGTCTGGAGTCGGTGCTGTCGCCGACGTTCTGCTTCTGGACAGAGCATTAGCTGGCAGGTGTGACTTTAGGTAAGGTTTCACCCACTTAGCTGGAATCCAGCGAATTCCTTTATCTGTAAGTAAGCACATGTAACCTGTTCCCATTAATTTCACTGTTGCTGGCCCTTCCCACATCCCTGTTTCTGGGCTTTTAAACATGACTTGAGTACCATCAGGTAATTCCTCACTTGGCCTACGTGTGAGGGCATGCACAAGAATAGGTGGTTCATCCCTATCTCCTGTTGTTCTGAGATAATTAAGCACAAAAATAGCCTTAGCTGTCCTTTCTTCCGGGGATAACCTTATCATTCCCCCTTTTTGTTTTTGCATCATGCCCTTGAACATCTGATGAGCACACTCAATAATTGCTTGACCTGTAGGGTTATGTGGAATACCAGTATCATGTTGAATACCCCATAAGTTGCAGAAACGTTGAAACTTTAAAGAACAATAAGCAGGGCCATTATCTGTTTTGATGGCTAAAGGGACTCCCAACACTGCAAAGCAATTGTACAAATGTTTCTCAACATGACATGCTGTCTCGCCTGTTAAAGGGGTAGCCCATATAACACAAGAGTGAGTATCAATGCAAACATGCACAAACTTCTTCTGGCCAAATTCTGCTACATGTGTTACATCCATTTGCCATAATTGCAAAGGTTGAGTACCTCTTTACACCAGTGCCTAAGCCAGTGCCATCCTTTTGACAATCTGGGCAGGGTCGTACAATGCCAGTGGCATCAGTGAAAGGGATACCAAATTGTTTAACCAACATCTTTGCAGATTGATGTAAAAAAGCATGAGAATTTTTTGCTTGTTGAAATTTATCGGAGGTTGGCATTGGCCAGACAGCAGCTACCAACTGATCAGCTCGAGCGTTACCTTCAGACAGACTAGGGAGATTTTGATGACTGCGAACATGAGTAATGAAATACTCCTGTCGGCGTTGGTTCAAATTTCTCAGTAGTCGGCTTAAAAGTGAATACAAATGTTTGTTATTAACTTCCTTAACTACTGCCCTTTCGAGGCATTGTACACAGCCAACCACATAAAGTGAATCAGAAACAATGTTAATAGCCTGCTCATTCCAGTTCTCAAAGGCCCAAATAACTGCCTTCAACTCCAAGGTCTGCAATGTATCTCCTACCTCCCCAGGAATTATATGCTGATTCCATGAACCCTTTTGCTGTCATGTACAAGCAGCCCTTTTGGACCCTTTGCCTGCATCAGTAAAAATTGTTAGCCCTAGTACCAGACACTCAGATCGCCATGGTCTGTCCTCCAGCCGCTGCTGCTCTAACAAGGACAACACACGATGTCGCGGATAGGTATTATGGACTCTTCCACCATAATCAGTAAGGGCTATTTGCAAAGGTACAGAATGCCTAATTCCCCATTCTAAATACCAATTGGCTAAAGGTACTGCAATTGCATACAGTTCCTGTCCCCAAATTTCTAGTATCCTCCCTCTGCCTTTCATAATTAATTGAGCAAATAGTTCTAGGCGAGTGGTAATTGTTCTAGGCTGTCGCACAGGTAAAAATACCCATTCCAGAATGGTTAAAGGATTAGCCCGAGTCTCTGTCCATTGACAAATCAATGCAAAAGGATGTTTGGCTTACTGGTTACCCTCCTTACAATGGTTGATGATCATCAGTTGAACTGGGACACCTTCAATCAGGCGATGTGCATGTGCTGTGGCAACCTTTGAGGCTATGTGTTCCAAGGCCTGTTGTTGCGTCCTGTCCAGTGATCGGCGCTCGTCTGCCCGCAATGAGGTACCTAGCAGCTCTCGTAATGTCCATTGCCCAATACACTTCTGGGTTACCTGTGGAACCAAAACCACCTGTTCCCCGCTCTTTCAATCCTGTACAGAGAACACAAGACTTAAAAGGAACAAGTGGAGCAATTCGTGATCCTTTAGGGATAGATACAGGAGGAAAAAATGTCCTAACCATAATTTTGATAACCCCTTTATAATCTGCATCAATAACCCCAGGAATTACATCCAGTCCCCTTTTGCTAGCAGATGATCTTCCTAACAGGAAAGCACTAAGCCCACCCCCCAGAGGTGCCTTTACATTAGTCTCTACCAGATGTACTGCAGTGATGGTAATGTCTACTGTGGTTTCCACGTCCATTCCGGCGCTTCCAGGAGTTGCGGATTGGAGTGAGTAAAGTCCTCCAGAGGAGGTTGCGCCATCCATGCAGCTCCCCGAGCTTGTGTCTTCGCACGTGGAGGCGCGCTCCGGGACAAGTTTCCCTGGAACTTGCAGTTTCTCGTGTGGTGATTATCCTTCTTGCAGATGGAGCAAAATTTCTTTATTGGCACAGATCGACATTGACTCCGTACATGTCCGATCTTCCCACATCCAAAACATTTAACATTTTCCCTTCTGCTTTCTTTTCCAATTTTGAAAGTAGTGGCTTTACAGCACCTTGTACTGCAGCAGCCACATAGGCAGCCTTTTGTCTCTCTGTGGTTCGAGTCATTAATTCTAGCATGTCAACAACTTCCGCTCCCTTTTGCAATGTGCCTAAAATCTGTCGAGTCTTATCGTTAGCATTGTCAAAGGCAAGCATCTTGAACAACTTCTCCTTTGTTTCCAGATCCAAGTCAGGGTGATCATAAATAGCTCTATGCAAGTGGTCTACGAATTTGTCAAAGTCCTCACTTCCCCCTTGACGTATCTGCGTAAAAGCCTGAGTATGCAGCCTATCAGGCAATGCAAGGATTGAGTTGTGTGCAAGCTGTTGGCTTAAATGCAAAACTTCATCAATACTTCGGGCTTGGGCAGTTGCTGTGGACCAGGGACCTTCTCCTAATAGCTGTTGTGCTGTAATTCCAAACAATGGGTCCCCCTGAGCCCGAGGTCTTGCTTCCTCTTTTTTACATGCGCCTTCCCAATTCTTATAAAATTGAATCTGCTGATGAGGAGGCATAATTAATCTAATCAGAGTTTGAACATCAGCTGGAATAAGGGTATCTGCGGTAAAAATGAATTGTTGCAATAACGATTGTGCTAATTGAGATTTTAAGCCATATTGTGTAACGGCGCTTTTCAGTTTTTCTAATATCTTCCAATCAAACGGCTCCCATCCTCGTCCTGTAGCTTGGGTTACCACAGGAAAAGCTTCTATAGTAGTAGGGGAGAATGTCCCCTCAATTATTGCTTCAGTAATGACTCCTTTCCATTTTCTTTTTTGTGCTGTTTCTGTTTCGGGATCTAGCTCTAACTCCCGAACTTCCGTGGTTGAGGGGGGTATCTGCCTCCCCCTCTGCTCCTCGAGAGCCCTCTCAGAGCTCACAGTAGCTGGCTGCTCCCTCCTTTCAAAGGAATAGTCCTTTTGGGGAGCGACTCGATCGCTTTGTTGAATTACGAACTTCCGTAAATTTTCTACCAAAACTTTTAATTCCTCTTCCACTGAGGCAGATCCTGAATCTGAATCTGTCTTTTCTTCTTCAGCCTCATCTTCAGATGATGAGTGCATTATTTCTAAAACTTCACCACCAGCTGCCCCCTCTTACTGAGAACTTTTATTCTCGGGCTGGCAGCTGGAACCTCCGAGGGAGGCTGCTTCCTGACTCTGTATTTCATCTGAGGGTCTTGAGGTTTTGAGTTTCTCTTTAGTTAGTGGAACTGAGCTAGAGGGTCCTGGGCAGCACGAAGGAACATCGAATGTAGTTGAAAATAACTTGCTAGCAGGAAATGCCTGTGGCTCAGGGTTGGGGCTTGGGGAAAAAGCAACGCAAGCGGCTGCAGCAGCTTTCTTTTCAGCCTTCATCACCCGTAATACCTCTACGATGTTTTTCCACAGGGTAGCATATTTAGATGCCTCTTTAGCCTGTCGTTTTCCCGAAGCAATACAGTCCCCATAACACGCCGCCCACAGCTTTCCATGTCGATACCTCAAAAGCAACCTGCGCTCCTAGTATGAGGTTTCGTTCCCATGCCCAGCAAATAAGTCCCTTCAGAGTGGAAGCATCATATTTCTGCCCTCTCTTAGAGAGGATATGTTGGAGGAGTTTTTGGACCCCATCTCTTTCATGGTCCAACCCCATTCCTCCCCGGCCGCTCACCTGATCAGGGCGAGATCACTTCTTCTTCAATTTGGAGCTCCTTTATTCACCTTTTCTTCTCGCCGGGGCAGCGAGGAAACTTTCGACCGGCTTCTCCTCCTCCCGAAGGCTGTCGCTGTATCTCTCACCACAGTGAAATAGCCGTCTTCGGGTCCCTCGTTTGGGCACCAAAATATGCGGAGGAACAGTAACAGGACATCATGCCATGATCAATATGATCAAGTGAAGCCAATTTATTACAAAAAGCAAGCCCTTTTTATACTGTTCTCTATTGTTCACGCCTCAAGCTAATACATGATTGGTTAAATCCTTTTTACGCATGCATTTTAATATTTTAGTTAATTTTAGTTAGTCTTCCTTCTTCATGTGTCTCGCTGAGGTTTTCTTGTCTGCCTTTGCATCCTGAACTGTCTGCTTTTGAGCCTGTTCTTCTCCTTTCGTGTCCTTGAAGGGCATGGTGACCTTACCCAGTTTCTATGTAGGCTAGATTGTGCATATGCTGTATATGCCCATTGTCCTGCAAAAAACTCTCAACACCCCCTCCCCAAAAAGCTCCAAGGGCCCCCTGAAGTGGCTCCTGTTCCACCCCTGATTCCAGATGGCCCCAGTGAGTCTGGGGGGATTTTGGGGGAGTTTTGGGCATTTTGGGAGGGTTTTTGGGGATTTGGGGGTGGCTTTTTTGGGCTGTGGGGGATTTTGTTGTTTAGGGAGGTGTTATTGGGTTTGGGGAGAATTATTGGGCTGGGGGGAGGGGTTGTGGATTTGAGGGGTTTTGGATTTTGAGGGATTTTATTGGGGTTTTGCAGGGGGTTTCATTGGAGGGGATTTATTGGAATTTTTGGGAGTTTTTTTAAATTTTAAAGGGTTCCACTGGGATTTAGTGGGATTCTCTGGGGTTTTCAATGGTCTTATTGTAATTTTTAGGGGGGTTTGAGGGCTATTAGTGGAATTTTTGGGGCCCTTGGGTTGTCTGAGGGGCCTTTGGGGTTATCCCCACATATGGAAAAGGGCTGAGAGGCACCAAAATCCCAATAAACCCACAACATCCCAATTAAATCTCAGAAAGTCCTCTTAGAACACCCTAGAATCCCAATAAAACCCCACAAAAGCTTTTGAAATCCTAACAAATCCCAAAAATCTTGATTAAACCCCACAAATCCCTGAAAAGATGTTCCCAATACCATTAAAAGTCTCACAAAATCCCCCCCAAGACTGAAAGAAATCCTGGCAACACCCAAAAAAGCCAACAACCTCCCCCCAAATCTGTACAAAAATCCCCAAAAGTTCCAAAAATACCCAAACCCCCAAAGAATCCTACTAAATACCCCCACAATTCCAATAAAACTGGACCACACATCCAAAATCCCCTAAAAATCCCTAAAAAAACCATAGAATTCCAGATAATCCCAAAAAATCCAATTAATCCCTTCCAAAACAAACCCCCAAAAATTTCAATAAACCTCCACAAATCCCCCGAAATGACACCTCCCACAAAGAGCCAATAAAACCCCCCAAAATGCACAAAACCCCCAAAATCCCCAACTCCCCCAAACCAAATCACTCTCTCCAAACCCCAATAATTGCCCCAAACTCCCAACAGACTCCCCAGCCCCAGCAGCCCCAGATGCCCCAGCCCTCCCCAGCCCTCCCTGGTCCCTCCCAGTCCTGTCCAGGCCCGTCTGGGGCCGCGGCCAAAACTCCCCGGAGCGAGCGCGGAGGACGCGGAGCGAACCCGGAGCCCATCCTGGACCGGGCCTCAGGCTCGGCCCCTCGGGGGCATTTGGGGCCAGCCTGGGCAGGGTTAGGGTGGGCTTTGTTATAAATAAGAAGCTTGACTAGGCCAATATTCAAGCAACAATCAATTTATTAATTATTATGGTAAAGTGTGAGCAATACAGCGCTGGGTACAGTGGGGGAAGTTTTCCCTCCAACTTCACACTGATAGTTGGGGCTCACAGGTATTTATAGGGGTACTCATAAGCTTTCTCAGCAGTTTCTATTCCCAGTTTTTACTCATCAGCAGTTTCTATTCCCAATTTTTCCGTCACAATTCTATACACTATCATGATTTAGTTTTTCTCAGGATGTATCCCAGAAAAAGGAGTATCCCAGGTGGTGGTGGTCAGATTTCCGTACAAAGGAAGAAGTCTCCCAGATGGTGAGGTCAAGTCTTCAGATGTGGGTTCACCTTTTGATTGCAAGGGCTATAAATCTCATAACAGTGATGTCCAGCTTCCCTTGGTCGAGGCTATTAATCCTTGAGTTGATGTTCATCTTGCTTTCTCAAGCTGCATGTTTCCTTTTTTATACATTCTAAAGCTTTAGTTTCAAAGATCCTTACTACAAGAAATGTTCTAAAATTATACTTCAAAAGGTTATTATTGCAAAACTCTTTAAGGCTTAACTACAAGCAGAAAATTCTTGTCAAAAAAACCCAACATCCTTAAAGCTTTAATTTAAATGTTTGTAAATCGACTTAAGACTTATAAAGATTAATTGCAAACAAAGGATAGGTTCAAAGGCTGTCTTCCATGCTTTACTTTTCTCAGTTATTATTAGAATTCGTCCTTACACCTGTCTCATGGTTGGTTTCCACACATATTGCAATCACAAATACACATGTTGCCTGTATGTACCTGACATGAAACACAGCTTTGTATTTCACAGTGGGAAGCCCAGAGAGGGGGGAGCGCCGCCATGGGCAGGAGCCTCAAGAGCCTGGAGAGGGGCAGGGGGGACTCCTTGGAGCCGCTGCAGCCCAGAGCAGAGAATGAGGGGAGAAGGGAGCCCAGGAGCCCAAACAGCCCCGGCATCCCAAAATGGGGAGAGCGAAGAGGGGGGAGCTTTCGGGATTGCTGGGACTGCCAGCAGCCTGGGCAGGGCAGGCACCGAGGAGAAGGGGGACCCCCAATCCAAGTGTGAGCCCCAGCAGCTGGGACGGGGGGAACCCCTGAACACCAAAGAGGAGGGACCAGGGATGGGGAACTCCAGGGAGGCTTTTTCAGGGCTGAATCTTGGTGTTTGGAAAGTTTTTCTGGAGCCCAGATGGCTGGTGACTTGTAGAGATGGACTTGGGCAGAGGGACCTTCAAACTCAGTGTGTTCATCCCTTGTTTTCCCCAGGCCAGGATTTCCCATTGCCAACCCCTGGGAGGTTGTGAGGAAGAGGCAGATGTCCCGGGACACTGAGGCAGGTGAGGAGGAAGTCAGTGCCCCTTTCCCCTCTCCCAGCTGCTCCATCTCCCAGCCCAGCATGGCCCTCGGCTGCAGGACTGCCCTTCGGGGGATCTCCTTCCCCTTGCCTGTGGCATGGAGGCATGGAGGCAAATCCCATCCTGTCCTTGTCCTTCCTCCCCCAGAGCAGGAGCTGAGCGTGGAGAGCAGGGAGGACAAATTCCCGTGGCAGAACCTGGTGGAAGAGGCCGTTTCGAGCGGCTCCATGGCGCAGGAACCCAACAGGGAGGAAAAGCCCCGGAGATCCCGCACGAGGAGGAGCTGCAAACGCAGATGGCGGGGATCTGAGGGGGAAAGAGCCAGCCTGGGCCGGGAAGGCGGCCGGAGTTGGAGCCAGAGCTCAGAGCTGGTGCTGCATGAGCAGCTCCATGATGGGGAGAAGTTCCACGTGTGTGGGGAGTGTGGGAAGAGCTTCAGGTGGAACTACAAGCTCATCGAACATCAGATGATCCACACTGGGGAACGGCCGTACGAGTGTGGGGAGTGTGGGAAGAGCTTCAGGTGGAGCTCCAACTTCATCCAGCACCACAGGACCCACACTGGGGAACGGCCCTATGAGTGTGGGGAGTGTGGGAAGAGCTTCAGCCGGAGCTACCGCCTGATCCAGCACCAGAGGACTCACACTGGAGAGAGGCCGTACAAGTGTGGGGAATGTGAGAAGAGCTTCAGGTGGAGCTCCGACCTGATCAAGCATCAGATGATCCACACTGGGGAGAGGCCATATGAGTGTGGGGAGTGTGGACAGAGGTTCAGGTCTAGCACGCATCTGATCAGGCACCAGGTGATCCATAATGGGGAAAAGCCCTATGAGTGTGGGGAATGTGGGAAGAGCTTTGGACAGAAAGAGAGCTTGATCCTGCACCGGCGCATCCACACTGGGGAACGGCCCTATGAGTGTGGGCAGTGTGGGAAGAGCTTCACCCAGCGCTCCACCCTGATCAAGCACCAGAGCAGCCACACTGGGGAACGGCCACATGAGTGTGGGGAGTGTGGGAAGAGGTTCCAGACAACCTCCCATCTCCTCTTGCACCAGAGGATTCACACAGAGGAGAGGCCCTTCCGCTGCCCCAACTGCGGGAAGGGATTCAGGCAGAACTCCAACCTCATCCAACACCAGCGCATCCACACTGGAGAGAAGCCCTACGAGTGTGAGGAATGCGGGAAGAGCTTCAGACTAAACTCCCACCTGATCGGCCACCAGAGGATCCACACTGGGGAGAGGCCCTACGAGTGTGGGGAATGCGGGAAGAGCTTCAGGTGGAGCTCTGACTTGATCAAGCACCAGAGGACCCACACTGCTGAGAGACCCTACGAGTGTGGGGAATGTGGGAAGAGCTTCAGCCACCATTGTACCCTGCTCAGGCACCAGAGGACCCACACCAGGGAAAGGCCCTACAAGTGTTCCGAGTGTGGGAAGGGGTTTACGAGCAGCTCCAAACTCCTTCGGCACTATCAGATTCACTCAGAGGAAAAGCCCTTCCAATGCCCCGACTGCAGGAAAGGATTCAGGCAGAA
Source organism: Fringilla coelebs (assembly GCF_963513975.1). Lineage (NCBI taxonomy): Eukaryota > Metazoa > Chordata > Aves > Passeriformes > Fringillidae > Fringilla > Fringilla coelebs. Next base: position 79,480 of record NW_028167209.1, on the reverse strand, counting down.
CTCCAACCTCATCGCCCACCGGCGCATCCACACTGGGGAGAGGCCCTACAAGTGTCCCCAGTGTGGGAAGAGCTTCTCCAGCAGCTCTAACTTGAAGAAACACAAACGGAGGCACTGGTAAGGGAAGCCCTGCGAGTGCCCCGAGTGCGGGAAGAGGCTCCAGCTCCATCCCCCACTGGAGGAGCTACTTTGGGAACAGCCCTGGTGACCCACATTCCCTGTGATCCATGTTGGGAACACACCTGGCTGGTTTTCCTTTTGGTTTGACCTTAATGTTTCTTCTCCATTTCTTTTCACTCCAAAAGTTAAGAGGGATGGATCTGTGACCTCAAAACCACTCAAATCCCACTGAAAACAACTGATTTTTAACCCATAAAGGCTCCACACCAGCTCAAATTTCTTGTTTCCACCACAAACTCAATCCCACACCAAACTCACTTGATTCCACAGCCACCAGGCCAAGATGGGGTTGGGAGGAGATTGGGAGAAGTGGGATCCCAATTTGGCGGGGTGGCATGGGGATTGTGTGGGGCTGGCTGTCTCGGATGTATTTGATAGCAAATTAAATTCTCAGACTTACTGATTTCTTTCCCATTCATGTTCAGTCCGTTGTACTTCTGTTTGCAGAGTGTTTCCTCCCAGAGTGTCCCCTCACAGTTCCCGCCCTTGGCCTGAGCCCGCCCCTTCCCCCTCATGGTTCCGCCCTTTCCCCGCCCCTTCCCCCTCACGGTTCCCGCCCCTTCCTTGCCCCTTTTCCCCTCACCCTTCCGCCCTTTCCCCACCCCTTTCCCCTCACGGTTCCGCCCTTTCCCCACCCCTTTCCCCTCATGGTTCCGCCCTTTCCCCGCCCCCTTTCCCCTCACGGTTCCCGCCCTTTCCTCGCCCCCTTTCCCTTCACAGTTCGCCCTTTCCCCGCCCCCTTTCCCCTCACGGTTCCCGCCCTTTCCTCGCCCCCTTTCCCTTCACAGTTCGGCCCTTTCCTCGCCCCCTTTCCCCTCACGGTTCCCGCCCTTTCCTCGCCCCCTTTCCCCTCATGGTTCGGCCTTGGGGAATGGGGGAGGAGGAGGAGGGAGGGAGGAAGAGGCCAAGCGGCAGCAGGAAACAGCTGGAGCAGGAGAGAGGGAGCCCTGGAGTGGCCGCAAGCCCCGGGAGCATCGCCCCCCATCCCGCAGGTGCCCGGGGAGGGGCAGCTGGGCCCAAATCTGCCGGGGGGTGCCTGGGTGTGGGGTTTTTTTATGGTGGATGTTTGGAGCTGGCAGGGCTCCAAAGCCGAGCCGCAGATGGCTCACGGGGGGACATTGGCGGTCCCCGGGAGGTGTTTTTGGGGGGTCCTGGTGTGGGTGGGGGCTGAGCCCCGGCAGGGATTGGGGGGATGCGGGTCCCCCCGCGGTGGGGGTTGGGCTTCCTGGCTGGGCCCTCAGAGCTCTGCCAGGGCCACGTGGGGACCGCGCGGGAGCAGCGGCACCGGCGGGGGGACACCGGTTTTAGGGAGCCTCGGCAGAGCTGCGACTTCCCTGAATGGGAGTCTAGAGAGAGGAGAGCCCCAGAAGGGCAAAGCGGGGACCCCGAGATGGGGGGGACCCCTGGGATTGCCGGGACCCCCGCAATGGGGGGTGCTGGGGCTGGAGGGGCGGGATGGCCGGGAAGGGGGCTCGGGGGAGCCAGTGCCGGCAGTGGCTGCTCCCAGTATGAGCCCAGTCATTCCGAGTACGAGCCCAGTCACTCCCAGTCATTTCCTATGATGATGCAATTTGCCCCCAGCAAGGTCCCAGTTGCTTCCAGTTCCTCCCACTTTCATCCAGAGTATTCCCAGTTCTCCCAGTTGCCCAAGTCACTCCCAGTATGATCCCAGTCTCTCCCAGCAGGGTCCCAGTCATGCATAGTTGCCTCCAGCATCGATTCACTTGCCCCAAGAGTGGTCCCAGTTGACACCAGCATAATCCCAGTTGTTCCCAGTGTGGTTCCAGTCCCCCCAGTATGGTTCCAGACACTCCCAGTATACATCCCAGTCCACAATTTCCTCCCAGCATGGGCCCAGTAGCTCCCAGTAAGCCCCAGTCAGGATCCATTCACACCCACTATAATCCCAGTGTGATTGTAGCCACTCCAATATGATCCCAGTGACTTGCAGTCTATTCCCAGCTGCTCCCACACTCCCAGACACTCCCAGTCTGATGCCAGTGCCCCCAGCATGGTCCCAGTTGTTCCCAGTGTGGTTTTAGTCCCCCCAGTATGGTTACAGATACTCCCAGTATATCCCAGCATGTTTGTAGTCATTTCCAGTGAACGTGTTTTTCGCAGGCAGCTTCACAGAAACTGGAAAATGTGGGGGTTCCCAGGTGGGGGCACCGCTGATCCAGGGCATCGAGGCGCTGCCTGCAATCGTCCATACCCGCCCCTAAGGAGCCTCCAGGGCTTCACCCTCCATGAGCTGCAGAAAATGTGTCAGGAAAGTTGGCAAGAGCCCATGGAATGGTCCTTATTGCAGGCAGATTAGCCACTTGTGGCTCTTCAAAACTCCCTCCCGTGAAAAATGAAAAAATTAAAAGGACAATGGGAGACCAGGACCATGGAGCAAAGGTTATTATGGCCGGGTGTATCTTGGCACCCAGCCAGGAGCACCCTGTTACCTTTGGGGATACCCCTGAAATACCTTTGCCCTTACATCAGCCTGTTGCATATTCATAGACCCTCATGCATAGTAAACTTTTCCCCCAAACTATTTTACATGTTCCAAGAATTTTTTAGCATGGCTCCACCTTGGATCTGCCTTTTTAAAGCATGCAGGTTCCTTGGTGTGGTTTTAGTCCATTCTTATCCCTGCCAATTATTGGGCCTTGGTCCACTCTGGGAAATTTAGGCTTTGGGATCTTTAGTATGTTGTGGATGGAAGCAAGGTGGAGGGCACAGGGTGTCCTGGATTTCTTCTTCATGTTTCTTCTTCCTTCTTCATGGGTATGAGTGGCTTTTTGTAATTGGGCAGAAACTCCGCATTGCAGGCTCTTTGGGAGCAGTTATTGGGTTAAAAAGGAAAATAATCTAGGTGTCAGTTGTTAATTGGATAGTTTAGTCTTAAAAGACCTTGGAACAAGAGATTGTTAGCCATTTTGTGCCTTCTAAAGAAAAGCTGCTGAACTCACAGTAATGAGACTGTTCTACTGATAAGAAATAATAAACACTTGAGTCCGAACATGAATTACAATCTCAAGTGCCTTCAGTCCAGAGCCAGTGAAACCAACAACTGGTACCCCCATACCCTGAGGTAGTGCCAAGACAGAATTTGTTCATGCTCTTTTCTCCTGGTGATGTTCTAATGCCGTCCAGACTCTGAAAGCAAGGCTGTGCTGGTGACAAAAGATTGACCTTGGAATCCTTGGGCACTTTCTGGCTGGGTGTTTGAATCTGCTTCACCAGGGCCTTGGGCTGAGCAGGGTGAGGCCGAGGCCTGGGGCGCTCCAGCTGGCGCCGGGGAGCCCCCGGGGCAGCGGCGAGGGGCGGCACTGAGGGGCGGCACAGGGCGCATTTCCCCCGAGCGGGCGGGCGGGCGGGCGGCGGGGAAAGGCGCCCCGGGCACAAGGGCAGGCACAAGGGCCCCGGCTCTCTGCAGGGCGGGTGGGCGAGCGGCGGGGAAAGGCGCCCCGGGCACAAGGGCAGGCACAAGGGCCCCAGCTCTCTGCAGTGCAGGCGGCCCATCGCCAATCGCTGCTCCCGGAGCTGCTGCCAGGGCCGTGTCTCCTCCCCGCCGCTGAGCCTGCACCTGCAGGGCTGCCTCTGCCTCTGCCGGGCTCCCCGGCACGGACGGCAAGGACGTGGACGTGCTGCAGCAGGGCCCGGGAGGGACACCGAGATGGTGCGAGGGCTGCAGCTCCTCTCCTGCAAGGAAAGGCTGACACAGCTCAGCTTCTTCAGCCTGGCAGAGAGACCAAGCCTTGATCCAGCTGTGGCCTTCCAGTACCTGAGGGCAACCGACAAGAAAGCTGGACAGGGACTTTGTACGAGGGCAGGCAAGGACAGGACAAGGGAGAATGGATCCAAATGGAGACAGATTAGGTTTAGGTAAGGGATTCAGAAAAAAGACTCTCCTGGAACAGGTTGCCCAGAGAAGGTGTGCATGTCCCATCCCTGACAGAGTTCAAGGCTGGCTGCACGGAGCTCTAGACAGGCCAGTCTGGTGCAAGGGGTCCCCAGCCACAGCAGGGGGGTTGCAGCCATGGGATTTTTCGGATCCCTTCCAAGCCAAGCCATGCCACAACTCCATGATTCTGGGATACTTCCCCTCCTCATCCTCTGGCAGAAAAAGAAACTTGGCCCCAAGTTCCACACTGCAGACCATGTCTTTTGGCAGCCTGCAACTGTGTCAACAGAGGATGAAAAGAGATGACATTACTGACACGATTTGTCTTTTCTCCTTGAAAATTAAATGCTCTGCTCCTGTCCACTCTGGCAAAATTGTCAGAAGAGGCAATTCTTCCCCATGAAATGCTTCGTCTCATGCAAAGAAGAAAGAAGCCAGAAGCCAACACTCTTCGTTCTTGCGACATTGTTTTCTTTGGTTACTTCTCGAATAGGAATAACTTTGGGGTGTGATTTGTTTGTTTCTCTCTTTCGTTCCTTGGGGCGCGCGGCGGCTCCTCCGTTGGGTTCGTGGTGGCAACGGAGGAATGGCCGCGAGCTCCGGCGGCTCCGCAGCAGCAGCAGCAGCAGCAGCAGCAGCAGCAGCGCTTCTCTTGATCGGTTTTCCGCTCGACTTTCCACTCGCTTTCCATCCCCTTCTCACTCTCACACTCACCCTACTCCTGTCCGTGTTCGGCCTCTCCCAGGCCGGCTGATGCCGCGTTCCGCAAGGCGCCCCTTGGTGGGGCCACCCGGTGCCCGCCCCTGCCCGGCCCGTCTCGGATCCGCCTTGGCCGGGCTCTCTCCGTACTGGCTGTGGGGCCGCTGAAGAGCCGCTCGCTCTGGTGCTGGCGGAGCAGCACGGTCTTTTGGCTCCGCCTGGCGCGGGCTCTGGCCCAGCCCCGGCCCCGAACGAAGCCTCTGCCGAGGTTCCGCCCGCAGCCGCCCCGCTGCCACTCGGCTCCCGCCCCGCGGCCGACAGCGTGGCCGGCAGCTTCCCCGCTCCGGCTGGCCGACGGCGCCCCGGTAGGAGGCGGGGCTGGGTGGGAGGGGTGCGGTGGGCGGTGGGCGACGAGCTCAGCCCGCGGCTCGCCTTGGCTCGCAGGTGGCCGTCAAGCGAGTGTGCCGGGACTGAATCTCGGAGTCGGCGCGGCTGGTGAGTGAGCGGGGCCAGCGGGAGGAGCTGGCGGGGCGTGCCGGGCGGGGTGAAGGAGAGGCCCGGCCGGGCGGCAGCCGGAACGCTGCGAGGGGAGCGAGCGTGGAGTGAGTGGAGGCTGCGCAGCGCCCCGGGCCGGGCAATGGCGAACCGCGACGGGGCCGGGCAGGGGGTGCCCGAGGCGCGGCGCAGCATCGGCCCCGCTGACGGCATCGCCATTCCCCCGCAGCAGAACGGCGCCCTTGTGCCCCTGGAGCTGGCGCTGCTGTGGATGGTGTCACGGCCCGGCTTCCGCGGCGTCGTGCGGCTCCTGGACTGGTTCGAGGTGCCCGAGGGCTTCGCGCTGGTCCTGGAGCGCCCGGAGCGCTGTCAGCACCTCTGGTGCTTCCTGCACGAGCGGCGCTTCCTGACGGAGCCCGTGGCGCGGCGGCTGTTCCGCCAGGTGCGGGAGGCCGTGCGGCACTGCAGCAGCCGCGGCGTCCTGCACCACGACATCAAGGCCGAGAACGTCCTCGTCGGCCTGGCTACGGGCGAGGCGAAGCTCATCGACTTCGGGTGCGGCACGATCCTGCAGGACACGTTCTACACCCAGATGTCAGGTGAGCACAAAGCCGGGCCCAGCCGGGAGGCAGAAGTTCCCCCTTTGCTGGCAGAGGGGGAAGAGGGAGAGAAGGAAGGAGGGGAAATCCTTCCTCAGCCAGCTGCAGCCAAGTTGCTTTCTGGCGGGGCAGGGGCTGGCTGTTGTGGAACGGGAGCTGGCTGGGAGGGAGGGAAGGAGGGAGGGAGCAGCATGGGCCTGATGAGCTGCGCCCGTGTCCCATAGGAATGCCGGAGTACAGCCCACCTGAGTGGATCCTCTTTGGCTGCTACCATGGCCAGCCAGCCACCATCTGGTCCCTGGGCATCCTGCTCTATGAGCTGGTCTGCGGGCACCTTCCTTACCACACCAAGGAGGACATCGTCTGGGGCCAGCTCTTCTTCCCGGCCTGGGTGTCTCAAGTGGGGATGTGCCTTCAAGGCATGAGGGGAAGGACGGGGTTGGGAGGGGCAGCAGGCACATAAGCATCCTGCTCTTGCAGCTGGTGAGGAGGTGGATCTCCTGGGCTTAGCTGGAGGAGGTGGCACCTGTGTCTCTGTGCTGGTGTCCTCCAGAAGAGAGGATCAATGGGAAGCTTTTGGGTGCAGCTCTGAGCACTCCTGATGTGGCCTGAGCACTGTGGAATGTGGGAGAGCATGGACAGGAGCCTTGTCCCGCTGAGCGGCGGTTCCTGGTTTCTCTCGGCAGAGTGCCAGCACCTCATAAGGTGGTGTTTATGCATGGACCCCACAGACAGGCCATCACTGGAGGACCTTTGTGAGCATTCTTGGCTGCAGGAGCCCTGCCTGGCCCAGGAGACAGCAGAGCTGCATCCCTGTGCACAGTAGATCCAGGAGCCCAGCAAGTAGCAGCGGCACGCCTCTCATGGCGCTGGGAGAAAAGCCCGGAGCGTTTCCCTGCGGCCGCGGCACGGAGGAGAGAGCGCAGCCGAGGAGATGCTTCCGCTGGTCCCCGGCGAGCTGTGGAGGGAGCGGCTCCGTGCTGCCCGTCCTATTGGAGAAGTGTTGGCAGTGGGGTGAAGGCACCACGGCCTGGGACAGGGGAAACATCCCCCTGCAGCTCAGTGGCATCGTGATGTCGCCGCAAGCCGAGGCACAGCTGGCGTGTTCTTCTGGAGCCCGACGTGGAGCTGGGAGCACCATGCTGGAGCTGGCCGCTGGCGGGGCAGAGCCGATTGGCTTTGGCTGCGGCCCCTGCCTGGAGGACACGCTCTGCGCCCCGATGAAATCAGGATGAGTCCCCAGCCGGCGCAGGGGTGGGGGATGCTGGTGCTCCCAGGCAGGGCAGGGCTCAGCCTGGCCACGCACCGGAGGTTCCCCGTTTGGCGGCGCTGGGGAATATTAATTTTTCCACCGGCCGCCAAGCTGTTTTTTGGTGGGACAGGGGACAGATGTTGTGGAAGGGGAGCCAGCTGCTGGCCCTGCTGACAGCTTCTGCCAGCCAGCCTGGCACGGGCTGAGGCGGGGGCGGCCAACCTGACAAAAGCATCCACCCATATGGATTGGGGGTGGCAGAGGAGGGGGACGGGTTCGGAAGCCTTGCCCCAGCTGGTCTGCTTTGCAGGCCCTTGAGGAAGGGGTGGATTTACGGGTGGGAATGGTGGGGATTTTTCCCACCCATGGACGGCTTTAATTCTCACATGGAGTGGTCAGACCATCCTCAGGCCAGTGAAATGGTGACAGGCTTTGTGCTCTTTCTTGTTTCCTGGTCTTGTTTTGAACTGACTTGCATGCAGTTGTTCTCTGTTTTTCCCAGGAGGATTACACCTGGTGCCCGGACCGGACGGGGAAGCGCCTGCAGCGTCCGTGGAGCGCGTCCAGTGCCAGCGCTACCCCAGGGGCCACGGTCTGTGGGGACAGCCCCTTCCAGAAGGACGAGGACCTGGTGCGGGATCGGCTCCTCTCCTGGCAGCAGCTCTCCAGAGGTGGGCACCCGGCTCCACAGCTCGGCTGGCAGAAGGGCTCCGGGCAGGCGGCAGCGGGCACGCGGGCATCCCGCTCTTGCAGCTGCTGAGGAGGTTGCTGTGCCGTGCTTAAGCGGAGGAGGTGGAACGTGGGCTGCCACGCTGCCCTTCTCTAAAAACAGAGAATGGGTCGGGAGGTTTGGGCTCTGGGCACAGCCAGCAGCCTGGCCCAGCACAGGCCATGGCGGGACAGGGGGACAGGAGCCTGCTGCGAGTGACCGTGGCTCTCTGGTTTCTCTCTGCAGGCTGCCAGCACCTCATGCCATGGGAACGGCACCGCTCGGCCTGCCGGGCTGGGAGGGCTGGAGGGCGGCCGGTGTTCATTTCTGTCAAAATAAATTAGTTTGGGGTTTTTTTTGTCATGGTTATAATTGGAGCATTTCTTTCCTCCTTTTCCAGGCTTTTGGCCTCCCTTCCTCCAGAGTAATCTTTTTGTGTCCTTCCTCAGCTGCTTGATGGCATTTGGCAGGGCAGGTTAGGCAATGTGAAAAATCCAACCACAGCTCCCGTTGCCAACTGCAGCAGCCCCTTCAAGAGCCCTGAGCTTCCAGCAAGGTCAGCATGTGCCTTGCAAAAGGAAGTGGTTTGCAGCGATGGGGTTGTCACCCTGCTGCAGAAGCTGGGAGGTAATCAGAAGCTACAAAATGCCAGTTTGGCTCAACCCCCGCCCACGTTCTTCATCTTTTCCCTCTGCTCCGTGATAGGCAGGCAGGGCTGGACTCCAGGAAGGTTCAAGTTCTTGGTGTTCACTGACATCAAAGGGATCAAGTAAACTCTTGTAGGCAGGGACTGCAAAAGGGCTACTGAAGGAAAAAAGGAAATGTTGCGAGATGCAACATCCTTCTTGTCTCCTTTGTCTCCCCAGGAGCCCCTTGGAAAGGGAAATGCCCACACGGGCTTTATCTGACACCTTCCCAGCCAGCCCTTCCCTCAGTCCCGGCTCTCATTTGCTCTGCAGGCTCCACCAGCTCTCTCAACTGAGAGGAGCTCTCAGAGGAGAAAACGCTGCCTGGCGTGGGGCTGTCTGATCCCTGTCTCATCTTGATAGCATTTGCCCCCCTCCCTCCTCCATCAAAAAGACCAAAGGATCCCCCCAAGCCCAGGGTTCCACAGCAGACCCCGGGCACGTTCCCTCCTCCACTCCCTGGTGGCCCCGGGGGAGGCTCCAGAGCCCTCCCTGTGTGCGGGACAGCTGCTGCAGCCCCGCTGCGCCTGCGTGCGAGCGGCGCCCAGACAAAAGCTGCCAGGACTGACAAGTCTGGCTGGCCTTGGCTTCCTGAGGGCTGGCACTCATCTGCCTCTGAAACAGAGGCTTTCCTTCCTAATGAAAAGAACTCTTCTTCCTGTCCAGGCACCCACTGCCAAAACTGAGGTTCCACCTCCAAAATGCCCAATGTCCAAGGATAGCCCCAAGACAAAAGGCACCTGGAGAGACAGGTCTGGCTGGCTTAGCCTGAGGGTGGCCACCTCTCATCTTCTTCCAAAAGACTTGGACTTTGTGCTTTACTTTCCTATGGGAAAAACCCATCCATCTTAACTATGGCCAAAACTGGGATTCCACCTCCAAAACTCTGTACATCCAAGGATTGCTCCCAGGTGAAAGCTACCAGGACAGACAGGTCTGGCTGCCCTTGGGCTCCTGGGGGCTGCCTCTCCTCTGCTGCCCAAACACTGGGGCTGGGTGCTTTCCTTCCTATGGAAAAGAACTGTCCTTCTTATCTATGCAGAAACGGTCGAAACTGGGGCTCCACCTCCCAAATTCCCTCTATCCAAGGGTTGCTTTCAGACAAAAGCTACCAGGACAGAGAGGTCTGGCTGGCCTTGGCCTCTGATGGCTGCCCCTGCAACGCTGGGGCTGGGTTCTTTCCTTCCCATGTAGATCAGTGGGACACGGTGGGGACCTCATGGAACCCAGGGGATCATTGTGGCACCACTGGAGCCCATGGAACCCAGGGGATCATTGTGGCACCACTGGAGCCCATGGAACCCAGGGGATCATTGTGGCACCACTGGAGCCCACGGAACCCAGGGGATCATTGTGGCACCACTGGAGCCCATGGAACCAAGGGGATCATTGTGGCACCACTGGAGCCCATGGAACCAAGGGGATCATTGTGGCACCACTGGAGCCCACGGAACCCAGGGGATCATTGTGGCACCACTGGAGCCCATGGAACCAAGGGGATCATTGTGGCACCACTGGAGCCCATGGAGCCAAGCGGCCATGGTGACCCAGCAGGGCTTCATGGACCCAGAGACCATTATGGCTCTGTGGGGCCTGATGGAACCATGGAGACCATTGTGACCCTTCAGGGCCTAGTGTCACCAAGGGGGCATTTTGACACCTCAGGGCCTCCTGGAAGCAAGGAACCACTGGGACACTGTGGGGCCCCATGGAACCCAGAGAACATGGAACAGGTCTGGCTGGCTTGGCCTCCCAGGGGCCTCCTGACAGGTCTGGCTGATCTTGGGATGTCAAGGGCTGCCTCTCATCAGCTCCTGGAGCCCTGGGGCTCTGTGCTTTCCTTGTTGTGGAAAAGAACTGTCTGACTTTTCAGATGCCCATTGCCAAAATTGGTACCCTTCCCTAAAAAAATCCTATATTTAAAAGTATCTCGCAGAAAAAACCTGCCAGCTCTGGCTGGCCTTGGCCTCTGGTGGTCACCTCTCATCTGCCCCTGAAACAGAGGGGCTCTGTTCCTTCATTCCTATGGAAAAGAATTGGCCTTCTTGTCCTGGGACCATGGCCAAAATTAGAATTTGACCTCCCAAATTCCATATATCCCAGGATTGTTCCCAGACAAATGTAGCCAGGACAGACAGGGTGGGCTGGCTCTGTCCTCTGGTGATTTTCTTAGACTATGGGCTGAATGTTTTCATTTGGAAACACCTTGGAGAGGGCCCAGAGATCTCCCAAGGAGGGGTTTTGAGGCCTTGGGCACATGACCACTACATATGGACAATGGAGCTCTGTGCTCTGTGCTGTTTGGTGGTTTTGCATCACAGAAGTGATGTTCCAAGAGAAGCAGTTTTCTCCGTGTCTGACAAAAAAAACCAATCAGTAATTAGCTTTGAGAAGTGGCAATCTGTTAAACCACTAAGGAAACTGTGCAGGGCTCAGTGAAGACACATGTTAAAGACGAGAAAGCCCCGGAGGGTCTCTTTCCCTTCTGGCTGGCACAGAGCTAACAAGGCTGACCCGGGCAGGGGAAGGAGAAGCCATCGGCCCCGGCCGTGCTGCTGCTGTGTTCTGGCCTGGCTGCTGAGATCCTGGCCCTCCTCCAGCACAGCCCATCCTGACACAGCCCCAGCGCAGCCGCTGCAGAAACCTCCATCATAAAACAGCTCCGGCCCAAGGACCGAGCCCGGCCGAGTCACGGAACCATCTGCAGGCCCCGGGTGAGATATGAACTCTGTCAGTGCTTCCATCCTGCCTCAAGGGAGAGAAAAGGACAAAGTGCGGGCACAGAGAGGGGCAACGTTAAAACATCAAGGTCAGTGAGGAGGGAGTGGAGTCCCAGATGGGAGTGATGAGGAGATGCCTCGACCTTGGGGCTGGAATCCTCTTGTAAAGCTATGGAAAAGGATGTAATCAATACATCAGACTCTCTTTTTCCTTAGAATGCATTGAAAAATATGGGGAGGTGACTTGTTCAGCAAAGGCCTCCATGCTAAAGTGAGCAAATGTTGAAGCATCTGTGATCCCATGAGAAGTTTGAACAGAGAGAGAACAGAGTGATGAGACCCCGTGCCCTCAGGGAGAAAAGAAGACCTCTGTTCCCAGAGATGAAGATGATTTCAGAAATAGATGAAGAGGACCTTTGCTCTTAAACAGCTCATCTTTAAACTAATACCCCACAAGTTGACATGGCACATAAACATGGCTGTGGGAAAAGCACTTAAAAATGGGAGGGACTTCACAATTGCCATTTTTTCCAGGTGGCTGCTATTCATGGGCATTAAAAGCCATGAGAGAACTGGTTTCTTGTGGAGAAGTCTCCACAACATTAACCAGCCATATTTTATGAAATATCTTTTCATTAGGATTTTTTCTCCTGAGAAGCTGAGAGGCCTCAGAAACTAAATGTAAACAATGATTATCTGCTGCTGGGGAATGCAACAGGTGCATCTGGGATTGGTCTCATGTGGTTGTTTTTAATTACTGGCCAATCACAGCCCACCTGTCTCAGACTCTCTGGTCAGTCACAAGATTTTTTTATCATTCCTTTCTATTCCTTGCTAGCCATCTGATGAAATCCTTACTTCTATTCTTTTAGTATAGTTTTAGCATAATTTTCTTTTAATAAAATATATATCATAAAATAATAAATCAGCCTTCTGAAACATGGAGTGAAGATTCTCATCTCTTCCCTTGTTGGGGTTGCCTGCAAATTCAACAATTAACAAGAGGAACTTCTCTCCCTAAGTGAACTGAAGAAAGAATATTCTAGAGGTGGTAAACTGACTGAAATTTTTAAGTTTTTGTCTCCTTACACTGTCAGTAAGAAAGAAAAGGTGGTTGTAGGGAGAGGACAAGTGTTCTGAAAGTTTTGTTCTGATTCTTATTGCTCTTTCTTTTAGCTACTGTTAACAACATTTTCTTTATATCCTTTTAAAGTTCTGAGCCTACTTTGCCTTTCTCCTAATCCTATCTCACAGCAGGAAATGAGCAAGTATATTCCAGTGAGTGCACTGGTAATTAGCCAACACTGAACCCACCACACTAACTGACGCATTGGCCAAGAAACCTCAATTTGGTGAACCAAAACCACTAGAGAAACCCTCCTGATGAACTGCACGAGAGCAGAGGGAAATCAAGGCAGAGCTATGTGTGGAGGAATGGTTACAGGGTAGAGGTCACTTTGACATTCTTTTACTAGCTGACCAAAGACTGGGAAAATACCGAACCCAGCTAATTTGACTTTCTGCAGCTGCAAGAACTTGTGTCCTTGAGCATAGCAGTAGTACAATAACAGTAATGAGGATGAGACGTGAGAAGTAGAAATGAAAGTTCTCAAGAATGAGGAAGAGCTGATATTGTAGTATAACCAATAGATTGTTTAGCTTGCAGAATATGCATGAGCTTATTACATATTGTGTATGAAACTCCGGTGCCTATCAATAAACTTGGAGCTTGCTGATTGTTACATTAAGAGTCCCAAGACTTCCCTCACCGCGACAGCCATGGTTTGTTCGAACTTGCTGAATTCTAATGGAACCTCAGGGCCTGAGAGGAGATTGCACAAACCCTTCCAGGAGCCAAAGGCAGAAGAAACACCCAAAGTGCCTCGAGGCATTCATGGGTCCCCCTGAGGTCCATTTCCAACACAGGCTCCTCATGGACTCCATGGAGGACAGAATTGGAGGCCAGGACTGCACAAAAACTTCTCAGAGACTCAGTGTGGAAAGGAAATTCCAAAGTACCTTAAAAACCCCTGAGTACCTCAAAGTATTAATGAGCCTCACTGAGTGTCAGTACAAAGCTCTCCAGGGACTCCTTAAAGCAGATAATTTGGGCCATGATTGCACAAACCTCTCACAGAGTCTGTATCAAAATGGAAACACCAAGTACCTAAAAGAACTCAAGTACCTTGAAGCATTAATGAGCCCCACTGAGTGTTGTTACTGACAGTGCCTCTCCAGGGACTAATTACAGCAGATAATTGGAGGCCATGATTGCACAAAGCTCTCAGACACTCCATGGCGAAAGCAAAAACCCAAAGTCCTTTCAAAACCCTGCAGTCCCTGGAAGCATTAAGGAGCCCCCAGGGCCATTCCTAAGCAAGGCTCCCCAGGGACTCCTTCCAGCAGATCCTGGAGGCCACTGGCATGTGGGCTAGGGGGGGATGCAGAGGGCAGGACAAGGGGCTGACAGTGCCCAGCCTGGCTGGGGCTGTGCCAGGAGGCCCCAGAGCCTCAGGACAAGGTGTCTCCTCACAGCCCTTGGTGGCACAGACCCTGCTGTGCCCCGGGGCACCAAGACTTGGCTTCTCTTTGTCCCCACCTGCCATCACTGCCTGCAGTTCTCTGCTCTGTCTGGGGCCTGGGGACACTTTCTCATTCATGTCCCTCAGTGAGACCCATTAAAAGTCAAAGAAACTTTGGAGTTCAGTTCTGACTGTGAATTCTTGAGAGGTTTCTTCAGCTGCCTCTCAGGGACTGATGTTCAGGGCCTCAGCACAAAGGCCCAGAGGGTGATTTAAGTCCTTGTGCTGTGTCTGTGCTGCTGAGCTGGGCTGGGCTCCCGGCCCAGAGGCAGCTCCTGGCAAGGGCAGCGCTGCAGAGAGACAGCTCTGGCCAGGAGCAGCTCCTGTGCACAGCCCAGCAGGGCTGGGGCACTGCCTGCAACCACCCCGGGCACAGCACAGAGGCACAGAGAGCTTCAGTCAGGGCTGGGAAGGTGCTGAGAAGTGCCTGGGGCACAATCGCTGCCAGCCCTGGGCACAGGAACCTCTGGCTGCAGGACAACGCAGCTGTAGCTCCTGGAGCCATCTCCTAAAGCTGCAACATCCCAATGCCTGCAGACTCTGTGAGTACAACTCTGAATATTTCTGGTGCAGGGGAGGTGAAATGCTCATGAAGCTCTGACATGATGAGGGTTTCTGACCAGTCACAGAATATTTCCAAGACAAGGATTTTGATAAAAAGGAGGGAATTTAGAAAGACTTTGTATTCAGTTTCCTACTATTGGAGAATGGCAGGGAGAGGGGATAAATATTAAAGATATTATGAATTTTGTCAAGTGCCTGATGCATCCAAACTGTTACTTTCAGTGATCAATAGGTTCACAGGAGATCCCTAATGTCCTTTCAGCCACTCTGCCCATGGACAGCAGCAGCATCCCCTTTGCTGGACCCCTCAGGCTCAGTCTGAGCTGTCCTTTCTCCAAGCTGCAAACAGAACCTGCCCCAGCCAGTGCCCTGCAAACAGGCAGGGTTCTGTAGGGCCAAGGAGGGTGCACAGATATTTGGGGTCTGTGAGTGCTGGCAGGGAGAGATCAGGCACAGGGAAACACCTGTAGAAGGAAAATTTTCAGGAAGCAGAGAGATGAGGCAATGAGAGAAAACAAACCCAGAAATGCTGTGGCAGGGAGAGTTTAGAGATGCCCACAGGATCCCTCCAGTGCAGCCCCTCCCTCTGAACAAGCCCCCTCCCTCCTGTGCCCCCCTCCAAGCCTCTGCCCTCAGGGCTGGGGCTCCAAGGCGTGCAGCCCCTCCTGTGCAGGCAGAGCTGCAGCAGAGCCATGGGGCAGCTCTGCAGCCCTGGGCCCAGTTTCCTCTGCAGAGCACAGGGCTGGGAGCAGCTGCCCGGCCCTGGGGGCTCTGGCAGGGGGCACAGCTGGCTCAGGGTGACGCTGTCCCCAGTGCCTGGCTCTGGGCAGTGCTGTCAGTGCAGCCAGGGAAGGAGCTGCATCTCCCTGAATCCAATGCCATCATAAAGACACTTTGAAGTCCCTCTGAGATTTCAGTCCAAGCAGGGAGCTTCAATCCAGGATGCAAAGTGTCCTAGAGCATCTCTGAGTTATAAGATTGATGGGGAAAGGCAGAGGTGTTCTGACACTGAAAATGCTGCTGGGTTGGTGAAATGAGCAATGTGAGTCCTTGGTTACAAATGTGGGCTGGGCTGGGGTGGATCCATCTGCTCTCAGCAGTGCCTGGTGACATTTTAGGGGAAGCCGGGGAAGGTGATCACCCTCCCCCTGAGAAACGTTAAATCCCAAAGAAACTCTGAACAGATCAGGATGACAGACCATCTCTCCTCACTCTCCACTCATCACTTTGCCTCACAAAACTTTCTCTGTTGTCCCTGAGTGTAGCAGAAATGCTGAGGGTTTCTGATATTGAAGAATACCAAGAGAAATATGGGGGGAGCTTAAAAAGAAAACCCCAGAATTCAAAACCACTAAAGACTGTATCTGTGTCTTCTGGGGGAGGGTGTGTGGGAAATGGCTTTAATTTTGGTTACAGGTATGTCCTCTAACTCTTCACTGAATTTTTCTCCATGGCAGAACCCAATGCCCAGCCCCAGCAAATGTCCAACAGCAGCTCCATCAGCCACTTCCTCCTGCTGGCCTTGTCAGACACGCGGCAGCTGCAGCTCCTGCACTTCTGCCTCTTGCTGGGCATCTCCCTGGCTGCCCTCCTGGGCAACGGCCTCATCATCAGCGCCGTAGCCTGCGGCCACCAGCTGCACACACCCATGTTTTTCTTCCTGCTCAACCTGGCCCTCACTGACCTGGGCTCCATCTGCACCACTCTCCCCAAAGCCATGCACAATTCCCTCTGGGACACCAGGACCATCTCCTACTCAGGATGTGCTGCACAGCTCTTTTTCTTTATATTCCTAATCTCAGCAGAGTTTTCCTTTCTCACCGTCATGTGCTACGACCGCTACGTGTCCATCTGCAAACCACTGCACTACGGGACCCTCCTGGACAGCAGAGCTTGTGCCCACATGGCAGCAGCTGCCTGGGCCAGTGGCTTTCTCAATGCTCTGCTGCACACAGCCAATACATTTACCCTGCCCCTGTGCAATGGCAATGCCCTGGGCCAGTTCTTCTGTGAAGTCCCCCCAATCCTCAAGCTCTCCTGCTCTCACTCCAACCTCAGGAAACTAGGGCTCATTACACTTAGCTCCTGTTTGGGTTTTGGTTGTTTTGTGTTCATTGTTTTCTCCTATATGCAGATCTTCAGGGCCGTGCTGAGGATCCCCTCTGAGCAGGGACGGCACAAAGCCTTTTCCACCTGCCTCCCTCACCTGGCTGTGCTCTCCCTCTTTGTCAGCACTGCTATATTTTACTACCTGAAGCCCTCCTCCATCTCTTCCCCATCCCTGGATCTGGCCCTGTCAGTTCTGTACTCGGTGGTGCCTCCAGCCCTGAACCCCCTCATCTACAGCCTGAGGAACCAGGAGCTCAGGGCTGCAATGTGGACACTGATGACTGGATGGTTTTGGAAACATTAAACTGCTGACCAATTTCTGCAAATCACACGTAATAAAAGTCATCTTTGATACTTCTTGCTGGTTTCATTTTGGAGGTTCTTTTATGTGTTTCACTTTGATAATATTGTCCACACAGAAATGTCATTGTTTGTGCCATTTCTCATTTTGTTTCTCTCCACGTTTCCTGTGGCCACAGACTGTGTCAACGAGGGGCTGCGCTGTCGGTGACTTTAAATGAACTAAAGGATCTCCCAGCAAAGTCTTCTCCAGAGATGCCCTTTTGTTGCCTTCTCTGGAGCTGCAGCAGCAATGTCTATGTGCAGAGCTGGGGGCAGATCAGGGCTGGCACAGCAGCTGTGCCCAGGAGCAGCAGCACTTGGTGTTGCCAGTGCAGCTCCCGTGGCCCTGCCCCGCTGCCCTGGTGGCCCTGGTGTTGCAGTAGGGCCTGAGTGCTCTCGGGGCCGGGCACAGTCCTGGGGTGGCAGTGCCGGGGCTGCAGCAGGGACAGGCCATGGGCACTGCTGGGGCAGCGCTGACACCTCAGGCCATGCCCTGGGGGCTCCAGGCCCCCTGCCCAGGCTCTCTCAAGGACACGCCCAGGCCAATGCTGAGCACAGAAAAGCCCTGAGAGCAGCCCCAGGGTGCCTGTGGGCAGGCTGGGGGCAAACAGCAAGGCTGGTGCTCTGCAAGGGCCCTGGGGGAGACAGGAAGGAGCAGCAGAGCAGGGACTGATCCATCCCCCGTGCGATGGACAGCCCAGGGCAGCATCCCAGAGTGTTCTCATGGAGCTGCCAACAACATCCCCCCTCTGCAGCCCTGGCCTCTCCCCAGCTCACACAGGTGCCCCATCCTTGCAGGCACAGACACGGCAGACCTGGCTCATGAGCCCCTGTTTGCATTGCACAGAGCAGGGGGAGCAGCCCCACGCTGTTGATGTGGGCACATGAACCTGAGGGAGCACAAATGCCTTCAGCCCCTGGGGCCAGCAAGGGCTGGGGGACAGCAGGGAAACCACTCAGCTTTGTCCTGGCCTCTGCAGTCAGCCAGAAAGTTTGTTCCCATCAGCTGGGAGTTTCCTGTCCTACTGCAGACATTGCTGCTCAGAGCCAGAGCTGCCTGGCAGCCACCCCCAAACTGCCCTGAGCATTTTCTTTCCTTCACCTTTGCTGTCCTTACTCTTCCTGATACAGATTTCCTCCTATTGCCCATACCTGTTCCCTCCCCTGCAAACACCCCATCTCTGTTTGCCCTTCCCTCTCTGGCCCCATTCCGCATTGCAGTTCCCGACTTGGCACCATGGGAACGTCCCTTGGGCAGCAGGATCATCCTACAAGTGCTGCAGGAATTGTCTGCAGGCTCCTGCAGTGCCTCGTGCTGCTCCCCTGCCAGAGGCATCACAGGCCAAAGGGGCACATCTGGGCTGCTGTGTCTGCCTGTGGGGATCTCTGTTCTGGGCCATGAGGAGGAGCTGCAGAGGCTCTGCAGCACTGACAGGATGGGCTTTGGGGCTGGCAGGAGAAGCTGAGGGACCTGGGCTGCTGAAGCTTCTGAAGAGGAGGCCCAGGGCTCATCCTGCAACTGCAGGATGCTTTCAGGGTGCTTTCAGAGAATCATAGAATCATCCCTGAAAAGGGTGCTTTCAGAGAATCACAGAATCAGCAAGGTTGGAAAAGACCTTGGAGATCATCAAGTCCAACCTGTGCCCTGACACCTCCTTGTCTCACCTGAGCCTCCTCTTCTCCAGTATAAACAACCCCAGCTCCCTCAGCTGCTCCTCAAAGCTCTTTTGTTACAGACCCCTCACCAGCCTTTTTGACCTTCTCTGGACCCACTCCAGCCCCTCCATGTCATTCCTAAATTGGGGGGCCAGAACTGGACACAGCTCTCGAGGTGCTGCCCAAGCAGTGCTGAGCACAGGGGCAGAATCACTGCCCTGCTCCTGCTGGCCACACCATTCCTGATCCAGGCCAGGAGCCATTGGCCTTCTTGGCCACCTGGGCACACTGCTGCCTCATGTCCAGCCTGCTGTCCATCAGTGCCTGCAGGTCCCTTTCTGCCTGGCCGCTGTCCAGCCACTCTGTCACCAGCCTGTAGTGCTGCAGGGGTTGCTGTGGCCAAAGTGCAGGATCCGGGACTTGGATTTGTTAAACCTCACCTTTTTGGATTTGGTCCCTGGATCCAGGCTGTCCAGGGCCCTGTCCAGAGCTCTCTTACCCTCCAGCAGATCAACACTCCCAGCCAATTTGGTGTCACCACGGTTCCATGAGGCCCAGAGTGTCCCAATGCTCTCCAAGATTCCATGAGGCCTCTCAGCATCACAATGTCCTTTTGGTTCCCTGAGATCCCTTGATGTCACAAAGTCCCTTGGATCCTTTGGCCCAGCAGTGTCACAATGGATCCTTGGTTCTATGAAGTCTGGCAGTGCAGCAATGCTCTCCTTGGTTCCACAGTGTCACAATGGCCTCTTGGGCCCAACAGCCACCACTGTGTCAAACATGTTTCTTTTTTTCCATGAGTCCCTGAGAAGCATCACTGTCCACTTGGTTCCATGAGGCCTTGCAATGTCACAATGGTCTCCGTGGTTCCCCAGGCCCCACAACGTCACATGACTCCTCTATTCCATGAGCCCTGCAATGTCACAATGGAGCTTTGGACCCTGGGGGTTTGCTGTGTCACAATGATCTCCTTTGGCTCCACAGTGTCACAATGGACCATTGATGACAGGAGGTGCCTCTGTGTCTCCCTGGAGATTTGGTTCCATGCAGCCCTGCAGTGTCACAATGGTCTCCTTTGGATTCCCAGGGTCACAACGAACCCCTGATGACATGAGGTCCTGCAGTGTCACAAGGGACCTTCGGTTCCATGCAGCCCTGAATTGTCACGAAGGCCTCTTGGTTTCACCACGCCCCACAAGATCACAATGGTCCTCTTGGTTCTGTGGGGACCCCCAGGGTCACAATGGTCTCACTGGTTCCATGAGGCATCACAGTATCACAATGCTTTGCTTATTCCCTGGGGCCTCATAGTGTCACAATGGTCTCCATGATCCATTGAGGCCCCTCTGTATCATAATGGCCCCTTGATTCCCCAAGGCTGTGAAGTGTCCTTATGGTGTCTCCATGGTTCCATGCGGCTTTGCAACCCCTTTGGCTCCATGGGGTCTCACAGTGTCTCAACAGCCCCTTGTTACCATGACACCCCAAAGTGTCACAATGGTCTCCATGGTTCCATGAGGCCTCTCAGTGTCACAATGATCCCTACATTCCATGGAGCCACACAGCATCAGTACAGTCCCCTTGGTTCCATGAGGCCCAGCAATGTCACGGTCTCCATGATTCCATGAGGCCCCCCAGTGTCACAAGGCTCCCTTGGTCTCACAGGGCCCCACAGTGTCACAAGGCTCCCTTGGTCTCACAGGGCCCCACAGTGTCACAAGGCTCCCTTGGTCTCACAGGGCCCCACAGTGTCACAAGGCTCCCTTGGTCTCACAGGGCCCCACAGTGTCACAAGGCTCCCTTGGTCTCACAGGGCCCCACAGTGTCACAAGGTCCCCTTGGTCTCACAGGGCCCCACAGTGTCACAAGGCTCCCTTGGTCTCACAGAACCCCACAGTGTCACAAGGCTCCCTTGGTCTCACAGGGCCCCACAGTGTCACAAGGCTCCCTTGGTTCCATGGCCCTGTGCTGCTGCATTCCCCCCTCCCCTTCTCAGGACGCCCTGCCAGCTGGGAAATGCTCCTTGGGCCTTGGCCAACAGCCCCTGGGCTCAGCTCCTCTGCAGCTCATCACAAACACTGTCTGCTCCAGGCACTGCTGCTGCCCAAACAGCTCCTGGCTCCTTTAGGAGCAGCCCTGGGAACTGTTTCTGTTCCCTCAGTGGCACAACATCCCTGTTCTCACACAGCCAAAGAAAGCTGCTGATGCCAAGTGTGGCCAGGATGAGCCATTGCTGGGACTGAAGCCCCTCTCGTGGGGCCCTGCAAACAGCGCTCCAAAAGGAGCCCTTGGAGCTCTGCTGGGCCAGCGACTCCCTCTGAGTGGGGCCTCTCCCAGCCGGGAACTCTCCCGTTTGCTGCACTCGGGGATCCCAAACAACCACAGAGCCTGGGCCGATCCCCCCACTCCTCCAGGCTCAGCCCTTCACCCACTGGGGAGATGCCAAAGCATCAGCAGTGAGCATTCCCTGCCCTCAGGGGAATTCCTCACAGGTGCCTTGCACTGACTCTTTGTGTCTGTGTGCACACAGGAGTGCCTGTGCTGGGAAAATGTGGCAGAAATGCTGCTCTCTGAGGGGTCTGAGTGCCTTGGATAGCTGAGTCAGTCAGGTCTGTAGGTAAGGCTAAATCACAAGGTCTAAATGAAGTCAAATGCTGCTAAGAACTGTTTTTTTGCTAAGTTGCTTAATATATGTTTAATCGCTGTTAAATTCTGTTAAATGTTGTTTCTCTTTTAAATGACAAAGTCATATATTTTAAGTTAGGTTAAGTACTGTGCTGTTCTTTTGCAAAATTGTGACCTTTAAGGTATCAGGCAAGGTTAAGTCCTATTAAGTTTGAGCTCTGTTAACCTTTTGGGCTCTATTCGTGTTATCCTTGCCCTCACTGTCCTTTTGTCACACACACACAGAGGGACAGTTCTTAGTTCATTTCTGGTTTTATTGCCTGGATTCTGTTTGGTTTTGTTGTTGCTTTGTTTCTCTGGTGTGCCTGAAGTGTCCAGCCAGGAGCAGAGTGACTCTTGCCAAGGAACTTTGTGCTGCTGCCCCTTAATATTAAATCTGGTTCTTGCCGATCCCTTGTTCGGGATTTTTTCAGCGCTCTCAAGCCCTCGTTTGTAACAGGGTGAAGGAGCCCTGGCCCAGGCTCTGCCCCTGGGGGACACGGGGACGCTGCCGGGGGGTCCCTGTCCCCCTGTCCCACCCCCACAGCCCCGGCCCCCCGTCCCCGTGTCAGGCTCTGGGGTCGAACATCCCCTGGGGGAGGCTGCGGCACCAGGGGCGGGGGGACCCAGTGGGGAGAGGGGACCCCGCTGTGCACGAGCAGGGTTGGACTGCTCTGGGGGAAACTGTGAGGGGGGACAGGGCAGAGTGACCTCCCCAGAGACCTCACACAGCCCCTATGATGTCACACAGCCCCTGTGATGTCACAGCCCACTCTGGGAGGTCACACAGCACCCTTCTGATATCACAGAGCCAACTCTGGGATGACCCCTGGAATGTCATACAGCTGTTATGTGATGTCACAGAAGACTCTCTAATGTCACAAAGTCACCCTGTGATGTCACTGTCTATTCCATGATGTCACAGCCTGCTCTATGATGTTACACAGCCACCCACTGATGTCACAACCCACCCTCTGATGTCACAGAGCCACCCTCTATAATGGCAGGATCTGCTCTATGGCCTCACACCATACCATATGATGTCACAGACAGCTCTGTGATGTCACAACCCCCTCAGTGATGTCACAAAAGCCTCTCTGTGATGTCATACTGCCACTCTGTAATGTCACAGTTCAAATTTTGACCTCACAGCCTGCTCTATGAGGCCACACAGCCATGCCATGATTTCCCAGCCTGCTCTGTGATGTCACAGAATCTCCTCTGTGATGCTGTTGCTGCTCAGTGACCTCACACAACAAACACTGTGATGTCATAGACCAATCTGTGACCTTACACAGCCCACTCTGTGCTGTCACAGAGCCCCTTACTGACATCACAGCTGCTCTGTGCCTCTCTGACAGAGCCACAGAGGTGCTGCTGTGACACAGCTCCCTCTGGGACATCCCACAGCCCCTGTCAGTGCTCAGCCCCTGTGAGCTAAGGTTCAATTCCACCTCTCCAATCTTTTATACAGAAACCTTGGAGAAATTCTGGGGCTGGGACTGAAAACAGCCACTCCCAGACTCCTCTCTTAGAAGGAATTTTAGAAGTCTAGGGGCTCTGCAGGGATTTGAGGATCCATGGTGGCTGTTGGATGTCATTTCTCCACCTCATGTCTCAGTAGGAGTTTCTCCAGTAAAGAAATAAAGGTTTTGCCTGAAGCTCCCACTGTGCCCATGATGGGAACCCCTGTGAGTGTCTGGGACGTCCCGGCTTTTTGGCAGCCTGGGGACTCCTGGGATGTCACCATGCAGCCCCCGTGAGTTCCTGTGACAGATCGGTGCCTTTGCAGCCCGAGATCCCCTGGAATGTCACCACGGAATGGCTGTGACTGCCTGTGACCACACGGCTCTTTACCATCCCCAGAAAGCCCTGGGAGGTCTCCATGGAGCCCCTGTCTCGGTGTGTGACATTCCAGCTCTTGAACAGCCTGGAGACTCTTGGAAAGTCCCCAGGGAATCCCTCTGAGGGCCTGTGACAAATCTGAGCCTTAGTGGGCAACCATCACCAGCCCCCTGTTGTTATGGTCAGTTTCCATGGCAACCATCCACAGTCCCCCTGTTGCTATGCTCAGTCCCTTGGCAGCTCCATGGAGACCCCATGCCAGGGGTGGTTGCCATGGACACCAGCTCAGGCCTGTAGCCAGAGCCTGTTGCCATGGCAACCATTGGCAGTTCCCATCTCCAGGGTCATGGGATCCCAGAACCACAGAATTGGCTGAGCTGGGATGGACCCATCAGGATCCTCGAGTCCAACTGCTGGCCCTGCACAGGACACCCCAGCAATGCCAGCCTGGGCCTGGCAGTGCTGTCCAAACACTGCTGGAGCTCAGAGAGCCCTGGAGCTGGGACCCTTCCCTGGGGAGCCTGGGCAGGGCCCCAGCAGCCTCTGGGGAAAAACCTTCTCCTGAGATCCAACCTAAGTCTGCCCCGACTCAGCTGCAGCCGTTCCCTCCACTCCTGTCCCTGGGCTCCAGAGGGAAGAGGTTCCAACAGCCCAAGCAAGGGACCCGCTCCCAAGGCTGTTGCCATGGCCACCAGGGCTGGGACCAGCTGGGATGCTTGGTTTCCACAGGTTAGGGTACCGGAATGGGATTCCCCAATTTCCTGCTCCCACTAAAACCACGCTGCCCTCGCTGCTCTCCTGCCTCCCATGGAAAGCACAAAAGGCAAAGACCCTGGGCTGGTATAAGAACAATTTATTTGGAACAGAAATGAAATAAGCATCAAACAGAAGCAGAAACAATATTAAAAACAGAAGTGTAAATAAAACTATTTACAGGAAAAACTACAACATCAACAACTGGCTCTTTCTGGCCACACATTTCCCCTGCCTGGAAAGGACACCCTTCTCCTCAGGGGGAGAGAGAGAGAGAGAGAGAGAGAGAGAGAGAGAGAGAGAGAGAGTCCCTTTTCTGTCCCTGGCAATGACCTGAGGTGGGAGTGAATGTAATGTCACGGCCATGGCCAGACCCTCATGTACTTCAATTCCACACTATGTCATTGGCAGGGGCAGGAAAAGGGACAGGTGTCTTCCCAGCAGAGATCACAGGGCACAGGGATAACCAGGGCTCTTCCCAATGTGGGACCTCCAATGGGGGATGAAGCTGAAGCAGGGTACGAAGCTCTTCCTGCAGTCAGGGCACTCACAGGGCTTCCCTTAGCGGTGGCTCCGTTGGTGTCTGGCCAAGTTACAGCTCCAATTGAAGCTCTTCCCACACTGGGGACACTCATAGGGCCTCTCCCCAGCGTGGATGCACCAGTGGGTGATGACGTGGGATATGCGCTTGAAGCCCTTCCTGCAGTCAGGGCAGAGAAAGGGCCTCTTATCTGTGTGAATCTGCTTATGAAGAAGGAGACTGAAGCTGCTCTGAAACCTCTTCTGGCACTCAGGACACTCGTAGGGCCTCTCCCCAGTGTGGATGCATTGGTGGGTGAGGAGATGGGAGCTGCAGCTGAAGCCCTTCCCACACTCCCCACACTCGTAGGCCCATTCCCCACTATGGATCATTGGTGGCGGATGAGGGTGCAGCTCTGCCTGAAGCTCTTCACACACTCCAAGCACTTGTAGGGCTTCTCTTCCATGAGGTCCTTCAGTGGGGATTTGTCCTCCCTGGTGTCCATCCTCAGCTCCTTGTCTGGGGGAAGAAGGACAAAGAGACAATGGGATTTGCCTCCATGCCAGAGGGAAGGGGAAGGAAATCACTCCAGTGCATCCCCAACAGAACGGCAGTGGCAGCAGGGTTGTCCTGCATCCGGGGGCTGTGCTGGGCTGGGAGATGGAGTAGGAAGAGAGGGGGAAAGGGGCATTGACTTCCTCCTCACCTGCCTGGGTGTCCTGGGTCATCTTCCTCTTCCTCGCAGCCTCCCCCTCCATCACGTCAACGTTAGGGAATGGGAAATCCTTATTTGGGGAAAAAATACATTGGATGAGCACATTGGGTTAGGGGGTTCCTCCTGCCCAAGTCCAGCTCTAGTGTTGCAGCACACCCACAGCGAGCCTCTGTGAGCAACCTGCACTCCCAGAGCCCAGAGCACGCTTGTTTAACCTGCTGATGGACAAGGCCAGAGACTGTTCTTTGTGCAGAGCTCCAAATGCAGTTTAGTGCAATGTAGAGGGTCCAGAGACAGAGACAAAATGGGGCTGAGGACACAGGGTTCTATAAGGGGGCAAAGGGGCAGAACTGAGGGTCCAGGGCCAATGGGAACTGAGCACAAGTGGTGTAGAGGAGGGGCA
The DNA here is from genome assembly GCF_963513975.1 of Fringilla coelebs. Classification (NCBI taxonomy): domain Eukaryota; kingdom Metazoa; phylum Chordata; class Aves; order Passeriformes; family Fringillidae; genus Fringilla; species Fringilla coelebs. Next base: position 54,092 of record NW_028167209.1, on the reverse strand, counting down.
ACCAACTGGGGAACCAATGAGGTAACAGGGGCGGAGCATTGCAGTAAACTGGGACCAATAGGGGACAAAAAAGGGGAGAACATTCTAGGGGGGAGTACATATAAGGAAAAAACAGCATTGAACTGGTGATACCAATGAAGCCTGCTGCGTTAACATGAGCCTGGAAATGCTGATGGCTGAGACCAGTATACTCAGACGGGTGTCTCTCTTTGACCCTGGTCACTTTTGCCCTGAGGTATTACAGTCCCAATGTTGTGCACCTGGACCTCCACACTCTAGAACTCACCGGGAATCTGGTGCCCATGTAAACCAACAAAACACCAAGATTCAGTCCACCAAAATACACAAATGACCAAGATTCAGTAAAAAAACCCAACCCTGGGTTCCCCATCTCTGGTCTGTCCACTTTGGGCCCCTGGAGGACACCCCTATCTGGGTTGCTGCGGATCAAGTTTGTATGGGTGTTCCCCTCTCTGGGCTGCTGGGGCTCCTGGCAATCCCACAGGTTCCCCTTCTCTTGGCTCACCACTTTGGCATCACAGGCGTCCCAGGGTCAGCACTGTCCGAGGTCCCTGTTTCAGCATCCTGGGGTATCCATGGGTCCCCCTGTCCATGCTGCCAACATATCCAGGCTTCTGGAGCACCCCCAGCTCTCGTACTGCCCGTTTCTGCTCCCCCCATTGCCGGTTTCCTTGCCAGCCCTGCCGGTGCCGGGTGATCCCCACGTGGCTCTGGGCTGACAGTGCAGCCCCTGGGCCGGGCAGAGGCAGCCCCAGCGCGGGGGGACCCTGCATCCTCCGCTGCCTCGGCAGCCGCGCCCAGCCCCGGGCACAGAGCTCCGGCAGCCCCCGCCGCCCCCTGCCCAGAGAGCCCCGAGGACCCCCGCAGCCGGGGCTGGCTCCGAGCGAGGCGGCCCCCGAGCCCGGCTGCGTGGCCAGGGGGGCACGGCGAGCCCGGGGCCTCTGTGCCAGCGCTTCCCCCGCTCTCGCTCAGCCTTTGCCCGGCCCGGCCCCCCAAGCCCCGGCAGGCCCCACACGGCCACGGCCGGGCCGGGCCGCTCCCCTCGAAGCCCGCTGCGGACACGGCTGGGCCGGCCCGGCCACACGGACCCGACTGCGCCGGGGGCCCACGGGCCGCCGAGCGCTGCCCGGGCCGCCCGGGCCTCGGCCCCGAGCACAGAGCTCTGCCCGGAGGCTCCCGGCCCGAGGGGCGGCTCCGGGCCCGCCCGGCCGCTCCCGGCTCCCACAGCCCGTCCGGGGCCGCCAACAAAACATCCCAACAACAAATCCACAAACCAACCACTGACACCCTGTCCTGCTGCGCCTTCCCAGGCACCCCAATCCCGCGGCAATGCCCCCAGTGCCCCGGGACAAAAACCTGCTCCGGCCGAGCCCCTTGGAACCCCCACCTGCGGCCCGTCCCTGGCACTCCGATCCCGGCAGCTGCCCCGCTCTCGCAGCTGGAGCTCTGGAGCAGGGAGGCTCTGAAACTGAAACTTTGTTCCTTTTGCCGGGCTGCAGAGACCCTCAGGGCGTTTTCTGCGCACAGTCCCAGCCCCCAGCGCCTGCTGAAGGCGCTCCCTGCAAATGTCCCGCTGCCAGGGCCCTGTCCTTGCTGTCACCTGCTGGGGCTGGCCATGGACAGAGCTCCTGGACTTGCATTTCCAGCTGCTGTGCAGCCAAAGCTGAGGGATCTGCAGCTGCCTGAATGCAACAACTGGAACAGGAGCCTTTCTGCAGGGGAAATCTCCCCTCGTGTGCCAGCCCGTGGCAATGCTGCCATTCTCTGCTGCTGCTGCTGGGGCACTCGGGGCTCTGGCTGAGCAGCAAAGGTGACCCTGAGCCAGGAGCTTTCCTTGGCTGCAGCAAAGCCTCGGCACGCAAAGCCCTTCCCAGCGCTGTGCCCTGCGCCAGGAGGGATTGTGCCACGGAGCTGACCCGAAATTCCTTCTCCCAGGCACCTTTAGGACACGCAGCACAGAGAAGCCAGAGCCCACTCTCAGTTTTGCACAGCCCTCCAGAAGAATCCTGAGTGTGAAGCAGCCTGGGAACAGGGTTTAGTGTCAGGGCAGGGGAACTCAGAGCCTTTTTCTGCCCTTTGGGCTGAGGCTCTGCATTTCCAATGTCCCTGCAGCTGCCAAAGGGGCCTTTTTGGCTCAGCTGAGAACAGCTCTGCTGAGAGCCTGCCCTAAACCTGCTTTTCCTGCAAATACACCCAATGAATCCTCATTTTATGCAGCCCCAGGTCTTGTGTGAGTGTAGGTTTGACAAGTGAACGATGGAACAGGTCTGCTGGGGGAAGTTCTCTTTTTCTTGTTTTGGTTTTTTTTTTTTTGGTTGGTTTTGGTTTTTTGTTCTTTATTTTGCTTTGATTTGTTTTGCTTTTTTTGGATTTTGAGGTCTTTTTGTTTGTTTTTTTCTTTTTTTTTTTTCTTGTTTAGGTGATGATTTTTTTTTAAAATTTTTTTTTGCATGCTTTTGTTTGGGTTTTCTTAGTTTTCTTTTTTTTTTTTTTTGAAATAACTCCCCCTGTCAGCTCTGGGCAGAGCCCTGTCACTGTGTCTGACACTTGTCTGTGGCACTGTGCAGGTGGCCAGGGGGACCTTCCCCGAGCTGTGGGCAGAGGAATCCACATCAGCCCAGGCCAGGGTGGGCAGTGGCCGCTCAGTTCCATGGACTGGACACGGCTCTGGACGCTTCCCTTGGAGCGACTGCAGGGAGGGAACGCTGGGGCTGTCACCGCTGGGGTGTCACAGACAGGGGAACGCTGGGGCTGTCACAGCTGGGGTGTCACACACTGGGAATGCTGGGGCTGTCACCGCTGGGGTGTCACACCCAGGGGAATGCTGGGGCTGTCACTGCTGGGGTGTCACACACAGGGGAACGCTGGGGCTGTCACTGCTGGGGTGTCACACACAGGGGAACGCTGGGGCTGTCACTGCTGGGGTGTCACACACTGGGAATGCTGGGGCTGTCACTGCTGGGGTGTCACACACCGGGGAACACTGGGGCTGTCACTGCTGGGGTGTCACACACCGGGGAACACTGGGGCTGTCACAGTAGAGGTGTCACACACAGGGGAACACTGGGGCTGTCACTGCTCCTGCCCTGTCCCCAGCAGCTCTGCCAGTGCCTCGAGGGGACACAAAGGCTGAGCTAAAGGGTGAGACATGCAGAAGAGGCTGGGCTGGCAGGGGCCCATTGGGATCAGCCAGTCCAGCCCCTGGCCCTGCACAGACCCCCCAACAATCCCAGCCTGTGCAGCCCTGGGAGTGGTGTCCAAAGGGCTCTGGAGCTCCAGCAGCCTCGGGGCTGTGCCCATTCCCTGGGGAGCCTGGGCAGTGCCTGAGCCTCCTCTGGGGGAAGAAGGTTTTGCTGATCCCCAGCCCAGTCCTTCCCTGGCCCAGCTCCAGCTGTTCCCTCGGGTCCTGTCCCTGCTCACCTGGGCAGAGATCAGAGCTTGCCCAGAGAAGCTGTGGCTGCCCCTGGATCCCTGGCTGTGTCCAAGGCCAGGTTGGACAGGGCTTGGAGCAGGCTGGGATAGTGGAAGGTGTCCCTGCCCATGGTAGGGAGTGGAACAACATGAATTTTAGGGTCTCTTCCAAGCCAAGCCATTCTGTGATTTTGGGAGAGATGCTGAAGCTCTGTCTGAGCTTTATCTCACCAAAGGTCTGGACCCAGCAGCAGCCATGGGTGGGATCATCTCCTCCTCCCTCTCCCTGTGGCTGGAACTCACCCAAGGGCGGCAACTGAATAATGTCCCTCATGGGCAGTGAATGCCAGAAAGGAACGTTGTTCCTTGGGGAAGCACAATGTCCTTGGACTTCAGCAGAGCATTGGAATGGGCCCCCTCGAGCACCTCAGCACCACTGCAATCTCCTCTTACTGGGCTGGGCCCAGGAGATCTCCCAGAGCAGCTGCAGAGGAGTCGCTGTCAGGAGGAGGGACGTTTGTCAAAGGTTGATGTAGATCAAAACAAGCTCTGGCACCATTCCACATTTTTGTTGGTCACTGGAAAATAAATGCAGATGTCCCCATGCCACAATCTCAGTCCTCCCAGGGTTCCTGTGTTTGGTTTTATCCCCTGATATGGAGACACAGGAGCCCTCCTGACTGGACATGGTGTCAGGAATCCCTTCCTGAGCTTGACACCCTTGGAGAGGGTGAACAAGGAGGTTCCTTGCTTCAGGAGACTGTGTGGGTTTTGGAAACAGGCCAGACCTGGAGAAGGCTCCTTCTACAACCCCTCAGCACCCGGCAATCCCACGTCTTTATTTGTGTGACTCTCTTGTCAGGGCAGGGAGAAGGGAGAGAGGAACCTCCTTGGGGAAGGGAGAGGAGGCAGAGACACCAAAAGCAGGAGTCCCAAAGGGGTCTGGGCAGATCTGGATCCAATGGCTGCAGTAGGTGTGCCATTCCTAAATCCAGTTTGGGAGAGCCACGGCCGTGTTGCTGTGTGAGCTCTGAGGTATCTGATGGTGGGAGATGCTCAGGTTTGTCCTGTTTGCATCCCCAGGTCCTGCAGAGCCGCTGTTAAACAGCACCAGGGGATGCTCCTGGCACTGACCCTGGCATGGCTCAGGGCTCAGCTTTCCTCCATCAGTCCCACTTTAGAGCTTCACTCTGGTGGGAAGGTTTTAGTGGGTCAGGAGAAGCACAGAGTTCCAGAGAACTTTAGAATGGTTTTATGTTGGTAATTCTGGGAATAATGGGTTTCTCTGGCAGGATGCTGGACACCAGGGATTTCTGCCCTCCTTTCTCAAAAGAGTTTGGGTTTCTCATGTTACTGCTGTTCCACAGCTCCCACCATCCCTACTCCTTTCCTTGACACTTCCCCAGCTTCCCAGTGTCCTTTCTGAGGGGGAAGAAAGGAACGTCCATGGTGGCCCCACTTGGCTGCCTGGGGCTCAGCTGCTCCTGGAGTTGCAGCATGTCCGGCACAGCCGCTCTCAGTGGGGCTGGGACTTGGTTCAGGCCCCACAGTCCCTGTCAGTGGCCACTCCGCACTGGGCTCACGCTCTGGCCGTGTGGGGCTGCTGAAGGCTCAGCGGGTCTGGCTGAGCACTCCCAGCTCTGCAGCTCCTGACCCATCCCAGGGATGGGGTCCCGCAGTCCCGCTCGGGGCCGTGTTGCCAACGGGGCCCTGTTTTGGGGTGGCCATGGGTACCTGCTGTTCCTCCACCCTCAGCAGCCCCACAGCAGACGGGTCCTCTGGGAGCCCAGGCAAGGGATTCAGCTGTGCAATTCCCTCTGTCTGCACAGCAGCTCTCCCAAAAGTCCTTTGGGCTCCCTGAAATACTGCCTCCTGAGGTGATCCATGCCAGGGAGTCCCAGGGCCTCTGGGCCAGTCCCAGGGGGAGTTTTTGGCATTCCCAGTCGTGGTCACTTGAGCTTCTGATGTACTCAGGCCTGAGTGGCAGCCCTCAGCCAGAGCTGGCTTACAGGACAAACCCTGGGCATTATGTGACTAACACCATCAGTTTTAGTTAGCTAAAAATAGATGACCAAGGTGATTCTGCCAGCTGTTTAACACCAAACCAGCTGCTTTGGAGACTTTCACATACTCTTGTGTAGTTACCTGCAAGAAATGTATCATTCTAAGAAATTTTCCCAACTGACATGAATAGAGGCTTGTAGGATATTTTAGGGGGAACCCTCCAAACCAAGGACTGGGCTCTGGCCAAGCCCTGGCTTCTCCTGGCCAGGAAAAGTGCCATGAGACCCAGGAGTTTTTGTGCTAAAAATATCATGAAGTCGCTTTAACTTGCTGAATTGGGCCTATAAAAGCTGAACCCACTTTTGGAGCAAATTTGGAGACCTCATCTACAGGTGGATGCAGTACGTGGGATTTTCCCAAGGGCTTGGAAGAGTTCTCCAGGTCCTTGCTGTGAAATGGGGCTCCCCAGTGACTGCAGACTCTGGATGATGGTAAAGTATTTAGGCAATTGCTGAAGTGTCTTTCTCAATCCCTATTCTTTATCTCCCATAATAATGATTAGGTGCATTACCTTGCTTCTTTTTCCTTGTTGCTAAAGCCAAGCACGTAGTTGTATTGAATGTAGAATTTTACTTTTGTGTTGCCTTAACACTCACAGTAAAATAAGACCATTCTTCCCATTGGTTTCTGTGCTCTCTAAATCGCCCCTGTCAGCTGGCAGAGCAGGTATCAGAACCTGATGAAAGCCAGGCTCTGCTGTCATCTAGCTGGGCCCATGGAATGCAGAGGGCCAATGTCAGTCCATGGAACTCATGGAAACAAGGCTCAGATGGGAAAAAGTCATGCACCATGGCACCCCAGAGACCGTCACGGAGCCAGGGCTGCAGTGTGTCACAGAGGGAGGGACCTCATGGCAGCAGGAGAGCATTGTGAGGCTGTGGAACAAGGTGGCACCAAGGTTCCACTGTGACTTGACAGAACCCCCTGGACGTGAATGGCCCCAAACGGGCCCAGAGACACTTCCGAGACAAAGCCCAGGGAGGGGGATTTGCTTTATTCAGCACCGGGTGCGCGGGGATATCTCCTCCTAACAGCGCACAGGGGCACACAGCAGATTACAATGGATGGTTATACTCTATGCATATTCATGGTTTGCCTTAGAAAAGGTGTGGTTATGCAAACGATCTCTCAGTGCTCATTACTCTCATTAGCATACGCGAGGCGCAGGCGCAGTGCACACTGGTGCTGGCACTGAGGAAGGCTCCGTGTCTTCCTCGGGGGTCTCCTGATGAAGGCTGGATGTCTTCATCACCGTGCCCTTTTCACCTTTCTCCTCTAGGCATGGGCAGTCTCTTGTTGGCTGTTTCAGCAATTTCCTCACTGGTTTTAGCAAGCTTTGCCCTTCATTTCTGCCAGTTTTGTTCCCTAGTTCTTGCCAAGTTTCATCCTGTGTCTTGAGCTTGTGGCTGAATTTTGCAAGCTTCCATATTGGGTGCAGTGTCTCTTATTCCTGCCCAGGTATGCCTAGGCACAGTGCTTTTAACCCTTTCACAGCCAAGGACTGGAGAGCCACTCCCAGACACTGGGAATTCCTGCAGGTGCACCCACCTTTGCAGACAATGAGGCTCCAACATCATTGTGAGAGGGCCCAGCTTTTACACTGTTAAACAAACAAGCTGACATCACTGCTACTGTGGGAACACCTGGTGTCATTCTCCTGATTGGCTTCTCCCAAAGCCTGGCCAGGGCTCAAGGAGGAACCAAGGGAGGTGACTTTGGTCCTACAGCCCCAAACAAAGCCAGATGGGGCCTGGTCTGGTTTCCAAACACAGGAAGGTAAATTCATATTTCGCCAATGAACACGTACAGAGATTGTATTGCTGACAGTGATTCATTAATGAGCAGATACCAATATAACCTTTGCTTGGAAGGTTCATCTGGAGCTCAGCTTTGCCTCAGGTCCTGCTGTTCAGGCCTCAGTCAGAGCCCGGTGAGGCCTCAGTACTTCCATCAGTGCTTTGATCTACAGGTGAACTGCAACCTTCATAACAATTCTTTGGCTAACACAGTTTAGATTTAGGTATTAGGCAAAAAGGCATCACCTCTTGTTCTTGAATTAAGTGCTGTTCAAGTTCATTACTCAGAGCTATAATCTACATTCCTTTTAAAACCGCCCTAATTAGTTGCTATTCTCTGTTCTTTATCAAATGCCCTTTTTTCCTTGAGACTGTGTCTCATTTTAGACAAGTCTCAGTACTCCATTTCCAGCACAAGGTGTCACAGCAACTCGAACAAGGAATCACAACCCAGCAACTGCTCACACTGCAATGATTGCAGTAACTGCATAAATGCATTTCACAGCAGCCTCCAATTTGGGAGCCAATCCCACCATGAAGAATTTTCTTTTTTCTGCCTCTCCTCTACTGATATTTTTATTGAGGTGATTCCTGATTGTTGGAACTAAAACCCAGCACTGACAGACATTCCTGCAACATTCCTGTTCTGGAATAGCCCAGGTTCCTCTCTGGCCAGCAAGCAGATAATCCAAGGCCGTGCAGTTCTGCACAGCCCCATTTGTGTTTGTTGGAGCTCCTGGGATGTGCTATTGGATATTTTAACAGCATCACTTATTATTTCTTCTGATAATTGATTTTGCTCATTACTGTAAATTGGGTGCAGCTGTGCACAGCCAGGGGGTTTCCATCTCCCCAGTGGGCCATTGTTAAGGGCATGGAGCACAGCTGGGAGATGGGTTCTCCATGGGCACAGGTTCCCATCTCCTCATTCTTTCAACTGCTCTTTTAACAAACCCTTCAGCTGTTCAACCAGTCCTGCAGCTTCTGGATATTCTGGGACATGAAAAACCCTGCAGGCTTCATCACTGTATTTTTCACAGGAACAGACAAAGCACTCTGCATCACAGTATCAGCAAACCCTGTAAAAAGAGCCAATTTCATCCCTTCCTCCTTTTCTCATTGTATACAACCTTACAAAGTTGACCACTGACATTAGGGTCCTGGCCAGTCCTTTTCTGTAGGGTATTTAGTGTCACAGCAGCCAAAGCTGACATATTATGATTGTCAGCACTATTTCACAGGATCAATTTTTAATGACATGGATACATATAAAAATTATTGTCTTATATGATATATAAATAATATTATTAATATTACTATAATTATTAATAATAATTATATAAATACTAAACTAACACAAATTAACTTGAGCTCAAGATTAAAACCTTCTCCTGTCACTCCATGGGGGAGTGTTCCAACAACACTTTTTCCTTCTGTTGGTGCTATTTCCAATGTGTTGTTACTAAAATTCACCCTCATCTTCCCAAACTCACAAATTCTTTTCTTTTTCCCATATGCAATTTTTGGATGCATTTTAAGCCGTCCAGGGGTTCAGCTTCTTTTAACTGGCTTCCCCACTGCTCACACAGTGCTCCCACCTCAGCCCACTCCAGAGCCAGGAACTCCAGGGAAGGGCTTCCCATCTGGGAATTCCTGATGGGACTGATTCCTCACATTTACACTGAACAAGTGACATTTTGTTGTCATCTGGCCAGACTGTGCCAGTTTTGTTTTACCAGTGGGCAGGGTCAGCACCAAAGGCACAGACTCCAACTGAAGGAATCAGTGTCATTTACTGCAGCTCAGAGCAGCAAAGAATCACAAAACGAGCAGCTCAGCAATGCACCCAATCATCCCCACCAAATATTGCCTGCAGGGATTAACACAGATCCAGCAGCATTTCCCCTCAGCCTTTCCCATGCCCCAGATCCACCCAGCAGCTGGGGGAAGCTGTCACAGCCCAGGGCTGCAGAGCCACTCCTGGGCACTGGGAATTCCTGCAGGTGCCTCCAGCCACAGGTGAGGCTCCAACCCCGCTGGGAGAGGGCCCAGCTCTGACAGTGCTGAATGAACAAACTGACAGCACTTCCAGGGCGGGAACATCTGGGTTCATCCTCCTCTTGGCTCCCTCCCAAAGCCTGGCCAGGGCTCCAGGAGGAGCCAAGGCAGCTGACTTTGATCCTTCAGCCCCAAACAAGGCCAGATGTCAGATTTCATGGCCTTGTCTGCCTTCTAAACACAGAAAGGTCAAGACATGTTTCCCTAAGCAGTGCCTACATCTATCACAGTGCTAATGACCATGCACATTCTATTAGGGAGCAGATACAAAGATAACCTTTGGCTGGAAGGTTCATCCAGAGGCACCTTTGGCTCAGGGCTGCTGTCCAGGCCTCACTCAGGGCTCTTGTCCAGCCTTGGCACTTCAGGGACGTGGTTTAGTGCTGGCCTTGGCACTGCTGGCTGACCGGCTGCACTGGCTGAGCTCAGAGCTCTTTTCCAACTGAAAGGATTCTGTGATTCCATGATTATATCCGCTGCATTCAGCTGGGTCTGTTTTAGCAGCATGACTTTGCTCACAAAGTTCCCTCTTGCCCAGCTCCTGTGGCCTGAGGCTTCAGCTCCTTCAGCTCCTGGTGCTGAGCTGCTCATGCTGAACGAGACGACTCGCAGAGACCAATACAGTCCATCCAATTCCTGCTGGGACACGGAGAGGGGAGGCTGTGCAAACAGGAGCATTGTTTGCTGTGGCCTCCTCTCTGCCCCTCACGCCTTTCAGCGCTTTGAACCAGCCAAGAGCTTTCTCCAAGAGTGCAATGGAGCAGCTGTTCCTGCTCCCGGGCCTGGCTCTCTCCAGGCTCTGACCTTGCCTGCTTCTGTCCCTCTTGCTGTGCCCTCTGTTCCCCCAGGGCTCGCTGCCTGCTGCCCAGGACTGTGGGACTGGCACAGATCCAGTGCTCCAGACCCTCCTTTCTGTGCCCTTGGAGCTGCCTGGGCACAGCAGCCTTTTCCATCTGGAAGCTCCACATGGACAGGGAGTCCCCAGCTCCGCTCCCTGCACAACCTCCAGGAGCCCAGGGCTGCCATCTCAAGTCCCTGCTGGCACTGGGGGCTCCCAGGTGCCTCAGGCTGCTGTGACACCGCTGCACACGGCAGGGAAGAGGGGCAGGGGCAGTGCTCAAAGTCAGCTCCATCTGCTGCTGCTGCTGCTGCTGCTGTGGGGTCATTTGTGCAGCCCTGGCCCAGAGTCAGGGATCAGATCCAGGCCCTGCTGCTGCTCCCTTGGGATCAGCCCCACTTTGGGCGTTGCTGTCAGGGCCAGCAGAAGCCCTGGCTGGAGCAGAAGGTGCTGACAGTGCCCCAAGCCCCGGGGCTGGAGGGGTCCCTGGGCTGGGGCTGGCAGGGAGCTGTGCATTGCACATCATTTGGGTTATGGCATGATGTCCCTGAACCTCCGCACCCTGCAGAGCCCGTGTATGTCCTTCTGAATTTGGGGGTCAAGAACTGGACACAGCACTCGAGGTGCTGCCCAAGCAGTGCTGAGCACAGGTGCAGAATCACTGCCCTGCTCCTCCTGGCCACACCATTCTTGATCCAGGCCAGCAGCCATTGGCCTTCTTGGCCACCTGGGCACACTGCTGGCTCATGTCCAGCCTGCTGTCCACCAGTCCCTGCAGGTCCCTTTTTGCCTGGCTGCTGTCCAGCCCCTCTGACTTTCCTTTTTCTTGGAACTGTTTAAACCTGCTCTGGACTGAAAACCCAGAAAAACACCAGCAGCTCACACCTGTGCCCCACCAAGGTCTGGGACGCTGCATTGCAGCGCCAGAGGGAATTAGAAGACACCGAGTGAGCCAACTACAACCCACAAAAAGGACTTTCTGAATTTGCCATCTCTTCCACACTGTGAGAGGTTTTATTTATTAAGATTATTTTTTATGCTCGTGAATACTTGTTAAATAAACTGGATTATCCAACTTTTCTCCAGGGAAGTCTTTTCCTGAACTAGCAGGGGGAGAGGCTGCTTGAACTTGCTTTCTAGACTGACCCCTTTTGGAGGTTTCCTCCCCAAATTTGCCCTAAACCAGCACAAATAGTCACCATGAAAACTTCACCAGTGGCACAACTCCCCAGCCCACCAGGAAAAGAAAGGACATGTAAAGTTTTCCAAACATTTGTCCTGCTTTGCTGTAAAAGTCCTGCTGCACACACAGTGCAGTGTGGAAAGCCAAGAGAAGCTGCAGCTGGTGGCAAATCTTGTGACAGAAGCTCAACCTTGTTCTCCTCGAGAGGTTCTTGAGAAGAGCAGACAGGAGAAGATTCCTGGGAAACTGAAACAGCTTTCCAGAAGCGAAATGAAAACGAAAAAAAGAATCAAAGATGTTTTCCTCTATTTATTTCTATGCTCCCCTTTTCCATGTGGCACACTTCTCCATCCCAGTAATTCCAGATGCACCTCACCTCTAAGATCGCTGACTTAGGGACTTTTAGACACCCTAAAATACCATAGGCCACACACAGTTTTCCTTCCCCTGTTTTTACTGGAAAGCAGCACTGGAGATGTAAGTGCAGTGCTGGGGTCAGGTAGGAATCCTACACCAAGGGAAGATGCCCCGACAGTGTTTGACCCTCACTCAGCAAGGACAATGCACAGCAGCAGGCGAGGGGATTGCTCTGCCAGCGTGCAGGAGTCAGGGCTCTGCATCTGGGCTCAACGCTGCAAAGTTCCCGTGTTTGGACAGACTCAGGGGCTGTCCCCGGGGCGCGCGGGGCTCGGCCGTGGGGCTCGTGGGGCGAGCGGGGAACGGACACGGGGACGAACGGCCCCGGTGCTTCAGTTGCAGCAGCAGCGGCGGCGGCGGCAGCAGCAGCGGCGGCGGCGGCAGCAGCAGCGGCGGCAGCACCAAAAGCAGAGAAGCATTTACACACCTTTTTAGTTTCTTTCTCTCCCTTTCCCTCTGTCGGGCACCCTTTTCTCGGGCTCCGTTCCCCAGCCTCCCTCTCGTCCCCTCGCCTCCCTCTCCCCGTGCTGGGCCGGGCCATGCCCCCCGCCCGCCCCCGGCCCCGGGCGGGGCTGCCCCGTGCCCGGCCCCGGGCGTCCCGCCGCGGTCTCGCCTCCGCCCGGCTCTGGCCGTGCTGGCGGTGGCGCTGCTGGGCGGGCATCAGTGCCTGGGGCTGGGGCGGCATCGCCTCCCTTTGGCTCCGCCTGGCCCGAGCCCGGCCCCGGACACGACGCAGGGTCCAGTCCCGACCCCGATCACGGCCCCGGTCCCGGCTCCTCCCGGGGCCCGCGGAGGACACAGACGGCGCGGCCGCTCCCGCCGCCTCGGCTGCGGCTTCCCCGGCTCGAGCTCCGCCGCTCGGCAGCGCGGCCGCCGGCCCCGAGCCTCCCGTGCCGCGTTCCAAGGAGCGAACGCCTGGGCATGGCCGGCCCGGGGCGGGTGAGGGGCGCTCGGGGGCCGTTGCTGGCCCCGGGCCGAGCGCTGACAGCCGCGTCCCGCCCGCAGGGAAGGCGCAGGAGGCCCTGCAGGAGCGGTACCGGCTGGGTTCGCTGCTGGGGCGCGGCGGCTTCGGCAGCGTCTTCGCGGCCACGCGGCTCTCGGACGGCGCCCCGGTGAGCGGCGGGGCCGGCGGCGGGCGGAGGAGGAGGAGGAGGAGGAGGAGGAGAAGGTCGGGGCGCGGCGGGACGGGCGGCGAGCTCAGCCCCCTGCTCTCCCTTGCTCGCAGGTGGCCATCAAACGCGTGCCGCGGGATCAGATCCGGCACTGGGGCGAGCTGGTGAGTGAGCGGGGCCAGCGGCAGAAGCCGGGCCGTGCCGGGGCTGAGAGGAGCCGGGGCCATGCAGGGGGAGAGCCGTCGGGAGCCTTGCGGGGAGAGCGGGCGTGGGCTGAGCGGGGCATGCAGAGCATCCCGGGCTGGCTGAGGGCTCCCAGAGCCCCGGCACGGCCTCAGCCCCACTGAGGGCATCGCGCTCCTCCCGCAGCCCGACGGCACCAGCGCGCCCCTGGAGATCGTGCTGCTGGCCAAGGTGTCCTGTGGTTGTGCCGGTGTCGTTCAGCTCCTGGAGTGGCTTGAACTCCCTGACAGCTTTCTGCTGGTGCTGGAGCGTCCGGAGCGGTGCCAGGAGCTCTCGGGTTTCCTGGCAGAGCGGGGGTTCCTGCCGGAGGAGGAGGTGCGGGGGCTGTTCCGCCAGGTGCTGGAGGCTGTGCGGCACTGCACCAGCTGCGGGGTCCTGCACAGGGACATCAAGCCTGAGAACATCCTGCTCGACCTGGCCAGCGGGCAGCTGAAACTCATTGACTTTGGCTGTGGCACCTTCCTCCAAGACACAGCCTACACCCAGTTTGCAGGTGAGTCCTCACAGGTGATGCTCCTGGGCATCTCTTGATTAGGCCTTGGTGCAGCACCGGGGCTTCCCTCTATTGCAGTCAGGGTGGGATTGATACTGGAGCCAAGTTGGTTTGGGTGGGTGTGTGAGGGGGGCCAGCTCCCAGCCCTGCTGACAGCCTTCAGCAGCCACTGTGGCCTGGGCTGGGGCTGGAGCTGGGGCAGCCAGCCTGACAGAAACCCCCATGGGGGTGGCAGAGAAGGGGGTCTGACCCCTCGGATGGTTTGGTGTGCAGGCGAGGAAGGGCTTGGACTGCTCCACTCGCCTTGTTTGCCTTGGCTTATTAACATTTTTGGGGCCATGCAGTTGAGGAGGAGAGTGGGTTTTCTCCACCACTGAATGGGTTTTTCCTTTATGTGTCATGGTTGGGCCTTCTCAGGGTTTCTGCTGCCCTCTTCCAGAACCAGTGGCTTCTTTTCCACCTCGAGTTTGTAGACAAATCCCAGGTGCTGGCAAGAGGGCAGCGGTCACCCTGTGTGCCACTGGGGCAGCCCCCACATGCCCAGGGATGCTGAGGCCAGGCTCTGGGAGCTGCAGCATCCCCTGCTGAGCTGTGTCTGTGTTCCACAGGAACCCTGTTCTACAGCCCACCAGAGTGGATCCAGCACCAACGCTACCACGGCGAGGCAGCGACGATCTGGTCCCTGGGCCTCCTGTTGTGCCACCTGGTCATGGGGAAGCACCCGTTCAGGAGGGGCCAGGAGATCATCCGGGGGCGGATCTTGTTCCCACGATGGCTCTCTCAAGGTGGATCCTCATCTCTGGGCACAGGGGGAATACCAGTGCTGGGAGACAGCAGCGGGCTCATGGGCATCCTGCTCTGGCAGCTGCTGAGGAGGTGGCACATGTCCTGCTCTCCTGCCCTCCTCCAAACAGAGCATCCATGGGGCAGTTTAGGCCCAGCTCTGGGCACACCCAGCATGGCCTGGGCACGGGAACATGGGGGCAACTTCTCCAACTGACTGGTGATTTCTGGTTTCTCTCCCCAGAATGCCAGGATGTCATTAAGCGGTGTTTGTCCATGCAACCCTCAGACAGGCCATCCTTAGAAGAGCTTTTCCGTCATCCTTGGGTGCAGGCTGTTCCTCTGCCCTAGAAGATGGGAGAGATCCATGTGCACAGTTGGATCCAGGAGCCTGGCAGGTACCAGCTCCACACATCTCTTGGCAATCAGTGGCAAAGCAAAGCAGGCTGGTTTTGGCATGCCTGTAGCTCTGAGCAGGGGTCAGCAGAAGGGAACACGCAGCTCTTGGGCTGGAGCTGAGCTGGAGACCTGGTGTGGCAAGCATTGGTGGCCACCATCCCCTCTGATTTTGCTTGTCTTGTTCACTGACAGCTGGGGCACTGGGCAGAGCCCTGACAGCCTGATCTGGCCCCAGGGAAGGAGAAGGAGCTCCCAGATCTGGGCATGCCACAGCCTGGCCGGGCACCAAAGGTTCCCCTCTTTGCTGGGGCAGATGCAATGAATTCTTCAGTCGTCTGCCCAGCTGCTTTTTGGCTCTGGGCAGCTGCTGAGGGCTGGATGTGCCGTGGCTGGCTGCAGGCTGGGCACATGTCCTGCCCTCCTGCTCTGCTGCCAAAGGCAGCAGGGATGGGCAGCTCTGGGCACAGCTCTGGGCACAGCCAGCATGGCCTGGGCACCACAGGCCTTGGCACAAGGGGACAGGAGCCCTCAGCTGACGGGCAGTTTCTGCTTTCTCTCCTTGCAGCCGGGCTCTGCGCGTGCTGAGGCTGCTCTGGGCTCTGCCAGGGCTCTGCTGGGCTCAGCCCTGGGCCCAGCTGGGCTGGCTCTGCCCTCACATTGCTCTGACAGCTTGGCATCAGACGAGCCCCTTGCGAGAACAGCGCCTGAGCTTTCTGCTTTGGCAGGTGAGTGAGACTCTGCTGCAGGCCCAGAGATTGCAGCTGGGGACACACATCCAATTGGCAAGGACCCAGACTCTGCACAGTCCCAGCTGAATGCCTGGATCTGCACAGGGTGTTTTGTGTGTCCCATTCTTCCTTCTTTATTGGCTGGAATTGTGCAGTTGCACTTTCTTCCTCCTCTAGAAGTGCCACGAGTGGGCCAAAGCTGGCGAGTGGGCCGTGTTCCTGAGGCAGTGCAGGCTGGAGCTGATGGATGGAGAATTGCCCTTCTGCACTTCAAACCAGAGCAAAAAGCCGTAAGTGGGACTTGGTGTCTTTAAGAAATCCCTGACAGTTTCAAAGGGAATGTGCAGCTCATTACCAGGCAGAGAAGGAAGGGCATCTTCTAAAGGATTTGGGATTTGACAGAGTTTCCATTTGTAGTCCTGCTTGGAGCTGTAAGGGTACGAAGCAATTTCCTCTTGCTTCGACCACAATTTCAAATACCAGTGTTGGAAACAAAGCCCAAAATCTTTTAAATGGCTGATGATATCATTAAGATGGATCCAAGCCATCAGCACATTTACAATGTAAATAACGGAGTTCTCTTTTTAGAAACATCATTTACGTCCTAATGCAAAGTTACAGACGTTTTTTCACTAATGCTTGGGTTTTGTTTTTATCTTTCCCATGTTATATAGTTTTTTTTTCTTTTCCCTTTTTTTTCTTTTTATTAGAAATCATGTCCTACCAAAGGAATGTCCTTTGCTCCTGGTTCCCGTGTGGAGCAGCTCCCTTCCTGCTGGCTGAGCTGCTCAGGCAGAGCCCGGCAGCTCCTGGCCCTGCAGGGCTGAGGCTTTTCCCCGTTGCTGGGCACAGACTGATGGAGCAGCACTGCTGAACACGGGCACACCCAGAGGGACCAGCAGCAGCTGCCTTTGGCCACCTGAGGCTCCAAGGCCCAAACTCTGAGCAGACAGGGCTGGAAGAGACTGGCAGGCTCCCTGTTGGCTGTGCTGCCCCACTTGTGCCCGGCCCAGCTTTGCTTGGGGCAGAGGGAGAACAAGGGGCAGCTCCCTGCCAGCCCCAGCCCAGGGACCCCTCCAGCCCTGGGGCTTGGGGCACTGTCAGCACCTGCTGCTCCAGCCAGGGCTTCTGCTGGCCCTGACAGCAACACCCAAAGTGGGGCTGATCCCGAGGGAGCAGCAGCAGGGCCTGGATCTGATCCCTGACTCTGGGCCAGGGCTGCACAAATGACCCCACAGCAGCAGCAGCAGCAGCAGCAGCAGATGGAGCTGACTTTGAGCACTGCCCCTGCCCCTCTTCCCTGCCGTGTGCAGCGGTGTCACAGCAGCCTGAGGCACCTGGGAGCCCCCAGTGCCAGCAGGGACTTGAGATGGCAGCCCTGGGCTCCTGGAGGTTGTGCAGGGAGCGGAGCTGGGGACTCCCTGTCCATGTGGAGCTTCCAGATGGAAAAGGCTGCTGTGCCCAGGCAGCTCCAAGGGCACAGAAAGGAGGGTCTGGAGCACTGGATCTGTGCCAGTCCCACAGTCCTGGGCAGCAGGCAGCGAGCCCTGGGGGAACAGAGGGCACAGCAAGAGGGACAGAAGCAGGCAAGGTCAGAGCCTGGAGAGAGCCAGGCCCGGGAGCAGGAACAGCTGCTCCATTGCACTCTTGGAGAAAGCTCTTGGCTGGTTCAAAGCGCTGAAAGGCGTGAGGGGCAGAGAGGAGACCACAGCAAACAATGCTCCTGTTTGCACAGCCTCCCCTCTCCGTGTCCCAGCAGGAATTGGATGGACTGTATTGGTCTCTGCGAGTCGTCTCGTTCAGCATGAGCAGCTCAGCACCAGGAGCTGAAGGAGCTGAAGCCTCAGGCCACAGGAGCTGGGCAAGAGGGAACTTTGTGAGCAAAGTCATGCTGCTAAAACAGACCCAGCTGAATGCAGCGGATATAATCATGGAATCACAGAATCCTTTCAGTTGGAAAAGAGCTCTGAGCTCAGCCAGTGCAGCCGGTCAGCCAGCAGTGCCAAGGCCAGCACTAAACCACGTCCCTGAAGTGCCAAGGCTGGACAAGAGCCCTGAGTGAGGCCTGGACAGCAGCCCTGAGCCAAAGGTGCCTCTGGATGAACCTTCCAGCCAAAGGTTATCTTTGTATCTGCTCCCTAATGGAATGTGCATGGTCATTAGCACTGTGATAGATGTAGGCACTGCTTAGGGAAACATGTCTTGACCTTTCTGTGTTTAGAAGGCAGACAAGGCCACGAAATCTGACATCTGGCCTTGTTTGGGGCTGAAGGATCAAAGTCAGCTGCCTTGGCTCCTCCTGGAGCTCTGGCCAGGCTTTGGGAGGGAGCCAAGAGGAGGATGAACCCAGATGTTCCCGCCCTGGAAGTGCTGTCAGTTTGTTCATTCAGCACTGTCAGAGCTGGGCCCTCTCCCAGCGGGGTTGGAGCCTCACCTGTGGCTGGAGGCACCTGCAGGAATTCCCAGTGCCCAGGAGTGGCTCTGCAGCCCTGGGCTGTGACAGCTTCCCCCAGCTGCTGGGTAGATCTGGGGCATGGGAAAGGCTGAGGGGAAATGCTGCTGGATCTGTGTTAATCCCTGCAGGCAATATTTGGTGGGGATGATTGGGTGCATTGCTGAGCTGCTCCTTTTGTGATTCTTTGCTGCTTTGAGCTGCAGTAAATGACACTGATTCCTTCAGTTGGAGTCTGTGCCTTTGGTGCTGACCCTGCCCACTGGTAAAACAAAACTGGCACAGTCTGGCCAGATGACAACAAAATGTCACTTGTTCAGTGTAAATGTGAGGAATCAGTCCCATCAGGAATTCTCAGATGGGAAGCCCTTCCCTGGAGTTCCCTGGCTCTGGAGTGGGCTGAGGTGGGAGCACCGTGTGAGCAGTGGGGCAGTTGGTTAAAAGAGGCTGACCCCCTGGATGTCTTCAAATGCAACCAAAACTTGCATCTGGAGAAGGAAAAGAACTTGTGCGTTTGGGCAGACAAAGATGAATTTGTTAAGAGTACATTGGAAACAGCAGCTTCAGAAGGAACAATTATTGTTGGAATGCTCCCACATGGAGCAACAGAAAAAGGTTTTAATCTTGAGCTCAGAGGCATTTCTGCAAGTGAAATAATAATATAACCATATACGTATTTATACTATAATAGGACCTTAGAATATCCATTTCTATATGTATATTTCCATATTTTATTTATTTATTTATGTATTTATATCTATCTATATCTATATTTCTATATCGCTGTCTACATAAAATAATAATGAGAAATAGTGCTGACAATACTAATTTGAAGCTTTGGCGGCTCAGGGATGTAACAGTAAATACCCTACAGAACAGAACTGGCGAGGACCCCCTCAGTGGTCAACTTTGTAAGGTTGTATACAATGAGAAAAGGAAGAAGGGATTAAATTGGCTCTTTTTACAGGGTTTGCTGATACTGTGATGCAGAGTGCTTTGTCTGTTCCTGTGAAAAATACAGTGATGAAGCCTGCAGGGTTTTTCATGTCCCAGACTATCCACAAGCTGCAGGACTGGTTGAATGGATTAAGGGTTTGTTAAAAGAGCAGTTGAAAGAATGAGGAGATGGGAACCTGTACCCATGGAGAACCCATCTCCCAGCTGTGCTCCATGCCCTTAACAATGGCCCACTGGGGAAATGGAAACCCCCTGGCTGTGCACAGCTGCACCCAATTTGCAAATCCAGCCATGGGCAGTGAGACTTGGACTGCCTGGGAAATTGTTCTGGCTGTGATGGCCCCTGGCAGGGCCAGCCCAGAGGCTGCAGGGCTGGGCCTTCATGCATTGGAATGAATTAGGATAAATTCAAAGCAAATGAGAGCTGTCAATACTGAAACAGGAATTCAGATTCCTCCAGGACACTTTGCTTTGGACACTGCTGGCTTGGAGCTTGGCCTTGCAAAGTGTTCATGTCATGGCAGGAGGAATTGATGCAGAATATCAAGGAGAAATTTCAGTAATTCTGTTAAACAGTAGTGAACAAGATTGGATTATTCAACCACATGACAGGGCAGCACAGTTATTGATATTGCAATTTTAAGAAAGACTGTGAAAAGAGGACCTTCCCCTCTAATCACCACCATTTGTGGAGATAAAGGGTTTGGATCCAGCATTCCTGATAATGGAGCCAGAGTGTGGGTCCAGAGGCCAAAAGGCCCTCCCGAGGCAGCTGAAGGAACAGCTCCTAGGAAAGACAACTCTGAGTCCTGAAACCTGGGCAGGAGCAATGGGAATGTGTCCCTGCAGCCAAGTGTTCTGTGTGAGAACAAGTAGATCTGACAGGATATTGTTTTGCACATCCTGCCAGACCAAATCTCCCTGTTTGCCCCAAGGGCCCCTTTGGAAAATGCTCTGATCCACGGGGCTCCATGTGAAGGCTGCTGTGACCCTGAGGGACTTGCAGAGGAATTCCATCCAGGAGCCTGGGTGCCCCTCAGGGACTGGGACCCGGCCCCCTTCCAGCCAGAGGGGAAAGGGCCCCCCAAGCCTTGTTAGGCACAGACAACGTGGTAAAGCTGCACAGCAAAGGGCCTGGGGGCATTATTCTGGAATTAAAAAGGCACCAGCTCCATGGACAACAGAATTATTGTTCCTAACTCCAATGAGATTGAGAAAAAAGAATGAGGAACGGTGTCACTAAAGTACTGCTGATGTCTGTAAGTTGTACCTTGATGGTCAGCCAGAATCTTTGTCTGCCACAAACACCTCTAGTGTTTGACCAAGGGGTTAGTGATCAAAATGGAATGATTAGTTATGAAAATGTAAAGCTCAGGGTAGCCAAAGTACTGCATGTCAGCAATTGCTGGGTGTGTTCTCAGCTGAAGTTGGGAGGAATGGGGTTCCCTTGGAGGGCCCACCCTGTGGGGTGGCCAGAACTCTGTCCATGGGCTCTGACTCGTCACTGTCAGTGAAGGGACAGTTAAAGAAAACACAGGAATACAGTGATCAGTGTGACAGGATTCCCTAAGATTTCCCTTCAGGAGAAACCAAACCCTGTTCTAGTTCTAGAGGCCACAGTGTGAGAGGATTTCTGTGCTTTCCCATCCCTGCCAGTGTCAGTAGAACTTGGGGTGCTGGAGCTGGTGGGTGTCAGTGTCACACCACTCTTGGCTGCAGGGCCACCATTTCGGGTCCTTCAGCCACAACCACAAGGAAGAGTTGGGGCCCAGAGAACATTTTCCCCCCAAGGAGTGCCTTGGTTTTCAGAAAGCAAAAGATTCTGCTTCCTCCTGTGCCCCATGTGTGCTGCCCCATCCTGTGGTGTTTTCATGAATCAGCTGAATGGATTATTATCAGAAGCAGCAAATGATGCTGTTAAAATGTGCAATAGCACATCCTGTGAGCTCCAACAAACACAAATGGGGACTCCACAGAACCACATGGCCTTGGATTATCTGCTTGCTGGCCAAGGAGGAGCCTGGGCTGGCATGGGAGAAGAATGTTGCACTGCTCTCAGGGATGGGTTTGAAGGCCAACAGTCAGGAATCCCCTTGGCACAAAGAGCAGTAGAAGAGTGGCAGCAAGAAGAAAATTCTTCTTGGTGGGATTGGCTTCATGGCTGCCAAATTGGAGGCTGCTGTGAAATGCATTTTGTGGCAGTGCCTGTCATCACTGCAGCGTGTGCACTTGGTGTGCACTCTGACATTCCATGTTAGAGTTGTTGTGATGCTTTGTGCTGGGCAGTGGAGTATTGAGACTTGTGTGAAAAGAGACAGTCTTGAGAAAAGAGAGGCATTTGATAAATAACAGAGAATAACAGCAACTATTTAGGCATGTTTTAAAAGGAAGGTGAATAGCTCAGAGTAGTGAAAGTAAACAGCACTTAATTGAAGCACAAGAGGAGATGCCTTTATGCCTAATATGTAAATCTAAACTGTGTTATTGAAAGAATTGTTATGAGGGTTGTAGTTCTTTGTAGGTCTGAGGATGGATCAAAGCACCCAGGTCTGAACAGGCCCTGAGGCAAAGTTCACCTCTAGATGAACCTTCCAACCAAATGTTATATTTGTATCCACTCCTTATGGAAGCAGTATTAACAATATGATCAGTGTATGTGTTCCTTGATAAAACATGGATTTATCTTTCTGTATTTAGAAACCAGACCAGACCACATCTGGCCTTGTTTGGGCTGAAGGATCAAAGTCAACTCCCTTGGTTTCTCCTTGAGCCCTGTCCAGGCTTTGGGAGAAAGCAGTGAGGAGAATGAAACCAGATGTTCCCACAGTAGCAGTGATGTCAGCTTGTTTGTTTAACAGTGTAAAAGCTGTGTCCTCTCCCAGCGGGCTTGGAGCCTCCTTGGCTGCAAAGGTGGGTGCACCTGCAGGAATTCCCAGTGTCTGGGAGTGGCTCTGCAGTCCTTGGCTTCCCCAGCTGATGTGTGGGTCTGGGTGATGGTGAAGCCTGAGGGGAACTGCTGATGGATCTTTCTTTAATCACTGCAGGCAATCTTTGGTAGTAATGACTGGATGGATTGCTGAGCTGTTTTTGTAATTCTTTGCTAATGATGATGTGCTTTGCTGAGCTTATCCTTCTGTAATTCTTTGCATCTGTGCAATGATATAAATGACACAATTCCTTAAGCTGGTGTCTGTGTCTTTGGTAGTGCTCCTGCCCACTGGTGAAACAGGGCCCCCTCTTGCCTGAGAGTTACCTGGGAAGACAAATCCCTCCCTCCAAAATTCCCCCCTTCCCCCTTGTTCCCCCTTTCCTACACTGACCATGATGTCCTATGGTCTGGGGTATCCCCGGGCTCAGCTGGGGTCACCTGTCCTGGCTGTGTCCCCTGCCAAGCTGCCCCGCAGCCCCAGCCCCTCCCCAGCGTGGCTGGACGAGGGGCAGGACAGGCCTTGGCTCTGCTGCAGCTCAGCAAGAACAAAACCATCTCTGCGTGCTCAGCCCTGTGCTCAGCACCGGCCCAGCAGTGTCTCAGTGCCAGTGTCTGTGCCCTCAGTGCCTGCCAGGGGTTTCCATGGCAACTGCCAGCACAGGTGACCCAGGTGTCACCTCCAGTGCCGGTTGCCATGGAAACAGTGCCCAGCACTGCCCCTTTCTGTCTGGCTGACCTGGCCTTTGGCCCTGGCAGTGGCGTTGGCTGCTGGTTCCTGGTGCCTGCCCGGCCAGCGCGGCACAGGGCAGGTGGCCATGGCACGAGCCCCCAGCAAGGGATCCCCTCTGGCTCTGGGCACTGACACCAGCCCTGAGCAAGGGGCCCAGGGCAGGTTTCCATGGCCACCAACCACCACAACGGGTCTGGGCATTGGTTGCCATGGCACCAAACCAAGGAACGGGTCCCGTGGCCGTTGCCATGGCACCTGGTGGCACCAAGGAGTGTCACTGCAATTGTCCCTGGAACAGCCCTGGCACCGCTTTGTCCTGAGGGTTGCCATGGCAGCCCAGGGCAGCAACAGCTCTGCAGGCAAGTGGCCATGGAACCTGGCTGCAGCAATGGCTCCTTGGGCTGGTTTCCAAGGAAACCTGAACTGATGGGGGTTGCCATGGCACCCAAAGCCAGCAGTGGGGTCACTGCAGTGTCCATGGCAACAGTCCCTAGCAATGGCCCACTGCAGGTTGGGATGATGATCAACCCTCACAGCTGGCCCAGGGCAGGTCTGGAGTGCTCTTGGGGGCACCTTGGGCTTGGCACACACTTGAGGAGGGTGTCTGTTTGCCATGGGGAAACTCAGGAGTTTTAGATTGCTTCAAAAATCAAAGAAGGAAAATTCCTCTTTGGCTGTGTGCAGCCAGTTCTCCAAGCCAAACACGTCCCAGGTGAGTGAGGAGAGACACGATGGGCTTGGGGAATGTGGAGCAAGGTTGTCCACACTGGCTCTGACCTCAAGGCACAGCTGCTCTGAGCAGGACAGAACTCCTTAGGAGAGTCCCTGCATCAATATCAGTCACTGAATGCTGCAATCACCTCTGGTGTAATAAGAACAGCAATAAAAGACACCCTTTAAAATAGGAATCCATATTTCCTAGAAGCTCTTTGAACAATTTCTTTGTAACTGTCGAAGGAAACCCTCCTAAAGAACTGCACTAGAGCAGAGGGAAATCAAGGCAGAGCCGTGGTTTGTCAGGACTTGCTTGATCCTATTGAGCCTCCCTGTGCATTTGGAGCTGAGCCCTTGAACCTCAGGGCCTGGGAGGAGATTGCACAAACCTTTCCAGGAGTCAGAGTCAGTGGAAACACTCAAAGTGTCTCAAGGCATTCATGGGTCCCACTGAGGTCCCTCTCCAACACAGGCTCCTCATGGACTCTCTGGAGGAGAGAATTGGTGGCCAGGATGGCACAAAAACCTCTCAGACACTCAGTGTGGAAAGGAAAATCCTTAAAGTATCCTTAACACCTTGAGTGTCTCAAAGCATGAATGAGCCTCAGGTGGGCCTTGGGCTCATTTGGTCCCTCAGGAGCTGGGCTGGGGGCTCCAGAGGTGGCTGTGGAGCATTGCCTGTGCTGTGCCAGGGACTGGCAGGCACTGCTGGGCTGGGATAGAGGCTCTGGGGGGATTGGGGTTCCAGGGCAGGGCAAGGCTGGACCTGCCCCTTCCTCTCCCCCACACACAAAATGTTTCTAGCTAAGTCTCCTCCAGTCTCTCACAGTAAGGCAGTGTTGGAGGTGAAATCCCATTTCTGGCCATGGACATCTGGAGGAGAAGGACAGTTCTTTTCCATAGGAAGGAAAGCACAGACCCCAATGTTTGGAAGGCAGCTGAGTGTCTCACTAGTCCAAATGCCAGCCAGACTTGTCAGCAAAGGAAGATTGTGTTTGGGAGGAGCCTTTAGATTTAGGAAATTTCGGAGCTGAACCCAGTTTTGGCCATGGGCACCTGGAGAAGCAGGACAGTTCTTTCCCATAGGAAGGAGAACATGGAGCCTTCCCCAGGGTTTTGGGGACAGATGAGAGGTGACCCTCATGAAACCATTGCAAGCCAGACTTGTTCTGGCAATATTGCTATGGGAACAATCTCTGGATATAAGGAAATTTGGAGGTGAAATCCCAATTCTGGCCCTGGGTGCCTGGAGCAGAAGGACAGTTCTTTTTCATTTGGAAGGAAAGCACAGAGCCCCAGTGTTTCAGCAGCAGATGAGAAGACGCTCAACATACCAGGGTCAGCTGGACCAGTCAGGCAGTCCATGGGAGGCCAAACCAGCCAGGCCTGTTCTGTGTTCCCTTGGTTTTATGGGGCTCCAGAGTGTCACAATGGTGCCTTGGATTCATTGGGCCCCTCAGTGTCATAAGGGTGACTTGATTTCAATGGGTTCCAGCAGTGTCACAATGGCCCCTTGATTACAGGAAGACCTGCAGTGTCACACTGGCCCCTAGGTTTGATGGGGTCCCACAATGTCCCAGTAGCCCCCAGGTGTCACAAGGCCCCTCAGTGTCACAATGGCCCCCAGGATTCCATGAGGCCTTGCAGTGCCACAATGGTCTCCGTGGTTCCCCAGGCCTCACAATGTCACGTGGCTCCTCTGTTCCATGAGGTCTGCAATGTCACAATGGACCATGGGACCCTGGGGGTTTGCTGTGTCACAATGGTCTGCTTTGGCTCCACAGTGTCACAATGGACCTTTGGTTCCATGCAGCCCTGCAGTGTCACAAAGGCCTCTTGGTTTCACCAGGCCCCACAATATCACAATGGTCCTCTTGGTTCTGTGGGGACCCCCAGGGTCACAATGGTCTCACTGGTTCCATGAGGCCTCCCAGTGTCACAATGCTTTGCTTCTTCCATGGGGCCTCATAGTGTCACAATGGTCTCCATGTTTCCATGAGTCCCCTGAGTGTCTCAATGGTCTCTGTGTTTCCATGGTGCCCCTCAGTGTCACAATGGCCCCTTGGTTCCATGAAGCTGTAAAGTGTCACAATTGTCTCTGCATGGTTCCATGAGGTCTTGCAATGTCACAATGGACCTTTGGCTCTATGGAGTCTCGCAGTGTCCCAATGGCCCCTTGGTTCCATAACACCCCAAAGTGTCACAATGGTCTCACAGTTCCATGAGGCCCCGCGGTGTCACAATGGACCCTTGGGGCCTCTCAGTGTCACAATGATTCCTACATTCCATGGAGCCACACAGCGTCAGTACAGTCCCCTTGGTTCCATGAGGCCCAGCAATGTCACAGTGCTCTCCATGATTCCATGAGGCCCCACAGTTTCACAAGGGTCCCTTGGTCTCACAGGGCCCCACAGTGTCACAAGGCTCCCTTGGTCTCACAGGGTCCCACAGTGTCACAAGGCTCCCTTGGTCTCACAGGGTCCCACAGTGTCACAAGGCTCCCTTGGTTCCATGGCCCTGTGCTGCTGCATTCCCCCCTCCCCTTCTCAGGCCGCCCTGCCAGCTCAGAAATGCTCCTTGGGCTTCGGCCTTGGCCAACAGCCCCTGGGCTCAGCTCCTCTGCAGCTCATCACAAACACTGTCTGCCCCAGGCACTGCTGCTGCCCAAACAGCTCCTGGCTCCTTTAGGAGCAGCCCTGGGAACTGGTTTTGTTCCCTCCGTGGCACAACATCCCTGTTCTCACCTTGCCAAAGAAAGCTGTTGATGCCAAGTGTGGCCAGGATGAACCATTCCTGGACTGAAGCCCCTCTCGTTGGGCCCTGCAAACAGCGCTCCAAAAGGAGCCCTTGGAGCTCTGCTGGGCCAGCGACTCCCTCTGAGTGGGGCCTCTCCCAGCCGGGAACTCTCCCGTTTGCTGCACTCGGGGATCCCAAACAACCACAGAGCCTGGGCCGATCCCCCCACTCCTCCAGGCTCAGCCCTTCACCCACTGGGGAGATGCCAAAGCATCAGCAGTGAGCATTCCCTGCCCTCAGGGGAATTCCTCACAGGTGCCTTGCACTGACTCTTGGTGTCTGTGTGCACACAGGAGTGCCTGTGCTGGGGAAATGTGGCAGAAATGCTGCTCTCTGAGGGGTCTGAGTGCCTTGGACTGCTGAGTCAGTCAGGTCTGTAGGTAAGGCTAAATCACAAGGTCTAAATGAAGTTAAATGCTGCTAAGAGTTGTTCTTTTGCTAAGTTGTTTAATGTATGTTATAAGCGGAGTTAAATACTGTTAAATGTTATGCTTCTGTTAAATTGCAAAGTCATAGATTTTAAGTTAGGTTAAATACTGTTAAGTGCTGTTCTTTTGGTAAATTGTGAATTTTAAGGTATCAGTCAAGGTTAAGTCCTACTAAGTTTTAGCTCTGTTAACCTTTTGGGCTGTGTTTGTTTTATCCTTGCCCTCACAGTCCTTGTGTCACACACACACACACACACACACACACACACACACACACAGGGACAGTTCTCGGTTCTTTTCTGGTTTGATTGCCTGGATTCTGTTTGGTTTTGTTGTTGCTTTGTTTCCCTGGTGTGCTTGAAGTGTCCAGCCAGGAGCAGAGTGACTCTTGCCACGGAACTTTGTGCTGCTGTCCCTTAATATTAAATCTGGTTTTTGCTGATCCCTTACTGGGGATTTTTTCAGCGCTCTCAAGCCCTCGTTCGTAACAGGGTGAAGGAGCCCTGGCCCAGGCTCTGGCCCTGGGGGACATGGGGATGCTGCCGGGGGGTCCCTGTCCCCCTGTCCCATCCCCAGGGCCCCGGCCCCCCGTCCCCGTGTCAGGCTCTGGGGTCGATCTCGTGGAACATCCTCTGGGGGAGGCTGCGGCGCTGGGGGCGGGGGGATCCGGGGCGAGAGGGGACCCTGCTGTGCATGAGCAGGGTTGGACTGCTCTGGGGGGAACTGTGAGGGGGGACAGGGCAGAGTGACTGTCGCTGTAGGACATGAAAGAACGCACACACGCACCGCTCTCCAGGTGAGAAGGAAAAGAGGGCGTTTATTCTCTGACTCCATAATTTATAGTTTTACAAAGGTGACAGTGGATTGGAGGGTGACAGTGCCACCTCTCCACAGACACTGGCTTAACCAGCAGTCCGTCAACAATGTCCGTTTTCACAAGAATGTAAACTACAAGTTGTTTACAGAAAAGTGTGTGGGAAAGTTCTTTACAAAAATGTCAATATCAGAAGGCCTTTCTAGAAATCTCAAAAACCCAGGGTGACATCTCACCCTTTTTTGTTTAAAAGAAAAAGAAAAGAAAAATGAACAATGCTCAGTGTTCGCTTGCGGAGGAATCATCGGAGTGACCGCTCTCATCATCTGCATCAGAGTCATCACTCAATGATTCACCCGCTTGATGCCTTTCAGGTTGGTCACGGTTTCCATCTTGTTCATTGGCTGGATTCTGTCTCTGCGGTCGTAGGTCAGGGCGAACACATTTTGAAGGTACCCAGCGTACCCCAGTATCTGTGGATACACAAGCATACCCGCGCCCCGAAGCGATCAGGTCATAGGGACCTTCCCACTGTTTGGTGACTAAATTCCGCACCCGAACCTTCGCCCGAGGCTGATGTGCCTCGTCCGCAGCCTGCAATGAGAGATGGTGATTCAAAATGACAGGATTATTTGAGTTCTGCGGCACTGTGAGATGATTGATTGTGCACAAAGCTTTTGCCAACCGACTGTGCGGGGTTTCACCCTGCATTCCCCGTTTTTGTTTTTGTAGAACCTGCTTCAGAGTACCATGAGCGCGTTCTACAATAGCTTGACCAGTTGGAGAATGTGGGATACCAAACCTATGCGAGACCCCCCACAACTGCAGGAACTGCCGCACCTTTTGTGATGCATAAGCAGGACCATTGTTGGTTTTCACAGCAGAAGGTATGCCCAGAACAGCAAAGGCCTGCCTCCAGTGGGCAAGGACATCACGGGCCTTCTCCCCAGTGTGAGCCGAAGCCCACATCGCAGAGGAGAACGTGTCCACCGTGACATGCACATACTTGAGCCGGCCAAACTCGGCAATCTGGGTGACATCAGTCTGCCACAGCTCCAAGGCCCTAAGGCCTCTGGGGTTTACCCCTGCTGGCAAAGGCGGAGCAAGTGCATGGCAGTCATCACATGACTCAACAATGTCACGAGCCTCAGTCGGCGTCAGGTGAAACTGCTTCTGCAGAGTATGTGTGTTTTGGTGGAAAAACCCATGCGATGCCTTGGCCTGCGCGAGTGTGTCAGGCTGAGGCGCTACCCACGCCGGGTTAGCCAACTTGTCAGCCCTCGCGTTACCTTCCACTATAAAGCCTGGCAAATTGGTGTGACTCCTCACATGCAGAACATAGAATGGATGAACCCGAGCCTGAATGGCACACCACAGGGTCTTCAGTAAACGAAACAAGGCAGGATTACTGACCTCCTTCAAAACCGAATGACCCAGCCGTTGTGCGATATCTGCCACATAGGCGGAATCCGTGACCAAGTTGAAAGGTTCCTGGGAAAATTTCTCAAATGCCATGACAGCAGCCTTCAGTTCAACCAATTGGGCTGACCCTTCCTCATGGCCTACCAACACCTGCCACTCAGATCCGTCCCTCCAGGTAACGATGGCCTTTCCTGTCCTTCCTGAACCGTCAGTGAAGACGGTGGGTCCTTGCACGGGGTCCTGGCTATGTTTAGGCCGCAAAGAGATCTGTGTGCATTTTGCCATATGCAGTAGCCTATGGCTGGGCAGATGATAAGAAATCTGCCCTGAAAAATTTTCCAGAGCACTCTGCAGGGACACACTGTTTGCAAAGCTCCAGTCAAAATCCTCCCATGACACCGGGAGTATGATCTTTGCAGGATCCGCACCCATCAATTGCAAACACCGTTGCCGGCATTTGAGTATCAAATGAGCAATCAGCTCAAACAATGCAGTTGCCGTCTTCCGCGGCTGATGGGGTAGGAAAACCCATTCCAGAACGTGCAAGGGATCAGACCATTCGTCACTCCATTGGCCAATAATGCCTGTGGGGTACGAATCTGGAGTGGTGACAAACACAGTGATATCAACGGAGGGATCAATGCGATAGACCTGGCAAGCCGAAACAGCCTGCTGAACCACCTCCAACGCCTTATGCGCCTCATGGGTCAATGTGCGAGGTGACTTTAGATCAGAGTCTCCCTTCAACAAATCGTACAGAGGACACAGCTGTGCATCGGTCAGTCCCAAGTACGGACGCAACCAAGTGATGACGCCTACTAGTTTCTGAGCATCATTCAGCGTCTTCACGGAATGCACAAATTGTACCTCCTGGTGACAGATCGTTCGTTCCAGAATCTTGACCCCCAAGTACTTCCAAGGTGGTTGTTGTTGAACCTTCTCTGGAGCTACCTGCAGTCCATGAGCATGTAAGGCATCGAGCAGCCGAGGCTGAATCCTCAGCAGCTCATCCTGGGTGGACGCGGCCACCAAAATATCGTCCATATAATGATACAGACGTGCATCAGGGAACTGCTTGCGAACTCCAGACAAGGCACGAGCCACATACCACTGGCATATGGCCGGGCTGTTCCGCATGCCCTGAGGCAATGTCGTCCATTGATATCTCTGTGCGGGCTCAGCCTCATTAATTGCTGGCACTGAAAAAGCAAATTTCGGCCTGTCATCAGGATGCAAAGGAATTGAAAAGAAACAGTCCTTTACATCGACAATAAGGACCGGCCAGTCTGCGGGAAGCATGGTAGGTGACGGCATGCCTGTTTGCAACGTCCCCATGCTTTCCATCACGGCATTGACCTTTCGGAGATCTTGTAACAACCTCCATTTACCAGATTTCTTTTTTATACAAAAGACAGGAGTGTTCCAGGGACTGGTAGAAGGCTCCAGATGACCCTGGTCCAACTGCTCCTGCACCAAATTCCGAAGGGCGTCCAGTTTATCTCGAGGAAGGGGCCACTGCTTTTCCCAAATAGGTTTGTCCACCAGCCACCGTATAGGAGGCGTGGGACACCCTGCGCCCTTCACTGCAGTGGCCCCCATCAAAAATCCGTCCCGATGCGCACCCCCCAGACAGACAGAACATCCCTCCCCCAAAGGTTGGCAGGAGTAGAAGTAACATGAGGCCTAACCCAGGCCGTCTGTCCCTCCGGGTTCACGACAAGTACCGGCCGCTGGCTCACATAACATTGCGCCGTCCCTCCCAGGCCCGCGACAGATGTCCCCACCGGGTCCAAAGGCCACTCCGGGGGCCATGCGGCAAGGGAGAGAACCGTGACATCAGCACCGCTGTCAAGAAGCCCGCGGAGGTGGATTTCCGACGGCGTTGCGCCAGGAACAGACAGGGTACACAGCATCTCGGGACGGTCCTTGGTCAGAACAGCAGTCCAGTGAACTTGAGGCGACCCAGTGGATCCAAAGCCACCAGCTCCACGTGACTGGTCAGCCGTCCTGCGAACAGAGGACTTAAAAGGTACAAGTTGAGCAATCCGTGTCCCCTTCGGGATCGTGACAGGGGGGGTGGGTGTGGAAACCATGGCACAAATCTGCCCTGTAAAATCCGCATCAATGAGCCCCAGGTGAACAATGATGCCCTGAAGGGTGGCACTAGACCTCCCCATAAGGAGAGCACTCATGCCCCCACCCAAAGGACCAAAGGCATCTAGGGGAACCTTGTGTATCTCAGAAGACTCTAAGACAACTGTTGCTGCGGTGCAGACATCCACGCCTGCTGATCCGCGGGTGCTGGCTGCAAGCCGGCAAAGGAGACCTCCATCGGCTCCAGGGTCTGGGGAGGAACTTGTGTCTGGGCGCGCCTCCCCATCTGCGCGCTTCGCTGGGGGTTTAACGAGCCCGGTAAAGCCTGGCCATTAACATGAACCGTCGCCTTACACACGTTGGACATGTGATTCGGCCTACCACACCGACCGCACAAGAACATGGGGAATTTGGCCTTTTGCGCTTTCTTCCCCTTCTTCTTCCCAGCCTGCGCAGTCCCCTGCTGTGGCCGCCTGCCTTGTGGCGATGCCCAAACCGGCTGCGCAGCAGCAGCCACGCCAGCCAGCTTCCGACTCGGAGGAACGACTCTCGCACAGGCCTCCGCCATCTCCCAAACGGTAGGATCACCAGGCATGGCTGCTATGACCTTCTTACAAGCCTCATTGCAATTGTACCTGACAAGGTTTGCAATCGTAGCAGTCCTTACCACAGGATCAGGCAACTGCCTCTCTATGGATGCAGTCAGCCTTGCCGCAAACGTCATGAAAGGCTCATCGTCCCCCTGGACAATGGTCGAAAATGGCTGCCTTGGAGCAGCCATTTCCATAGTTTGAACAATTGCCGCCATGCCCAGCGTGCGGCACTGATCCAACACAAGGGGATCGTATCCAACTTGCCCTTGAACATTGTCATACCGTCCTGTTCCCATCAGCATGTCAGCTTCAACTCTGTGCCTGGGGTCCTGTGGGCTCAGCGTTGCGTTCTGTGCCACTGCTTGAGCCGCCAACCGGCCCCACTTGGTCTCGAAAACACCAAACTGCACAGGGTCAAAGAGAGAATGTGCCACACAACGAAGATCATGAGGTGTCAACACATCTGAAACAATCCTGCGAAGAGTCTGCATAACTTCTGCAGATCCCAAGCCATGCTTAGCAACTGCCTCCCGGAGTTCCTTCTCCAGCTTATATGAAATGGGCTCATAGGTGTTCTGAGCAACACCCCTGAGCACAGGGAAAACCTGGGGAGCCCCTGGCAAAGCCATTGCACCTGTTGTGTCCCGGTCAGGGACAAGAGAGGACGAGCGGCCGAAAGCCAAGTCAACGTCTCTCATCCCCGCGCCCCCTGCAGCACCAGCAGAGCCAAAAGGGTCCACTGGGTGACCCTGCCAATGCCGTGCAGAGGCAGGTTCGTTCATCTCATCGGCTTTTGTTTTTGTATCACGCCAAAACCGCTCGGCGTGCCTTGGACGAACTGTCACCTGACATTCAGGAAGGGTCCAAAGGTTCGACGAGGAAACACCCCGGCTCCTGGCTCCCACCGGCCTCCCACCAGCCGTGTCAGCAGTTGCACTAAAGGTAAAAACCCCAGTGCCCTGTGGCGCCGCAGCCCCAGTAGGAGTCGCCGCGCTGCACACGGGTGCCGGCACAGCCCTCACATCTGTCTCTGACCAGGATGCACCCCGCGCGGGGCCCCCCTCCCCTGGCACGGGAGGGGGGCGGGGCGCCGAGAATGATGCAACCTGTGAGACATTTCCCTCGGGGGGTGGCACAAGGGAACCAGGCAGGCCGCCTATGAGCGTCCATCTCGGCCCACCCGAGACCACAGTGGGTATCGCCCCCACCGTGCGGAGCGGGACGGGCTGCCCGCTCCCCGGAGCGGGGCCGGGCACAGCCCCGATCGGCGTCCCGCCCCCTGCTGGGAGAGGGGCGGGCCGCCCGCCCACCAGGGCCGAGCCGGACGGAGTGCCGACTGACACTCCGCCCCCCGCCGGGAGAGGGGGAGCCTGCCCGCCCACCGGGGCCGAGCCGGGCGGAGCGCCGACCGACACTCCGCCCCTGGCCGGGAGGGAGGGGAACAGCCCGCCCACCGGGGCCGAGCCGGGCGGAGCGCCGACTGACACCCCGCCCCCGGCCGGGAGAGGGGGAGCCTGCCCGCCCACCGGGGCCGGGCCGGGCGAGGCACCTTCCGACACTCCGCCCCCGTCCATCTCCACCGACTGCGCATGCCCAGCAGGCTGCACCGGCTCAGAGACGGGGGGAACCTCCCCCTGCTCCGAAGGGTCCGATCCGGGGGCGGGAGAGCCCGTCCCCATCACGCTCGGGGAAAACCTCACAGAGACACCGCAGTTAGGGCATAGAGCCGTCACCGTTCCCGATCCAGGCGGGGGTGAGTCTTGGCTCTCGAGAGCCGGGAAGGCATAGAGAGAGGGCGTCCCGCCCCCCTCCCCGCCGCCCGCGCAGGGCGGGGTGGGGCGAGGACAGACCGCCGACTCCCCAGAAGCCCCCAAACCCGAGACCAGCTGGCCAGGAGCCCAGTCCACCCCGGGGGAGCAACCACCATCCCCGAGGACACCGTCCCGCGGCAGGGAGGGAGGGGGGGCCACCTCAGGCAAAAACTCAAACTCCTCGTCATCCACGTCTGAGACAGAGGGGGACCCCTGCAGTCTACAAGGACTACAAGAACCAGAACCGAGCCAAACAGTTTGGCATATTTTCCACTGTATTAAAAGCGGCGCCACATCGGTGGTACAATCATCGAGGAGGGCCTCCATAAGGCGATCCCCCAGGAAAGACCACTCCTGCCTGGAAAATGCCTTCGTAGGGACCGAAAAAAAAACCTTGTCCCCGGGCCCATAAAAACAGCCTCACAAGACTATCCCAGGAAACAGAAATCTGTTTCCATTCCAGGAGAGACTTCCATAGGTCTAAAACGAGGAAGTCTTCCTCAGAAGGCACAGAGGTCGCCATCACCCCAAAAAACAGTAAGCTAACACCGAAAGGGAAGACACAACCTCACCACAGTATCTTATCCTAGCCCGGGCTGCAGTACACTCGTCGGTCACCAGATGTCGCTGTAGGACACGAAAGAACGCACACACGCACTGCTCTCCAGGTGAGAAGGAAAAGAGGGCGTTTATTCTCTGATTCCATAATTTATAGTTTTACAAAGGTGACAGTGGATTGGAGGGTGACAGTGCCACCTCTCCACAGACACTGGCTTAACCAGCAGTCCGTCAACAATGTCCGTTTTCACAAGAATGTAAACTATAAGTTGTTTACAGAAAAGTGTGTGGGAAAGTTCTTTACAAAAATGTCAATATCAGAAGGCCTTTCTAGAAATCTCAAAAACCCAGGGTGACAAGTGACCTCCCCAGTGACCTCACACAGCCCCTGTGATGTCACAAACCCCCTGATATGTCACATAGCCATATCTGTGAATTCACAGAGCCCCATGTGATGTCATACAGCCCCTCTGATGTCACAGAGCCAACTCTATGTTCCCCTTTTGATGTCATACAGCAGTGCTATGATGTCACCAAAGACTGATGTCACAATGTCCCCCTGTGATGTCATAATCTGTTCTGTGATGTCTCAGCCTGATCTATGATGTTACACAGCCACCAGCTGATGTCACAACCCACTCTGTGATGCCAGAAAGCCACAGCCAATAAAGGCAGACTCTGCTCTATGGCTTCATATCCTACTCTGTGATGTCACTGCCCCCTCAGTGATGTCACAAAACCCACAAGAACTCAGTTACATTGAAACACTGAAATTTCTTGTACTTTGAAGAGATCCCTGTCAGGGACAAAACTGAGAAAGTGTCCCCATATTCCAAGTAGAGCAGAACACTGGAGGCAGTGATGACAGGTGGGGATATGCAAGGCAAAGGTGTCTCTGGTGCTGAGCAAAACTGGATGTGTTTCAGGAATGCAAAAGGCCAAGGCCTGAGCCCCAGACGCTGGCAAGGCAGATCCTGTCCCTCCCTCATTGCTCAGGGCTCTTCCCGGGATGGGCAATGGCATGTGGGAATGTGCAATGCCAAGGGCAGGACTGTGGGGCGGCCCCTGCCAGGCTGCTGAGCAGGGACAAGGAGGCAATGAGGCCCCAGGGCTGCAAGGGTCACCTGTCCCCTCGTGGCCCTAGGGCCAGCAGCCATGGCCAAAGTGCTGCAGGAGTTGGCTCTGTCAGGGCCTTGCAGCTGCTGCCCATCCCTGTGCCCTGTGCAGCCCAGGCTGTCCTACGGTGTCCCTGCCCCGGCCTCTGTCCCTGCAGGCTGTCGGCATTCCCCGGCTGCCCCACCTGGCTGGCCCTTTCCTTTGCTGACAGCTCTGCCTCTGCCTGCCTCTTCCTGCCCACACAAAGCCTTGGCCTTGATACCAAAAGTATTAATTCCATTTTTACCCTGCCTGTGAGCTTTTAGCACAGGAACAAGGCCTGCAGGGGCTGCTTTCCCAGCAAGGATGGTTGGAAGACAAGAAGAAAACATCTCTCTCAAGCGTGCAGTGATAGAAAAAAGAAGGACTGAATCTGAGGACTTGGGGTGGGTTTCATGGTAATGGGTAAATTGTAATACCCATTTAGTGACTGTATATGAGCAACCCACTGGTAGAATGACATGTCCATGTAAGGTCAGGAGTTATCCCTCACAAGACCTCAGGCCTGAATAAACAATACCTTCTTATGTAATAAATAAGTGTTAAGGAGTCCTATTCTGATATTTCAGAGATTGGGTGACAGAGGGGCCTCACAGAACCAAGGACTCAACTGTGACACTGTGCAATCTCATGGAAAAAAAGGGTCTCCATTGTGACACCATGGAACACCATAGAACCAAAATCCATTTTGGCACACTGGGGCCACATTGAACCAATGGTCCATTGTGATACTGTGGCTCCAAGGAGACCATTGTGACATTGAGAAACCTCTTGGAAGCAAGAGGCCATTGTGACACAGCAAGGCCTTGTGGAACCATGGGTCCATGGTGACACTGTGGAACCTCATGGAACCAAGGTGACCGTGTTCTACTACAGACTTTCATGGAACAAAGGGACCATGGTGACACCTCATGGAACCAAGGTGACCGTGTTCTACTACAGACTTTCATGGAACAAAGGGACCATGGTGACACGATGGAACCAAGGAGATTGTTGTTGGCAGTACAAAAGCTCATGGAACGAGAAGTCCATTGTGACACAGCAAGGCCTCATGGAACCAAGGGTCTCTTGTGTGGCCTCATGGAACCATGAGCTATTGTGACACAGCGTGGCCACGTGGAGCCAAGGGGCCACTGTGACACTGCAGATCCAAGGAGACCTTTGTGACTTCGGAACCTCATGGAACCAAGAGTCCATTGTTCCACTGTGGGATCCTATGGAACCAAGGGGATGACAGTGACATTGTGGGGTCTCATGGAACAATGGAGACTCTTCTGACACTTTGGGACCCACTGAAACCAAGGGGTCATTACAGCATGGCAAGGCTTCAAGGAATCAAGGGGGCTACAGTGATCCCTGTGGGTCTCCATGGGACCACGGGTCCAACAGAACCAAGGACACCATTGTGACACTCTGGGGCCTCATGGAACCAAAGGTCCATTGTGACACAGCAGGGCTTATGAAACCATGGAGGTCATTTTTACACTTTGAGGCCTTGTGAAACCAAAGGGCCATTGTGGCACTTCAGAGCCTTGTGGAGCCAAGGGGACCACAGTGACACTGTGGGGCTCCATGAAACCAATGGTCTGTTGTGACACTGCAAGGCCTGATGGATCATGGAGACTATTCTGACACTACAGTCTAACTGAACCAAGGGGCCATTGTGACACCACAAGGCCTCATGGAAGCAAGGAACCATTGTGACACTCTGGAGTGTTAGCAGGCCAAGGGGCCGTTGTCACACAGTGTGTGACCCCATGGAATCAAAGGTCCATGGTGACATTGCAGAGCCTCATGGAATCCTGGAGGCCATGAGGACACTTTGAGGCCTCGTTGAGCCAAGGGGCTCTGCAGGCCCTCATGGGACCAAGGAGACCCTTCTGACATTGTGAGTGCCCATGGAACGAAGGGTCCATTGTGACACTGTGGTACCAAGGAGACCCCTGTGACCTTGCAAGGCCTCATGGAAGCAAGGGACCATTGTGACACTTTGGGCCCTCATGAAAACAAGAGGCCAGTGTGACACATCGGGGCCACATGGAACCAAGGATCCAATATGACACTACCACTGTGACACTGCAGGGCCCCATGGGTACAAGGGAAAAGGTAACAGGTCTGGTTGCCTTGGCCTGACTGGGCCAACTGCCCTCAGCTTGTTGAGGGTCTCTTCTCATGTACCCCTGAAACCCTGGGGCTGTGGGCTTTCATTCAAATGGAAAAGAACTGCCCTTCTCATTCAAGCATCCATGGACAAAATGGGATTCCTCCTCCAAAATTCCCAATATTCAGGGGTGGCTCCCGGACAAAAGCTGCCATTACCAACAAGTCTGACTGACTTTGACTTCCTGAGAGTTGGCTTTCATCTGCCTTCAAACACTGAGGCTCTGTGCTTCCCTTCCTATGGAAAAGAATCTTGCCTCCTGCTCAGGCCCCCATGGCCAAAACTGGTACTTTTTAGTCTGAAATTCCCTATTAGCAAGGTTCTCCCAGACAAAAGCTGCCAGGACAGAGATTACTGGCTGACTTTGGCCTCTGGTGGTCATCTCTCATCTCAAGGAAGCCTTGAGGAAAGTATTTGAACAGGTTTGACAGAGGGACATCAATAAGTCTCACACTCTTAAAAACTCAGATGCTCTTCTGATCATGTGTCTTTTTTTTTCTTATTGTGTATTATGCATGAAATATTATTTTCAGCTAAGAAATATTCTTCTTATCACTCTCTCAGTGTTATCTGAAGCAAAACACCTCATCTACATATGACTCCAGGTCACCTATATAAGCAAGCACAATAAAGAATCCAGCAGGAATTATTTGTGTCTGCTTCCATCTGTCACATCTCTTGAGCTGGAGGTGCAGCCCCAGCACTTGTGAGGGCTCAGGTGGTCACAAGCTCAGCTCCCACACAGAAAACCTGTGGACCCTGGGGGTGCTCTTCTTGGCCCCTGCACGCTCAGCCAGGCTGAGATGGATATGATGATGTCTGTGCCGGGCTCTCGGAGCCCAGCCCAGCTCCCTGCAAGCTCTCCCAGATGCCCTGAGCTTTGGGCAGCACCAAGGGCCTCTGGCCAGCCCAGCCCAGCCGGCTCTGGCCCCACAGCTCTGCTCAGGCCAGGCTGCTCTGGGCACTGGCCCCACGGCCTCAGCCCCTGGCAAGGGCACAGCAGCAGCTGCAGCTCCCACAGGACTCAGCCCCAGCCATGGGGGAAGGGGCTTGGCCCAAGGCACAAGGAGGCTCCCTGGGTGCCCTGCTCCCCTCTGGCTGAGGTGTTGAGAGCTCTGCAGCCCCTGCTGCCATCCCATCTGCCCAGGGCAGCACAAGAGCCCCGGCCTTGGGGCCCTCCAGAGCTGCTCCTGCTCCAGGTCCAGGACCCATCCCAAAGCTGGGGCAGCCACAGAGCTGTGCCCATTTTTGTTCATGGCTGCTCTGATGGGGATGGATCCTCAGCCACTGGGAGGTTGCTGATGAATTTTATTCCTCCAGAGGCCTCTTCTTTCTTGAGCTCTTCAGTTCAGGTATTCACTGTAAAAGGCTGATAAACATTTGTTTAAAAGACCTGAACAGGAAAGGCCCCAAGGAATAATCTAAGTTTTCATATTTTCTGTGGTTAATTAGACATATTTCAGAAGTGTATTCAAAGTGAATCTGCTATATTGAAAAAAGAAGCAGAGAGAACTGTTTTGTCTTGTTTTCTTTTCCTGTTTATAGTTTGGTATCAGCAATGTCCAATTGATATTGACCTCCAGCACCTTCTAATGCAGTCTGAACAGATACGAAAATCCAGACCCTTCATGGCCAACAATCAATCAGACATTGTCCCCACCCTCTCTCCACCATTTCCCTCATCCAACGCCTGGCACTCCTATGGATCAGGAATGGTGTGGCCAGCAGGAGCAGGGCAGTGATTCTTACCCTTTGCTCATCACTAGTGGGACAGCACCTCGAGTGCTGTGTCCAGTTCTGGGCCCCCCAAATTATGAAGGACATGGAGGGGCTGGAGTGTGTCCAGAGAAGGGCAACAAGGCTGGTGAGAGGTCAGGAGCACAAGTCCTGTGAGGAGTGGCTGAGGGAGCTGAGGTTGTTTATCCTGGAAAAGAGGAAGCTCAGTGGAGACCTCATCACTCTCTACAACTCCCTGATAGGAGGGTGCAGCCCGGTGGGGTTGGGCCCTTTTCTCAGAGAACAGTGACAGTAACAGAGGACAAAGCCTTTAGCTGCACCAGGGGACATTTAGGCTGGACATTAGGAAATATTCTTCCCACAAAGCGTGATTGGGCATTGCAAGGGCTGTCCAGGAAGGTGGGTTAGACACTGTCCCTGAAAGTGTTTAAGGAAAGACTGGATTTGGCACTCACTGACATGGTCTGGGTGACAAGGTGGTATTGAGTCCCAGGTTGGACTTGATGCTCTCCAAGGTCTTTTCCAGCCTGGCTGATTCTCTGATGATTGTGACACTGCAGGGCCCTGGGGAAGCAAGGGGCCATTGTGACACTGCAGGGCCTGGTGGCACTAAGAGGACCATGGTGACACTGTGTACGACATGGCAGCACAGAGCCAAGGGGCCATTGTGACACTGTGGGGCTGAATGGAAGCAAGCAGTCCATTGTGACAGTCTTGGTCCTGGTGGAACCACCTAGGCCACTGTGAAACTGCAGGGCCTTGTTGAACCAAGGGGCCATTGTGCCACTGTGAAACCAAGGAAACTCTTGGGAGAGCCTGGGGACAATGGAATCACGGGGCCATTGCTCCATTGCAAGGACTCATAAACTGAGGGAATAGTTGTGACACTGTGGTGGCCCATGGAATCAATGGTCCCAGGTGACTCCGCAGGATCTTGTGTCACCAGGGATCCATTGTGACACTGCAGCACCAAGTAATTCATTGTGGAACTCTGAGGCCTCATGGAGCAAAGAGGCCACTGTGACCATGCAGGGCCTTGTGGAACCATGCAGAGCATTGTGACAGAGCAGGACCCGGTGTGATGATGGGGCCATTGTGTCACTGCAGGGCCCCCTCGAACCAAAGGGCCAGTGCTGCTCCTCAGGGACTGATGGAATGAAGGAAACATGTTGGACACCGTGGCGGCCCTTAGGACCAAGAGGCCATTGTGACACTGTGGAAGCAAGGAGAGCATTGCTGAACTATGAGACCTCATGGAACCAAGGATCCATGGAACCAAGGCCATTGTGACACTGCAGGGCCTTGAGGGATCAAGGGACATTGTGACACTGCCGGGGCCAAGGATCCAATGGACTTTGTGACACCAAGGGACATTGTGACACTGGGAGGCCTCATGGAATTATGGAGAACATTGGGACACTCTGGGGCCTCATGGAACTGTGGTGACACCAAGTTGGCTGGCAGTTATGGTCAGCTGGAGGGTAGGAGGGCTCTGAACAGGGCCCTGGACAGCCTGGATCCAGGGACCAAATCCAACAAGGTGAGGTTTAAAAAGTCCAGGTGCTGGGTCCTGCACTTTGGCCACAAGCCCTGCAGCACTACAGGCTGGGGACAGAGTGGCTGGACAGCAGCCAGGCAGAAACGGAACCTGCAGGGACTGATGGACGGAAGGCTGGACATGAGGCAGCAGTGTGCCCAGGTGGCCAAGAAGACCAAGGGCTCCTAGCCTGGATCAGGAATGGTGTGGCCAGAAGTACCGGGGCAGTGATTCTTCCCCTGTGCTAGGCACTGGTGGGGCAGCACCTCGAGTGCTGTTTCCAGTTCTGGGGCCCCAATTTAGGAAGGACATGGAGGGGGTGGAGCATGTCCAGGGAAGGGCGATAAGGCTGGTGAGAGGTCTGGAGCACAAGAGCTGTGAGGAGCAACTGAGGGACCTGGAGCTCTTCCTCCTGGAGAAGAGGAGGCTCAGGGGAGACAAGGCAGTGTCAGGGCACAGGTTGGACTTGATGATCTCCAAGGTCTTTTTCAGCCTTGCTGGTTCTGTGATTCTCTGATATCACCCTTGCAGCAGTTGCAGAATGAATTCAGGGCTTCCTCTTCAGATGCTCCAGCAGCCCAGGCCCCTCAGCTTCTCCTGCCAGGCCCAAAGCCCATCCTTTCAGTCCTGCAGAGCCTCTGCAGCTCCTCCTCATTGCCCAGAAGAGGGAGCCCCAGAGGCAGACACAGCAGCCCAGATGTGCCCCCCGGGCCTGTGGTGCCTCTGGCAGGGAAGCAGCGCGAGGCACTGCAGGAGCCTGCAGACAATTCCTGCAGCACTTGTAGGATGATCCTGCTCCCCAAGGGATGTTCCCATGGTGCCAAGTCAGGAACTGCAATGGGGAGTGGGGCCAGAGAGGAAAGGGCAAACAGGGATGGGCTGTTTGCAGGGCAGGGAACAGGGCTTGGCAAGAGGAAGAAATTTGTGCCAGGGAAGAGTGAAGAAAGCAAAGGTGAAGCAAAGGAAATGCTCAGGGCAGTTTGGGGGTGGCTACCAGGCAGCCCTGGCTCTGAGCAACAGCATCTGCAGTGGGACAGGAAGCTCCCAGCTGACGGGAGCAAACTTTCTGGCTGACTGCAGAGGCCAGGACAAAGCTGAGTGGTTTCCCTGCTGTCCCCCAGCCCTTGCTGGCACCAGGGGCTGATGGCATTTGTGCTCCCTCAGGTTCATGTGCCCACAGCAACAGCATCGGGGTGCTCCCCTCTGCTCTGTGCAAAGCAAACAGGGGCTCCTAAGCCAGTGCTGCTGTGTCTGTGCCTGCAAGGATGGGGCACTGTGTGAGCTGGGGAGAGGCCAGGGCTGCAGAGGGGGGATGTTGTTGGCAGCTCCATGAGGACGCTCTGGGATGCTGCCCTGGGCTGTCCATCGCACTGGGGATGGATCAGCCCCTGCTCTGCTGCTCCTTCCCATCTCCCCCAGGGCCCTTGCAGAGGACCAGCCATGCTGTTTGCCCCCAGCCTGCCCACGGCCACCCTGGGGCTGCTCACAAAGGTTTTCTGTGCTCAGCATTGGTCTGGGTGTGTTCTTGAGAGTTCCCGGGCAAGGAGCCTGGTGCTCCCAGGGCCTGGCCTGAGGTGTCAGCACTGCCCCAGCAGTGCCCATGGCCTGTCCCTGCTGCAGCCCCGGCACTGCCACCCCAGGACTGTGCCTGGCCCTGAGAGCATTCAGGCCCTACAGCAACACCAGGGCCACCAGGGCAGCAGGGCAGGGCCACAGGAGCAGCACTGGCAACACCAAGTGCTGCTGCTCCTGGGAACAGTTGCTGTGCTCCTGGGAACAGTTGCTGTGCCAGATCTGCCCCCAGCTCTGCTCACAGACATTGCTGCTGCAGCTCCAGAGAAGGCAACAAAAGGGCATCTCTGCAGAAAACGTTGCTGGGAGATCCTTTAGTTCCTTTAAAGCCACCCAGAGTGCAGCTCCTCATTGACACAGTCTGTGGCCATAGAGAAGGTGGAGAGAAACAAAATGAGAAATGTCACAAAGAATGACGTTTCTCTGTGGACTTTATTATTAAAGTAAAACAAATTAACAAAATTTCCAAAATGAGATGTACAAGAAGTATCCAAGATGAGTTTTATTATAAATGGTTTGCAGAAATTGGCCAGCAGTTTAATGTTCCTGAAAGCATCCAGTGATCAGTGTCCACACTGCAGCCTTGAGCTCCCCGTTCCTCAGG
Organism: Fringilla coelebs; assembly: GCF_963513975.1. Lineage (NCBI taxonomy): Eukaryota > Metazoa > Chordata > Aves > Passeriformes > Fringillidae > Fringilla > Fringilla coelebs. The sequence continues at coordinate 11,482 of NW_028167209.1, read as the reverse complement.
CTGTAGATGAGGGGGTTCAGGGCTGGAGTCAACACCGAGTAGAGAACTGACAGGGCCAGATCCAGGGATGGGGAGGACATGGAGGAGGGCTTCAGGTAGGTGAATATGCCAGTGCTGAGGAACAGGGAGTGCACTGCCAGGTGAGGGAAGCAGGTGGAAAAGGCTTTGTGCTGTCCCTGCTCAGAGGGGATCCTCAGCACGGCCCTGAAGATCTGCACATAGGAGAAAATAATGAACACAAAACAACCAAATGCTAAACAGACACTAACTGTAAGAAGCCCAAGTTCCCTGAGGTGGGATTTGGAGCAGGAAAGCTTGAGGATCTGTGGGATTTCACAGAAGAACTGGCCCACGGCATTGCCCTGGCACAGGGGCAGGGAAAATGTATTGGCCGTGTGCACAAGAGCATGGAGAAAGGCACTGGCCCAGGCAGCTGCTGCCATGTGGGCACAAGCTCTGCTGCCCAGGAGGGTCCCGTAGTGCAGGGGTTTGCAGATGGACACGTAGCGGTCGTAGCACATGATGGTCAGGAGATAAAACTCTGCTGAGATGAAGAACACTAAGAAAAAGACTTGAGCAGCACATCCTTTGTAGGAGATGTTCCTGGTGTCCCAGAGGGAATTGTGCATGGCTTTGGGGACAGTGGTGCAGATGGAGCCCAGGTCAGTGAAGGCCAGGTTGAGCAGGAAGAAAAACATGGGTGTGTGCTGGAGGTGGCTGCAGGCTACGGCACTGATGATGAGACCATTGCCCAGGAGGGCAGCCAGGGAGATGCCCAGCAAGAGGCAGAAGTGCAGGAGCTGCAGCTGCCGCGTGTCTGCCAATGCCAGCAGGAGGAAGTGGCTGATAAAGCTGCTGTTGGACATTAGCTGGGGCTGCACATGGGGACCTGTTGATGGAGAAAAGGACATTGAAGAGTTAGAGGAGATACCTGTAACCAAAATCAAAGCCATTTCCCATACACCCTCCTCTGCAATGCACAGACAAGGTGTTTAGTGGTTTTGATTTCTTAGGTTTTCTTTTTAAGCTTCCAAATATGTTAACTGATATTCATGAATATCAGAAACCCTCAGCATTTCTTATACCCTCTGGTAGAATAGAGTTCCCTGAACTAAGATTATGACTGGAGACTGAGGGGAGATGGTCTGACACTTCATTATATTTGGAGTTTCTTCTTGGCTTTCACTTTTTGAAAATGGAGGATGTTTACACTCCTATGTTTCTCTTAAAAATCTCCAGGTACTGCTGAGTGCAGATGGATCCACCACAGCCCAGCTCCACATTTGTAGCCAAGGACTCACTTTGCTCATTTTACCAACCCAACAGCATTTTCAGTGTCGAAAAACCTCTGCCTTTCCCCATCAATCTTATAACTCAGAGATGCTCTAGGACAGTTTTGCACCCTGGATTGAAGCTCCCAACTTGGACTGAAATCTCAGGGAGACTCCTAAGTGTCCTTATGATGGCATTGGATGAAGGGAGATGCAGCCCCTTTCCCTGGCTGCACTGACAGCATTGCAAGGAGCTGGGCACTGGGGACAGCGTCACCCTGAGCCAGCTGTGCCCCCTGCCAGAGCCCCCAGGTTTGGGCAGCTGCTCCCAGCCCTGTGCTCTGCAGAGGGAACTGGGCCTGGGGCTGCAGAGCTGTCCCACGGCTCTGCTGCAGCTCTGCCTGCACAGGAGGGGCTGCACACCTTGGAGCCCCGGCCCTGAAGGCAGAGGTTTGGCTGGGGGGACAGGAGGGAGGGGCTGCACTGGAGGGCATTCTGTAGGTATCTCTAAACTCTCACTGCCACAGAATTTTTGGGGTATGTTTTCTCATATTGCCTGATCCCATCTCTGCTTCCTGGAGATTTTCCTCCTGCAGGTGTTTCCCTGTGCCTGATCTCTCTGTGCCAGCACTCAAAGACCCCAAATATCTGTGCACTCTCCTTGGCCCTACAGAAAGCTGCTTGTTTGCAGAGCACTGGCAGGGGGCAGGTTCTGTTTGCAGCTTGGAGAAAGGACAGCTCAGACTGAGCCTGATGGCTCCAGCAAAGGTGATGCTGCTGGTGCTGTCCATGGGCAGAGTGGCTGAAGGCACATTAGGGATCTCCTGTGAACCTACTGGTCACTAAAAGTACCAGTTTGGATGTCTCAGGCACTTGGCAAAATTAAAAATCTATAATTCACACAACCTTTAATGTTTAACACTCCCTCCCGACATTCTCCAATAGTAGGAAACTGAATAGAAAGGTTTTGAAAATTTCCTCATTTTTATCAAAATTCTTGTCTTGGAAATATTCTAGGACTGATCAGAAGCCCTCAGCATGTCAGAGTTTCATGAGCATTTCACCTCCCCTGCAGCAGAAATACTCAGAGTTGTACTCACAGAGTCTGTAGGCATTGGGATGTTGCAGCTTCAGGAGATCACTGCAGGAGCTGCAGCTGCATTGTCCGGCAGCCAGAGGTTCCTGTGCCAAGGGCTGGCAGTGATTGTGTCCCAGGCACTTCTCAGCTCCTTCCCAGCCCTGACTGATTGAAGCTCTCTGTGCCTCTGTGCTGTTCCCAGGCTGGCTGCAGGCAGTGCCACAGCCCTGCTGGGCTGTGCACAGGAGCTGCTCATCAAGAGAAATGTGCTTTTGAAGCTTTTCTTGGTTACCAGGAGCTGCCTCTGTGCCAGGAGCCCAGCCCAGCTCAGCTGCACAGACACAGCACAAGGACTTGAATGAGCCTCTGGGGCTTTGTGTTCAGGCCCTGAACATCAGTCCCTGAGAGGGAGCTGAAGAAAGCTCTCCAGAACTCCAAGTCAGAATCAAACTCCAAAGTTTCTTGGACTTTTAATGGGTCCCTCTGAGGGACATGACTGAGAAAGTGTCCCCAGGTCCCAGGCAGAGCAGAGAACTGGAGGCAGTGATGACAGGTGGGGATAAAGAGAAGCCAAGTCTTGGTGCCCTGGGGCACAGCAGCATCTGTGCCACCAAGGGCTGTGAGGAGACACCTTGTCCTGAGGCACTGGGGCCTCCTGGCACAGCCCCAGCCAGGCTGAGCACTGTCACCCCTTGTCCTGCCCTCAGCATCCGCCCCTAGCCCACATCCCAGTGGCTTCAGGGATATGCTGGAAGGAGTTCCTGAAAAGCCTTGCTCAGGAATGGCCCTGGGGGCTCCTTGAAGCTCCCAGGGTTTTTCAAAGGACTTTGGGTTTGGCTTTTGGCTTGGAGTCTCTGAGAGGTTTGTGCAATCATGGCCTCCAATTATCTGCTATAACAAGTCTCTTGAGAGCTTTGTACTGACACTCAGTGGGGCTCATTAATGCTTTGAGTAACTCAAGGTTTTTAAGGTACTTTGGAATTTCCTTTCTACACTGAGTCTCTGAGACGTTTTTGTGCCATCCTGGCCTCCAATTCTCTCCTCCAAGGAGTCCATGAGGAGCCTGTGTTGGGGGTGGACCTCAGTGGGACCCAGTAATGCCTCGAGACACTTCGGGGTTTTCTTGTGACTTTGACTTTTGGAAAGGTTTGTGCAATCTCCTCTCTGGCCCAGGTTTCAACAGCTCAGCTCCAAATGCACCACAGGGCTCATTAGGATCAGGCAAGTCCTGAAAAACCATGACTTTGCCTTGATTTCTCCCTGCTATTGTGCAGCTCATCAGAAATGATTCTGTAGTGGTTTTGGTATCCCAATTTGAGATTTCTTGGAGAATGCAGCAATTATTGTGGTGGGTTCAGTATTGTCTAATTCCTAGAATGTCCTTATTCATTTCCTGCTTTGAGATAGGATTAGGAAAAAGGCAATGTAGGCTCAACACTTTAGAAGTGTAAAAAGAAAAGTTATTAATATTAACAAAAAGAAAGGGTAATAAGAATCAGAACAAAACTTTCAGAACACTTCTCCCTGAAACCTTTTCTTACTTACTGACAATGTAAAGAAACAAAACCTAAAATTTTCAGTCAGTTTACCACCCCCAGAATAGTATTTCTTCAGTTCGCTTAGGGAGAGGAGTCTTTCTTTCATGCTATGGAGACTTCTCCATAAGAAAACAGTTCTCTCATGGGTCTCAATTCCCACAAATAGCAGCCACCCAGAAAATCTGCAATCGTGAAGTCCCTTCTGTTTTTTAACATCTTTTTCCACAGTTGTGTTTATGGGCCATTTCAGCTTAAAGGGATATTAGTTTCAAGATGAGCTCTTTAAGAGCAAAGATTCTCTTCATCTATTTCTGCAATCATCTTCATTTCTGAAAACAGAAATCTTCTTCTCTCCCTGAGGGCACAGGGTCTCATCACACTGCTCTCTCCCTCTGTTCCAACTGCTCATAGAATCACAGCTACTGTAGCTTTTGCTTACTTTAGCATGGAGGCCTTTGCTGAACAAGTCCTCTCCCCATACTTTACAAGTCGTTATAGGGAAAAAGAACGTCTGATGTATCAATTACATCCTTCTCCATAGCTTTACAAGAGGATTTCAGCCCCAAGATCAAGGCATCTCTTCATCCCTCCCATCTAGGACTCAACTTGCACTTCAAAGACCTCGGTGTCTTCATGTTGCTCCTCTATGCGCCTGCACTTTGTCCTTTTCTCTCACTCGAGGGAGGATGGAAGCACTGAAAGAGTTAATATCTCACCCTGGGACCTGCAGATGGTTCCATGACCCCGGCTGGGATCTGTCCTTACGGCTGGAGCTGTTTTATGATGGAGGTTTCTGCAGTGGCTGCGCTGTGGCTGTGTCAGGATGGGCCGCGCTGGGGGGAGGGCCAGGATCTCAGCAGCCAGGCCAGAACACAGCAGCAGCACGGCCGGGGCCGATGGCTTCTCCTCCCCCTGCCTGGGGGTTGTGGGTGAACCCCAGCGGTGGCAGAACCTTGGCCGAGCTGGCCCGGCCCGGGGCTGCTCCTGGGGCCCAGCGGATCCTGGCTCTGCCCTGGCTGGCAGTGGGGCAGGGCTTAGCAGTGCCCAGATGTTGGCAACTGCAGCCATGGCCTGGCCCGGCCTCGGCCCCACGGCCTCCCCTGCCCTGCCCGACAGCCGATGGGGCCTGGCGGGGTCCCTGGGAAGGGGCCCGACCCCATGACAGGAGCCGCCCGGCCCGCCCTGGCTGAGACAGGGCCGAGTCAGCCTTTGCCAGCCAGAAGGGAATGAGACCCAGGCTTTCTCATCTTTAACACGTGTCTTCACAGATGTGTGTAGAGTTTCCTTAGTGGTTTAACAGATTGTCAATTCTCAAAGCTAATTACTGATTGGGTTTTTTTGCCAACATGGATGAAACTGCTAGCAGCTTCTCTAACAACATCACTTCCATGATGGAAAACCTCCACACAGTGCAGAGCACACAGCTCCTTTGTATGTAGTGGTCATGTGCCCGAGACTTCAAAACCCCTCCTTGGGAGATCTCTGGGCCCTCTCCAAGGTGTTTTCAATTGAAAACATTCAGCTCAGAGTCTAAGACAATCACCAGAGGACAGGGCCAGCCTGACCTGTCTGTCCTGCCTACTTTTTTCTGGAATAAGTCCTTGGATATACGGAATTTGGGAGGCCAAATTCTAATTTTGGCCATAGACCCTGGACAGGAAGGCTGGTTCTTTTCCATAGGAATGAAGGAACAGAGCCCCAGTGTTTCAGGGGCTGATGAGAGGTGGCCGCAAGAGGCCAAGGCCAGCCAGAGCTGGCAGGTTTTGTTCTGAAAGATACCCTTGCATAGAGAAAATTTTTTAGGGAGAGTACGAATTTTGGCAATGGGCATCAGAAAATTCAGACGGTTCTTTTCCATAGCAAGGAAAGCACAGAGCCCCAGGGCTCCAGGAGCTGATAAGAGGCAGCCCTTGACATCCCAACATCAGCCAGACCTGTCAGGTGGCCCCTGGGAGGCCAAGCCAGCCAGACCTGTTCCATGTTCCCTGGGTTCCATGGGGTCCCACAGTGTCCCAAAGGTCCCTTGCTTCCAGGAGGCCCTGAGGTGCCATAATGCCTGGTGACACCAGGCCCTGAAGGGTCACAATGGTCTCCATGGTTCCATCAGGCTCATAGAGCCATACTGGTCTCTAGGTGCCATGAAACCCTGCTGTGTCACCATGGCACCTTGGTTCCATGGGCTCCAGTGGTGCCACAATGATCCCCTTGGTGCCATGGGCTCCAGTGGTGCCACAATGATCCCCTGGGTTCCATGGGCTCCAGTGGTGCCACAATGATCCCCTCGGTTCCATGAGGTCCCCAGAGTGTCCCAGTGATCTCCATGGGAAGGAAAGAACCCAGCCCCAGTGTTGCAGGGCAGCCACCAGAGGCCAAGGCCAGCCAGACTTGATGGTACTGGCAGATTTTGCCTTGGATATTCAGAATTTTAGAGGTGGAATCTCAATTTCAGACATGGACACTAGGAGGCAAAGGATGGTTCTTTTCCATAGGAAAGAAAGCACAGAACACCGGTGTTTGAGGGGCAGATGAAAGGCGGCCATCAGAGGCCTAGGCCAGCCACACCTCTCCTGGCAGCTTTTGTCTGCAACCCTTGGATATTTGGGAGGTAGAAAACCAATTTTGGCCATTTCTGCGTAGGTTAAGAAGGATGATTCTTTTCTCTAGGAAGGAAAGCGTCAAGACCAAGTGTTTTAAAAGCAGAAGATGAGACAGGTGGCTCCTGGGAGGCCAAGCCAGCCAGACCTATTTGTCCTGGCAGCTTTTGTCATGGAGGAATCCCTGGATATATGGAATTTGGGAGGAGGAATCACAACTTTGACCACAGACACCCTGAGAAATAGGACAGTTCTTTTCCTTAGGAAGGAAAGCACTGAGTCCCAGTGTTCCAAAAGCAGGTGAGAGGCAGCCCCCAAGAGGCCAAGGGCAGCCAGACCTGTCTGCCCTGGCAGCTTTCACTTGGGAGGAATCCTTGGATGTATGGAGTTTCAGACGTGGAATCCCAGATTTGTCCATGGGCACCTGGTCAAAATGGATGTTTTTTTCCCATAGGAAAGAAAAGCGCAAAGTACAAGTGTTTTGGAAGAAGATGAGAGGTGGCAACCCTTAGGCCAAGCCAGCCAGACCTGACTCTTCTGGCACCTTTCATCTAGGGTCTGTCCTTGGACATAGGGCATTTTGGAGGTGGAATCTCCATTTTGGTTGTGGGTGCCTGGACAGGAAGTAGAATTCTTTTCACGAGGAAGGAAAGCACAGAGCCCCGATGTTTCAGAGGCAGATGAGTGCCAGCCCTCAGGAAGCCAAGGCCAGCCAGACTTGTCAGTCCTGGCAGCTTTTGTCTGGGAGCTATCCTTGGATATAGAGAACTCTGGAGACTAATGCTCAATTTTAGCCATGGGTGCCTGGTTGACATGGATGGTTTTTTCCCATAAGAAAGAAAATGGTCCCAGTGTTTCAAAGGCAGATGAGAGGGGGCCCCTGGGTGGCCAAGGCAGCCAGATCTGTCTGTCCTGGCAGATTTCATCTGGGAAAAATCTTTGCATATAAGGAAATTTGGAGGAGGAATCCCAATTTTTTCCATGGGCCCCTGGAGGAGAAGAACAGTTCTCTCCCATAGGAAGGAAAGGCCAGAACCCCAGTGCTCCAGTGCAGATGAGAAGATGCCCTTGACATGCCAAGGTCAGCTGGACCTGTCAGGTGTCCCCAGGAGGCCCAATGAGCCAGAGCTGTTCCATGTTCCCTTGGTTTCATGGAACCCCACAGTGTCACAAAAGTCTCCTTGGTTCCGTGAGGCCCTGGAGTGTCACAATGTTCCCCTTGCTTCTGTAGTGTCACAATGGCCCCATGTTTCCATAAAGCCTTGCAATGTCACAATGGCTTCGTGGTTCCACAAAGCCCTGATGTGTCACCATGGCCTCTCGGCTACATGCACCCTCACTGTGTCACAGGGGCTCCTCCGTGACACTCTGGGCTGCATAAGGTCACCATGGACCCTTGGTTCACTGGGGCCCCCGAGTTTCACAATGGTCTCCTTGATTCCATGAGGCACCACAGTGTCACAGTGGCCCCTTGGTTCCATGAGGCTCCGTAGTGTCAGTGTGGTGTCCTTGGACCCGCATTGTCACAACTGACCCATGGCTCCATGAGGTTCTGTAGTGTCACCATGGTTGCTGTCAGAGGCTGGATGAGATCGATGTCCCGAGACACCTTGGGATGCTCGGAATGCCCGTGTAGGGCCAGGGCCGGGTCAGGCCTTGGTTTGTGGTGGGACAGAGCCCCGCCCCCAGCCCTGGCCTGGCAGAGCTGTCAATGACATAGCAGGGGCAATGTTAATCCAGCTCTGATTGGTCCAACTGTCAATCAATCACACACTAGCAGCCCTGACTCTGATTGGACAAGCAAGTGGCAGTCCCACCCCAGGGGCGGGCCCATGAAGGCCCAGGGGGTTAAAAGCCCAAGCACGAGGCCAACCCAGGTCTGGGTCTTGTCTTCTCCTGGGTTCATCTGTTTTTGATGGTAGAACCTAGGCAGATGGTACCTATGTGAGTGTCTTTCTATAGGTCTTCTACCTTTCTGTTGTTCTCTATTTCCTTTCCTTCTAATCCTACTTACCTGGAACATTTTTGGGTAACTTCACATCTTAAGGGTTGAAAGTTCTTAGGTTAAGTAGACTAAGTGAATGAAGTTAATTCTATAGTACGAGTTTTATGTTGAAGTGGATGTTGCATTAAACACCATTGCCAGAGTTCCTTGGTTGTCTATGTTTTGCCAGAAAAATGTTGTGGTATTTTGATCTCTTAACTCAGTAGGTCAGAGCATGGTGCTGGTATCCCCAAGGTTGTGGGTTCAATCCCTCTGTGGGCCATTCACTTAAGAGTTGGACTTGATGATCCTTGTGGGTCCCTTCCAACCAAAAATATTCTTTGCATCCGCCCATGTTGAGACTACTTGCTTGCTGTTTCTCCTGTGCACCAAACTCTAGTATAGGAACCTTTGGTTACCCCCAGCATTTCAGTGTTCTCAGGTGTTACAGCCCTGCAGGCTCACAATGGCCTCTTGTTTCCATGAGGTGCGACAGTGTCACACTGGCCCCTTGGTTCCATGGCCCCAACAGTGCCACAATGATCCCCTTGGTCCCACAACTTCCCACGGTGACACACTGGCCCCTTGGTTCCATGAGGATCTGGAGTGTCACACACGTTTGTGACATTTGTCCTTGCTGCCCCTCACATCCCCCTGCCCCACAAACAGCCCCGAGCCCCCCGTGAGGGACAGGCCCTGCTGTCCCAGGCTGGGCTCAGGGCTTGGCCTTTCTGCTTCCCCCACCCAGCCCAGGCCTTGCTCAGCAGTTCCCTGCTCAGAGCTTTTGGCTCCCCTCAATCCTGGCCTCAAGGATCTGCTCTCACCAGCCCTTGGGGAGCCTTTGGCACTCCCTGCCCTCAGTGGGGCCCAGTGATGCTCCAAGGGACTTGGAGTTTTGCTTCTGACTCTTTGAGTAGCTTCTTCAGCTTTCTCTCAGTGCCTGGACTCAGCCCCAAATCCACTGTGGGGATCAACAAAATACAGAAAGCCCTCAGGGGTTCTTTCTCTTCCTGAAATTTTCTTCAGTTCTCCAATGCTTTTGCAGCTGATGGGAGTGAGTTTGGAGTTCTGTTAAGGAGCAATTTCAAAGTGCGCCTCATGACTTTTTTCCTTTAATCAAGTGAGTATTTTTTATTTACCAGCTGAGAGAATAGCTGACAGAAGCATTCGCCAGGTGATCTTGATGCTGAATGTCTCCTTAGGAGGTCTGGGCATGTAGAAGAATGAGCTCCTTGAGGGCTGACCCTGTTTGGACAAGCTGCTCCTCACCCCCAGCCTCACCATATCTGACATGGCCCACCTGGGACTGACATCCCTGTGCCCTGCAGCAGAACCTTGTCCCCTTAGCTCTGCAGCTCCATGTCCCAGCCATTGCACCATGTCTCACCTGCTCTCGTCAGGGTTCTGCCTGCACACAGGCCCAGGAGAAGTTTTCCTGTTGGGAAGGAAAGAATGGAAAAGCCTGAACAGGTTTTCTGAACAACAAACCCCACTCAGGAACCACTTGCTCAGTCCAGGCTGCCTGGAATGGTGTGATCTTTCTGCAAGGGACAGTGTGAGCAGAAATGATCTCTGGAAGCAGAATTCTCTGAGTCTTGCAACTGAATTCTCTGACCCAGTTCTTTCCCAGGATCTCTGTTGCAGATGGAAGCTGCTGGTGCCATCCTCACCTTTAACCTCTCTCTTGAATGCAAACAGATGTTCCCAGGTATGTTAAGCAGGATTTGCTCAATGTTTTTACAAAATTTTTGTCTTCCTCATGGAACAAAGGGGCCATTTTGGCACTGAAGGGGTGATGTGGAAGCAAGGAGTCAATTGTGACCCTGGGGTCCCATGTTACCCAGGGGCCATGGTCACACAACAGGGCCCCATGGATACAGTGGTCCATTGTGACATTGGTGAGTTGTCCATTGTGGATCCAAGGAGACCATGGAGACCCCCCCAGAACCTTATGGAACCAAGGAGTCCATAGTTACACAGCGGGGCTGCATGGAGCCAATGGTCCATGGTGACACTGCCCATCCAAGGAGGCCATTTGACCCTGCAGGAGCTCATGGAATGAGCGAGGCCATTGTGACACTGATGAACTTCAAGGCACCAAATATTCATGGTGACACAGCAGGGCATCATGGGATCCAAGGAACCACTGTTGGCAGTAGGGAAACTCATGGAACCAGGGACCGTTGTGGCACTGCAGAACCAACAGGGCTGCTGGACCTTGTCCCCTGGCCCTGCACAGCTCCTTGGGAAGCACAGCAGGAGCAGCACCCTGGGAGCCTCGTGAATGCCCCTCTGGGATCCATGGCACACACTCCCAGGGGCTGGAATTCCAGTTCCCAGCCAGGAAAAGAAGTTCTTGCCCTGGAAGGCAAAGCTCTAAAGATGGAGGCAAAGGCCACATGAAGCAAGATCTTACAGTGACATTTCACTGCCAGCCTTCATAACTTCCCCCATGGTTGCTGTAGCTCATGGATGAGGAATCAAATCAGGGCAGGGTCTTTGGTGAAAGCTGCCCTGGGTCAAGCGAGGCACAGAAAGAAACAGAGCAGGCAGAGAAAGGCAGGAGAGAAAGGAGAACACAAACACAATCAGCTGAGAAGGTGGCACTCTGAAAACAGAACTGCTACTGACTGAAAACGAATAGGACAGAAAGAAATAATTTTGCAACTTCTATTCCCTATCAAAACACATTTTCCTCCCTTTCTCACAAACCTCCTCCCGGTGTCATTCAGCAGGGCTGTCAGAAAGTTTTTGTTCAGAGAGGATGTTCCAGGTTGCAGCCACAAGGAAACAGGGAATGGGATTTTCCTGCTCCTGGGGAGTTTGGCATCCCCAGCTGAAGAAAGAACGAGGCAGCAGAGGCAAACAGCAGCTTCATCCTCCCATAGAAAAGAGGGAAGGGGAAATATCCTGTCCTGTTGACGAGGAGGATGACGAGGACAAGGAGCACAAGGAGGATGAGGACAAGGAAGGAGAGGACGAGGAGGAGGAGGATAATGATGAGGAGGAGGAAGAGG